>NW_026775572.1:50536133-51736133 GCF_030987335.1 Cornus florida
TTTAGATCTATAGCATTAATACACATAGACATGCATCAATAACATAAGAAATAGAGATAAACACATGAACATCTATGCTAGCATACATAGACATATGGATAGAATGAAATGATCAATTAGAAGCATTAAACCACACAAATCATTGAATAAACAAGATCTATATATATAAAAGTGTCAAAACATGTATCATAATACAAATCCCCTCAAATATACATAAATCAAGATATAGAAAGCATGTTTAGGGCTAACTCTAGCCCCAAGATGATGTTTAGCCACTCATGGATGGTGTTCTCCAACCCTCAAGGGCTAACTCCATAGTAGAGATTGCTCCTCTTCTTGGTTGATGGAAAAACACCAAGCTTGTGTCTCTAGCCTCCTCATTTCGTTTCTTCCTCCCTTAAGAATATGGAAATTGTGTCTCTATCTACTCTCAAGTATATCTCTCAAAAAGTGGCTCATATTCTTTATATAGGTAGGTCAAATATCACCCCAAATGAGCTGGGCTCGTACACCAATATTCCTTTCAATGATTGGATATTAGACAACTTTTAATGAGCTGGAAATTGGATTTTCTCGTGATTTGGGAAGTTCGATCAATCGAACTTGTGGTGAGATCGATCAAACATGGCTGAGATCTATCGAATTGAAGCTAGATCGATCCTCTATAGCGGCGCCTTTTTGGATAAAAACAAATTTGAGATATTTTAAACTTTGTGGGATCTTTAGATAAGGACAAGAGAGCTTGTATCCATCTTGGGATGCTGAGATCAATGAACTTTTGATCGATCGAACATGCTGAATTTCCACCACTTGCTTCATTTTGCTCCTTTCTTTGATTCATCTTAAGATTGCTTCAATTATGCTCTTATTTAGCTGAGTTAGCTTATTTTAGGGATAAATACCTGAAAATGAAAATAATACAAAATAAATCTAAAGCGGGAAAATAAGATAGATAAAGGTCCTAGAATACCTAAGCTTAAGGGGTTTAAATGCGCACTTTTCAGCGCTCATCACTATGTCATTGGAATTGTCAACTTGATATAAGCCAACATTCTTCCTTCCACCTAGATTTCTACCATTTTTAGAGGACAAAGATCTATACATTGAATTCTCACTCATACTTTCATACAATTGCCACACATCATCCTCATGCTTATCAAGATAAGAACCACCCATAGATGCATCAACCATACCCTTGTGACTTTTCGGTAAACTTTCAAAGAAATATTGAACTAGTTGCCACTTAGGTGTGTCATGATGTGGGCACTTCCTAAGCAAGTCATTAAATCTTTACCATGCCTCATGAAACATTTCCCCATCCCCTTGAGAAAATTCACGAATGGAAGTTCTCATAGCATTGGTCTTTGAAACCGAGTAGTACTTCTTCAAGAACTCTTGTTGTATTTTTGCCCAAAAAGTTATCGAAAAAGGTCTAAGATTGTTGAATCAATATTTTGCCTTGTCCTTAAGGGTAAAAGGAAAAAGTTTGAGTCTTAACACTTCTTCTGGCATGTTTGTGTATTTCACGATGGAACACACTTCAAGAAACTCATCCAAATGCTTATAAGGTTCTTCACTTGGAAGTCCATGATAGTTGGGAAGCATTTGAATGGTTTGTGGTTTAATCTCGTAGTGATGTGCTCTAAATGGGGGCAATTGAATGCATGTAGGTGCATTGTATTCATTAGGCACATAATGGTCTCTTAAAGCAATGGGAGGATTCACAACTAGCGGTGCCACTCGAACACCATGGTTGCCTTGCATAATGGGAGGTTGTGGAGCAAAGATTGGCCGAGGCATTCCCAATAGAATTTGGCCTTGTTGTTGTGGTGGAATGAATGGTCTAGGTATGCCTAATGGTACTTGAATATTTTTATGATGCACATTAGGGTGGAGGATGCCTTGTTGATCTATATGACCAAGGTCCTCCACATGGTTGTTATTCAATTCCTCCATTGGTAAAATGGAGTGATGAGAACTACCTCTTCCCCTAGGATTACAAACAACTGATTCAAGATGCAAATTAGGAGGGACAATAGTAGGATTTAATAACCTGTGACCATGCATGCACTAGATAAACAAATAACAAGCAAATAACAATCACTTCGCCCCCACAACAAATCAATCAACAAACATTCTCCACATACATTAATCCCATACTCCCATGTTTGAACAATATGCAAAGTATAAATAAATTGCCTCCATGCGGGCTCACAATCTATCTATGAAATGAAAAACTTACCACCACGCGAGCCGACGATTTAACTAGAGATTGAGTTAAAAAGATCTCACAAAGGGTCCTTAAGCAACTTCAATTAAACTTTCAAGTTTCAAGCTTTACTATGCTTTGTAAATTTTTAGATTTTAGCTCCTTTTTGTACTTTTGCTTAGCTTCATTTGGCTTCCTTGCTTCCTTTGCTCTTTTCTTTGCTTGACTCTTTTAGCTCAATGCACCTAGCCAATCAAGAACAAACACAATAAGTAACAAAAAAAAAAAAATAAAGTAAAGACACGATCAAAAGAGTACTAATTCCTATTTGTTTCCAAAACACAGTGTTGCCAATTCAAATCCCCGGTAATGGCGCCAAAAACTTGGTGTGTTGTCGCACCAACGTCTAAAAATGTGCACTAAGAGTGTGAGTGTGTAATATGGCCAAGTTTTAAATTTATAAAAGCCACTACTACCTCTAACTAAAAATATAGCTAGGGTGAGTAGGGATCGTCCTAAGGGATTATAGGCGTGCTTACAATGGAAACAATGTATAGGGTTAGTAGGTCAAGCGATCAAAAGGTGGTGTGTTTGGTTGATTAGACTACAAATTAAACTAAACAAGTTCAATGCAAGATAAGAAATTTAAATGAAATATAGAGAAAACAAGAGAGTGAGGTCTTGGGGTCTAGAGGTTACCACTAAACATCACCATTCTAGACATTCAATGTATAATTAATGAGGGGAAACATGTGTTGCAATTTGAGAGTGTGTGATTGATTGTTTCAACAAGTATGGATAACCAATTAAGCATATATTGTCTAAGCAACCTAATGAATAGCACAATACATCAAACTAAGCCATTAATCCTTCCTTTAAGCTCACAATCCAAACATATCACATGGTTAGAGAATAATACTACTTGCGTTCATAAGCATGGAACATCAAACAACAAGCATGGATTGTCCTCCCATCTAATAACTAAGGCAACTACACAACAACTAAACTAAGGGCATGAAAATTAAACTAAATAAACTAAAGGAGAGGCATAATCCATCAAGATATGAGTATGAACCATCAAATAAACCACAATAGTATTCTATTAAGCACTATGTCTTGACAATCTTTAGATCCATAGCATCAACACACATAGACATGCATCAATAACACAAAAAATTAGAAATAAACACATGAACATCTATTCTAGCATACATAGACATATGAATAGAATGAAATGATCAATTAGAAGTATTAAATCACACAAATCATTGAATAAACAAGATTCATATATAAAATAAGTGTCAAGACAAGATTACAACACAAATCCCCTCAAAATACAAAGCATTAGAGTCTAAAAGACATGCTTAGGGCTAACTCTAGCCCCAAGAAGATGTTTAGCCACTCATTGAAGTAGTCATTCAACCCTAAAAGGCTATCTCCATGGTAGGAATGACCTCTTTCTTGATGGAAACCCTAGAAAAATGGAAGAACTCCTAAGAATGTGTCTCTAGCCTCTCATCCTTTCCTTTTCGTCCTTTCTAAGAATGTTTCTAAGTATGTATGTATTGAAGATATTCCAAGCTATGTGTAAAAATGGCTCAAAATCCTTATATAGGAGGCTCAAGTGTCACACTCAATGGTCTGGATTCGTGCACTAGGGCCCTTGCAATGATTACACCATGAGACAACTTTTAATGAGCTGGAATTTGATTTAATTCGCACTTGAGAGGGTTTGATCGATCGAACTATGTTGAGATCGATCGAACTGAGGTGAAATCCATCGAATGCTGCAAAGATCGATCATCCTTGGCTGCGCCTTTTTGGATAAAGACAAATCTCTAAGATATTTTGGGAAAGAGACAAGAGTGGTAGGTAGGGTGGTAGGTGGGGATAAGATTGAATATTTTCAATCGATCAAAGAATGGTTGGATTGATCGGACATGCTTAGATCTTTTGGATAAGGCCAATTGCTTGGATCCATCTTGAAGTGTCCAGATCGATGTTACTCTGATCGATCGAAGGAATGTTAAGATCGATCGAACTTGCTGATTTCCACACTTTGCTTCATTTTGCTTCCACTTTGCTCATTTCTTCCATTCAGCTTGGGATTACTTCTTTTAACCTCTTATTTGGCAGAATTAGCTTATTTTTGGGATAAGTACCTAAAAAGGGAAATAACATGAAATTAGTCTAAAACGAGAAAGTAAGATAGATAAAGGTCCCAGAATACCTAAGCTTAAGGGGTTTAATTGCGCACTTTTCAGCCCTCATCAGTACCAAACGGCCTCCTCTGCTGATTAGCCTGTGGCTGATCCTGTCCTACTTGTGGTCCCCCATTCTGCTGCCTCTGAATATGTGCCCCATCTCTGTGAGCATCTGAACCACCCTTGTGCTTCTTCCAAGACTGCTGTACCTGGAATCTGCCCTTATCATAAGTCGATGTCCATTGCCATTCCCTTTCTCAGCTGACTGATTAGCAGAGTCTCTATCACCCCGTTTCTCACCCCTAATCTGTCTGAAGTCTACGGTCAACTGATACTGCTACAAAGCAGTGTTTACCACCTGAGTATAAGTAGTGTAGGTTGGAATACATGTAATAGATCATTTAATGGACCACATAAGCCCCTTAACAAAGCTAGCACGTTTCTTCTCCTCGGTATCCACCTCCTCTGGGGCAAAAAGAGATAAACGCGTGAACTGCTGCTCATATTCTACCACTGTCATGTTCCCCTATTGTAAATTAAGGAACTCTATCTTCATAGTTGTCCTAACTGCGTATGGAAAGTATTTCTCATCGAAGCGAGCACTGAACTGATCATAAGTCAATGAAGTCTTCTCCTCTGCAGAAATAACTGACTCCCACCACTGGAGTGCATCTCCAACAAGCTTGAAAGTAACAAGCATCTACTTCTGAACTTCTGTGCACTTAACAATGCAAAGATGTCGCTCGATATCCTTTTTCCACTGGTGAGCTGCTTTCGCATTGGTGGAGCCTGAGAATTCAGGTGGGCTCCCCTTTGTAAAAGAACTTCTAGCCTTTTCCCAAGGATCTGTCTTAACCACTGGTGCTGGTATAGGTGCCTGCTGGACCTATGGTTGATTTCGAAGTGTAACTGCTACACCTGCTTTTATAACCTGAGCAATGAGGTCATTTATGTGAGGAGGATACTCTGGATCCTTGCCTTGATTATAGCCCCGATCCTGAGACTCCTGAGTCTAATGTACTTCCTCCTACTCAATGTGCAACTGACCATCTTCCTCTTACTCTTACTCAATTTGCTGACGCCGTAGGAAATCCTGCTACCGACGTGCCGCTCACTACCTATTTCTCTGATTGTCCTATCTTCTTCTAGCGTTAACCATTTTGTTAACAAAGAGATAGACATCAATCCAATTGAAGTGGACTATAAAGGAATACAATTAGTCCTAAACTTAGGCTCTAAACAAAAAAATACGCTACGCGGAAGTCTACATACGAAAGATCCATAAAGACACTTGAACCTGGAGTGCTCTGATACCAACTATGATACCTCTCGATTCTGGAGCCACAGGTAATCAAGTCCGAGCACAGAATATAAGGGATATCAAACAATTAATATTTAAACAAGCATTTAAATACAAAAAGAATAATAAATAAATAAATAGTAAGATGAAGGGAACTAAATAATAAATCCTTATTTAAAAATTCTCAAATAAATAATAATTAAAAATACCATAATAAAATCATCAAATCCTCTGATACCAGTAATTAATTAAACTACAACTCGAGAATCCATACTGTGGACTGCTAATAATCTCCTAACTAAAATAACTGAACTGAAATAAAACTAATAACTAAAACATAAAGAAGAGTCTTACGTAGAGTCAGAAGAGTGAATGACTGTCTCTGCTTGGCACGAACAATCTCTAAGACAGGAACTGACAAACACTTGAAAAATAATGGTGGGTCAGGCCCACAAACAAGTTCTAATGTACTACATCCCAAATAGAGACCCGATACACGTACACATCCTAATTAATTCAACAGTAACTAAATAGTCCATATATAGATATATACACACTAAAGAAACCTTACTAGACTATAGAGTTGTCTCAACCTAAATAGTTAGTAATGTGTAAAACGTACATATAGTGGGTATGAGTACTTAGACCTACCAGGGTACACAACTACACTATATCTAGCTACACATCCCTGGCAATATACGCATCCTAACCACTGATCCTGAGCAAATAGAGACCCGATACACGTACACATCCTAATTAATTCAACAGTAACTAAATAGTCCATATATAGATATATACACACTAAAGAAACCTTACTAGACTATAGAGTTGTCTCAACCTAAATAGTTAGTAATGTGTAAAACGTACATATAGTGAGTATGAGTACTTAGACCTACCAGGGTACACAACTACACTATATCTAGCTACACATCCCTGGCAATATACGCATCCTAACCACTGATCCTGAGACTCAAGCTCAAATCATAACATATAATTATATATGTAAAATCTGTCATATCCAATCATCAAAATAAACTATCGAAATATTATTTTAATAATATATCATCCAACTATTCCGTTGACCTGATTGGAAAATAAGTAGGTCTTAACTTTATTAGTTAATCCATTCCTTTATATGGCCCCATCCCATAATGGTGTATTAATTCACAATATAACCACATAAAGGTTTCCATATCCATATAAAGATGCAAACAACTTCTACATCTAATAATCCACATAAACATGATATAAATCATACTTACATCCTTTACATTTAATTGAGCAAAAATAACAATTCTAAATATCATGCATTTAATTTACCTTATAAGAAATTAACATGTTTCTCAATTAATTGCACTCCTCCACAATCTGATTAAATTCATTTAAACCCAAATAATTGATTTAAATAATTTAACCCAACCCTATTTAATTAATTTAACCCTTTAAATTAAATTTCATACTTAGCATGAGTACTTTAAATCATGAAACACAATTATTAATGAATCTATTTAAATTAAATCAATATTTAATACAAATCCATCAATAAAATATAAAAATAAAAAATAAATGTTAATTTAATTTAATTATCAATATCAATTATTATATCAATCATTACTTACTTTATATCAATCATTACTTACTTTAAAAGAAAAAAAAACAAAATCATGATATCCATCATTATTTCAATCATTGCTTAACTTCAAAAAAAAAACCAAAATCATGAAACTGAATTCACAATGCAAAACTGATACACGCCAAATTCTATCTTGCCTCGTTCGGCATGCTTTCTTTAGGAAAAAAAAATTCTGACTTTACATGCATAAACTGATTCATTCCAAATTCTAATTCGCCTCGTTCGGTGTGCCTACCTTGTGAAGAAACATCAATTTTAATTTCACACACACACACACACAAACTGATACATTGATAAGCGTCAAATATTGCATATTTAAGCGCCTTTAATTGCATGAGTTAAGCCTATTATTTGATCTTTGTACATAGATTACCTCCGTTTTTATGTTTTTGTGTTTTTGCAGATCTAATTGTGAAAAATGAATAAAAATAAGGTTTTAAGGGTTTTTGGAGCACAAGGCATATGGGGCCTAAATATCAAGTGATTTTCAAGAAGAAATGGCCCAAATAGGCAATGGATATAGTCAACATTGCAAAAGAAAAGAAGAAATCAAGCATCAATACCTGGCATCCGGACACAGGACCTCACGTCTGGACGCCAAGCATCAGCATTTCAGTAAAAAGGCCATAACTCTCTGCTCCGAACTCCAAATGACAAACCATTTAATTCTATAGAAAGAGAACTCAGAGATCTATGTTTGGTATGTTTTAATGGAAGCCTAATTCCCATGTTTTAGATGTCAAAAATAGAGCTCAAGAGGACACCAACACGCTACTAGGTGGCAGAACTCAGCTTTGCACTCCTGTGGTATTTTGACCATATCTCTCGAGTTATAAATCCAATTGCTAAATGGTTTAATGATTTGAAAAGCTGACCCATAGCACTATATTTTCTATGTTTAGAGGAAAGTTTAATTTGGACAATTGATAGGTCAAAAATACAGAAGAATAACATGCTAATTCTGCCAACATGCTGAGCTGTCACACTTTGTTTTAGTCAAAGTTTGTTTCCTTGATTTTATGGATGTTTCCATCTCTTTTAGAATTTGAAAGGCTCTGAAATATGATCTCTTTAGAGGGCATTTTTAGTTTATATATCAACCACGCATCATTATCTATCTCTAAGTTAAATTGAGTGAAAGATATGAGAGAGAAATATTGAGAAAGGGATAGGAAGAAGAAGGGGCAAAATTCTGAGCTCATGGAGATGGAGTCTTCATCATCAATGGAGGCTTACACCTTGCACATGAGAGGCTAACTCCCTTCCTAGGGATTTGATGTAACCCTTACCAAGTAATTGTGTCTTGATTGTATCTAAATTTAGGGAACTTTATATATTTATGACAAGTTGTATAATCTAGAGATTACACTTTGATGTATTTGTGCTTTATTCAATATATAATATTGTTGAGACTCTTATCTTGTCTTAGAAATTGTTTCTTCATGATTATGCTACTTACATTCTTAGAGTGACAATAAGGATGAGATTATGCAATGGTTATATTGGCATGTTAATTGAGAATTTATATAAGCTATACTTAAGGAAGATGGACCATGCTACACCTTTAGATTAATTTAGTTAGGTAAATGGTCTATACCAACTGAAGATAATTTATGATAAATAATTGAATTTTATGTGCTGCATTATACAATTGAATGACCTTGATAGGCCATGCCTAAGGAAGATGGTTCATACCACAACCTAGTTTAGGTGGATGAACTATGCCAACCAAAGATGGGTTATGCTTAGTCCTGAAATATATGATTTTCTGGAAGATATTGTAGTTGTCTTGCATTTCTACATATCATGATTACATGTATAAGTTGTTCCCCAAGTTAATTATAATTTGGCATGTTTACAAGGCTTGTGGTGAAGTCATTTCCCTAGCCCTTATCTTTATTATCTCTGGTGCACGTCGTCGCAACACTCCAAATTTGTGCAAAATAGTGTGGCTAAGTTTTAAATTTGTAAAAAGCCACTACTATCTCTAATTACTAAATATAGCTAGGGTGAGTAGAGATCGTCCCAAGGGATTATGAGCGTATTTGCAATGGAAATAATAAATAGGGTTAGTATGTTGATTAAACTACTAGCTAAAACTAAGCAAGTTCAATGTAAAACAAATAATAACAAATAAATGATAGGGGAACAAGAGAGAGAGGTCTTGGGACTTAGAGGTCACTACTAAACATCACCTTTCTAAACACTTAATGTATAATTAATGAGGGGAAACATGTGTTGCAATAATAGTGTGTATATGATTGATTGTTTCAACAAGCATGGATGACCAATTAAGTATATATTATCTAAGCAACCTAGTGAATAGCACAATATATCAAACTAAGCCATTATTCCTTCATTTAAGCTCACAATCTAAACATATCACATAGTTAGAAAAATATACTACTTGCATTCATAAGCATGGAATATCAAACAACAAGCATGGATTGTCCTCCCATTTAAGAAACTAATGCAACTACACTACAACTAAGCTAGGAACATGAAAATTAAACTAAAGGAGAAGCACAATCCATCAAGAAATGAGCATAAACTATCAAATATAGCACAAGAGTATTCTATTAAGCACTATGCCTTGACAATCTCTAGATCCATAGTATCAATACACATAAACATGCATCAACAACACAAAAACTAAAGATAAACACATGAACATCAATTCAAGCATACATAGACATATGGATAGAATGAAATGATCAATAGGAAGTATTAAACCACACAAATCATTGTCTAAACAAGATTCACATATAAATCAAGTGTCAAGACAAGAATCATAATACAAATCCCCTCAAAATACAAAACATCAAAGTCTATAAGGCATGCTTAGGGCTAACTCTAGCCCCAAGAAGATGTTTAGCCACTCATTGATGTAGTCATCCAACCTTAAGGGCCATCTCCATGGTAGAAATGCTCTTCTTCTTAGTTGAAACCCTAGAAGAATGGAAGAACTCCCAAAATAGTGTGTCTCTAGTCTCTAGCCTCTCCTCCTCTCTTTTCTTAGCCTCTAAGTATGTATGTGAATGAATGTTGCTCTTAAAATGGTTCCAAATCCTTATACAGGTAGCTCAAGTGTCACACCCAATGGTCTGGACTCGTGCACTAGGGCCCCTTCGATGATTGCACCATGAGCCATCTTTTAATGAGCTAGACTTTGTTTTAATTCGGACTTGAGGAGGTTCGATTGATCGAGTTTAGATGAGATCGATCGAACTATGGCCAGATCCATCGAAGTTAGGCCAGATTGATCAATCCTTGGCGGCGCCTTTTTGGAATAAGACAAATCTGAGATATTTTTGGGATATTTTAGGAAAAAGACAAAAGTGGTAGGTGGGGATAAGATCAAAGGATTTTGATCAATCAGAGGAAAGTTGGATCGATCGAAGATGGTGAAATCTTTTGGATAAAGACAAAGGCTTAGATCCATCTTGAAATAGGTAGATCGATCACCTCCAGATCGATCGAAGAATTGTTGAGATCGATCGAAGATATGGTTTTTCCACCACTTTGTTTCCACTATGGTCCTTTCTTCCATACAGCTCAAGATTGCTTCTTTTATGCTCTAATTGGGCTGAATTGACTTATTTTGGGGATAAGTGCCTGAAAATGGAAATAACATGAAATTAGTCTAAAACGGAAAATTAAGATAGATAAAGGTCCTAGAATGTTCAAGCTTAAGGAGTTTAAAAGCGCACTTTTCAGCACTCATCACACCCCCAAACTTAAATATTGCTAGTCCCTAGCAATGAACTACAAAGTGAAGGAATGAAATGAACAACTATACAACTATGATCTAGAAAGCAATAAATAGATAATGCCATTTTCGTAGAGAACATGATTGTATTTAGCATATGCAATAAGCCTTTTAAACCCCTAGGTTACCCCTAGTGGACGAGTGAAGTCTCGTGAGGGTTTCCAGAAATGATACTCACAAACATTAAGCTCATTCTCACTAAAGAGGCACCAATACTGCAAACAAGCATTGGGAGAAAACTACCTCAAGTATGCAATTTTTCAACCATTTCCAAGCAATCTCCCAAATCTCAACATTAAGCAAGCAAGTATGGTCCTCCACACATCAAGAAAGTGATCATGCAAATCAAAACAACTCTAGAATCCTTTTTGAGTGGACCGGCATCAAATATGTTGTTATCTTAGCCAACTAAAGAAATGATCACATCCTTACCCTCAAACTAGCACATCCTTACCCCGGCAACGATGCCAAAAAACTTGGTGCGCGTCGTCGCAACACTCCAAATTTATGCAAAATAGTGTGGCTAAGTTTTAAATTTGTAAAAAACCATTATTAACTCTAACTACTAAATATAGCTAGGGTGAGTAGGGATCGTCCCAAGGGATTGTGGGCGTATTTGCAATAGAAACAATAAATAGGATTAGTAAGTCAAATGATCAAAAGATTGTTTGTTTGGTTGATTAAACTACTAGCTAAAACTAACCAAGTTTAATGTAAAACAAATAATAATAAATAAATTATAGAAGGAACAAGAGAGAGAGATCTTGGGACTTAGAGGTCACCACTAAACATCACCTTTCTAGACACTTAATGTATAATTAATAAGAGGAAACATGTGTTGTAACAATAGTGTGTGTGATTGATTGTTTCAACAAGCATGGATGACCAATTAAGTGTATATTGTCTAAGCAACCTAGTGAATAACACAATATATCAAATTAAGCCATTATTCATTCCTTTAAGCTCACAATCTAAACACATCACATGGTTAGAAAAATATAGTACTTGCATTCATAAGCATAGAACATCAAACAACAAGCATGAATTGTCCTCCCATCTAAAAAACTAAGGCAACTACACTACAACTAAGCTAGGAACATGAAAATTAAACTAATTAAACTAAGAAAGAGGCACAATCCATCAAGAAATGAGCATAAACCATCACATATACCACAAGAGTATTCTATTAAGCACCTTGCCTTGACAATCTCTAGATCTATAGCATCAACACATATAAACATGCATCAACAGCACAAAAACTAGAGATAAACACATGAACATCTATTCTAGCATACATAGACATATGGATAGAATGAAATGATCAATAGGAAGTATTAAACCGCACAAATCATTATATAAACAAGATTCACATATAAATCAAGTGTCAAGACAAGAATCATAATACAAATCCCCTCAAAATACAAAACATAAAGGTCTAGAAGGCATGCTTAGGGCTAACTCTAACCCCAAAAAGATGTTTAGCCACTCATTGATGTAGTCATCCGACCCTCAAAGGCCATCTCCATGATAGAAATGTTCTTCTCCTTGGTTGAAACCCTAGAATAATGGAATAACTCCCAAAATAGTGTGTCTCTAGTCTCTAGCCTCTCTTCCTCTCTTTTCTTAGTCTCTAAGTATGTATATGAATGAATGTTGCTTTTAAAATGGCTCCAAATCCTTATATAGGTAGCTTAAGTGTCACACCTAATGGTCTGGACTCGTGACTAGGGCCCCTTCAATGATTGCACCATGAGCCATCTTTTAATGAGCTAGACTTTGTTTTAATTCAGACTTGAGGAGGTTCGATCGATTGAGTTCAGATGAGATCAATCGAACTGTGGCCAGATCCTTCGAAGTTAGGCCAGATTGATCAATCCTTGGCGGCGCCTTTTTGGAATAAGACAAATCTGAGATATTTTTGGGATATTTTGAGAAAAAGACAAAAGTAGTAGGTGGGGTCCATCGAAGATGGTGGAATCTTTTGGATAAGGACAAAGACTTGGATCCATCTTGAAATGGCTAGATCTATCACCTCTAGATCGATCGGAGAATTGTTGAGATCGATCGAAGATACTGTTTTTCCACCACTTTGCTTCCACTATGCTCCTTTTTTCCATTCAGCTCAAGATTGCTTCTTTTATGCTCTAATTGGGCTGAATTGCCTTATTTTGGGGTTAAGTGCCTGAAAATGGAAATAACATGAAAATAGTATAAAACGGGAAAATAAGATAGATAAAGGTCCTAGAATGTTCAAGCTTAAGGGGTTTAAAAGTGCACTTTTCAGCGCTCATCAATCTCATTTTCTTATATTCAAATTTTATTTTAGTAATTTTAGTTAAATTCAGTTTATGTATGTAACAAACAAAACAATCCATCAACTATATTTCACAAATCAAACCAGAAATTAATCTTACAATCTTGATTACCATAAGCTAGCATTCTTTGTGGTTCGACAAACCCTTATAATGGCCTTATTCTACATTGATATATATATATGTGTATGTGTGTGTGTGTGTGTGTGTGTGTGTGTGTATGCGCGCGCGCGCGCGTGCTACTGTTATAAGTGGTAATTTAAAGTGGTACACATTTGTGCACATCAACTTTTGGCGCCGTTACCGGGGATCGAACCCGGGTCACCCGCGTGATAGGCGAGAATACTCACCAGTATACTACAACGACTGTGATACCCCTCAGATCCGAGATACGGGTTAATCAGGCCCAGGCCCAAACCCGAGGGATATAAAACAATTAATATGTTAAATCAAACACGGAATACAAAGTGCAATAAGAAATAAAATTAAATAGCTGGAAGAAACTAAATTAATAAACCTTGAATTATAAATATTTTAAATCCAATAATCCAAACCACCAATCCATATAACTCAGGAATCCCTCTAGAAGACCCCTAATAAAAAGTCTCGAACTAGAAATAAAACATAAAGCTAAACATAGAGAGTGGTCATACGTAGTCGGTGGAATGGAAGTCTATATCTGCTCTGCATAATTAACCTCTAATTCTGGAACTGCCGAGCACCTGAAAAATAAAGGAGTGCGTCAAGCCCACATGCAAGTCCTGATCTATTACGATCTAAACAGTAATCCAATACACAGATACATCCTAGAAAGATTCAACAATATCTAAAGTAGTCCATATATGTATATATAGTACACACTATAGGACGCTCGCTAGTCTAGTAGGTCTGTCTCAGCCTAAATAGAATGCAACATGCGAATACGCACCCGAAGGTGGGTATAGGTACGTAGACCTACTAGGGAACAACACCTATGTCCAGTTATCTATCCTAGGCGATATACGCGCCCTAACCATGGTCCTGAGACTCAAACTCATACCATGGTACATATAATAAATATATAAAGTCCGTACTCCTAATACAAAATATCATCCATCTGTATAGTGGTCTGATATATGTATAACAAATCCATCCTGAAACCATAATAGGTCATTCAATTTATTTGATTGACATGACACAAGTAGGTGATGGACTTAATCTTTATGGCTAATCCATACCTTAATCCAAATTAGGTAGGACTTAGTGTTTTGAACTAATCCATTCCCAATATAGGTAGGTCTTAGTGTTTTGAACTAAGCCATCCCTAATATGACACCGTCCCATACCGGTTCATATATATCCATATAAGTAGGACTTAACCTTTTATGGTTAATCCAACTCATTCCAAATTAGGTAGGATTTAGTAGTTGAACTAATCCATACCTAGTATGTCACCGTCCTATACCGGTACATACAATCATCTAGTTAACATAGTTAACAAACAATATTAAATAATCATCAACCATTATCCATAATTTGCATAAATACCATTTAATACATATAACAAGTCAATAGGAATTGTTACAGAATCCAAACATCACATTTTAATCATTTAAAATGCTAATACAAGTTATAGTATTCCAATCCTCCATAGAATCCTTAAATTGATAGAATTTATAAAACAAACATATCAATTTATTCCCAATCAAGAATAGATGATTTCAAGCACTTACTATTCTTATACTTCTGTTTAAATATAATTAAACAATAAATTGTGTAATACAAAAATTCCAAACTCCAGTACATAGTTTAATGTTCAAAATAGTCGATAAATCAATACAATTATAACAATTTGAGTATCCAATTTAAACCCAAACTAGGTATAGTTAAATATAAGTAATTCACAATACTTATAATACTGGAATAATATTCAATTATACATATTTAGATCATATATAAAAACCTTACCAGATTTCAGTAATTAAAACCAATAAGACAGTGTGCAAGCTACCAGTTTTCTCTTAGGTTCTTCTTGCTCTATTCTTCAATCCAATTATGAATTTATATTTTTCCATCATAATATAAATCTTATATAGTCCTACACATCACTTTAAACCATTTAAACAAAGTGCAGAATCCAGTTTAGCCCAAACAGCCTTTAAAATAAACAAAACTATGCGTTTTAAAAGAGAGCAGGCTCTAGAAAAATTGGAGCCTGCTCTTTTCCATCTAGAGCTGGCTCTAGAGCCGGCTCCACCTTCCTAGGAGCCGGCTCTAAGGAAATTGGGAGCCTCTTCTCCCTCCCCTTAGCAGCCTACGTCTGTTTCATCTTCGTCTTCTCCGATTTCTATGAGTATCAGTCCTCTGTAGTACTTTTAAATCCTTGTTCTAGGTTCAATCTTAGTCCTAGGTAAGTTTAGACCACTGAGATCCAATCCTAACATGTGTAGGAACACAAGTTTTAAACCCACGTTTACAGAACCTCCGTTAGAAATTTTTAAGCAAATTACAATAGATTTAATTCAGATTAATTTAGTGAAATTAAATAATGTTCCAAGCACTTGTTTTAGAGTTCAAACTCAGTCCTAGAGTGATTACAAGGCATCCAAACATCCTACTAATCTCATTTAAAATAACGCTTAACCGTAAACTACAGCAAGAACAAATAGTAGAATATCAACAATTTTTGCAAAGCAGTTAATTCACAAGAGTAAACGAAATTCATACATGCATATAAAACTTGTTATAAAGTTTATTGAAGTCCATTTTATCCTTATTTTAATCCCTGGAGTCTAACTAGGCATGCACAGAACACGAATTAACGAGAAAGAGAATAACAGAGACATGCCTTGAGACTTTGGATTAAAATCCCTAACTATCGTCTCTATCAACTCTGGCAACGTCGGTTGTGTTAAACTACCTCTGCTGCTCCTAATTCAGTCCCAAACTCCTCCTTGAATCCCTCCTTTAATCTCTCAGTTGCTCTTTGTATCTCACGGTCTCTCTGTTTTTACAGAATTTGGCTTAATTTTCTAAAACCCTAAACCACCGTATTGCTTATATCTATAGGTGAATCATGATAACCCTAATCCACGTATAATTAGAGACTAAGCCCTAATTACAATCCTAGCCAGCCCATGAAATCTATGTCGGCTAAAACAAAACCCTCAACCACCTAAATCCTAAAGAATTTACGTATTCTAACCTAACTCACTTAAGGCCATTTATTTTTTTTTTTTTAAATAACCATGACATCAATTGAGTTAATTAACAAATAAGTAACAATAATTAAATAAATAACAATAAAACAATTAAGTAATAATAAAACAATTACACTAAATTAACAAATTAAACAAGTAAATCCAACTAAATAGGAAATACTACAATTAACTTTAAAAAAATGCAATTAAATAAAATAAATAAATTCCAGAACTGTCATTTTAAAATAAGGGGTATTACAACGACCAAGTTGTTAGCACATGCGAGAATGAAGAAATGGTGGATCAAAATGATCAATTTCTTGCCACATATGAAAATGAAGAATTTGTGGTTCAAATTGAGGAAAAGAATGATGAAGAGATTATTTCCCTAAATAATCCTTTGCTTGATACACCTCTTTCAATGGAGAATCCTCTAAAAGCTTGCTTGTCTCATTTTAATTGTGAGGATTTTGTTGTTGACAAATCTATTTGGGAGATAAATTTTTTGCTTGATATTTCTCCACCCATTCACTCTCCTCCTTGGGCAGCATCAAATGTATCTCTCTCTTAGGAGCTTGTATCTCCTCCCATTCCCTCACTTGAGTTACCTAAAAATGTTGAGCCCAAACCACCGGTTAAGTGTGAAGAAGATATGGAAAGTTTGAAGGATATTTTTTCAGAAATTCCCGCGCTAAATATGATCCTTCACAAGTCTTTGTTTGATGTTCCATCACTTGATCAACCATCCCAAAATCCAAATCAATCTTCCCATATTCCAAAGTTCTCAAATGAGGAAGAAGAGTGGGTTGAGGTCTTTTCTTTGCCTACTCCCATTTTTTATCTTCAGTCTCTGTGTCCTCCACTCTTAAAAAAACTTTCTTATTTTGGGAAACATGACTTTCTAGAGAGACATGGTATAGGGTAAACTTTTCTTTGAGATTCCTACATCGTCTAGCTATCGACGTTAAATTTAGCACTCCAAGGAATCAATTCTCTCTATTCCAAGCTTCCTTCTTTCTTTGTTACTATAAACCAAAAATCTCTTAAAATGACTAAGTAGAAACTCCACTTTGTATTCTTTAAGAATCATCTACATTTCCATTTCAGTGGTCATCGTGGGTTTCTATAGTCATATTATGGTTTTGATAACATTTTCGGGAATTTTCAAGCTCATATCCATAGCAAGACCTTGGCACAATTGCGTTCGGACGCCATTTTTGGCGTCCGAACACCACTCTCTGGGCAAACTCGCGTCCAGATGCCAACATATGCTCCACTCGCGTCTGGACGCCAACCCCTAGAAGCTTCTGTGTCCGGACGCCACTTCCCGCGTCCAGACGCCAAAACCTGGCACTCTTACGTCCAGACGCCATCTTCATACACCAAGCATTAGTCCCCAGGAGCAGTACCGACACATTATTGTGAATAAAAATAATAAAAAAAATTCCTTCTTTTATTTTCTTTTCTTTTTGTACATTTATGTATTCATAAATTCAAAATAAAAAAATAACTAATATATATATATATATATATATATATAATAAAATAAAATAAAAAAATTTCAAAGTAGCTTTCTGTCAAACTCTTACCCCCTCTTGAATAATTCTATGTTTTGGGCCATATTTGGCATGACAATTGTGGGTGCACTTTTTGATATGCTCAGATTTTGATTTCTTTCCCAGTTTTAATAAAGCATGACATGTTATTTCAAATTTTTATCTTTATCTATGTTTATGCTTGGTACCTAGTTTATGTGGACAGACTATCAGGTACAAGTTTAGGGGAAGAACTTTGGCAATTTAAATGCGACTGGATGTAATGGAATCACTGTTTCGCACTCGGTAGTTTCTTTCTTTTTACACTTCTATGCATGCTTAGTTTCTATACTTGTTTTCATACATTGAGGACAATGTATCATTTAAGTTTGGGGGTGTTGAGAGTTAACTATTCATATGCATATTGTCATTGTCAGATGTGTTTTTATTGTTAATATGTTAAATATATATATATATATATATATATATATATATATATATATATATATATATTGTATGTTTAGGCTAATGATTTTTGGTGTTGTTGGAACTAAGTTTGGGGGGGGGGGGGATTTATGTGATTAATATAACTTGTATGCTTATATATGATATCAAGGAATGATTGAAAGTTGCTAGCATGATTGTTCTAATGAAAAAGGTCCATTGCATGATTTAAATGTTTTATTTTGGAGTCTTTCATCTCTAAGTGACTTCACAATGCACATTGAGCACACCGGAAATTACATTCCCTTCCTTGTGGTTTTACTTAATTGGCTCCCTAAATTAGTAAGTCGGATGAATGAAATAATCCTTGGCATTGGAAAAAAAAAAAAAAAAATGATGAATAAAACTGCATTCTTTCAACATGTCAATTGATTAAAAAGGAATACAAGAAAAGAATGTAAGCTGCATGATTAGTTTGAATTCGTAACCTAACCATTCCGAGTCATTACGCCTTTAAAAATATCTTTACGCTTAACGCCCTAAGACCATCTGGTTTGGGAGTCGTTGGCTTAATGCTTGTTATATGTGGTGATTAGAGAGCTTAAGGAACTTAGACATTACACATGGTCATGCATAAAATAAAAAATAAATAAATGTGTTCAAATAAATTCATGCAATCGATTATGATTTCAAAAGATAAATTAAGGATGTGAAAGACATTGTATGAGCCATAAAAGGGTTAAAAGTGCATTATAAAAAGAAAATTAAATTTTGGTTCACTTCTAAGGAACTTGAGATGAAATTCTATTATAAATGAGATGTTGAAGATCATGTATGTGGACTATTTTGTTGATACATGAATGCTGCGAATTGAATATTGTTTTGAGATATCATTGTATGCATACTTATTGTAATCTTCATGATAGAGTCTTTCCCCAAAGTCATATGTTTTAATGTATACTAGAATGAGTTGTGTTGCTTAGTGTTTGTGGGTATCATTTCTGGTAAACTCTCACGAGACTTTACTCGTCCTCTAGGGATACCTAGGGGTTTAAAAGGCTTGTTGCATATGCTAAATGCAATCGTCACTCTCACGAAAGAGGAGAAATTTGTATTTCAATTTTGTTTTGCTAAAGGACTAGCAAAATGTAAGTTTGGGGGTCTGATAAACGTCACATATTGCGTATTTAAGCGCCCTTAATTGCATGAGTTAAGCCCATTGTTTGATCTTTGTATATAGATTACCTCAGTTTTTATGTTTTTGTGTTTTTGCAGGTCTAATTGTGAAAAAGGAATAAAAATAAGGTTTTAAGAGCCTTTGGAGCACAAGGCATATCGGGCCCAAACATCAAGTGGTTTTCAAGAAGAAATGGCCCAACTAGGCAATGGTTACAGTCAACATTGAAGAAAAAAAAAAAAAAAAAAAAAAAAAAAAGAAAGTCATCAATACCTGGCGTCTGGAAGCAGGACCTCGCGTCCGGACGCCAAGCATCAGCACTTCGCGTCCCGACACGAGTTGTCGTTAGCTCTGCGCACCTTCAGTAAAAAAGCCATAACTCTCTGCTCCGAACTCCAAATGATGAATCATTTGATTCTTTGGAAAGAGAACTCAGAGATCTATGTTTGGTATGTTTTAATGAAAGTCTATTTCCCACGTTTCAGATGTCAAAAATAGAGCTCAAGAGGACACCAACACGCTGCCAAGTGGCAGAACTCAGCTTTGCACTCCTGTGGTATTATATCTCTCGGGTTATAAATCCAATTACTAAATGGTTTAATGATTTGGAAAGCTAACCCCTAGCACTATATTTTCTATGTTTAGAGGAAAGTCTAATTTGGACAATTGATAGGTTGAAAATATAGAAGAATAACATATTAATTCTGCCAACATGTTGAGCTGTCATACTTTGATTTAGTCAAAGTTTGTTTCCTTGATTTTAGGGATGTTTCCAACTCTTTTAGAATTTGAAAGGCTATGAAATATGATCTCTTTAGAGGGCATTTTTAGTTTATATATCAACCACCCATCATTATCTATCTCTAAGTTTGAATTGGGTGAAAGATAGAGAGAGAAATATTGAGAAATGGAGAGGAAGAAGAAGTGGCAGAATTCTGAGCTCATGGAGATGGAATGTTCTTTATCAATAGAGGCTTATACCACGCACATAAGAGGCTAACTCCCTTCCTAGGGATTTGATGTAACCCTTGCCAAGTAATTATGTCTTGATTGTATCTAAATTTGGGGAACTTTGCATATTTGTGACAAGTTGTATAATCTAGAGATTACACTTTGATGTATTTATGCTTTATTCTATATATAATCTTGTTGAAACTCTTATCTTGTCTTAGAAATTATTTCTTCATGATTATGCTACTTACATTCGTAGAGTGACAATAAAGATTAGATTATGCAATAGTTATAATGGCATGTTAACTGAGAATTTATATAAATTATACTTAAAGAAGATAGACCATGCTACACCTTTAGATTAATTTAGTTAGGTAGATGGTCCATACCAACTAAAGATAATTTATGATAGATAATTGAATTTCATGTGTTGTAACATGCAATTGAAGGACCTTGATAGGCCATGCCTAGGGAAGATGGTTCATACCACAACCTAGTTTAAGTGGATGAACCATGCCAACCAAAAATGGGTTATGCTTAGTCCTGAAATGTATAATTTTCTGGAAGATATTGTAGTTGTCTTGCATTTCTACATATCATGGTTACATGTATAAGTTGTTCTCCAAGTTAATTGCAATTAGGCATGTTTACAAGGCTTGTGGTGAAGTCATTTCCCTAACCCTTATCTTTATTATCTCATTTACTTATATTCAAATTCTGTTTTAGTAATTTTAGTTAAATTCAGTTTATGTATGTGACAAACAAAACAATCCATTAACTATATTTCACAAATCAAACCGGGAATTAATCTTACAATCTTGAATGTCATAAGCTAACATTCCTTGTGGTTCGACAAACCCTTATAATAGCCTTATTCTACATTGATATGTGTGTGTGTGTGCGCGCGCGCGCACGCGCTATTGTTGTAAGTGGTAATTTATAATGGTACACCTTTGCGCATATCATACATACGACTAAAATTTAAACATTGAATAAACACACTTGAATATCATAATCCCAATATATATCAAGCTATTAAATATAAAAATTCATTACAAACTCATTATTAAAACACATAATTTATTTAAAGAACTTAGAATTAATCTAGCATGCATAAGGTATGAATCAAAGGAGAAGAGAATAATTAAAACTTGCCTTTAGGGACTTGATAAATCCCTAGCCTCCTTCTTCCTCTTTCTCTTCTTTCTTTCTCTCTCTCTAAAATATATTACGTGATATATTTCTATCCCCCTTTTTCCAATCCTATAATTATATATGTATAGGCTAAATAATAACCCTACTTCTTTTCCCAATCCAAGTCAGACTAAAAAAAAAAAAAAAAATTAAATACTAAAAAGGTAACTAAAATATATGTTATGTATAATCTATGTATATTCCTTTTTATATATAATATATAAATATACATTAAATTATTACTAAAGAACTTTCCATATATATATATATAATTATTTATTATATATACATATATAACTATCTATGGGTAATTATTCGTACCCATTAAACCCCTTATTCAAGTAATCCATGGGATCCAATTGGTTGGTCCATTACTACTATCCATATCCAATTTCTTAAAAAATAAAAATATATAAAAATAAAAATAAAAATAAAATAATTAAATTCCTAAACAAATAAAAACCATCACATACAATTTAATTAAACAAAGAAATCGAATACACATAATTTTAGCTCACAATTTAATTTAAACAAATAATTCAATTAACACATAAGCAATCAAATCAATTAAATAAGTAAACAATTAGCCAAGAAATTAAATAAACAATTAAAAATGCAATTAAAATAACTAAAATAATACCGAGACTATCCTTTTAAAATTAGGGGTATTACATGATATGAGGGCATTATAGTCATTTTAAGTCTCGATAGGGGTATTTGCACCAAATGGGAGATTTTACACTACACAGGGACTTATTTGTACTAGGGAGGTTTTTTGCACTTGACCCTACTTAAAATGTGAGAATCAAGTGCTAATCACCAACTAGCATACATGTAAACTTTAGGTCAAAAAGTGATAACAACTGATAACAACTGAGATATTTTGTGTTGTAGTTACCCCTTTTTTGGCTACGAAATCTTTCTGGAAGTTTAAGGGTAACTGAATCAGGAACTTGTGTCACATCTATCTTTAGTAATTAATTTTTAAGAATCAAATAAAAATATCTTAATAAATGGCTTATCTTTTTTTGTATTTTTTTATTTATTAACTTATGTAATAACTCACTCCACTATATGGTATGATATTGTCTACTTTGGGCCTGAGCCCACACAGTTTTTCTCTTGAATTTTACCCAAAAGGTCTCATACCAATTGGAATGACACACCTACATATAAGCACTTCACATTTCTCTTTCCCCGGTAATGTGGGATTGTGCACCCGTAACTCGCCAATGGGGCAGCCTGTCAATGTCTCGCACCCGCCCACGACATACTTGCCCACAGGGTCACCACAATCCACCCCCCTTGAAGACCCAACGTCCCCATCGGCACACTTCTGGCTGGGTCAGGCTCTGATACCATTTGTTACAACCCACTCCACTAAATGGTATAATATTGTCCGCTTTGGGCCTGAGCCAACACGGTTTTGCTCTTGCGCTTTACCCCAAATGGCCTCATACCAATTGGAGTGACACACCTACATATAAACACTTCACCTTTCCCTTTCCCAGATAATGTAGGATCTGTCAATGTCTCTCACCCACCCACGGCATACCCGCCCACAGGGTCATCACAACTTACCTTGGTTATTTTTTATTTTTGAAGGAGTGGAACAATTTGGTGATCGACTCTTAATATAATTTTAGAATGACATCAAGAACGATTTGAAAGTTTTGATGAGCGGTTTGAATCGATCTATAGAAGTATGAACCATAGTAAAATCTGTGTAAACGTAGGAATGTAGGATATAATTTGTGTTGGTAAACATTAAAAAGTTTGGCATAAAAAAATAATAATAATAAAATAAAAAATACGACTATAGACATATTCAAATATTATATATATATATATATATATATATATTGTTAAAAAATTAGACCCCCCACATATACTATTGTTCTTTCTCTTATGCCTTAAATATTTTTGTTTCAATTACATTATTTTTTACTATTTATTTAAAAATATATAAATAAAAAGGAATATGAATTGTTGTAGAGAGATGATGATTCTAAAACAATGAAGAGTTAGAGAAATTGATAGATCGGAGAAGAATGGAAAGTTTGTAAATATATATGCATGTGTATTTAGGTGGAGAATTTTAAAAATTAAATCTTAACCATTTGATTGTATACATCCTAACCCTTGGTGTTATATATATAACTAGGAGTCTAGGAGTAACAACTATAACAATAAGTTACAAACTTAGCATCGAATCTTGTTCAATGGTATTTATGTGAGAGTGTGAGAAGTTTTACGATAACGACTCATGCAAAATAGGTTTATATTAGGGGTGATAAAATGGGTCAGGAACCATCAATCCGTTCATATTTGCCTGTTTTTTAATGATTCTGGGTGAATCATATTTAATTTAAGGGTCAAGATGAGTTAAATAATTTTTAACCACTTAATTTAAGAGTCAAAATGGGTACCATATTCATCTCATATTTCACCCATCACATAATAAACACACAACACAAATCTATTCTATATTGCACTCAACTCATTTCTCTCTCTAACATTCTCTCACTCACAATCCCCTCTCTAAATTTGTCTCTTATCAATCCATTCTCTCTAAGTTTCTCTCTCTAGAAACTTCGTCTAAAAAAAATAATTAATTAAAAATAAATTAAAAATTTAAAAACCTTTAGACAAAAAATAATTTTAAAATAAAAAATAATTAAAAATTAAAAAAAAATTTAAAATAAATAAATAACTATTATAGTGTTGGGTGGCCCCATTCCCACCTTCCTCCTACTCCTCTATCCTCTCACATTATTCATTACCTTAACCTTTCTTTCGGTGTCACCAAAAATATAAATAAATGAATATGATACTACAATTTTACACATTTCATAGGTTTTTAAAAAAAAAAAAAAAAAAAAAAAAAAAAAAAAAAAAAAAATTTGTACACTCTACCAAAGACACTGGGTAATGTTCAACATTTCAAGAGTTTAGATAGGAGGAAATTAAGTTTTTAATAATAATTTTTATAACTAATTAAATTTTCATTAGTTATTTTTTAAAAAAAAAAAAAAAAAACATAAGATAATTTAGATTTTTTGAATTTTTTTTACAATAATAATACCTTCTTCTTTTTTCTTATAAGTTTGGTACATTTGAATCCATGGAATAATAATTTTTTGTATCTTTCTTTAAATATTTAATGCTAATCAAATACATGTTCTAACATTTATTTACTTTCATTTTATATCTTTCACTATTAATTTTTATCTAAACAAATTATAAAGTAATAACAAAAACTCTCATGCACATCAGTAAGGCAAAGTTTCTATCATCTATCTACGAGCAAATGAATGGTCTCAAAATGAGGTACTATACTAAGGGACATGGAACACAGGTTCTTTGCATTGTAAACTAATAACCCAAACATATTAGATCGAAGATTCACGTGGCACTCTAATGTAATGTGTTGTACTTGTACCTCTCACTATAAATGCATGTTACCTCCACAGTTAAGTTTTATTTTATTTTTGAAATAATTAAGTTGCGTTTTCTTAAGACACACATGATGAATAATCAAACATATAATATATGTTAAATCATGTTAACATTTAATAATATAAAAAAATTTAAAATAAAAAATTTTAAAATAATGATTAATGGGTCCACGGGTCATAACGGGTTGACCATGCCCATTTTCAACCCGTCTATTTTCAACTCGTTCTGAACAGGTTGAATATGAGTCATGACCCATGTTGACTCATCTATTTTCAGCCCAACCCAAATCCGGTTCAACCCTCCCATTTGCCACCCCTAATTTATATTATTAATATCACCACAATCCATTTCAACGACTAAATTCTTCTAAGCAACAACCGATTTAAAACATTATGTTTATCTAATTTTATAAGTTGATTATTGAATAACACATTGTATCAACATAAACTTAAATTAAATACAAACGAGTATTTTTCACTTAAGGAAGATGCTCTTTCCACCTCCGCTCTCCAATCCATTTTGATCCCCTTATTTAATCTTTAACGTTTTCGGTCTTTTTCATAGCCCCAACTTCAAAAAAAGAGTTAAAAAAAGAAAAAAAAAAATTCTATAAATTATCTATTTTGACCGGACTCAAAGAACAAAACATAAAAAAAAAAAAAAATAGTTTCACTATTGACAAGATTATATATATATATATATATATATATATATATATATATATATATATATATTCTATCTATTAAATAAGTTATTTTTGTTAAAGAAATTATTTCTTTTAAAAAAAAAAAAAAACCCCAAAAAATATTTTTGTTGGAAAAAATGCAAGCGAAATTTGGTGTAGAAAAGTGAAGTACGAATATGCTCCCTGAATTTAAATAAGAAAGAAATAATCATGAACTAGTAAATCCGCATTTGAGAATAAAAAACTAACTTGCAAAAAATAAAATAAAAATTATTTCAAACCCAGTTCAATGTTCAATGTTCAATGTTGAAAAATATATGTTTATATGTTAATATTTAATATTAAACTAGAATTATACTAATATGCTAATCACAATGACTAATATTTAAGTCAGCATAATTAAATAAATCTGAGTGGCATGGGTTGTTGAACCCAATACCTATTCGGGCCGAATCATTGTGTCGGGTGATCTACGGTTCGGGTTGATCTGAACGTGGGTTACATACACCATTTGTCTATAAATACCCTTGGGCTGC
Organism: Cornus florida; assembly: GCF_030987335.1. Lineage (NCBI taxonomy): Eukaryota > Viridiplantae > Streptophyta > Magnoliopsida > Cornales > Cornaceae > Cornus > Cornus florida. The sequence continues at coordinate 50,562,721 of NW_026775572.1, forward strand.
CCGTTTACAAAATCAATCTATAGTAATACAATTTTCTCTCATACTTCCTATTTACACTATTGAGTCTCCAGCCTATAGTTGTGTGGGTTTGAGTGTAAGGAGTCAAAAAGAGAATAACGCAGCGTTTGGTTTGCAGTTTGCACCATTATTACACTTTAGCATTAGGCGCAGCGTAAATTGTCAATAAAATTCAATTATAGCCTCTATTTACAGGTTATTTATAATTTTTTATTTTTATTAATTAGTCTAATTTACATATTAAATTTAATTAATTATTCAGAGCAAGCTTATTTTTGTTAAATCTTTTTGCCACCAAATTTGACTCGTGAAGACTTTTTGAATGAAATGAATTTTCTGTGAAGTAGGTATCTATAACAAATTATTGATTATTATGAAAGTACACTTTGTAGTATTCACAGTAAATAGAATTAACTTTTCTGACACTAAAAAAAATAATGAGTGTTTATTGGTAGCTACCTATCAGGAAAACAAAAGAAAGCAGGGTAGCATTTTGAATTGGTAACAAGTTTTCAGCACCACAATTTACACATGAAATTTCTTATTCATTATTTTTCGGGGGGAAAAAAAATTCTTATTCATGACAAGGGTCAACATTTAGCGACAAAAAATCTTCTTGTGATAAAATACTTGGTGACAAAATCAATAAATTGTTATAGTGCCTTCAATTTATTCTGACATTGGATATATTATGACTTATAATTATAGAATTCAAGCATATTAAACTATGATCCACTAGAAAAGATTATATAGCATTGCAATTCACCTTATCAAGCTAATAAATCACATTCCATAAACACAAGCCCATAAGTTGGCTCTAGCCTATAATGGCCCATAAAATAGGTGGTCCAGTAGGCCCACTACTAAGTGGGCCTAAGTTGGTTTGCATGGTTTGAGTGTTGCCATATTTGACATGTTTTGTATAAACCAAATTATTGTACTACACTTATTTCTACGAGTAATGATAGAGAGTTCGAGAATCAGACATATTCGACTAAAGTTATATGAGTAAATAACGATGTTATTAACATCATCTTATTTAATAATATCGTGATGACTTTATACCCCCACTCATATGCAAACTAAGATACATTAGACTTTGCGACTAATTTTTACTTCCTCTATAGCATAATAGATATCATTTTTGGAAACTATAACTTTTTGAGGGGACATACAATTAATGTATTATTTTTTTTTTCAAAATTATTATAATATCCTTTTTAAGAATTTAGTAAGCCTACTTTGAGATGGCTCAAAAAGAAAATTTGAACGGAGAGTTTTGCATTTCTAAACAAGAAAGATAAGCAATCACAAATTAGGGAATGTGGTGTGTGTGTGTGTGTGTGTGAGAGAGAGAGAGAGAGAGAGAGAGCGAGAGAGAGAGAGAGAGCAAAGTGCTTCCTGCCTTCATTATCTTCATGCCACCATGTGCCATCCCTTCTGTAAAGAGAGATTAGATAGCCAAAGTACAAGCTAATGTTTGACATGAAATGACATTGTTGGGGTCCTTGGGGAATTTTAAGAGAAAGAACAAAAAAATAAAATAAAATAAAAAGTTGAAATTTTAGGCATACCATGGTTGGTAGTTAGGAGGAATATGCAAGAAGGTTGCCCATTTTCAGATCTCTCTCTCTCTCTCTAGATTTCTCTATCTCTTTCAAAGAGTGGAGAGGGGGCCTGGCCTGGTTGGGGAAGCAACTTTCTGGGTGACTGATGAAATGGTCCTAGTAAATTAATTGAACCCCACATATCTGAGTCATGTTGTTATCAGTAACTACTGTACATAGATGCCTATTCTGTCTCTGTATGATTATGGATCCCTTCCCTTTCAAAGCTGATATGCTCAAACAAGAGACTCAGAGAGTGCTGTTACTGCTGTATATCTAACATTTTATCTTCATATGATTATTCAAGTGATTGCCAACTTAAAAGTACTCCACATGACAAACCAATAAAGCATTTTGATCAATTCTATGTCTCACATAGTAACCCATTCAATTTGTCTACTTTCACCACTCATCTTCAAAGTCTCTATTTTGCATCTTCCACATGCATGCTTAATTATATATATTGACTTTTTTTTTTTTTTTTTTTTTTTTCAAAAGTTCAATCAAACATACTCACCCACGTGAATTAAATACAGATTTAACCAATTTGCCACCTCAGTCCATTTATCCCTCACTGGATAGTTTCCAGTGAGAGGTGCAAAGGAGAAAATTTCTGTCCTTGAAGAGAAGAGTTTAGGCTACTTCCCATTGGTTAATATTCAAAATTCACCAGTTCATACACTACACACACACACATATGGTGTACTAATAGTAAAAAAGATGGAGTTAGCAAACTTAAGAATGCAGCCGGTATAATCTCTTCACCTTCCGAGGATCTCTCTTCCCTCAAAGGTGAGGTGAGGAATTCGAGTTCAATAACATTTTTGGGTGCACATGAGTATTGGCCTAAAAAAAGAAATTAAAAATCGACATATGCAAATCTAAGAGGCATGCACCCGGTGACACCCTTTTTTATGGTGTGTTTTTTTTTTGGGGTGGGCGGTAAAAACTTATTCTGGTGTATTTCTGCGTATTATCTTTATTGACTTAAATCAGTTTGACAACTACTTTCGTTTTGTGTTTTGTTATTAAATGAAGGGTAAAGTGAGAAAAATACCCTAATATTTATATTTTGGGTAAATAATACCCCTATTGTTCATGTTATGTATATAATTCAGTTAAGTTTGAAAATTTGAGTAAAGAAGAGTTTGAAGTCACTATTTGTTAAAAATTTAGTCATGTGCATTGCATATATATGACATTTAAGATATAAAATTTCAAATACCCATATGTCTTTCGATAATGTCCTTACATATATATACACACACACTGTGAACCAAAGAGAGGGACATTTACCTATTTTTTATTCAATTATAGAGATACCCTCTAATCTTTTCGGTAGTGTCAAATCCTTATTTGTTTTAAAAGTGAATGTTGGAAATTTTTTAAAATGTATAAAGAGTTATATACTTCGTATGTATACCATATAGATGTTTTTTACTGGCGACCCTTAAATGAATGAAAAACAAAACGCAGTGAAAGTATGTTGGTAGTGTTTGTTACATTCTGCACAGTACATACGTACTATTAAAATCTGGAAGTAAGAAAAAGATGTTTTAAAATCTGGAAGTAAGAAAAAGATGTTTTTCAATCGGAAAATGATAATTTTGACGACACTTTCATAACGACAGAAAAATCAACTCTCACGTGACTGTACGTGAATGCCTGTTCCAAATCTCTCTCATCACATATTAAATGCACTACATTTTTCAGACAAAAATACCCTTTTTGGTCTCTCGTTTTCTTCGCCATATATATATATATCTTTACAAAATTCTTTTTCCAGTGAGAGACTCCAACTGATTTTTTTCTTCTCTGTCATCTGAAAAATTACTAAATAAAAAAGAAGAAAGAAACATGATGAACAAGAAGACGTGATAGTAAATATTAAGCACTCATTTAATTCGTAAGGGTCATTGCATATTCTTGATTATGTTTCAGGGAATATCGGGATTTATTGTATTGCCTAATTCTTTTCTTTGTATTGCCTGTTTAGAAAGTAATTTTGATGGTAGATCGAAAAAGAGATATTATTGTAGTTTCACAGCGTTCCACAAGAGGATGTGGAGAGAGAATGCATTATTACTTTATTTGGGTAAAAAGAGAAAAGGATCTTCCCGGGATTCATTGTATTGCATGTTGAGAAAGTAATTTTGATTGTTGGTCGGAAAAAAGATGTTATTTGCAGTTTCACAGCTTTCCACGAGAGGATGCGAGAGATGATGCATTATTGATGTATTTTGGTAGAGAGAGAAAAGGATTTTTCACCTTTTGTTAACAGCTGTATTCATATATTTAGATTTTAAAATAAGCATCCATGTAGAAGTTGTAATATATCAAGTTTTTTTAAGTCGGACGAAATAGCAGTATTTTTTTCAATTATTCAACAACTATAACAATATATTTGACAGTCATTTAAACAAAATTTTTGACAACCATTCAAACCTTTTTATTTTTTCCCCCTATTTTTTCCCTTTGAAACAATGTATAACAAAATTTAGCTACCAACACAATGTTTTTGATTCGAAGTAAATCAAAGCACAACAATAACATTACTTAGTTCTCACATGGAAAATCCAATTCTCAACCAGCCCTTAATAATCAAGGTGTTTGCAGTTGTACCGTACGTTCATAAATTTTCACGAGATAAGGGCATGTGGGCCCACAATCTAGGTCATCCGATGGATCAATACCCTAGTGGGTGATCTCTTTGAAGTATTTCTCAGAGTAGGACCTCTGAGTCATATACAGAAGAAAAGGGTAGAGAGCTAGAGTGCACTTTGTGGGGGGTGATTGGTGGAATGTCCCTATCTCTATCTCTATATCTATATCTATATCTCTCTATATTGAAGTACCCCACGTATCTCAGTCATGTTGTCATCAATCACACTTAGATGCCTATTCCATCTCTCTATGATTGCCAGTCCCTTTCACAGAGCTCTGTTACAACTATTACTATGGCAGCATCACCAAAAAGTCCCCCCACTCCACCCAAGTTGTGCCATCTCTCACTAGAAAGCCGAAGCAAAGAATCCTGCCTAACATGCATGATTGATTTTAATTCAATTTTGAACTTTAAAATCATAAATAAAATTTTTATTCAATGTTATTTTTTGTAATTATTTAATAGGAACTTTTATCAGTGCACCAAATATGTCTTTATTTATTAAATAATTATCAACTAACACTCTACAATAATGAAAATTTATCAATTCGATTTGTCACTTAGGAAACACTGGTCAAGAATTATTAAAAGACACTTATAGCTATATGAATATATGTAATTTTTTTTTTTTTTTTTAGAAAACAGTTCTTACAAATTGTTAAGCAGGAATCTTTTAGTAGAATTTTTTGATTTTTAGTTCTCAAAAAACTAAATCAAATAAATCTTATATTTTTTAGGATATGAATATAGTAAATCAATATTTTTGTGTATTGAGTGGGCGTAGACTTGTAGATAAGCCCACATCTTCTGCGGTAACGATTCTCTATTGTAATGGTGCTCTAATTAATTTGTCAACACGTCTGTTTTATCTTTTTTTCGGTAAATACTTCAATTCTATAATTTTAACACATTTTATTATGTTTTTCAATACATTAAATCTGACTGAAATGTATTGAACACAATATTAATGTAAACAGCAGAAGGATCCCCGCGCCTTCTAAATATGAGAATTTTTTTTTCTTTTCTTTGCATGACAAAAATGTTAAAAATTAGTAGTCAGTGGAGAGGGGAGGGTACAAGGCTGCTCCTAGATACAGGGAGCAACCCGTGAATAACAGGAACAACAGGACACTTGCGCTAGATATGAGACATGATTGTAGTGTAAAACAGTATAAGTACTCAGGAGCATAGAATTATGTAAGGAATGGAAAAGTTGTACAAGTCCGAGTGTTTTTTTATCCCTGTACAGGTCTGAGTTCACATGTTAGGAAAATGTGTGCGACCATTCGATAGAGAATGGTATAACCATCAAACAGTCAAATTTTTATATCAAAATTGATTTACAATACATTACAAACTCCCATCAAACTATAATCTCTTTTCTCTTTGGATTAGATTTGATCAAACTGAGCCATCAATTTTGAATAGTGCTTATGATTTCATTTTAAAGTATTCAGATCATTTATATATTTTCTTGTAGTTGAATTTTTTTAATATGAGTTACATGATATGCATTTGTGAGAATCAAAACAAGAGCTAATAACATTGCATATAATCAAGATCCTTTTTTAGATCATCAATGCTAATTGTAAACTTAGGGTACAAAATAATTAATTATATAATTAAGCTAATTCGACTTTTTTGTTCATGTATAAGCGGACTCAATTTATGTATCATTTTTCTATTCAAATATCACAATAAGGTTACATGGACACTCGACACCCCCATTCTATTTTTTGGTAAGTTGGTGGACACCCTCAAATTTTGTGCTACAAAGTTTTGAGTGTCTTACGCAAATGATGATATGTGAAGTATTGGGGCTGGGAGAGGAGAAAGAATGGTTAGGTGAGAGTTCGAATCCTCGTATGACTACTTTTACAAAATATATATTTTTTTATTTATTGAGAGTTCGAATCCTCGTAAAATTACTTTTACAAAATATATATTTTTTTACTTATTGGACGTAGATAATAAATTATGAAGTTTTTTAAGAAACCGGTGCAAGGATGTAAGAAACAAGAAATACATTTTCTTACACCAAGATTGTGATGACAAGCAATGCCTTCACGTGATGCCTTGAATTTCTTCTCAGTGGACCTGTAAAGTTGGAAATTTGGAATTGGGAAATCATGTTTTGCTGCATTGACAACTTCTTTCACCCCCTCTTTTTGGAATTTTTTTCCTTCTCTCTCCCTTATATGGTGTATGCGTATAACGTGATCTGTCTCAAAGCTTGGAATGACTAGAAAAACCTTGAAGCAACCTCTACAACTTAAAGGACAAAAATACCCTCTATCACTAAATCATAACATTAATGTTACGTTTGGTGTGCAGGAATGGAATGAAATGCAAGTAGGAATGGAATGAGAATGGGAATGGAATGGAATGGTCATTCTCATTCTATTGTTTGGTTGTAAATATGAAATGTGTAGGAATGAAATGATAATAACCATTTTAGTGTTTGGTTTCACCAATTTAAAATTTAGAATGGAATAAATTTTTAATTGAATTATCCAAAATATCCCTCTTAATAACAAATAAATTAAATTAAATTAACGATAATGGTGGTGGTGGAAGGTGGCGGCGGTAGTGGTGGCGACGGCGGCGGTGGTGGAAGGTGGTGGTGGTGGTGATGATAGAAGGTAGTAGAAGGCGATGGCGGCGGCGGTGGCGATGGCGGTGTAGGGCTGTGGCGGTAACGATGGTGGAAGGTGGTGGTGGTAGTGAAAGGCGGCAGTGGTGGTGGTGGAAGGTGGTATAAGGCGTTGGCGATTGTGGAAGGCGATGGCGGCGGCGGCGGTGGTGAAATGTGGCAGTGGCGGTGGTGGTGTAAGGCTGTGGTGGTGACGGTGGTAGAAGGTGGTGGGGGTAGTGAAAGGCGGTAGAAGTGGTGGTAGTGGTGGAAGGTGGTGGTAGCGGTGGTGGTGGAAGGTGGTGAAAGGCAATGGCGGAGGTAGAGGTGATGGTGGTGGAAAGTGGTGGGCGATGGTGAAAGTCGGTGGTGGTGGAAGGCAGTGGTAGTGGTGGTGGTGGTGAAAAGCGGAGATGATTGTGGTGGAAGGTAATGGTGGTTTTTAGACTTGGAATATGAGGAAGGTGTTTTGGGAAGTCAATTTTTTTAAATAAATTACTTGGGAATGGAATGGCCATTCCATAGGTTTAGTTGTGGAATGGATTTTCATTCCCATGAATGAATTTTTATTCCAATGGAATGGCCATTCTCACTTTAAGTTACATACCAAACAAAGGAATGGTTGGAATGGGCATTCCATTCCATTCCATTCCTGCACACCAAACGTAGCATAAGGATTTGGAAGGATTGAAAGCCCATATCACATACATGCATAAAATGCTGCCCCTTCCCTTTCTAGTTTCAACTTTTAACATTTATCTAGTTTCAACTTTTAACATATGCTTCAATATGCAGTGTGAAGGATGAAAAATTGAAGGCAAGCAAAAAGATGAGAGACAAATGTAATAATTATTTGGGAAAAATACAAAAAAAGTAGGACAGTAATTTGGTTATTCTATATATATATATATATATATATATATATATATATATATATATATTTCTCTCATTTGTCTTTTCCAAACATATAAATAGAAGTTATTATTATACTTTCATTTCATTTCCTTTATAATTTATTCAAACATAAATAAAGATTAAACCAATCATGATTTGTTGTATTCTTCATTTGCTAAGGAAAAGTAAAATTACTTACCAAGAAAAAAAAAAGGAAAAGTAAACCCTACCTTCGCAAATCGATAAGGATCGTGGTTGAGATTGCATTATCACTAATGAATCCCATTTATCAATTCAATCTTAATCACTAAATTCTGTGCTGGACCTCTCCAGCACTGGAGAGGATCCTTGTCCTTGCAAATCACACCCAAAAGGTCCAAACATGACCCTTCAAAACCCCACTCTTAATCTTCGCGGCAAAACCTATCAACCAAACCCACCATTGATTTTGAGTTCTCATCAAACCTCCAAAATATATCCTAGATTTGAGTTCTGTTTCGAGCGGATTCAAGTGACAAGATGATCTCTTGTTCGAAGTTAAAGTCATTTTCAAAACATGATCGATCATGTTTTTTATTTACATTAATTTTATTTAAAGAAATAAAATTATTTATCAACAGGCTAGTGGTCTACTAGTATATGATATCCATACTTCTCAAAAGGGGATCCTGAGTTCAAGTCTCAAGCGAAGACAGTGTGTGACTGAAATACTTTACCTTTCATAAAAAAAAAAAATTCATTTTGATAACAACCGACAATTATGTGATGATTTGTCCTGACGGTTTAAAAATGGGGGGGGGGGGGGGGGGGGGGGGAGGGGGACTGAAGGTGGAGGGAGATTTTGTGAAGTTCAGTCACATACATATATGTACATATTTCAAGATCCATTCATTGTCTAGGACTCTGGGATATCTAATCATGTAAATTGTGCTGTTGGGCATTCGGAGAGTTGTACTCTCATTATCTTCTTCATTTTTCTCCTGTCACTTGTCATAAACCCTTTTAATTGGTGAGTTGGAGCTAGAACATGCTATCCAGCTCCTTCAAAAAAATTGGCCTCCCAACTTCTCTCCACTGAGCTCAACAGTCCATTGAAAATGTAGTGATATTCGTGCCCTACAAAAAAGCTAGTGTTTAGGTTCCTCCACTTCAGGGATATCTAACAAGTCAATGTCCATCAATTTTTTCTCTAATCGTTAGAAAAAAAAAATTTCTTCTATTTCATGCATGCGTAGGATTGAAGAAGATGTTATTTCCATCTCTGTAAAATTGCTTCTAACTACCTTTCAAAAAATTAATAATAAATATCTCTCTTTAGTTTTTTTATTTTTTATTTTGGCCATAAATATTCTCAATTTATCAAAAGTTGCCAGAAGTTTGAAATCTGGTGTTAAAGTGGCCAGGTGACAATTGGACTGACTGTAAAGGGTAAAATGGACTGTGTGTAAAGGTATTTTTGTCAAAATAAACAGATCATGTGTCACGTTAAAGTGTCCATTTTAACACCATAATTCCAATTTCGGGCTGCGAAAGGGGAATAATTTGCAACTTTTGGCTATTGAGAGTGTTTATAGTCAAAAGGTAATAAAGGGAGTCTTTTGCAACTCTTTTTTTTTTTTTTCAATAGCATACGGGGTTTAGTACACTTTGGCCTATTAAAGATTACAAGTTTTTTTGTTTTGATTACAAGTTTGGGTGGAGACTCAGTCTTAGGCACTTGACAAATGGAAGTTGGATTGGATTAGGCGACATACAAATGGCTTGGCTCGTAGTCAGAGACGAATCCAATTAAGGCCTGGGGGAGGGGGAATGTGCCCCCTTAAACTTTTAAGATAAGGGGATGGTTCTCTAAGAAGAAATTTCATAAGGAAAATAGGGGAATAATCTAGATCTGCTCTGAATACCGAGGGTAGAGGAATAACTTCTAAAAGATCAGGCTTAGACCGTAGTAAATTGAAAACCAAACACAGGAGCAAGTCGAAAACTAGAACTTGTACGTTAGAACTATGGAAAAGAATGGGCATTTAAGGTTTGATTACCAGGCACTAAAGAAGAAGAGAGAAAAAAAAATTGGAACCTGTAAATGCCGCTACAGAAGAGGTTGTTGATGCTCTGATTTTGAGCATAGATAGTTCGGTTGAGTCATGGTTCTGGACTTAGGTGCATCTTTTTATAATATTCTGCATCGTGAACTCATGGAGAACTATGTCAGTGGTGATTTCGGGAAGGCTTATCTAGCTGATGATGAACCCTTGAATATTATGGGTAAAGGTGATATCCGGAGTAGACAACCTAATAGGGCTATGTGGAAGATTCAGAAATGTGAGGTATGCTCTTAGTTTGAAAAGAAATTTGATCAGTGAGACAACTTGATGATGACGGGCATGTAGTTAACTTCGTGGGTGGTTCATGAAAAATTACTAGGGGAGCCGTGGTTGTGGCTCGTGGAAGTAAGACATGTATTTTTTTACATGACAACAAACACCAAAAACACCGTTGCAATTGCTGATGTTGGCGTTCATTCAAACACGTGGCACTATAAGCTGGGTCAAATGACTGAGAAGGGGATGAAGGTACTTTTGTCGAAAGAAAAACTATTGGATACAAAATTAGTTGAAATTGGTTTATGTGAGGATTGTATCTTCGGGAAACGAAAGAGGGTTAGTTTTTCAAACACTTACAAGACCTAAGACAGAAAAATTAGAGTTGGTTGATACAGACGTGTGGGGACATTCTTTAAGTTTATCTCTTGGCAACTCATTATATTATATTACCTTTATCGATTATTCGATGATAAATGTATGAATTTATTTTCTAAAAAATAAATCTAAAGTATTTAACACTTGTAAGAAGTAAAAGGCCATGGTGGAGAATGAGATAGACTTGAAAGTGAAATATATGAGATTTGATTATGGTGGTGAGTATGAAGACAAAGGCCCATATCACTTTTTTGTTGTTTTGCCTATGAAATATTTGCTATCATTTTAGGCATTAGAAAGGCAAAATGATCAGGCAGGGGGATAATTTGTTACATAAATCAGAATCTCAAATGAGGTAAGTGAAATTTTAAAACCAAGAGGGGGTGTGTGTGAGATATTGATCGACAAACCTCAGAGAAGGTAAGTTGAAATAAAAAAATGGAGTGGGGTCTCCCACTCGACTCCTCCATTCATATTGATAATGTATCACTATGGAGCCGGCCAGCTCAGGGGCAGCTGCCCCCACAAGCCGAGGGTGGCTCCGGCCTGGATGATGGTTATAATGATCCATGCATGAGAGCATGCACATACATTTATGCATGCATGAACAAACGAGAAACTAGTGTAGCTAGGTTTCTACTTTTGGAAGGCCCAAAGAATTTTTTTTTATATATTTTTTTAAATTATTGGAAATTGTGGAACCCATATTATATATCAATACTGTTAGAGGTTGGAAAGATATTATTTTGTTTGCTGGAGAAGACATTCTATCACTCCAAGAAACACTGAAATTTAGATCTTTGGATATCACCAAATACCTAATCAATTATAAGCCTTTTCAAAGGCAACTAATTAACTAAAAGTTGGAGCCTATGTTTATGTTTTTTATTGTGAAGACTTAAAAAGTCAATCTACCAGTCATCAAACAATATGTTACACATTCGAAACATTCCAAATCATTGCTATTACTATAAGAGAAAAACATAAAATAATTAATTAAATTTCCTCATGGAAAGATTATGCTGGGATTGAGGAGAAATTGATTAGATTTGCCTCCCTTTGGGTATGCATTAATTATTGGATGTTATGTTTTATGTCTCATAATCTATCTTCATCATACAAACATCATATATATACACACACACACAAGCTACTTTGTGAGATATAATTAATTTATATATATATATATAAGTATTAAAATAAGACATGAATGGGACATTGGGAAGGATGGGAAGGTCAGAGATTCCACTTCCTTAATGGAGGAAAGGGATGGGGCATTTCTAAATTTTGTTATCTTGACCAAAGACTCTTCTGCCATTCTTCCATACCATACAAACTTCTTCAATTCCATTCCATGTTATGCTATATATGAAAGTAATAAATTAAATTGTCACAACCTAGCCATATAGCAAGCTAGTGTCTTAATTATTAAAATATTTAATAAGAACAAGAATCTAACATATATAATAAGTCCCACTACAAACCATCACCAATAAATTCCAAAGCTCATTCAATTGCAAGACCAACACAAACTCCTTTTGCTTACATCACTGCCTCAGACTTTGTCCCCAACTCTACTATTTAATATGCCTTTGGGGTTGCAGTACATTCATGCACAACAAATTTAATATAAAATTCCAAAAAAAAAAAAAAAACAAATTTAATTTACTACAATAACAGATCCTCTCTAGCTACTTATTTAATACTACAATATTATATATATATATATATGATATCCTCTCTCTCTCTCTCTCTCTCAAGAATGTAGGGTTCCCTTGCTGAGAAGAAGCCAAAGTGAAAATAATAGAGATAACAATGCCAGTCACTGTCAAAAAGTAAAGTATATATTTAAAAACTGGGTTAGGTAATAAACCTTTTCATTTCCTTAATGTTAATGGAAGATTGAGAGCACAGTTTTTGTCAATGAACAGTCAAAGGGAGACTGTGATGGCCTGTCAAACTTCTTTAGTGCAGGATATATGCTACAAATATATATTGAAAGCACTGAGAGCTTCTTTTAGTAATTAGATATATGTGACATACACACACACACACACACACACAAGAAGAGAGAGCCTTCAACTTTCAAAAACAAAGAGAGAGAGATTTCTTAAACTGGGAATTTATTTTTATTAAAGTTATTTTTATTTTATGTTTTTAAATATAGCAACTGTGGTAAAATATAATAGCACTACAGAAATCATCATATATAATTGGGAAAAAGTCCACTGAAATGATATACATTCATCATTATATACATACACACACACATCTTTATATGAGTGTCCAGTTGTAATGTAAAATGAAGAAAACTGAACCAACACATATGGAGAAAGTAAGGAGTGATGATATAATGAAATTCAACAATATTGTGTACAACATGGTTTGCTCTATTGTCAATTCCATTTGACTCTTAAGCTTTTGTAATCATTTAATAGATCGGCCATCTCTAAAATGACCATGGTCCACTTTTTTAACACTTGCACCTAAATAGAGTAGGCATGATATTTTGCCTTGTAAATGTACAGATTAAGAATTAGAGTAAAGTAGATAATCAAAGACCTTGCCTTGATCAGCAAAACAAAAACCTCTGGTGAAATAGATGATATCTTGTGTTTTTTTGTGCTCTAACATGTCAATTCTGGCAGAAATGTCTTAGTACTTGGTACTATAAATTGCCATATATATAGCAAATGTGATTATTGATAAAAAGTTGTAACAATTAGGTACACTTGGAGAGGATGTGTCATGATCATGAAAAACAAAATAAAAACACTTGGTTTTTTGTCCCCTATACAAGTTAATTTAAGGCAGTACTTAACAGTAGATTAGACATGTCAATCAAAATAGGTAAATGTTTTATGAAATTGCATTGTGTAAATAGTGTATTGCCATGACATTTGGAGAATAATTTGTCAAATCACCCATAAGGACACTTTTAACTCATACCTTGTTTATGTGGCCTACAAGGGGTATGGGTTTTAATTGAAAAGAAATCTGAATATAATTTGTCTGCTGAAAAATCAATAGTGGTACAGTTTGTTTTCCATAGCTGTAATTGAATAAATGAAGATATATGGGGTGGTATATGCAGTTTTCATGGACAGAAATGAGTGAAGTGTTGGAAAAAAGAAAATAAGGTTTTTATTTTTTTATTTATATATCTCTAAGGGAACTTAAACTCTCGGCTATCTCCTTTAAAAGATCGAAGAGATATCACTAAATAACTCACCAGCTTAGTTTTTATTTCTATCGAAACTTAAACTTTCGATTTTTTCACTTTTAAAGAAAACGAGGTACCACTAATTGTAACCCGGACAGTAAAAAATAAAGTAATGGTTGAAGAGAAGAGATACATATGTGGTGTCAAAAGAAATGGAGAGTGAGAGGATCTACTCATGATGTGTGTAGAATTATAAGGTTTGGTCCTGATATATGCCTCATAATTGGGATTGAGGGAGGATTTAAAGTAGAGGTAGTTTTGAATGGTGGGTTGAACAAGGGATCTTTGGGAACCGGGCAGGAAAGTGTGGGCCTTAGGAAATCATATTGGTTAAAAAAAATTAAAGCATGATTAAATGCATGTTTGTGTGTTTGTGTGTGTGTGTGTGTGTGTGTGTGAGAGAGAGAGAGAGAGAGAGGTATAAATGTGAGATCTCATTGTTGGTGGCCTTAGCCTTATATAAAGGGAGGATAAGCTGGTGAGCTTTTCCTGCTAAATGTAGAAGAAAGAGTAAAAGAGACTCTCATTGTGCAGAGGACTAATGGAGGAACAACTGAGCCCTTTGGCTGTGACACATCTCCTTCAGCACACCCTGAGAAGCTTGTGCATTCATGAAAATTCTCAATGGGTTTATGCAGTCTTTTGGAGGATCTTGCCTAGAAACTATCCACCACCTAAGTAAGAGCAAAAACAAAATTCATTAAATAATTTAAAGGGGTTTTTGTGATCTATATATATATATATATATACACTACATATATTGGTCAATGCCATAGATGAATTCTCTTTTGTTAACATAGTTAATTGAATTCTCTTTTGTTAACATAGTATCATTTTTTTTTTCCCCATCATTTTGTATCTGATAGGTGGGATAGTCAAGGAGGACCTTATGATAGGTCAAGAGGGAACAGGAGGAACTGGTATTGCTTTGATTAGTTCTTGTGGTGAAATGGATGAGTTGCCAAGCATTTTATATGTGACACTCTGATGCTATATATGTATGTTGTATATATACATGACAGGATATTGGTTTGGGAAGATGGTTTCTGCAATTTTGCTGCCTCGACAGCTGAGATCGACACCGGTGATTGTCCAGGCTCATCTGTCTATGGAAACCGTGAATATCAACACTATCAGGGACTCCAACCAGAGCTTTTCTTCAAGATGTCTCATGAAATCTACAACTATGGTGAAGGGTAAGTGAGAATGTATTACTTTGTTTTCTTTTTATTTATTTACTGATCATTCAATTGGGCCAATGGGGTGATGAATTGACTTTGTTTACAGTTTAATTGGGAAAGTAGCTGCAGATCATAGTCATAAGTGGATATACAAGGAACCAAATGACCATCAAGAAATCAACTTCTTGTCTGCATGGCACAACTCAGCTGATTCAGTAAGCAAATCTCTGATCCATATATATATATATATATATGCTTCCCCATTTTGTAATTTCATGTCTTGTTCCATTTTGATTACATAAACAAATTGTCTGTTTCTTACCAAAATGTTCTTCAACAGCATCCTAGGACTTGGGAGGCCCAATTTCAGTCTGGTATTAAGGTAATTACTTAAACATCACACCCTCCAAAGACTTCAATTATTTCATTGGGGCTTTTTAAATTTTTTTTAAACGATGGTGGTCTCGGGCATCTTAGGTCATTCCATAATCCATCACTGCACGTATATAGTCCCTCCGTCCTATATGCACTCCCCAAAATGCCCTGAAAGTGACGGCAAGGGGATTTACCCTCCCTATTTCCAGAATGTGAGGTGAGATTCTTTGCCATTAGACTATAACTCTAATCTGACCATTCTGATTCACATATCTTGCAGACCATAGCCTTAATTGCAGTAAGAGAAGGTGTTGTTCAGTTAGGAGCGGTTCATAAGGTTCTCTCTCTCTCTTCAAACACATAGTAGTGGTTCTTAGATATCACTCTTTAAGTGGTACTTACATATACATGTTTTGTTATCATTCTTTGGTCTCTCTAGGTGGTTGAGGATTTGAGCTATATTGTGCTACTAAGAAAGAAGTTCAGCTACATAGAGAGCATCCCAGGAGTGCTATTGCCACATCCATCATCATCAGCTGCAGCAGCAGCAGCATCATCATACCCCTTCAAGATGGACAGCTATGGCGCGCCGGAAGCGTGGCACTTCCAAGGCAATCCTCCACCAGAATTATATGACAGGTTCAATCACTCCATGAGAATAACACCCTCCATGAGCAGCCTCGAAGCCCTACTCTCCAAGCTTCCCTCAGTCGTGCCACCGGAGCCATCACATCCCTCGTCGTCGGCCTACTTTGAGGCGCCCAATAGGGCTATGGAAGTGATGGGGGGGATGGAGAAGGTGGTGGCCAAGGAGGAAATGGATGGGGGTGAGAGTAGTAGCTCAATGTCTTCCTATCATCAACAGTATCAACATTTTAACCATGATCTGAATTTGAGTAACTGCAGCAGACCAAATAATGGATTTTGAGTGAGTGGTTATTATTATAGATGTCAGTAGATTATATATATAGGAATTGAATCATGGATTGAGGTCTAACATTGTAGCTTTTTTAATAGCTAGTTTCATTGTAGTGGCTGCTTTTGGCTTTCCTTGCCCTGTAAGCTCTCTTGAGTCTACTTTTAGTACATTTAATATGAAACTACTATTTTTGCTCTTTAAATGTGATCATATTGTTTTGCTGCTTCAGCTAGCGTGACTCAATGTGCTGATTGTGAGAGAGAGATTGTGTAACTAGAGTTTGCCAATAAGACCACCTCATTTTGCCTTTGTGTGAACTTGAATACTCAATTTTGCACAAGAAAAAGTATAGTAGATACGGTTACAACTTGAATACTACATTTTAGGATATGTGTTTTAGGCGTTATATTTTTGGTCGATACCAAAACATCTGTTTTGTTGTAAGAGTATTTTGGGTAAAAATCGGAACCATATTTGGTAACGAAATTTTGTTTTGAGAAATTCAAAAATTTACTTTAATTCATCTGCTATAATATCAAAACATACAATATCGTAATATGGGTTTTGGCCAAAAAATCTGATATGTTATGAACTATTACAAACTAATATCAGCCGTCCTTATAAACATGATATGGGCACAATTTTGAATATCAATATTTAAAAAACAATATCATAACACATGTCAAACAGGTCCTTACCTTTCACGATACAAAGTATAGGAGATACCAATCAACTATAACCACTTTTAACTTAAAAGGTACAAAAAATACATATCAACTAACGATAAGCACTTCGATAAAGGAGATACTAGTCCGCTGGAACCACCGTAAGTAACTAAATGAGTATTTTTATACCACCGAATATAGTATGGTACGATCTCTCTTTCCTAGGAAGCAGGTTGAGAGTTAAAGTACCATTAATAACTAAATATGTTATGGGTATAGATGTATATGACTTAACCTTCAGAAAAAATAAATAATAAAAAAAAATTACTAGTATAATAAAAGAAAAAGACTATTTTATCCCCCAAAAGTAGTGGATTTGTCCTTTGAGTCAATCAAGTGATATCGAGTTCAACTTGATCAACAACTTTCAGACTTCTTGTCCGAGCTTAATCATAATCATGGTTGAGGGTATTCAAGGGATTAATCATACTATTAGACTCCCATTAACAAAAAAAAAAAAAAACTAAAAATTAAATAGATAAAATTAATTAAATGGCTGCCTTGCATGTCAGAGAAAGCTTTTGACTCATGGGTTAGGAAAGAATATGTATAGTGGGACAAACAGTGGATGACCCCACTCACTGTTGAAATCAAGACTGTGCAGTGTACATCCGTGGTACCACCACCTTGAAAATGATGGGTACAACTCTAAAGCAGACAATTTGGCAATGATCCATGCTTGACAAGAAAAAAAAAAAAAAAAAAAAAAAAAACTACTGTACAAATGGACATTTTTCATTCTTGGAGGGATAGTTTCGTTGGAGTAACTAGTGTCCCTTACAGTTGCTTTGCTTGCCCAAATTAAGGTTGTTAGAACCGGGACCTTAAAATGGGGTCGGATCGAGGATAGTTTGGGTTATGAAATCTCTTCACAGTCCTCACTGTTTTTCACTAGCTATAATCAATATTTATCTTTCATTGAAACACATTTTTAAAGAAGTTTACGCAACTTAATTGATAATGTAAACCTTAATGACCGTCAATTTACAATTATGTTACATTTGGAATTACTAATTGATATTTTGAATTTAAAATTCTAATTTCAAAGCACTAATTAGGTACTTCCAGTCTTTTATTTTTTTTTTCCTTACAAAAATTATGTTTTGTATTACTAATTAAAATTAGTGTTTAGGGAAGTAAACCCAATAATTTGTAACAGAATCTACCAATCAATTCATATGCCATATAACAAACATCTTTTTTGTAAAATGCATAAAATCACCATAATATATATATATATATCGGATTTTCTATATATATATGATCTAGAAACAATCCTATGGTCCTACAGCGATTCTACCACAATCCTTCACAACTCAACATATTGTGAACTGTAATAATAAATAAACTAGACATATGCTGAATTTATTAATTAGTAGAACCATTAACCATTACTATAATTAGAACTATTTCAATTTCATGCATACAAACATCAAATAACATATACCGTTTCATAACATTTTAGTATGAGAAACAAATAGCATATATCGATCTGTTTCATGGCATTTACGCATTTTTCATATACAATTAAAGATCATTAGACATGTACTTCATGGCATTTTCGCATTTTTCATATACAATTAAAGATCATTAGACGGTACGCGTGGTGTTGAGAGAAGCAGATTGAAGATAGTCACTTGCCCAATTATTGATTTTATTTTATTTACTTTTACTTTTATATTTGTTTACCTAACACTTGTATAGTAGCAAAGAAATATCCTCCATAAAAGAACCATTGGACACTAAGGAAGGAAGATTTGGTCCATGACCCCAATCCTCTGCATAGTTGAGAAAGAAGCCTTCACCTCCGTATTCCAGTTGGGGATTTTGACATATTGATACCATTCATCGGGACCTCCCACACACAGAATATTATCCGTTTTGTGCTCAAACGATTTCCAAAACGTTTCTACACAGGTAGTGCGCATCCCCGTATAACAGGCACTCCCTTTCAAATAGTCCACACGAACTCTCCCACCATTTGAACCATAGGAGATCAAAATTCTACACGTTGAACGATAGAGCACACGAGTGTTCGTCTCCTCCTTAGAGGCCATAGAATTTGCATGTAGCATCAGTGACAACTTTTTGATGCCGGAGACTTGGCAGAACAAGCAAACGATCATGACAAACATTTTCCCAGAAGCATCTTACATAAGCCCATTGTATCAATGTTACAACTGCTTTCAACACCACCTCCCTCCCTGCAGAGGATGAAAACAATAATGCATCATTCTGACATCTTTCACAGCTTTAGCTTTGAGCCCAACTGTAAGTGCTGCATTATCGGAGAGAATCTGCTTCATTCTGACATCTTTCACGGTGTTAGCATTGACAAAACAATAATGAATCATCGACCAAAAAACAGTGACACCAGAGGGGAAAACTGACTACTTTTAACACCACTCAAAAGATCCCTTACATAGTACCCTTTCCTTTTACTGTTCTCCATCACCGTACACCACCAGTACCAACACTCTCTATATTGGGCATAGAATAAAGAGATGGTAATACGGCAAACAAAGAAATACTACAGGCTGGAATAGAGAAACACAACCTTAGCCTTCTGGAGTAGAGAAACACAATCTCAATTGATGGTATTCAGAAAATGAAAGAAATTCATATTTCGAATTTTTAACAACACTGTTCTTTTGTTGACCTCCAAATTCACAACAAAATAAATACAATAAGGTACTTCCAAGGTCACCCAAACACGAGAAATACGATAAGTTGATTGATCAGAAAAAACTTGATACATAATACATGAGAATTGTGGTTTCAAATAAACGTATTTAAATAATGCTTTCTACAAATAAACGTTTTTAATTATGGGTTAAACCTTTAAGTCATACAAATATCAATCTCACGGGTACCCATTTGCTTCTCCAGAAGCTCGTACCTAGTGAAAAGCTGCAACTTCTTCCTTGAAGTGTTCGAGCAGGTCCTTGATGTTCTTGACCGAATGGTCCGCCTTGTCTCTCACTCTCACACTAACCTGGGAACAAGGCGTAAAAAAAGGAGTTAAATCTCCAAAAGGATATTCCTGTCGATATAAACAGATTTTAGGAATCAAATAATTTGTATTCAAGCAAGCTGATAATAAGGACATAATTTAAGTATGAAGCATCTTGCAACAGTTCATCATATTGTCAAGCCACACATCTATTTTTTCTTTCCCTTTGTTAAATTTCAATGGTACTGTTTTTTTACTTTGTTACAACAGATATTCAAATATATTTAATCCAACTTTCTACATAACTCTGTCCCATGCACCAATTATCAATATATATGTTCATGTCCCAGTAGACAGACTAATAAAGGTACACACCATACACTAGGGCCACCAAGAAACTTCCAACTCTCCAAAAAACAAGGCACCATACGACACGATTTTGCTTCCACGCATATGGGCGAACCAAGAACCTTGTAAAGTTTTCTTAGAGTTCATGTGCACTAAAAAATACATAAACAATACATTCTCCGCATAAACTACACTCTAAAATTATTCACTTTTATCAACGTAAAAGGTCAAACCTGTCCAGTTTTGGCTTCCTCCTCACCAACCACCAATATGTAGTTGTACTGTGCCAACTGACCTTCACGTACCTGCAGAAGCCAAACGATAAGCAAGTTAATAACAGCACTAAAAGTACAAACAACTAGGGGAAGTGATATTAGCCCTATGACAAATCAAATACAACTCTACCTAACCCAAAGTTATTCAAAACCATTTACGGCTCCAACAGAATCAACTTGAAGCAGAGGTTATTTATTATTAATACAAAATCCACTAGAGAGAGAGTGAAAAATTAAGATCATTTGATCGATTCCTGCTAGGTGCGAACAATTCCTTGGAGGGGGGTGTGTGAGTAACCAACTAGGGGAAAAAAAAATTAAGATCTTTCGTGAAGACTTCAGACAAGCATCAGATAAATTGGGATATTTTGTAAAGACTTCAGACAAGCATCAGAAATGCTGTCAGCATTAAAAATTGAAATGGCAATCAGGATCCACCACTAAAAATCTTGACATAAGATTTCACAAAAAGAAACATAAATTGCACCATCACAAATACTCCATCCACTATTATAAGCAAGAACCATAAGATCAACAGAGCATTAAGGTAAGGTCCAGAAGATAGTTTCAATATACCTTTTTCTGGATTGTTCTATCACTTGTATCAACTTCAACATAATAACCCGCTTGATGAATCTGATCCCGCACCTACCAAAATTCAATATCATAAAACATTGTCAACCCTTTGTCTTCAAAAAGATGCACATAAGAAGAGACATAACAATGATGAAGATGACAAATTAGCATTTCTTCAGACCATTGCAGCAATTTATACAGTACTTTTCCTCTTTTTTCCTTCAAAGGGGAAATAACTAGGGAAAACAAAGGACCAAAACCTAAGTATTAGAGAGCAATTCTCACTCTAGAACATGATCAGTTTTCACTTAAAGAAACAAAATCCTAAAACTGCTAAAAGTAACTATCAACCCCACACACGTTTGTTATACGGGAAAAAAAAGCACCAATGTTAAGTATGGGATTCACTTACGTGAAAAGAATATATATATATATTAAAATTAAAAGCTGCAATAAATTAATTTATTAATTTAACAAATGGTACATGTGGCAAAATTTGCAAATTCCTTGCAGTGATTCCAGCTTATCTTAGCAACAAAAGAATATAGGATTTTGTGGATTCAGTTCCATAGCAGAGGAAGTCAATAAGCAGGCAAGATGTAATGTCAAATACAAAAATAACAGATTCAATAGAAACAGATGAAGATCCAACTTATTGGAAGCAAGACACCGTGTATCAAATAGACTCTAGTCCACAACGACTGAAACCAGGGAATAATAACATCTATATGCATCAGACCGTAGATTCCCAGGAAGTAAACAGTGAGCAATCAAATCATAAAACAGGTCAACCACTGAAGTATGCAAATAAATAATATTAAACCTGTAGTGCATATGGCTGTGATTTTTCTGACACAGAACAAACAATCGCATGACGTGGACTCAACCAGAAGGGCCATTTTCCCTTGTAGTGCTCCAGAAGTATAGCAAACATACGCTCAACCGACCCTAGGATGGCCCGGTGTATCATAACAGGCCTTTCCATTTTCTTTTCATCCTCAGCGGAGTAAGACAAGTTGAAACGGGACGGAAGTTGGAAGTCCAACTGTGATAACAAGCAATCATCCATTAAACCTCAATTATGTCACAGAACAAAAGATAGTAAGTAAACATGTCTAACCTGCAATGTTGCACACTGGAATTTCCTATTCAATGCATCAGAAACACTGATATCAATCTTTGGCCCATAGAATGCACCATCACCTTCATTTATCTGTACGACATGACTCAGAAAGTAAGTTTACTAGGACATTAAGATAACAAAAGAGGGAATATATAGAGACAATAATCGATTATGTAATAGCACCGGGTTATGCCTAAATTAGCCAATCACATACATATCCAAACTGTTTCCACTAGCATTCTCAAGATATCCATATTAATTGCTTTTATTTAGATGGTCAACACTCAACAGGTAATTGTTTAAACATTTAGAAACACTAAGGAAAGTCTAAGCAGGTTAGGGTTTTCCACTTGCTGATTGCTCCACCCTACAAGAGCACATATGTGATTGCATATTCAAGTGTAAGTCTAAGCAACATATTTGTTGTCTTTGAAGTAATTATCCATTACATTGTTAATTAACATTTGGACAGATGAATTGAGGCTGGCAAGCATGCATCCCATATCCTAATCCCAACTTGAGCATGCCTCATGACAGGGACTTCAAAAAAGATTAAGGTAAGACTAAAGTTAACACTAAATTTATCCTTCTAGAGAAGTCTGGCCACAGCCCAGCTCAATCCAGTAACATGCACCCCCAAAGATTCCACTTCATTACAAGTATTAACATTTATTTTTCCCAGGCTTGGTCTTATTTCAAAGGACCAGATACTGAAGTAGAATTACAGTTCTTTAATAAACATACTTTCAGTTTCTAAAACTAAATTTTTTTTAAGCTATAATGATCTATAAATCTTTCACAAAAATTTGTTCTTTTAAGAAGCAAAACATTTTATTACAGAAAAGGTACAAAAGCAAAATACAGCAGTATGGCACTCACAAGTTCCATGAAATGTTAAAGCTTTTGCTTGGTCAGTTCACCTTTAATAACTGCTCTTGATCTGTGACTCTCCAGTTGGAGTCATAGGGTCTTCGGGCACGTTTTCTTGTAAGTTATTTTTCTTCATCCTTTTTTTTTTTTTTTCATGTGCACAGTATTAAATCTTCCCAAGCTGCAGAAGCATTATGGTTCTCGATGTGCATCATGTGATTCATGTCAAGGAATAATAGGGAGGCTATCAGCAATTTATACATTTGTGGCCCCTATTGTAGTAAGTTGCCACAAAATATATTCTCCTTAGGGTGGGAAGAGTTGCCCCACTTTATGTCAGTTCTATGATGAAAAGATCATTATTGGAAAGAATAAAAGATGAGATACAAGATCACTCAGTGAACTATTAAGACTCCTTTGCTCTTTGTATGAGGGTATGAAGAAAGTTCAACATTACCATTGATATATTCCTTGTCCCAGGGAAGCATCAACTCAACTTTAATACTCCACAGCTATGTTAAATGGACTACTAAAAAATATGGGAATTTTTTTTTTTGTTAAGTAAGAATTCATTAAAAGTGTTCAAAAGGGGAATGCATCCCTCAAAAACAACAGAAGGCCAAATAGGGCCTCTAAAATTCTCCCTAAAACCCAACAAAAAAGAGTGCTAAGAATGGAGAATTTCAACGACCCAATAGGATTTTCCTTTCCTTTAAAGGATCCCCTATTTCTTTCAACTCTCTTATTATGTTTCTTTTGTTATGCTAATGCTTTTATTATGTTTCTTTGTTATACTGATAACATTATTTTAACTTAGAAAATAAAAATAAAATTATTAAATAATATGCATATCTAGCCGTGCTTGTGTCATCGATTTTGGATACTTGATAAACCTGATGCTTAGACACATACCCACATCCAACCCATGTATCTTTTGTCCATGTAACATAGTTCCACAGCAATATGCGCTAGGGGTGCACAAAGTACCAGTGGAACCATTAGGAACTGGGACCGGTGCTTTGGTTCTGGTTCCGGTTCGGAACTGGTTCTTATTTGGAACCGTTAAGTTACAGTTCCGGTTCCATGTGTGCACCCCTAGGCCAAATAAAATTTGGTGGTAATTTCATTTTCAAAATTCAAGGAACTGTAAAAAAAAATTTCCTTGCTGGGGCTGGATGAATCAATCTATCAAATCTGAAAGAAGATGCAAGTTTTATAAATTAAGTGAAGAGCAAATCTCAAGCTTCTGGGAAGCATGCTTATCTTATGTATCATTTACATTTCATTTCTCAGATGAGGTATATATAACCTTATCATTTGGTTCACTTTCTACTAAAGAGGCGGGAAAAGTTCTAAACCAACACACAATCAATTGATTAGCAGAGTTATGGGGCCATTTCAATCCAATCCATGGAAATTTTCTAAACCAACAGACAATCAATCGAGAACTTGAGTTTGTCTAAACTGCCAAGGGAATGGGTATGGGATGTGTCTGACTCTTTTGGTTGGACATGCACTTAAAAAGCATATCCAATAGTTCAATTTTGTTGCATTATTACTTCAATATTGAACACTATGTTAAAGAAAGAAACTATTTTCTTTAGAAAAAAAATTAAAAATTTTAAAAAATATGAATATGTAGCAGTGTTCATGTATCCTGTTTGGGGATTTGACACATCCGACACGTGGATTCATACCCGCACCAGATGCATGTACCCTAGTCATGTAACATAGAATGGTGTACGACGCACAAAACTGCATTCTTGAAGCCTGATCACCACGTGATTACAGGATTCCTAAAACTAAGCTTCAGATAATATTCATAACATCTGAAAACGGATGAATGATGGAATTTCAATTATAGTTCAAAATGGCAAAAAAAAATACCAAAGATCTAGTGATATTAACACACCATGTAGTGATGAGATCTTACATCCACATTTCCAAACTTGTCAACAAGCAACAAAAAAGAAAAGGTGAATGTAACAAAAGAAAGCTTCAATGTTGGGATCAGATAATTGTGTAATTTACCTGCCATGGCTTCCCAAACTCATTTAATGCTTCTGTAAGAGCAGCTTCTGCTTTTTCCCATGTTTGTAAGTCTCCAAGATATTTCTCTGGCCTCTAAAACACAAAACACATGTTACATAATAAATAGGATCGAGAGAAAAGAACTAAAACAAAAGGCTACTACTATAAACTGCACATGCCCCAAGAGATTCTATAATCAATAACTTGGAACTGATTAAGATTAAAGACATTGCTTGAAACATTTCTAGTTAAATGAACCAACAAGAAGAATGTTTATTAAAAAACATAAATTGCAACAACCAGATCATTTAAACTATAGCCTCAAGCAATCCACAAAAGAATCTCCTTAGATTTACAATTAGAGTCTTGTACCCAGATTGAGTTAAATCGGTATTCACTAGGAAATTTAAATACCTACCGATGAGATTGAATCAACATTTTTGTATCAGTTACAATTTACAACCATTAGTACATCCACACACTTGCCAATTGCGAAATATCTCTCAGTTATTCGGAAACAACCAGTAAGAAGAAATAGGATGTTCAGTTTTCCTGTAGCTCAATTGCTTACATTAATCAGAATGTTGATTATATTAAAAGTCAGTAAGGATAGCCAGAGTGAATTCAAAAGGATCATACAATACAATTAGGTAGCAGAGAAAAATTAAAGTATAAAAAAATAATTTTTATTTCTATAATTACAAATTAAATGGATGATGTAAACCACATACTACTTCGGATCAACTGGCTACAAAGTAAACACTAAAATTATTATTATTATTTTTTTTTGATAAGTAATAATCGATTAGAAAAGCATTTAAAAGGAGAATGTGTCCCTAATACAAAAACAGGAGCTGAACCTAAGGACCTATAGAGTCCAAAAGATCAACTAAATCATCAGTAGAGGAGCAGGTGCTTCCTTTCACATAACAAAAAATAGAGCGAAGAATATGAAGTTTCAAGGTCGCCAATGGCAATTCCTTTCCTTCGAAAATTCTGCTATTCCTCTCTCTCCATATGCACCACCAAACACAGTGTGGAAAAATCCTCCAATAATCGCGAGCGTGGCTTCTCACTAGGCATCCTCTCCATGCGTTAATCAATCCTTTGGAAGACTGAGGCATTACCCAATGTATGCCAAATAAGCCGAAGATGAGGTTCCAACAATCATACGCCACAGGACAGTGCATAAGAATGTGATCCACAGACTCACCATCTCGTTTGCATAGACAACACCAATTAACGATAGTATTGCCTCTCTTCCTCAAATTGTCCAACGTCAGGATCTTACCCTAGACGGTAGTCCAAACAAAGAATGCTGCTCTAAGTGGAGCTGCGGTTCGGTTTGCTTTTCTAGTTTCGTGGTTCAGTGATGGTTTGAAATATTAGTAATCCGTAGTGGCCAGATCGGTTAACGAATTGAATGCTGAAAAAACCGAACCGATCAATAAATTGATCTGTTCAATTTATATATATATATATATATATATATATATATATATATGGAGCATTGAATACAAAAGAGAGTCTGGGAAAATTCAAAGCCAAATGACAGGCCATGTACAAAAAGCCTATGACACCATTTTTTTTTTTTTTTAACAAAGCTATAAGCCATGTGCAAAAGTTTAGAAGTGTACATAAAAAGTAAAAAAAAAACAAGATGCCCCACCCACTAGTCAAGCAAGCGTGCGCCTTCAATAGATGCTCCTCTCCTACTTGCCTTGAGCTTGGTACCGGGTAGTGAAGATTGCAGCGAAATTTTCACTTCTTCATATCAGTTTCTTTCATTTTAAAGTACACACTCTCACATAGGAGAGTTGTCTCTCATCAGCCAAAGCTAGAGTACAGCAGATCTCATTTCTTCTCCGGCAAAACTTTTTTCTTCTTTGGTCTTCTCCGGCAAATCTACTTTCTTCTCTGGTAAATCAACTTCACAACAGGGCAAATATTCTTTCTTCTTCAACAAGTCTTCTTCCTTCTCTACTCATGGCAGCATCGTCGACCTCCGATCTATTGAAAACGTGCAATCCGTAAAACCGAACCGATCCAATCCGTTATTTCACGGATATAACGGATTGGTTTGGTTTGGTTCGGTTCGAGTATTCACACGGATCGGTTCGGTTTCACAATTTACCAATCCATTAGAGACCGGATTGGATTACCTTTGACCCCTAATCCGAACCGTGATCAGCCCTAACGAAAAGGACCTAAATTTAATACCTTTAAGGTTTTTCATTATATTGTAGACACCATATCTATGCGAACAAAGCAGTGAAAGAATAAGTACATTAGTGCTACAGGAATCACCATAACCGTACTATATGCCACTCCTACACTTGAATTAAAGACTAATAACTTTAAGCATAAATGAGGACATTATGATTTTACCGTTGAGAGCTTCAAGTCAAAAGTGAAGCCAAATATATCATATATGTAACTGATGAATTCTAACACACCCCTGACTTCATCTTTTATCTGAAAAAGAAAGCAAAACATTGATATTATGCAAATAGAAAAAGAAAGACGTTACAGTCATTTGCCACATTTCAATAAGTTCATCTCACCTGGGACTCCCTGCAGAAGATATGTGCGTCATCCTGTAGCATATCATAGTGTCAGAAAAAAGTAGCTTCGACCATCCACAAGATAGTACTAGGGAGATAGAGAAAACATAAAGTTAACAAATTGAAATGTTCCCAGCACAGACCAGCTAGGTCCAAAAAAACTGACATTGAGAGTAGCAACCCCTGCATCCTTTATTCTTTCAGACAAATAAACTAAAGACTACACTAGTCAGTTGAGACTTTTTCTGACACAGTAAGAGCAAGTAAATTGAGGCAGTTAGTAATTTAGGACCTGTATGGTTCAGTTTTCTGAGAATAGTTATCAGTTCTTTGAGAACAGAAAAATTAGAAGGAAAAAAAAAAAATGCTGTTTCGGTGCAGGCCGCAAGAGCGGTACCAAATCGAGGCAAACCATTGACAGTTTCTTAAAACTATTTTCTGAAAACTCAGTTAAAAAAAGGCCCGTCTTCAGAGAAATAATTTTCATAATCGCTATAAGCAGTTTTCTACTTTCTATTTTCTGAGTTCTCGAGAACTTTTTTTAGAAAACTGAACCAGACAGACCCTAACAACTGCTGAAATTAGCAACTAAAATTAACAACTACATTCCATTAATATGGGAGGTCAGAAAACTAGGAAAATACCATCGCCAACACCAACATAACTCTTATTCAAAAAAATGCCGTATATGAACCATCACAACTAAAATAGAATACCTGCTGAAATCTCCTGACACGAGTTAACCCAGTAAGTGCACCACTGGCCTCATTCCGATGCAAGACTCCAAAATCAGCCAGACGGAGAGGGAGTTCTGCAAAATTATGCATAAAAATCAAGATGCATATAGAGCAAATGGACAACATGGTACTGCTAGATATAGCAAAACAAACAATAATAATAATAATAGTAACATGGTACTCCTCTATGTTGGGGAAGTTGGACCATAAACATAAAAGACAATGAACCACTACAATCGCAATCCAGGAAAGATAACATCCATAATATACAAAAGCAAACACCAAACAGTCACTATAATTGTAACCCATGGAAAATAACATTCATAGTTTACAAAAGCAAACAATCACTAGACAAAAGCTGCTCACATTGACCCCACCAAACAACATGAAGACATAAATCCAGATCAACAACTGGTTTAACTTTTTAAGTATTATGAGTTGAAAAGAATACTGCAGTTAGCATATAAAAGAAACTCATCAGCAACTCTTGATGAGCCTCTTTTCGCCCATGACAGTGATCTGGTGCCAGTTCCTGAATCTGCTATTTTCCAATTTATTTTCTAGAGAAAACTCCTCCAGCTAGAGACAACCAGAAGAGTAGCACATATTCCATCCAAAAAAAAAAACATGATTTACCATACAAAAAGGCCAAAGAAAAACTCAAATTTTCCTACTGGAGAAGGGGTAAATGCGGTTTTAGCAATTTATTTCTAGAAGTGTGTTGCAATTTAAAACAGATAATAAAGCCTATGACTTGCAAGTAGTAGGAAACATGATACATTCACAAGTACAACAGCAAACATTAATATGAAGAGAGATAACAAAAGCAGACGGATAGCAAGTCAAAGTAAAAAAAGAACTTCAATAGTGGGCTAATTCATGAAGATGGTGTTTTTTCGGCTAATTCATGAAGATGTTGTTTTTTCGGCTAATTCGTGAATTCAACAAAACTCCAAATTTCCCACGGTTTGAGTTGACATTAAATTTGAAAGGTCTGAATTTTTAACATTCTTTAAAGCTTGGCTGACATTTCATCAAATTAATAAAAAATCTAAACAGCCTTTTTCCAGGCTTTGAAATCCAAAAAATTTCCAAATTCGGCCAAATATTCAAAATTTGTGGCTGAATTTTTTAAGTCATGTCGTACTAAATGAACTTGGAAAACCATTCTACAAAAATTTCTATAACTTGTGCATATTCTGTAAATTTTGAACCATGATTGAAAGGAAATATTTATACACAAAAAAAGCTGAGCTCTTGGCAAAAAATGATTCAGATAATAGATCCTTGTTTAGTAAAAGGTGTAGTTGTGTATTTAAAGACCATCTGCAAGAACAAACTCAAACCAAGTAACACCAATACATGTTAAGAGAAACAACCAATTAATTGATATTTTGACTACTTCCTATCAGCCTTCACACACCACTCAGAAAATATCTAGTTAGTTTCCAATTCATCGAGTGGCCTAAAAAAATCTAAGACAGCATAATTTGCTAATGATCATGCGCAAGAGGGAAGAATTGGAGCATATGAATTTTGGGAAGGAAGTGAAGAAACAGGATCAAAGAATGCACGCCACCATTAAGTTCTCTTTACGAGTTAGTGGAACACAAGAGGACTTTATTGAAAATTCAAGGAGTCTGAGACAAGGATTCATCATCACTTTCCAGTTCATCGTTGTAATGGAGGCTGATTCATCATCACCTTCCAGTTTATCATTGTAATGGAGGCTTTGAGCAGGACGATTGGTAGAGCGGATGACGGAGGCGTGTTGAGGGGTTTTTCAGTGTGAGCAGTGACGAGGGTAGCAGTCTCAGTTTTCCATCTCTTGTTCGCAGATGACGCCATTTCCTATGGGGCAGAGAAGAATTATTTCTCTCTAGTGGCTTCTTTTATGTTTTGACACGATATTGTAAGTCAAGATGAAAACGGTGCACCATCCTACTAGCAAGGTAGAGAATTTGGTGGGTTGGGGGAAGTTTTGGATTTCAGGATCTGGTTCCAACCTCTGATTTTGGCATTCCACTTGGATCATCTTCTAAGGCTAAATAAATTCAGATGTTGAGACAGAACACTTGGAGATGATATTGGCTAGGTAAAACTAACAATACCTATCAAATGAGGCAAACTCACACTCATAAAAGCACTTTCAAGGCCTGCCTCATAGTTTATGTCAATTTTTCACAGATGCTGAGAAATTGTAAAAGATCCATATAGATTTCTCATTAAGAAGAATGAACAGTTCAAACATTGTTTGGTTGACTGGGATAGAGTGCGTTAGCGTATTCGGGGCGGGGTCTTTAGCAAACTTTAGACTCTTCAATCAGCTATATATGGAAAGTGGTTGTGGAGGTATGTTGTGGAGAAGAAGAATTTGAGGATGGTGAAGGGAAAGATTAGGAATGCAGGGTCAACTTCAAAAGAAACCACAAGTTTGTAGGATGATGTTGTGGAAGGGCATTAGAGAGGGTTGGGAGGAGTTCTACCATGACACGGTTTATGTTTTGAGCACCTGGGCAAGTGGTATGATGTGTTGTCTTAGGGAGGTCTTCCTCGCTCTTCAGAATTGCTGGGTTGTTTCAAACAGAAATGCTTTTGTTGCAGGGTATATTATGTTTACAGAGAGAGAGTCGTGTGAAAGCCAGATCCGTCAGGGTAGTTGCAATGTTGATCATCGTCATTATAATGCAATTTTACAAGGGACTTCAGGAGTTGTCTTTTCTGGCTTTCTAGGTGTTGGCCTAGGGGGTAGGCAACCGCTTAGTCTTGCAACAAACATTTATCTGGAGAAAAACAGATGCACTTCTACAGATGAATTCCATACTTAAAAGCTTGATTCTGGACCATGCGAGCTGATATTTCTACTGGAGGAAAAATCTGGGGAAAAGCATAGAGCATGCAGGCTCCGCTCCTTGCAGCCATCTGAAGGAGATATCCTTATTCTCCATTTTCCATTGTGGAATTCATAGGGTATTTAAACTTATCATGAGACACCACTTCAGTGCTTTTTGAATATATTAACACGCATTTGTCTACAAAATAAGTTAGATTATAAGCTATATAAGTGAAATATTCAATTAAAATTACATAAGTAGGTACACAGGTAAACCCACCTCTGTATGAACGAACTCTATGGTCAAACATTAGGCAGTGACCAGGACAATTCATCGGCTTAAGTCCAAACTCTTGATTTTCGACCTGCCCCAAAAAAATATTATTATTATTATTATTATTATCATGTCACGGGAAAAAAATGATACAAGAACTTTGGAAAAGAAAAAATGATCCACAAAAAATGAATATGATGAAACCAATCTTTTTCCAGGCAATATACAATCAAGGTTCCATTACATTATAAAGTTTAATCAAGGTTCCGTTACCTTATTAAGTTCTAATTGAAGTAACCTGTTTTTACAAGATGCAACAATTACCAAGTAATGGAACATAAAAATGTGGTGTGGGTGGTAGTGGTACTAAGACATGTAAGGTTGCATGGACTGGGTGGGGTTTAGAGAGGTGGGATTTCTTACAGGGCCATCTATGGAAGAGCATTATGAGGATAAGGAGATTCATCCAAGCATCTTTTCTTAATGCAGGGAAATGGACCAAACACCATTTTCGCATAATGTTTTGTTTGGAAAAATTCAAAGACTTCTAGAATTACCGTTAATGAGGAAACTGCAGTTGTGGAGTTTGCTTCGTCCTTGAGTGAAGGTATGATTTGAACTCCTACCTATAGGAGAATTCTAGGATTTAGTGGTGGACGCAGTGGATGGGCTGCGTGAGATGAGATATTTTTCAAAGATCTCAGAAGACTATCAGATGGAAGGGATCCCATATCAGGGAATTCAGTGTTAGATCCTTCTACAAGGTTCTCTCTGAAAAAACCAAGAGAAATTACCTTGAAAGAGTATCAATAACACAATATTCCCCTTAAGACTCGGGCTTTTCACTTGGCCAGAAGTGTTAAGAGGCTGTTCTTACAATTGACAACTTGAAGCATAAAGTATACAGTATGGTAAACAGGTGTTGCATGTGCAAAAGGTTGTAGATTGTAAATCATCTTCTTTTATATTGCAGATTTTCTACTGAAAGATGGGACCTACCTTAACCGTGGGGTTATGTGGTGATGATAGAGATGGTTGTAGATATGTCAAGGAATTAGAAATGTAGATGCCACTGGCTACGGAAGCATGGGATTTAGGTTAAAGTCAGGACAATTTTTGGAGCATTAGGTAGTATACTGTATTCTCCTATTGATTTTCGACGGGAGGTGAGCCTGTGCTCTTGATTCTGTAAAGCTTTGTACACCATGCATAAAATGACCGCATTCCCCTTTTCAGTGTTTAGTGTTGGACTCAGTGGATGAGCCGCTTGAGATGATATAGTTTTCAAAGATCTCAAAAAGACTATCAGATGGAAGGGATCCCATATCATGGTATTCAGTGTTAGATCCTTCTACAAGGTTCTCTCTGAAAAAACCAAGAGAAATTACCTTGAAAGAGTATCAATCGCACAATATTCCCCTTAAGACTGGGGCTTTTCACTCGGCCAGAAGTGTTAACAGGCTGTTCTTTGAAGCATAAAGTATACAGTATGGTAAACAGGTGCTGCATGTGCAAAAGGTTGTAGATTGTAAATCATCTTCTTTTATATTGCAGATTTGCTACTGAACGATGGGACCTACCTTAACTGTGGGGTTATGTGGTGATGATAGGGAAGGTTGTAGATATGTTAAGGAATTAGATATGTAGATGCCACTGGAAAAGGGCTATGGAAGCATGGGATTTAGGTGAAACTCAAGACAATTTTTGGAGCACTAGGTAGTTTACTGTATTCTCCTATTGATTTCCGAAGGGAGGTAAGCCTTTGCTCTTGATTCTGTAAAGCTTTGTACACCACGCATAAAATGACCGCAATCCCCTTTTCAGTGTTTTTGGGTGGAATTCACCTTCCTTAACCCACTCAAAAAATAATAATAATAAATTAAAATAAAAAACAGAGATGGCATATCAGGACAAAAGGTTGTCCCACGCCTTAAAGAAGAGGGTGGTAGCAATGATAGCTGGTTTTCAAGTTTAATGAGGATCAGGCCTCAATAATACTTCACTTGGAGTCAATATAGTTGGAATAGAAAGAAAAAATGGTTGTGAACTTGCCATGAATATACTGTTCTAGTAGTGTTTCTAAAAGCACAAAAGGTACCATGCAAAGTTAAGCGTCCTGAGTTCACCAAGTTTTGGATGGGCTACGGCTAATTCTAAGCACCATGGAAGAAAAAAGAGGATTAACTTATGAAAGAAAGGCAGCATCTATATAACATTTACAGGAGGTTGGTAGCGGATGGTGTTGAAAAAAAACACCATGGAGGACCTAGATGCAGCTCATAACCTTAACAGAAAACAAATTCAAAGGAGATAAATCTTACAAGTTAGTTCGGTTTCAAGGGCAGCTCAATTGGAATAATACATAATTATTTTTTATATGTAAAAAAAATTAGCTGTCGTGTAGCAAGTGATAGCATGCTTAATTACGTTTTGAATCACAATGAGTCTTATTTTATTTTTTTCTTTAAATTAATAAATTGTTGCTAGTTGAATTCCATTTTTGTATTTCTATGACTAACTTATCATTGACATTTTAGTGATCTTCAAAAAAAAAAAAATTTGACCAAGGCTTTGACATTGTTTTTTTGGTTTTTTTTTCTTTCTCTTTTTTTTTTTTTTTAGACAAGTGGTTTTATTAGTTTATTTCTTAGCTTCCAAAACACACAAGCAGACCTTTTGTCTTTATAATTTTGTAAAACCTATTTAAAAGCCATCCATCACACCTTTTAAGCATTCAGTTTCAGCACCATTAAACTACAAACCGCTAAAAGTTGTTACTTGTAAGTAATGTTCATAGCCGCAGAATAGCCCCAAATTTTGCCTTGCTTTGTAATAAGTAATAATGCCCAAAATCATATCACATCTTTACACCATACAAAACCAAAGACTCCACATCTTACCAACCTTCAGCCACAAATCAACTAATTATAATCAGCCTAAAAGCCTTTTTAGCTTTAACAATATTAAATCTTGGTGCCAAAGAACGTAGAAGACCATTTATATGCGCTTCCTATATCAGTCCCTAATTATTAAGCATTGTGCCACGTATATTCTTCCATTATAACGTGTAAATGTTTCATCTTCTTTTCATTTCTCAATTGTACGTATTTCACATAGAAATGAAGTGTACCTTTTCAAAATAAATATATAAGCTCTAAATGATGCAGTGTACCCATAAAGAAATTGTCTTACATATTTTGTTTACAATTACATGGGTTGAATTTGCTTAATCTTCAGAATACAAATTAATCGGTTTGAAACACATTTCTACTTAAGTCCCCAATATTTTTTAGGTCATGTTATCTCCACAACTACTGCCCTGTTGGGTAACTACAAGTAGAACTAATATAAGTCGCCACTTAGTTTGTTGGAAAGTTTGTTTACTTTGTAGCCCAAGGCAGTCTTCATTCAAACCCAAAACAAATAGCAGGCACACACAAAAATGTAGCAATGATGGAAGAAGCATTGAGAAATAATTTGAATGTCCAATAGCTCTCATTAACAGAATTATATTCGCAATTTTAACCAAAGAAAAACTAACCTCAAACACAAACATATTCTCCTTGTAATTTGCAGCATGACCAGAAGTTTCCCAGAGTTGCATGTTATACATATTTGGTGTCAAAACCTGCCAAAATCCAGAACCAATAAATACTCATATTTGGTGGGAGTCCTATACTTTTGCAGTACAGCAACTTAAGATATAGACCGCTAACCTCTAGGTAACCTCTCTCCCTATATTGAGTTCGTATAAAGTCCATCAACTTATTGTATATTCGGGTACCATGTGGAAGGAAGAACCAACTTCCTGGGCTGTGTATCATACAAGATGGTACTGGTGGATATCATGGACAATCTTGAATTCAAAGTAATGTAAATTGATTTAAACTCATACCTAAGCGGGTGATTAAAGAAAAGCTCCTGATCTCTACCCAATATTCGGTGGTCATATTTCTTTACTTCTTCCAGCCAAGCAATATATTCCTGCAATAATGGTATTTGTAGCATACTAGCAAGTGAATAATGTCATTTAAAAGCAAGCACATCACATGTTAAGTGGCAAGACTTTTCAGCCTTGAAAAGACAGAGATTTGCCATCCGCATTAATAAATTCCAAGTGAAAAGATTAATTCAACCATGAAATGCAAGTTAATTTTAGGAATTAACCTCAAGCTTGAAGTCATGTTCTCAAACTTCATAAAGGTATAAATGGGGCATGAGACATCTTTGATCTTCACCTTTGATATGCTCACCAAGGTTAACTCTCTCTCTCTCTCATGCAACTATCAGCTTATATAAATCATTTTCGTGTTTTAAAACTGCCCATCACCATTTTTTCCAAACACTGAATCTCTTGCAAGCCAAAATACTCCATTTCCAAGTTTCTCTCCTTTTAAAAAAAAAAAAAAAAAAAAAAAAAAAGAACTCCCTCCCTCTGTTGTATACATCAATCAGCTTGATTCAATCAAACTCGTGTTTTGAAACTTCCCATCACCAAGTTTTCCAAATACTTTTTTTTTTGATAAGTACCAAGTTTTCCAAATACTGAATCACTTACTCTGCAAACCAAACTATTCCACTTCCAAGTTTCTTTCTTTTTTTAATTTTTGAAAGGAACACAAAGATTAGAGATAAGGATAAGGTTGTGAAAGACTCCACAGCACTAGGATTCACTCAATTGAGTTCCCTCATGCAATATTACTCTAGCTAGAGGTCATTCCATCAAAATTCTAATTTTAAGTGATAATACGAAACAAAATTTAAACACTCCCTAACAACAAATCCATTTTCACACTGAAGCGAAAGGTGCCTAGAACAATTTGGTATGCCACATACTTTTAAGAATAGGAAGAAAGGTTCGGTGGTAGGGGCTGTTAGGAAGAAGTATCATGCATTGTCATTTTCAGTGAACAAGCATGTGCCGTGGTCTATAGTGTTGTGTCACTTCAATGAAAGGTTCACATTGGTATCGATATTGAAGTTGTGGTTGTAGATTGAAGATTGATCCAAAAGATAGCATCTATGTTTTGCATAAAGCTCCATCAATCACAATTTTAAAAAGGCAAGTAACCTAAAGACCATGGGATTTGGAATTATTAATTAATAATTAAATTGATCTAGAAAGTTCCTTATTGATCTCTAAAATTTCATTAAAGTTTGTTTATAATCAGTAGTTCAGTAAACTAATTTGAAATTAATTTAAGCTTAACTGTGAAGTTAGAAATTGAATGTTATTAAGTTGCAAACGAATTCAGAAACTATAATATCGGATAGAAAGCTTAGATTTTGAGTTTGATTTGAAAACCAAATTAAAAGCTTGATTTTGGTAAGAATTTCAAGCTGTGAAACTGACCTTTATGCATTCAAATTTTCATTAAAAAAATTTACTTGGAATCTCGTCGAGGAGATTTATAGTTTCAGAAACTAGACTCAATAAGCTTCCCGATAATATATTATATGCCAAATTGCATCTATGAAACCTAGACTTCGATTGATCAAACTCATTCTATGGAGCTACGATCAAAGCCTCGATCGAGTGAATATCAGTCAGTCATCAGTGGAGTTGTTTGAATCGATCGAAATTGGCTTGGATTGCTCAGTGAAAGCCCATAGTCAATAAAAGATGTGTTTTCAAATCAAAAGAGGGCTCTGAACTTTCCAAAACTCGCTTAAACAATTCCTAATCTAATCAATCTCTAGTCTCCAAGAAGAAACGC
The DNA here is from genome assembly GCF_030987335.1 of Cornus florida. Lineage (NCBI taxonomy): Eukaryota > Viridiplantae > Streptophyta > Magnoliopsida > Cornales > Cornaceae > Cornus > Cornus florida. The sequence continues at coordinate 50,599,960 of NW_026775572.1, forward strand.
GTAGAAGACACAATGAGCTTTATTTTTTTCATCCCAAGTAAGGTTTTCATACCAAAAAAACTGTTAAGTGATTAAGTTCTAAAGTAAGAAGCTTCATTAAAGTGTTGAAAATTGATCAACCAAAACTTCTATACATTTGAAGGTGTCCAATAGAGGAGATCAATCACAAGTGGAAGAGCAACTCATGTGTTGAAAATAGCAGCAGAATCCAAGGAGGAACATCTGAAATGAGCCTAGATTCAAGGTAACTAGGTGTTTTCATGGTTTTAGAAATTATCTAGAGAGTGGATTTGATCGGCCTGGAGTAGGTCCCGTGATTTTTTCCCTTCGGAGTTTTTCATGTAAATCTTTGTCTTTAATTTACTTTATTGCTTTATGATTTGGACTTTTGATTGGTGATGAATTAGAAGGGCATGATAAATTGGCTTAAATTAGTTTAAATTGAAAAAGTGTCTGGAGGCACTGTTCTTAGAAACCATATTAGCCAATTAAGCAGAAAAAACTGATCTGGAGGCACTGTTGTTAAAACACATATTAATCAATTATGCAGAAATAACTTATCTAACAAATAAAAAAGTTCCTTCTTGGATAGAAAGGAGCCTCTCTTAGATTCCATGGTGTCACTCTACTTCCCATGAGCTACCTTAGCCGCTGTTATGAGCTGATATATTTAAGGTTGCTCTTTTAGCATTACAAGTTGTATTTCCTGTTAGGGTCTCTGCGTTTTTATGACAATTATAGTTCAATCTCTTTTTTTTTTTTTTTTCTTCTTTTGTCTCAATGGATTCCTCATCCTTCTCAGCCTTTGTGTCCTTTCCCTCTAATAAGATCCTTTCTTTATTATCCCCGAAAGAAAGGAGAATGGGTGAAAATTACCTTCAAGCTTTTTTTATCAGGATATGATATCCCATAAACTCTTTGTAAGCTTTCACGATCTTTATTCCCCCTCCAATAAGCTGATGAAGCCTGAATATTTCAAATGCAGAAGAAACAATCAAAATAAGTGCAAAATACAAATTTGCTGCATTCCAATCAGTACTACTACTGTACACAAATCACCTTTAAACAAGCAAATGCTTTAACAAAGGATGTATTTGGTATGTGTGGTCCACGACACAAATCAACTAAGGGGCCACATCTGTATACTGTGATAGTTTTGTCTTCTGGTAATTCATTGATAATTTCAACCTGATAGAGACAATAAAAAAGAAATTAATTAATAATATTGTCAATTATAATACAAACATGAAAGATAATTAACAGAACATACATTCTTTATGATGTAAAAATGAAGTTTCACTTACCTTAAATTTATTTTCAGAAAACATCTCAAGAGCCTGCTCCCTTGATACTTCTATGCGCTCAAAAGGTTGTTTTTCCTAGACAAAAAGCATATCAAGTAACTTGCATTATGGATGAATCCTTCTCAATACATGTAAGACTCTAGGGAAGATCAATATGTTGCTTATTGCATTAAAAAGAAGAAAACGAAGAATATCGCGCCACTTCAACATTGTTAAGATCTTACATTTATTGATTCAGTCCTCAGTCAAATCAATATAAAAAAGAAATCTACAATTATATTATGAATCTAATGCTTGATGAGTTGACGTCGTATAAAACAAAAAGATCACACTAAACAACCAATTAGGTATGAAACAGTACAAATGAAAGAAGTTGGTGCCTAAATATGCTGCAAATATCACCCCATCAGACATTTCAAGCAAACCTAGCACAATTCAACAAGATTCCACTAATCCTCCGAAAATAGTGCAGCTCAATGAAAAGAGTTGACGGGCTAAGAAGTGTAGGACACACAAAACCCTCTGTCAGCTTTATTCCAAGGGAAGATCATGACATTTCGTCAGAACCATGGGAAAGTAAATTAAAAAAATGCCGTTGGGTGTGTATTTGAGAGAGAGAAAAAGAGAGCATGCAGTTGAAATAGATGTTGAAGGATATATTTATGTTGCACCCTCTATAACACCTTAAGCTTTTGGAGTAGATGGTTGTTAACATTTTTTTTTTTTTCACAAAGAGTACATGCATTCCTATGAGGAATTAAATATATTATCCTTATTGAGAAACAGTGGAAAATTTCCAGAAGTGAAAGAAAAATTAAATTATCCCGACGTATGGAATAAGTTCATCCATATAGACCAGTGAAACTAAATCCCAAATAGTAATTGGCATATACTTTTTGACAAAAAGAATCACTTGTACATTTCAAGCTTCAAGACAACACAAGAAAAGTTTCTGTATAATTCAGCAAAGTCCAGTCCATAGCCCACAACGAAATAATCTGGGCACTCCAAGCCACAATAAAACTTCACTTTACCCACAAGCTCAAAGTTAACCTTTCATCTTGTTGGTTTATCAAGGAGAGTGCATATAGATATGGATCATGCTCCTTTAGATTTCAAGTGAGCAATGAGACAAGATCAAGTGTTTCCCATATCTACAATGTCCTCAACCCAAATCCCGTGCTTTCCCTGAATGTCAATCTTCAAATCAAATGAAATCCTCAGAGCTCCATTCGATTCAGTTCCAAAGCCGTACTGTTTCCCTGAATGTCAATCTTCAAATCAAATGAAATCCTCAGAGCTCCATTCGATTCAGTTCCAAAGCCGTACGATTCGGCTCGAACGAAATCGACAGTAATTGGCAACTTGATCTTCCTAACGATGTTGGCCAGGAATATAAATGCACCAGTAGCAACTTCGACAATGACCGGGGCCGAATAAGAGACTGAAGTCTTTGGTAATCTGAGAGGTCAGTTCAGAAACTGGCTGAGAGATCTCTTCTTTGTTCCACAGAATTCTCTCTATGTGGTCGTCCAAAGCCTTATATACATACATATACACAAACTACACACACACATGTATACATGACTTTGGACGACCACATAGAGAGAATTATGTGGAACAAAGAAGAAATCTCTCAGCGTGTTTCTGAACTGGCCTCTCAGATTACCAAGACTTAAGTGCCACAGTCTCTTCTTTGGCTACAGTCATCGTCGGACTTGCCACTGGTGCATTTCTATTCCTGGCCGACATTGTTAGGAAGATCAAGTTGCCAATTACTGTCTATTGCGTTCAAGCCCAAATCATACGGCTTTGGAACAGAATTAAATGGAACTCCGAGGATTTCAATTGATTTGAAGATTGACATTCAGGGAAAACACCTGATTTTGGTCAAGGACATTGTAGACACGGGAAACACTTTATCTTGTCTCATTGCTCACTTGAAATCTGAAGGAGCATCATCCATATCTTTATGCCCTCTCTTTCATAAACCAACAAGACGAAAGGTTAACTTTGAGCTTGTGGGTAAAGGGGAAGTTCTATTGTGGCTTTGAGTGCCCAGATAATTTCATTGTGGGCTATGGACTGGGGACTTTGCTGAACTATACAGAAACTGGACTTATGTTGGGGTCTTGAAGCCTGAAATGTACGAGTAATTCTTTTTGTCAAAGAGTATATGCCAATATCTATTTAGGATTTAGTTTCACTGGTGTATATGGATGACCTTATTCCATACATCAGGGGATAATTGTAATTTTACTTGCACTTTTGGAAAATTTTCCACTATTTCTCAATAAGGATAATATACCTAATTCTTGAAAGTAATGCAAGCGCTTGACCTATTAACTTACAAGAGAGGGGGGCTAAGGATTTAAATATTAAAGTTACACACTCTCTAATAGCAAAGCTTTTGGGTCAAAAGGCAAAGCGCCCAGTCCGTTACAAATGGTATTAGAGTAGGGTAGGCCATGTGTTCAATCCTCAACGACACCCTGATTTAAAATACGTGTTGGGCCAAAATAAGGCCACACGTGAGGAGGCGTGTTGAAGGATATATTTAAGTTACACCCTTTCTAATAGCTTAAACTTTTGGAGTGGATGGTTATTAACAATATCAAATAAGCATCAGCTGTTTTGAATTTGCAGTCCATGGTCATACTTAACTCCTATATTTCTAATAATTAATGTGTTAGCGATAAAGAATGACATCATCAAAATCACTATTATTTTTCTCCATTCTTGGTCAAATGTCTTCAAATGTTATAATCTTAACATTCATATCTATTACATTATTACTACTAGACATGAATGATACAATACAGGCAAATATCAAAATGGATCAGTTCCATCTACACCAAATAATAACAACAATAACAATAACAATGCCATAATAACAGCAAGTAAAAAACAAAGTAAAGCTACAACTTCAAAATAGGTTCAACTAAGAAAAGATAAAAGAACAATACCACAACAGCTTTATCGGCCCCAGAAACAATCTGTTTAAAATGATCCTCATTTAAGCCCAGTTCACCATAGAATGCATCATAGTAGAAACCCTAAGGGACCATTTGACAATTCATCAGAAGCTATTATAATTGCACCGTATAACAAATAAAAAAATTATACATGCACAAAGACCCCAGCAAAAGGTGTTAAGGAACAGAACTGAAGATTTATCTACAACACATGGATAAGCACGGAAAATCAAAGCAATAGTGATTTAATCAACAATTTCAGTTATTTTTTTACAAAAAAGTATTAAAATAAGTTGTGTGAAAAGGTCATTTTACATAATGTTGTTAAATAGAAATACAAGGCATTAGGAGCCAATGTAATTATTGAATCAATGGGGGAGAGATCCATGTAATTGTGCCATATTTTATGAGGTGAATTTAATCTTCTGATTTCAGTGAAAAGTCAATTGTAAATGCAAAATATTTTAAGCTTTAGATTTGGCATCAAAACTCAACCACTGAGAAGTGTAGAACAAATTCACAGGAGGCATAGGGCTTGAAGTTAATATTATATAACACTACTGTCAGTTCTTAACTAAAGTTTACCACTAGGTATTTCCATATTTCATCTACGTTTAACCAAGTTAAGACAATGTTACAAACACTTTGAATCAAGGCCAAAGTTTAGTTCATTCCATTTTTAAAAAAGCACATATGTTTTGCCTACATTAAATAATTAATTATTTCGTGAAACTGATGGGGACAACCTAGATGTTGTGTACTCCACGGAAATCCAAAATTCTTATTCTCTGAGTATCCATTCTTTATAAATCGAATCAACCCTCATAAAAAAATTCCACATCAATGAGTAATCGACCAACGAAATTTTACTTTTAAAGTCTTACTAGTAGACAAACAAACATTTTGATATATTTGGGCAGAGTCCATATGCGAAAAAGCAAATATAACCAAATCATGCTAATCTATGATAGACAAGATAAATGCAGTATTTGTACTTAATTTTGAACAAACTAAGTGATCATTTAACGCAATTTGGATATTAATTCAAACTATAAATTGTAAATTATAGGGACTTCACTTGTCAGTAAACACAAAAAGAAATTTTCAGTTTATCATTGTCACTTAGAACTCCACCTTAGCTAACACAACAAAAGTTCAGTACTAGACGAAAAAAGTATCACATTGGGCTCCCCATACAGATGTAAATTTGAATAACGTGAGAACAATAATGAAACATAAGGTACCTCCCCTCTTGTAGTACACGGTCCAATGCACAATTTGCACCCAAACTCCATCTCAAGGGCCTACACAAACCAAATTCAGTCAAGCTAAATATATATATATATATATACACACACACACACACACCCATTTTCTGAACCACATTGAATGCATAAACAGTTAGAAAGCTTGTACCTGCCCGAGAATGTGAGCACTCGAATGCCAAAAGGTGTCGCGACCTTCGTCGCTATCAAATTTGAACAACTTAAGCTCGCAATCGGCTTCAAGGGGCCTCAACATGTCCCAGAGAACTCCGTTAACCTTCGAAATCAATGCACTCGCCCCCAAAGTCTTCGATATCTCCTTCGCTACGTCGAGTGGTGTCGTCGCCCACTTCTTCCCTTCCTTGACTGTCCCATCCGGCAAAGTTATCCTAACACCAAAAAATAAACAAATAAATATAAATACACATATAAATACATACATACATATATATATATGTACGTGTATATATGTATGTGTTTGTTAAGGTTTGGCAAAGAGTGAGAGAGAGTGATTAATGTGATCGCCGGCTATGAATTGGCAATATATATATAGAGAGAGTATATGTATTACATGTGTGTGCAATTGTTTATGAAGGGGAGAGAGAATACTTGATGGGATCGCCGGCGATGGATTGACGGTCGGAGATTTGTTGAGCTTGGATGGATTGGAAGAGAACGATGCGTTTGGGAATGACGGATTGGAGATAAGCTTCGTCTTTGGGGTGGTCAGGAGCGGACTTTGAAGGGCCATTATTCACCTTTTTACCCATCGCTGACGACGGCGGCGGCGGCGGCGGCGGCGGTAGTGAGAACAGGCGGAGAGAAGCTTTATACGGCTGAGGACGGCAGGAGAGAAATGATAATCGCCACCACACTTGTGTACATAGCATTAGTTGGTAAGGTCGTGTTTGCAGAGGCTTAGGGTTTTTATAATTTTGTCTTATTTTTTTAATTTTACTTCGTCTTAGAGTCCTTTCAACGGCGTCGTATTTAGTTTTGCTTGATTGCGTGGTACGGCCTTGGCGTGGAAACCAAGCTATGGGCCTGTGGACTGGGGGTTAAATGATTCTTTGGGCTCTTAGAAGAGATTTTGGACTGACTTAAATGGTTGGGCCTGGGCTTCTGAACCTCAAAGGGGTAAGTACCTGCTTTGACCAGCCATTTTTAAACACTAGGACAAAACTGCAGAAAACCCCTTCAAGTATTCTACTTTGTTGCATGCCCCTTCCGACAAGCTTCCACTGATAAAATACTGTTAAATGATTATGTGGCACACAAGTGCATAAAACATTCCTAAATTATGCTCCGCGTAGCATTTTTATCTTTTATTTAAAAAAATATGTAAAAAATATCCATAATCTTTTCATATTATGCAAAAATACCCCTCAATCAGAAATCTAACATAAAGTAGTGTTGTAATACCCATTTTTTATATTGTGCAAAAATACCCCTCAGTCAGAAATCTGACATTAAGTAGTGTTGTAATACCCATTTTGCCCTTTTACTCTTCCGAAAATGCTCAAGGGTGTATATATGCTACTAATCTCATAGTATAGAGGTGTTATATGTACATTACCTTATATATATATATATCTAAACTTTTTTAAAAAAAAAAAAATTGAAAATTTGTATAATAAGGATTTAAATTTTTTGAGATTTCAGTTTATTATTTTATAATATTTTTTTTTTCGTACCAACACTGTTAAAAAAAATAATAAATAAAAAGGAAAACAAATCTCAATATCATTGTCCACTGATTTTCAAAATTTGGAACAAATTTATTTTCTTTAGTTTACACTTTATTTTCGTTTTTTATTTTATATTTTTATCTTTACTTTTCTTTTATACTTTTATTTTTATATTTACTTGTCAATTACCAATATCCTCCAATATTGTCATTTTCGATTATTTTACAAAATTACTTATTTTTATATATTTTATAAAATGATTCAATAAGGGTAATTTAGTTAACTTAGGGTTTAAATTTGTCAGAGAGACCTATTTGCACCAAATTGAAACTTTAGGAGTATTTTTTGCACGTGAAGCCGGGGCATTCTCCAATAGTGTCTTTTCGGTCATTTTACAAAAGTATTTATTTATATATATTTTATAAAATGGTTCAGTAAGGGTAATTTAGTCAACTTGGGGTTTAAATTTGTCAAATGAATCTATTTGCACCAAATTGAAACTTTATGGGTGTTTTTTGCACGTGAGGGTGTGATATATACTGTAAACATATTTTAGGTGTGTTTTATGCACTTGACTCTAAAAATAAGTGAATAAGAAGACAAAACAACATTTATTTAAGAGTAGTGATACTCACACCGAACACTTGCAATGAATTGCCTAACCGAATAATTTTTAATTGGTTATTTATACCAAATACAACTAAATGGAGGGTTGTAGTTCCTTATTTGTTGCATAATTGGCCAATTAAAAGAGCAGGTTCTTTTTCTTTCTTTTTTTCTTAATTGGTACTTACACATGCATGCCTCCACCGAAACTCGAACCTCTGATCTCCCTTTGAAAAGTAGGAGCTTGGTACCTCTAGGCCACTAGTTCATTGAATACACTATCAACTTTAAATAAAGTATTGAGATAATGACTTGCGTTCATTGCTTCATGGCACGTGATTAGCAATTGGGTGGATTTAGGCGGGCTTAGGACTGATCATGAATGGGCGAGTCAATAGTGGGTTAATAACCCATTATCAATCCATTTATGATGGGTGAAAAAAATGTTCGGTGTTAAATGGGTTACTTAACACACACCCAACCCAATTACCCAAATATTTGTAAATACAAATTGTCAAATTATTTTAATTATTAAATACCAAAAATATATATAAAAATATTTTTATACTAAAGTTATTAATATTTTGGTCTCACTCGTTACAATTTTTTATCCATTTATTTTTTATTAATTTGTTATTATTATTAGTTTTTTTGGGAAAAATTTACTATACAACTTACTTTGAGAGTTATCATAGCCAAAAAAAAAAAAAAAAAAAAGGCGAGAAAATGGAGCAGAGAGATATGGAGAGAAGAGAGAGAAATCGTGGGAAGAGAGAAAAAAAATTGGGGGGGGGGGGGGGGGAAGAAATAGAATGGCATAGTTATCCCACCATAAAAATAAAAAAATAATAATAAAAAAAATTTAAAAAAATAAAAAGGAGTTAGAGAAAGGTGATGAGCGCTAAAAAGTGTGTATTTAAACCCTTTAAGCTCGAGTATTTTATGACCTTTATCTATCTTATTTTCCCGTTTTAGACTAATTTCATGTTATTGCTCTTTTCAGGAGCTTATCCCCAAAATAAGTCAATTAAGCCAAATTAGAGCATAAAAGAAACAATTTTAAGCTAAATGTAAGAAAAGAGCAAAGTGGTGGAAAACAGCAAGTTTCGATCGATCTCACAGTGATCGATCTAGCCTCACCAAGATGGATCAAACCCCTTATCCTTATCCTCAAAATTTTCCATCTTCGATCGATCCAACTTTCTTTTCGATCGATCGAACTTCTTTGATCTTATCCCCACCTACCACTTTTCTCTTTTTCCCCAAAATATCCCAAAAATATCTCAGACTTGTCCTATTCCAAAAAGGCACCGCCAAGGTTTGATCGATCTGGCCATACTTTGATCGATCTGAACATTCTTCGATCGATCTCATCAGAATTCGATCGATCGAATCTCATCAAGTTCGAAATAAAACAGAGTCCAATTCATTAAAAGATGGCTCGTGGTGCAATCATTGAAGGGGCCTAGTGCACGAGACCTGTAATACCCCTAATTTCAAAAGGATAGTCCTCGTATTTAATTTATTGTTTAAAATTGATTTTGATTATTTCTTTGGTTTGATTTAATTGTTTTAATTGTTTTAGTTGCATTTGATTACTTACTTGTTTTAATTTCATTTATTTAATTGTTGCAATTGAAATTAATTATTTAGTTGGTTTGCTTTACTTAACTTAAATGGTTTAATGAGTTTACTTTAATTGTTTAAAGTGAATTGTTTTATTTACAGTTAATTTTGTTTTCCACGTGACTGTATGGAAGGTGGCACGTAGAGTATATTAGGTTTAAGTTATATTAGGTTTAAGTTCAGCCGACATTGTAATTTAACCTAGGTTGTTCTATGGGCCGAGTTATACATGGATTAGGGTTTAATCACTAAGCCTATAAATATGTATGTCACGGTGGTTTAGGGTTTTAGAAAAATAAACGTAATTTCTGTAAAAACAGAGACCGTAAGATACAGAGGGAAAACAGAGAGAGATAGGAGGGGAAGGCTAGATGGGATCAAAGGAGGAAGGAACGTGGTTTTGTGGAACAGCAGCAGGGAGTTTAATAGACAATTCAGAGAACAGTGGTGTTGCGTTTTAAATCTGAACCTCAAAGGCAAGTCTATGTTCTACTCTTTCCCTTAAATCTATGCTCTATGCATGCCTAGCTAGACTCCAGGGGTTTAATGAACGCTAAAATTGAGTAATTATGCATGCTTAGTTAGACTGAAACAGAGGGTGTGTGACTTTGTTTTCATATTTCTGTTTTGAATGATTCTAAAAATTCTTGATGCATAATTGATGTTTAGGTTTAATCTTTGCATGTTAAAACATCTAAAATAGTTTAGTATGGACGTGTGGGACTTAGGTTGAAGCTTAGAGTCTTTAACTATGGAGTTTTAGGGTTCATAGAGGCTGAATAGACGAATAAGATAACTTCAGCACCAACTCAGCCGACTGAGTTGGCAAGCCAACCGACTCAGTTGGCAACCCAGCCGACTCAGTTGGACCGTGACCTGGATGTTGGTTTTTAATTGTCCAGAATTATTTCTAAACCTATTTTAATTAATCTAAATGGGTTTAATGGACTTAAGAAGATCCCAGAATGCATCTTATATCTATATATGCTAAGAAGGTGGATGGTTAGGAAATCCAATAACTTATATGTTGTTTAGATTGGATAGAAGGGTAAATTTAATTGCTCTGCCAATTGAAATTAATGTTTAAAAAGATTAAACAATGTTCATGAAACGTTATGTTTGTTTATCTGAGATGTATGTTAGTAACTTGGAGGGTAAGTTAGCTACATGCTATTTAAACTGTGGTATTGCTTAAATAAATGCAATACTTATCTGTATGACGTGTATCATATTATCTGTGGATTAAATTGATGTATTATTTTTTATATTGCATCATTTATTGGACTGGATGGTTTAATTTTATATCATAATATTTCTATTTTAATTGATGTGTTATTATTTTGTTGCATCAATTGTTAGACTGGATGGATTAATGCACCGGTATAGGACGGTGGCATTTTAGGGACGGATTAACCAAAGAAGTTAAATCCTACCTAACCTAGATTGAGGTATGGTTTAACCATAAGGGTTAAATCCATCTCCTACTTATGTCATATCAATAAAATAATTGAATGACCTACTTGGGTTTCTGGATGGATTGTTATACAGGTATCAAGCCACTATACCAGATGGATGAAATTTTGTATTAGGAGGACACGGACTCTATATATTTATGTTATGGTGCCATGGTATGAGCTTGAGTCTCAGGATCATAGTTATGGTGCGTATATCGCCTAGGATGTATAGCTGGACAGTAGTTGTTGTTCCCTGGTAGGTCTAGGTACTCATGACCACGTAATGTGCGATTTGCATGGTATCTCTACTCAGGCTGCGACAGACCTATTGGACTAGTGAGCGTCCTATAGTGTTTAATATATACATAGATGGACTACTCTAGATATTGTTGAGTCTATCTAGGGTGTATCTGCGTATCGGATTCCTGTTTGGATCGTAGTAGATCAGGACTTGCATGTAGGCCTGACCCACTCTCTTATTATTTTTAGGTGCTCGTCAGTTCCAGGGTTAGAGCTTGGTCATGCAGAGCGGATACAAACTTCTATTCCACCGACTACGTAGGACTGCTTACTTATTAGCTTTAGTTCTTATATCAGTTATTTCATTTTACGGTTGGGATTTTTATTAGGGGTCCAGTAGATGGATTCCCGAGTTGTTAATTGGAGGTTTTGGAGTTAGGTTTTATATTATTATTTTGAGAATTTTCAGTTAGAGTTCTTTTCAGCCATTTTTATTTATTTCTTATTATTTCATCTTGCATTCTGTGTTCATTAAATATTAATTGTTTGATATTTCCCTCGGGTTTAGGCTTGGGCCTAATCAACCCGCGTCTCGGATCCGAAGGGTATCACAAGACCTGACCATTGGGTATGACACTTGAGCTACCTATATAAGGATTTTAAGCCATTTTACACATATACAATCTTAGATATTTACATAATCTTGGAGAAGAGGTTAGAGATTAGATAGTTATACACCATTTGGGAGTTCTTCTATTCATCTAGGGTTTCCATCAAGAAGAAGATCATTCCTACCATGGAGATGGCCCTTGAGGGTTGGATGACTACATCAATAAGTGGCTAAATATCTTCTTGGAGTTAGAGTTAGCCCTAAGCATGCCTTCTAGATCTTGATGTTTTGTATTTTGAGGAGATTTATGTTGTAATTCTTGTTTTGACATTTGATTTATATATGAATCTTGTTTCTACAATGATTTGTGTTGATTAATACTTCCAATTGATCATTTCATTATATTCATATGTCTATGTATGCTAGAATAGATGTTCATATACTTATCTATTAGTTTTGTAATATTGATGCATGTCTATGTGTGTTAATGCTATGAATCTAGAGATTGTCAAAGCATAGTGCTTTAATGGAATACTCTTGTGGTTTGTTTGATGGTTCATACTCATTTCTTGATGAATTGTGCCTCTACCTTAGTTTAGTTAATTTAATTTGCATATCCCTAATTTAGTTGTAAAGTAGTTGCCTTATTTTCTTAGATAGGAGGACAATCCATGCTTATTGTTGATGTTCCATGCTTATGAATGCAAATAGTATAATTCCCTAACTTGTTAATGTGTTGATTGTGAGCTTAAAGGAAGGAATAATGGCTTAGTTTGATATATTGTACTTTTTATTAGGTTGTCTAGACAATATATGCTTAATCAGTCATCTATACTTATTGATTCAATCAATCACACATATTAGTATTGCAACATATATCTTCCTCATTCATTACACATAGTATCTAGAAAGGTGATGTTTAGTAGTGACCTCTAAATCATTTACTTACTTTAATTGCTTTGTATTGAATTTATTTACATTGTAGTTTAATTAACCAATCAAATCACCTTTTGATCACTCGACCTACTAGTCCGACCTTATTTCCATATTAACATTGCCCCTAATCCCTTAGGACGATCCCTACTCACCCTAGCTATATTAGTAGTTTGAGGTAGTAGTGGCACTTTACGAATTCAAACTTGGCCGCTCTTTAACACATTTTAACTTGTTGGTTCACGATGACATTAAGTTTTGGCGCCGTTGTCGGGGATTGAATTGGCAACGCCATGTTTTGGAAACAATTAGGAATTAGTACTCTTTTGATCGTGTCTTTACTTTATTTTATTTTGATTACTTATTGTGTTTGTTCTTCATTGGCTAGGTGCATTGAGAAAGGAAGTGAAGCAAAGGAGAATTGGAAAAGTAAGGAGCTAAGCTAAGCATAAAAAGGGCAAAATTCTAAAAAATTTGCAAAGCATAGCAAAACTTGAAAACTAAATTGAAGTTGCTTAAGGACCCTTTGTGAGCTTTTTCTAACTCAATCTCTAGTTAAATAGTCGGCCCGCATGGTGGCAAGTTCTTAAATTCTTAGATAGATCGTGCGCCTGCGTGGAAGCAATTTAATTTTTCTTGCATATTGTTCAAGCATGGGAGTATGGGATCCATGTATGTAGAGGATGTTTGTTAATTGATTTGTTATGGAGGTGAAGTGATTGCTACTTGTTTTTTGCGTGTTTGTGTTTTGTTTGTGCATGCATGGTCGTAGATTATTAAATCATACTCTTGTCCCTCCTAATTTGAATCTTGAATCCATTGTTCGTAATCCTAGGGGAAGGGGTAGCTCTCATCATTCCATTTCATCAATGGAGGAACAACATAACGACCATGTGGAGGACCTTGGTCACATAGACCAACAAGGCATCCTCCACCCTAATGTGCATCATGACAACATTCAAGTCCTATTAGACATGCCAAAACCATTCATTCCACCACAACAACAAGGCCAAATTCTATTGGGAATTCCTCGGCCAATTTTTGCTCCACAACCTCCCATTATGCAAGGCCATCAAGGTGTTCATGTAGCACCATCGGTTGTGATCCTCCCATTGCTTTGCGTGATCATTATGTGCCAAATGAATATAATACACCCACTTGCACTCAGTTGCCTCCATTTAGAGCACATCACTATGAAATTAAACCGCAAACTATTCAAATGCTTCCTAATTATCATGGACTTCCAAGTGAAGAACCTTACAAGCATTTAGATGAGTTTCTTGAAGTATGCTCCACCGTGAAATACACGGACATGCCGGAAGAGGTTTTGAGACTCAAACTTTTTTCTTTTACCCTAAAAGACAAAGCAAAATATTGGTTTAACAATCTTATGCCTTTTTAGAAAACTTATTGGGCGGAAATGCAACAAGAGTTTTCGAAAAAGTACTACCCGATATCAAAGACCAATGCTATGAGAACTTCCATTCGTGAATTTTCTTAAAGGGATGGGGAATTGTTTCATGAGGCATGGGACAGATTTAATGATTTGCTTAGGAAGTGTCCACATCATGACATTCCTAAGTGGCAATTAGTCCAATACTTCTTTGAAAGTTTATCGGATAATAAAAAAGGAATGGTAGATGCATCTATGGGCGGTTCTTATCTTGATAAACATGAAAATGATATTTGGCAATTGTATGAAAGTATGAGTGAAAATTCCATGCATTGATCATTATCCTCTAAAAATGGTAGAATTCTAGGTGGAAGGAAAAATGTCGGCTTATATTAAATTGACAATTCCAATAACATAGCCGCCGAAGTCAAGTCTTTATCTCAAAGGTTCGATCAATTTTTGATCAACCAAAATTCGGTGAATCAAGTGTCTTCCTCCCCTAATCATGCTTATCATCATTCATCTAATGAAACATGCATGACTTGTTCTAGTGTCCTACATTCTACTTCCAATTGTCCATATGGACATGTGCAAAGTGAGCATCATGAACAAGTTAATACCATATTTGTCAACCAAGGGAATAATCCCTATGGCACACACTACAATGCCGGATGGAGGAACCATCCAAACTTCTTTTGGAAAAGGCAAGGGTAAGGCTTAAACCCTCCCCAAGGTGGTTTTCAAGGAAAGTATGCTCCACCTCCAATGCAAAGCCAAGGTTCCCAAGGTTATAGATCTTCTTTTCAATCATCACATGGAAAACAATTTTCTAACTCTCATTTTCCTAATTAATCATCTTATTCTCAAGGAAATTCTAGGAGTCTTGCTTTTGAGGAGAAAGTGTTGACCGCTTTGGGTACTCTAGAGGCAAACACTCAATTGCTTCATTCCCATTCTCAATCCATTACTAAGCTAGAAACCCAAGTCGGGCAAATAGCTAGTACTTTGAATGTTAGGGAGAAAAGGAAGATGCCTCTAAATGCCCCACCAATGCAACAATTTGTTGTGGAAACCAATGAAGGTTACACAATTGAACATGTTAACGCGATGACAACCTTGAGAAGTGAGAAAATTGTTAACAATCAAATTGGTGTTTCCAATGAAGAAAGTGAACCGGTGCAACCAAAAGTTGACAACTGTAATACTCTTAATTTTAGAAAGGACAGTCTGGGTATTATAATTAATGATTTTAGATTTTACTGCATTTTTATTTAATTATGTGACTTATGTGCTTATTTGCTTAATTGACTAATTGTGTATTTGTATTAAATTAATTGTTTATTTGTAATTGTTTATTTGTTGTCCTTTAATTAATTAATTGTGATGTAATTTAATTATTTGATTAATTGGTGTTTTAAATGACTTGTATTTTATATGGCTTGTGTGACTTAATTGGTTTATATTTTATATGGTCGTATGTATAGTGTAGGTTTAGGGTTTATGAGCCGACTAATAATTTAGTTGGAATTAGAAGTAGGTTTAATAAAGGCCTATATATATAGAACAATATATGTCTACAAGGGTTGGAAAAACCCTATTCACATAATAGTGCTTGAGAGGGAAAAACAGAGGAGCTTGAGAGGAAGCTGTGAGAATCAGTTAGGAATTCGGTCGTGGACTGAAGTTAGTACCAAGGAAGAAGGCGGGGATGGCTTGTGGGATTGAAACCGAGCAGTAGGATGTTTACCAGTCCTCGGAGAATTTAGAGACGACGTTGAAATGTTTCAAACCAAAACTTAAAGGCAAGTTTCATTCTATCTCCTTCCTGTAAACTTATGTTCTGTGTATTCTATATAGTCTCCAGGAAGTTAATTAAACATTTAAAATGGATGTGTCATGCATTATACATAGACTGATAACTGTCTTACGTTTTGTAACCGAAATTGTTTCTCTTGCATAAACTATTTCGATTAGGTTTTAAACTTTAGTAAATTAAATCATAAGGGAATGTGAGGAGTTTCTAGGACTGTTTGGATTTAAATTGGACCCTAAGAAGTTTTAAAACAATTGGGACAGAGACTGGAAACTTCGCCGGAAGCAAAGAAGACGAACGGACAAAGCAGAGAGGGGCTCTCAGGGAGAGAGCCGGCTCCCTAATGGAGGGAGCCAGTTCTCCATGAGGGAGAGACGGCTCCCATGATAGGGGAGCCGGTTCACTTGGTTGGTGCACACCTACGGTTGTTTTTTGAAGGTTTTTGGGTTCCATGGGCTTGAATGTGATTTCTGGAAAGTGAAGGGGGTTTCCAATGTTTAAAATTAACCTATTAAACCCTTAAAATAGTTAGTATATGCTAGTGTGCTAATCTTAGGAGACATCATGAAATATAAACATTTAATTGACATGCTGTCAAGGAAGGAGGAATGTTTAATTGGCTAGTTTGTTTTAGCAACTTAAACGGACTGGTAAGAAATTATTTATGGGATGTTATATCAATGATATATATAGTTTAATAAAGGTCAGAAAGGTTGGTTTAGGATATGGTTATAGACATCATGAGCTTTAGATACTAAGTTACATGCTGTCAAGAGTTGAGGAAGTTTTACTCGCTGGTTTTGTTTTAACCAATTTAAATGGATTAGTATAAAATACTATTAGGGTTTCTATAATGTGCAGTTTAGATTTCTGAGTGTCATTATATCATGCACATGTTTTATAATTGAGGATTAAATAGACGTCATGAGATTTAAATATGGGTAAAGTGCATTAAACCCCCCTGAACTATTGGGGTATGTGCAAGAAACCCCCCCTGAACTATAAAAGTTGCAAAAAAACTCTTGAACTATTGGGGTATGTGTAAGAATCCCCCTGAACTATAAAAGTTGCAAAAAAAACCCCCTGAACTATTGGGGTATGTGCAAGAACCCCTGAACTATATATTTTTTTACAGTTTACCTCATTCGCGCGAATTGAATGACTAAAAGGGACGATGAAGCCGAGGAATTTGTGGCTAGGATTGAAGTGGTAGATGTCGTCTGAGGAGTGTTTGGATAAGCCAAGGAATCTGTTGCTGGGATCAGTGGGTCTCCTGTCATTGCTCCATCATAGCCATTGCACCACCCGCCAGATCCGTCGGCCATATATATCGTACTTCTCTGCACCGTTGCGTTAGCCCATCGCCGTCACCGCTTTGCCCACCGTTCAGCTAACTTTACTCGCCGATCCATTCCACTGTCCATTCCAAGCTCGCCGGCCTATTTCGCCATCTCTATAGCCGAGCACACCGCCGTCCGTGTTTCGAGCACACAGTCATCCACAGTTCACTGCCGAGCCCCCTTGAGCTCGCCGCAGCCTCTACAGTTTACAGCCGAGTCAATCGAGCTCTCATCACAGCCGAGTCCTCCGCGCACAAGCCACCATCATCCGAGACCGAGCCATCCCGCCGACCTCAGATTTCTTTGGTCTCTTCTCTCTCTCTCTCTCTCTCTAGCTCTCTGTTTTGGGTTGTGTTGGATGAAAAATATCTTTTAATAGAAAAAAAAAATGTAAGAAGTGTATAAGTTAAAATGACGCGGGGAGTTATAAAGGTAAACTGGTCTTTCAAAATTTTCAGTGCCAGAAGTTGATGTTATGGGGGTAAATTGCAACAAAATCATAGTTCAGGGGGGTAAATTGCAACAAAATCATACTTCAGGGGGGTTTTTTGTAGTTCAGGGGGGTTTCTTGCAAATGACCAATAGTTCAAGGGGGTTTAATGCACTTTACCTTTTAAATATTAATTTGCATGCCGTTAAGGACTGAGGAGGATTTAATTACTAATCTTTGTTTTAGTAATTTAAACGAACTTGTATGAAAGTATCGTTATGGAATTTTAGTATAATGTGCTCAGTTTATAATTTTGATAATCATTATATCACGCTATGGATGTTAATTGATGAACTGTTATAATTTCTGTTTTGTCAATTGGATGGTAATGACGAATGTTTGTTTTTTTTTTTTTTTTTTTTTGCATTAGGAAGAATTTATATATATACTTGTGGTACTGTGATATGAGCTTGAGTCTCAGGATCATAGTTAGGGTGCGTATATCGCAAAGGATGGATAACTGGATATTGTTGATGTTCCCTGATAGGTCTAGGTGTATATGACCACTGGAAAGTGTGATTTACATGTTACCTTTTATGCAAGCTGAACTACACAATAGGCTAGTGAGCATCCTATAGTGTGTATCTATATCTATATGGACTATTTTAGTTATTGCCGAGCTGTCTAGGATGTATCTGCGTATCGGGTTTATGTATGGATTGTAGTAGGATGGAACTTGCATGTGGGCCTGACCCACTCTTATTTTTTTCAGGTGTTCGTCAGTACCAGGCTTAGACCTTGATTGTGATGAAGCAAATACAGTCACTCACTATTCCGACTACATAGGATTTCCTTTCTTATTTTAGTTTTGGATTTTGGTTTTGTAATTTTTTTTCATTTGGAACTATTAGGGGTCCACTGGATGGATTCCCGAGTTGTACGGATTGGAAAGATTGAATTATATTAATCTATTATTTTGGAGGATTTTTGTTTAAATTTAGAATTCTTTTCAGCGTATTATTTTATTTTTAATTCTTTTGTACTATTGCTTGTTTACATATTAATTGTCCGGTATCCCTCGGATCTGTACTTGGACTTGATCACCCGTGACTCTAGAATCGAGGGGTATCACAGTTGGTATCAGAGCACTCCAGGTTCTAGTGTCCTTAGGAGTGTCTTTCGGTATATGACTTCCGCGTTACGTCTCTTAAAACTTAGAGCCATATTAGGATTCGTTGTACTCTATTTACAGTTCGTTAGGAGGAGCAGCAGATGTCAATTATATTTCATAGTTATAGAATGGTTGACACTAGGAGAAGGATGGGGTCCAAGGCGAAAGCGATACAGACTTAAAGGGAGTAAAGGAGTACGTTATCGAGTTTTTTGCCAGAAGTAGAACTTGGGATCGAATGTTTAGTTCCGGTTGGCACTACTTTTAAAAGTATAAGCCAATGAAGGATTTAGGAATGTGTTTTAGGTCACCGCCTAACGGGACTAACACGACTTCAGTTGTTCTCATAAAGGAGACAAACAAGGAATAGGAGTCCGAAGAAGATTCTAGTGGAGGAGACGTATCCAAGAAAGAGGATACTGAATCTTGAAGATAAAGGATTGTATAAGGGTGATCTTATTCGCTAGTAGTATAGTGAATAATACTAGTAGAGTTTGTGTGGATCAACCTATGTATAGTTAAACTTTCGTATTACCTTGAAGAAAAAAAAAAAAAAAAAAAAAAGTAGATAAAAAAAGAACTCTTCACGGGTTCAAGAATCGGATGGAGTTCTTATTAGAACAAAACAATAATTTTTTATATATCACGTTCCGGAGAGTATGGGGATTAGGTTGTGACGTTCTAGGTTGCTTTATAAAGCTACAATAGACCGTTTGCATTCCGTATATAAAGAGGTTGAGGGTTAAGCCTTTGGAATTTGCTGAGGCAAATGGATTTTGTTTTGAGCTATGGTTTAAAGGATATGTTTCGAGGTTGGATGGTTACCTATGAAACTATAAAAGGGAAATTGTGAACCGATCTGGTAAGGTTGGTTTTAAAAAGGGATTTTCTTTTTTATAAAGAACGATGTTTTAAGTAGGGTTGTATTTGATTTTATTATATGTTCCTTATGTGTTTAGTTTCATTTTCGTCAATTATTCAGGATTGAGAATGTGGTTTAGTTAGGGACATAAGTGTGTGATCAGCCAACTACTGTTTTGGAGGAATAGCGTTACTTACGCTAGGATTGTGAGCTTGTGGTCATTGAATTTGGTAGATATACATAATTCTAGCCAATCTATTGAACCTAGACATGTGTAGTTATGGTATATTTTCAGGATGGGATAATTAAATCAGCAGTACGAGTCAAATAATCTAGTACGATTAGTTTGATATGCTATAATGCCACGATGATTTATCGGAGATACTGACTTTGCTGAACATCTTCTTGAAAATTTCAAAAGTTGTTCCCGAGTCGGTAGGAGGATTTTATATTGATTCAAGTATTTATTTGTTTCGCATCTCTAGACGGGAGATTTGGTCAAGACATTATCATTAATCATGGAGGATATGCTTAGGACATATATCCTAGGTTTGCATGGGTAATTGAAAGTGTTACTTCGTTTTTCAGTTGTTATCTATGCTAGTGTTGGCACAAGGAGGTTAGTGTGGCAATGTTTGGGGTTTTGGATAGTATGTAGTGCAAATCTTTCACTAGTTGGTCTGGCATGGAAGCGAGGTTATATAATAAGACCATTGACTTTCTATAAGGATACATCGGAGCGACATACTCTCTTTTGTAGAGGATTGCGCGCGGTTTGAAGGCGGCAGTCGGATTTTGTAAATAATTGAACTCGTATATTTGAGTTTTCTATCAGGAAATGGTTGGTTGGTATGTCTTCCATATAGAAAGCAATGTGTTCTTTTTTAGGAAGGTCAGTTTCACCTATTAAATTGACTTTTCACGGATTTTGTTTATTAGTTTAGGTAGTCACCTATGGTTTAGCATTATCAACTTGTTAAGCACTGCATGCCTAGGAATTTTGTGTGCCTTTAGAGGACTATAGATTTGTACCCTGGTATAGATACCGAATGCAACATAATTAGAGGCCCCAGGTCGTTTTGTCGACCGTCGGGATTAAAATCTTTTAAATAGGATTATCCCTTTAGTGCGTGTTCCGTAGGGTCATCACAATGAGGTTGAGTCTACCTGGACATAGGAGGATGTCATTCGCTCGCAATTTCCTAAAATCAAAGAAGAAAGTAAGAGCGAATTTCGAGGACGGAATTCATTTTGTTAGGGGGGAAGAATGTAATACCCTTAATTTTAGAAAGGATAGTCTGGGTATTTTAATTAATGATTTTAGATTTTATTGCATTTTTATTTAATTATGTGACTTATGTGCTTATTTGCTTAATTGACTAATTGTGTATTTGTATTAAATTAATTATTTATTTGTAATTATTTATTTGTTTTCCTTTAATTGATTAATTATGATGTAATTTAATTATTTGATTAATTGGTATTTGAAATGACTTGTGTTTTATACGGCTTGTATGTCTTAATTGGTTTATATTTTATATGGTCATATGTATAGTGTAGGTTTAGGGTTTATGAGCCGACTTATAATTTAGTTGGAATTAGAAGTAGGTTTAATAAAGGCCTATATATATAGAACAATATATGTCTGCTAGGGTTGGAAAAACCCTATTCACGTAATAGTGCTTGAGAGGGAAAAACAGAGGAGAGCTTGAGAGGAAACTATGAGAATTAGTTAGGATTTCGGTCGTGGACTGAAGGTGGTACCAAGGAGGAAAGAGGGGATGGTTTGTGTGATTGAAACCGAGTAGTTGGAGGTTTACCGGTCGTTGGAGAATTTAGAGACGACGTTGAAAGGTTTCAAATCGAAACCTATAGGCAAGTTTCATTCTATCCCCTTCCTGTAAACTTATGTTCTGTGTATTCTATATAGTCTCTAGGAAGTTAATTAAACATTTAAAACGGATGTGTTATGCATGATAGATAGACTGATAACTGTCTTACGTTTTGTAACTGAAATTATTTCTCTTGCATAAACTGTTTCGATTAGGTTTTAAACTTTGGTAGATTAAATCATAAGGGAATGTGAGGAGTTTCTAGGACTGTTTGGATTTAAATTGGACCCTAAGAAGTTTAAAAACAATTGGGACAGAGACTGGAAACTTCGTCGAAAGCGACGAAGACGAATGGACGAAGCAGAGAGGGGCTCTCAGGGAGAGAGCCGGCTCCCTAGGTGAGAGAACCAGCTTTCCATGAGGGAGAGCCGGCTCTAGAAGCTTGAGAGCTGGTTCCCATGATAGGGGAGCCAGCTCCCTTGGTTGGTGCACACCTACGGGTGTTTTCTGAAGGTTTTTGGGTTCCAGGGGCTTGAATATGATTTTCTGGAAAGTGAAGGGGGTTTTCAATGTTTAAAATTAACCTATTAAACCCTTAAAATAGTTAGTATATGCTAGTGTGCTAATCTTTGGAGACATCATAAAATATAAACATTTAATTGGCATGCTGTTAAGGAAGGATAAAGGTTTAATTGTCTAGTTTGTTTTAGCAACTTAAACGGACTGGTAAGAAATTATTTATTGGATGTTATATCAATGATATATATAGTTTAATGAAGGCCAGAAAGGTTGGTTTAGGATATGTTTATAGACATCATGAGCTTTAGATACTAAGTTACATGCTGTCAGGAGTTGATGAAGTTTTACTCACTGGTTTTGTTTTAACCAATTTAAATGGATTAGTATAAAATATTATTGGGATTTAATATAATATGCAGTTTAGATTTCTGAGTGTCATTATATCATGCACATGTTTTATAATTGAGGATTAAATGGACGTCATGAGATTTAAATATTAATTTGCATGCCGTCAAGGATTGAGAAGGATTTAATTACTAGTCTTTGTTTTAGTAATTTAAACGAACTTGTATGAAAGTATCATTTGGGAATTTTAGTATAATGTGCTCAGTTTATAATTCTGATAATCATTATATCACGTTATGGATGTTAATTGATGAACTGTTATAATATCTGTTTTGTCAATTGGATGGTAATGGATGGTTTAAATTGTTTATTATTACTTTAGCAATTTAAACGGAGGTTCTATGATTATAATCATATACTGGATGCATAATATGATCTTATCTATATTTGATTTCTATTATGTTTGTCTCTGGATGTTTTTGATGTTCATTTGAGTGTGCATCATTTATGGATCATATGCATTATATACACCGGTATGAGACGGTGGCATATTGAGGATGAATTAGATCAAAACGCTAAGTCCTACCTATTCATACATACGGAATGGATTAACTAAAACAGTTTAATCCTACATGGATGCATGTCCTGTCAACTAAAACAGTTGAACGACATAACGGATATTTGTTTTATTTTTTTTTATATATTAGGAAGAATTTATATATATACTTATGGTACTGTGATATGAGCTTGAGTCTCAGGATCATGGTTATGGTGCGTATATTGCAAAGGATGGGTAACTGGATATTGCTGATGTTCCTTGATAGGTCTAGGTGTACATGGCCACTGGAAAGTGTGATTTACATGTTATCTTCTATGTAGGCTGAACTACATTATAGGCTAGTGAACATCCTATAGTGTGTATTTATATCTATATGGACTATTTTAGTTATTGCCGAGCTGTCTAGAATGTATCTGCGTATCGAGTTTATGTATGGATTGTAGTAGGATGGAACTTACATGTGGGCCTGACCCACTCTTATATTTTTCAGGTGTTCGTCAGTACCAGGCTTAGAGCTTGATCGTAATGAAGCAGATATAGTCACTCACTCTTCCGACTACATAGGATTTCCTTTTTTATTTTAGTTTTGGATTTTGGTTCTGTAATTTTTTTCATTTGGAATTATTAAGGGTACACTGGATGGATTCTCGAGTTGTACGGATTGGAAAGATTGAATTATATTAATCTATTATTTTGGAGGATATTTTTTTATATTTAGAATTCTTTTCAGCGTATTATTTTATTTTTAATTCTTTGTACTATTGCTTGTTTACATATTAATTATCTGGTATCCCTCGGATCTGTGCTCGGACTTGATCACCCGTGACTCTAGAATCGAGGGGCATCACAACACCCATCCCGTTTCACATTCTATTCCTCCTTCATTGCATGTGCATGATCATCTTGTTAAGAAAGTGGTGAAAAATGATTTGAATATTGATATAAAAAAATATTGTGTTGAAGATGTTGTGAAGAAAGATTTTGAAAAGATTTTTGAGCCAATGGCTCTATTTTCGGATGCCTTGAAAGGATCCATCTCTATTGAAAAGCAAAAGACCAAAGTGAATGAAATCATTGAAGTGTTTAGGCAAGTGAAGATTAATCTTCCGCTTTTGGATGCAATCAAACAAATTTCGGCTTATGCCAAATTATTAAAAGATCTTTGCACCCAAAAGAGGAAGAACAAAAGCTAAACATTAAAGAAAATGGTCTTGACCAAGCAAGTAAGCTCCATTTTGTAACACAACACTCTCCCAAAGTTTAAGGACCCCGGTTCACCTACTATTTCTTGTGTCATTGGTGACCATGTTATTAATCAGGCTCTTCTTGACTTAGGAGCAAGTGTTAACCTTCTTTCATACTCGGTATATGTTAAACTGGGCTTAGGAGACTTGAAACCGATGTCGGTAGTTTTACAACTTGCCGATCGATCCATCAAAAAACCCTGGGGTATTATTGAGGATGTATTGATCAAGATTGATAAGTTCTTCTTCCCGGTTGATTTCGTTGTCATTGATACGGAACCAGTTCCGAATCCCAAGAGCCAAATTCCTGTTATCCTTGGTCGTCCTTTCTTGGCAACCGCAAATGCCAACATAAATTGTAGGACGGGGATAATGAAAATCTCATTTGGCCACATGAAAGTGAAGTTGAACATTTTTAATCCAACCCCAAGTTCAATAGACAAGTATGAAGAAGCATATGTTGTGGAAAAGTGTCTTGACAATGAATTTGATAGAGTTGAGTCTTTGCTTGAAAATAAAATTTCCAAAAGTTCATCTTCCAAAATGATTTCTACGAATGTTGTTGCAAAAACAAAGTTTGAAAGGGCATGGAAGCCCAAGAATTGTTTTGACAAAGGATCATCAACCTCTTTTGATTTAAATCCAACCAGTTCTCTAGAGAACAATTTGTTGGATGGGATTCAGAGTAATTTTCCCCCCGTCAAGAAGGGGATGCACAACAAGATCTTTGATCCGGGCTAAAAGAGCCCAACATCTTGCTAGAGACGTTAAACACTAGTGTTTTTTAGGGTTTACAACCCTATTCCTCCCTCATTTCTATTTTACCTTTCATTTCTTACGAAGTCTAGATATATCCTGGGTGCATACACATTGCTAGGGACTTTGATTGAGAATACATGCACTGTCATTTTTGAAGTAAGTATTTTGTGCCTGTTCGATTGATCTGAAAAGAGGTTTGATCGATCGAACATCATCTCTGCATCCAATCATCTCTCTGTTCCATCGTGCGTACATTTCCTGCATATTTTAGCCCTCTGTGTATCGTGCGATCCTTATGTTCGATCGATCTGAAATTCCAAGATCGATCCAGTTTTTCCTTGGATCGATCTTCATTCCATGCTTAGAAATTTTTTTGAACCCACTGAAAATCACCTCTCTGTGTGATCATTCGAGCATGTCTGCAAGTTTGTCACCTGTTGGATCAATCGAGATTCAATCGATCTATGTTCGATCGATCTGGTGCTCATGTTGACCTTTGACTTCTTTTTGAATTTTATTTTATATGTATATTTAAAATATAAAACAAATTTATATTTTATTTTAAAAATTTGAAAATATTTTTCAAAAATTTATTTTACAAAAAAATTCAATTTATTTATTTATTTTTTTTATTTTTATTCCCCTCTTAATTTTAAAAAAATTTAAAAAAAAAAATATTTTGTTTTACTTTTCAAAAATTCGAAAATTTTCAAAAATACTATGTCGTTTTGTAAGTTCGATCGATCTAAGTTTTTTCGTGATCGATCTGATTTCCAAGTGATCGATCTAACTCGCCGGAGATTGTTTTTAAAAATATAACTCAAGGGTTATTTTAATCGATTCCACCATCGATCTCAGACCCTACCTCTCTCCTACCACTATTCCACCTTTTTCCCTACCTTCGGTGAACTTCCGGTAAGTTCTCCAAGCTTCCAAATTCTCTCTCGGCTCGGATCTCATCTCATCTCTCTTAGTCCACTCTTTTCCATCGATTTTGGTAAGCTTTCACTCTTATTTCTTTCCATTTTCGAATTCATCTACGTATTTAGATGTTGCCATGCTTAGATCTGAGCTTCCATGTTTGATTTCTCGCTATTTTTGATCTTTGAAGCATGTATGTATATATATATATATATGTATATATTTTTGTATATATTTTGTCCGATTTCGATTTAGGGGGTCACGTGCCTATTTAAGTGACCAATATTGACTTGTTGAGGTATAGAGGGACCTACGAGCTTACTCGGGTGCCCCCCGTGTTATCTACGTCACAGATCTGTGACTATTCGTATTTTTTATAGAGTTCGATCGATCGAGATCACACTTCTTCTCTAATCGATCAAAGCTCGATCGATCTTATCCATGTCCTGATCGATCCAATTTGGATCGATCTCATCTTTTTCATAATCGATCGAACTTTTCTATATAGCATATCATATTTTGTGTTTCATGCTATCCAATTTATGCCCAATGCCTGTGTTTTTCACATTGGATGCATTCCATACTTATCATGTTCGCATGTTTCACTCTATTTGAACATTCACTATCTATACTTGGCTACATTATCACTTGCATAGATTTATGTGATTTATTCTGAATTGTCTAGCTTAACTTGACAAACATGTTTCTATTTGTGTGCTTTAATTCTATATTTCATATGCTATACCTGTTACTGACTCCAATTGCAAGTGTTTTCTTTCTTTTGCAGGCCATGGCTCGAGTCAAGACTGTTGCCAACCGGCAGTATCAGTGCAGAGTGAGACAGCGAGTAAAGGAACCTGAGGAGTATGAGAAGCCAGCTCCAGCTCAGTCCGAGCACTCTGCCTCTTCTGCATCCGTATCCTCATCTTCCCCATCGGCAGAGAAGACTGAGCATATACCACCTCATTCACCACCACCGGCACAGCCCGGCCAGGTCCGAGACAGACCTATCAAGAGATATTCACACCTTTTAGTGGCGCATGAGTCTGTCTTTGACACTACTTTCTTCTCCTGGTCGATTCTGACTAAGGTGACATATGATAAGATAGAGCGGCGCGGGATTTCAGCTATTCTTGCCCTGGTCGCCTACCTGGTTTACCCGCGGCTCATCCGGTTGTTCTACCAGAATCTCCAGCCTGTCCCGAGTAACCTATCTGAGTTGTGGACTACTATTGATGGCCATCTCATCCGCATCACAGTCGAGACATTGGCCATATCTTCTCAGTGCCCACACGTCTGCCATCCCGACCTTCAATATCCTATTCTGAGGAGGCCATCTGATGTAGACATGGCCGTAGCCCTGACTGGCCCTTACAGTGATGGCGAGACATTCGCCACCCAGAGTTATTTGCCCGATGATCTATGGTTCTTTGATTCGGTACTATACCAAAATGTATTTATGGCGGGCCATAAGATCCAGCGGTGTTCAGATTTTCTTGCTGCCCTCTACGCCTTCTATATAGGCCATTGGTTTTCCATTCCTGCACTCTACTGGAATGTTATGATGAGACTCTACTCTAGTTACATCAGCAAGGCCAAACCCGGGCGTGCCACCTTCCTTCTATTTGCTCACCTGATTACTCAGACCCTCAGAGATCAGCACTACCCTTTCCAATCCGAGGAGCAGCCTGAGTCCGGCGCTTGCCATTATGGCAAGAAGGATTGGGACAAGAGCTATAATGCTCTTATTCGGAGCCTTGAGGATGAGGCAGCCTTGGTAGTTGAGGAGGCGGAGGAGGCCGAGTTAGCAGAGACAGAGATAGAGATAGTAGCAGCAGCAACACATGATCCAGCAGACCCACCGGTGGCTGTAAAAGCGCATATGGAGATTGACTTGGAGCAGGAGCCTCTAGCGGAGTCACCATACACTCTCCGGCAAGGTCACCAGTACATTCTCAGGAGCAGAGTCAGGATGAGCATCAGTCTCCTGACCCAGTCATCCTTGACGCTCCAGTTCAGACACCCGGCCTAGGAGAGCATATCCAGACCTTCGAGGACGCAGTTATCTCTTTTCTGTCAGATGTGGCCTCCCTTAGCACTGACGTGATTATTCTTCGTGCGGACGTCTTGGCTGCGTTGCGAGACTTATCCAGAGATATTCAGGGATCACACCCCGCCAGACCGACCTCATCTACTTGATCTCCATATCTCTCTCTTTATTATTCATATATCTATGATTTTTGACTATCACTTTGATACTATTGCTATATTTTTGTTGCCAGTCTGTTGGCCCGATACTGTGATGTATTTTACACTGTTTCTATTCTATTATCCATGCATGCTATTTTTGGATGTCAAGTTCTTATATTGATATATTTATCTATGATTGACTCCATTATCAAGTACATCCAAGTGACTTCAGTGAGAGAGTGCTGCCCAAATTTTTTTAGAACCATCCTTATTCCTCTCTCCTTAGTTCATTTATTATCCCACTTACACTTGCATGCTACTGTGCACTGTTATTATCCCCTTTGTTATCTGATCAACTTTTATTCCAGTGCCATTTTTTCAGGACCACAGTCAATCTCAATTTTGGGGGGGCTTATACCACCCACTTTAGATATTTGTGTCCCGGCCATTCTTTGCTATAGCTACACTGGTATACTCTTTCCTTTTGTTCTCTTCGCACATTGAGGACACTGTGCTATTTAAGTTTGGGGGTAATAGGTATTCTTTGCAATGTTTGTTTTCAATTCAAATTTTGAGCATGACTTGTGAATTTGAGGGATTTTCTATGATTGGTCCATGACTAGCTATGATTTTGATCTTTTGAGGACTATATTACTTATAATTTAAAAATTACTTGACTTGAGAGTCCAATACTCCTTATATGCCTTGTGGATGTCATTTAGGAGTAAATATTTTTGAAAGATTATCTTGCTTGCACTTGTGGTCCGCATCATCATAATTTTGTGATTGTTTTGAGATTCACTCTAAGATTCTATACTAGCACAGACGCACACTAGTATTCATTTGTGGGGTACATACTTTGTTGACTATTGAATTGGTTATATCCCAATTGGGCTAGTAATGCATTGAAAGCTTTCATTTTGACAAAAGTGGATAACAATCCCTTTTCATTGAGTAACCGGAATTCTAGCCTCATCAAGCACTGAATTTCTCACGCCGAAAGGTAGAGGGCCCAAACTCTGGGTTAATAATTAAATGTTGAAAAAAAAAAAGAAAAAAAAAAGAAGAAGAAGAAGTTGCAAAAGTAATAAAAAGTGAGGATTTCTCCCAAAAGGTGAAAAGTGGGAATTGATTAGCTGGAGGTTGTTTTGATTTGTAGCCTAGTTGATTTGAGCTTGTAAGTCCTTAGGGGTGTTTAAACACCTAATGCCCTAAAGTTATCTGGTTTGGGAATCATTGACCTAACGCTCGACCTCATGGATTGCTAGAAAGCTTAATAGATCAACACATTGCACCATACTTCTATTCTTGATCCTCTAGGTTAGTTAAAATAAATAAAAAATAAAATAAGCGCACCTAGATTAATAAAGCTTTAATAAAAAGGTCCACTATTTGTTTTGATGATCGGGACTAAATTTGTGTGCTAGTTTGAGGGTAAGGATGTGATAATTTCTTTGGTTGGCTTAGATAGCAACATATTTGATGCCGGTCCACTCAAAAAGGATTCTAGTGTTGTTTTGATTTGCATAATTATTTCTTGATGTATGGAGGACCGTACTTGCTTGGTTGATGTTGAAATTTTGGGAGATTGCTTGGTAAGGGTTGAAAAATTGCATACTTGAGTTAGTTTTCTCCCAATGCTTGTTTGCAATATTGGTGCCTCTTTTGAAAGAATGAGCTTAATGTTTGTGGGTATCATTTCTGGAAACCCTCATGAGACTTCACTCATCCGCTAGAGGTAACTTAGGGGTTTAAAAGACTTGTTGCATGTGCTAAATGCAATCATGTTCCCTACGAAAATAGAGTTATCCATTTATTGCTTTCTAGATTTATAGTTGTATAGTTGTTAATTTCATTCCCTTACTTCGTAGTTCATTGCTAGGGACTAGCAATATTTAAGTTTGGGGGTGTGATGAACGCTGAAAAGTGCGTATTTAAATCCCTTAAGCTCGAGTATTCTAGGACCTTTATCTATTTTATTTTCCCGTTTTAGACTAATTTCATGTTATTGCACTTTTCAGGAGCTTATCCCCAAAATAAGTCAATTCAGCCAAATTGGAGCATAAAAGAAGCAATCTTAAGGTAAATGGAAGAAAGGAGCAAAAAGGAGCAAAGTGGTGGAAAACAACAGGTTTCAATCAATTAAACCAATCTTCAATCGATTTCACAGTGATCGATCTAGCCTCACCAAGATGGATCAAACCCCTTGTCCTTATCCTCAAGAATTTCCATTTTCGATCGATCCAACTTTCTTTTCGATCGATCGAACTTCTTTGATCTTATCCCCACCTACTACTTTTGTCTTTTTTCCAAAGTATCCCAAAAATATCTCAGACTTGTCCTATTCCAAAAAGGCGCCGCCAAGGTTTGATCGATCTGGCCATACTTTGATTAATCTCATCAGAATTCGATCGATCGAATCTTCTCAAGTCTGAAATAAAATAGAGTCCGGCTCATTAAAAGATGGCTTGTGGTGCAATCATTGAAGGGGCCTTAGTGCACGAGACCTGACCGTTGGGTGTGACACTTGAGCTACCTATATACGGATTTTGAGCCATTTTTCATTAGATTGTTTAGACAATATATGTTTAATTAGTCATCCATGCTTGTTAATTCAATCAATCACACATATTAGTATTGTAACATATATCTCCCCTCATTCATTACGCATTGAGTATCTAGAAAGGTGATGTTTAGTGGTGACCTCTAAATCTCAAGATCCCTCTCTCTTGTTCTCTTCCCTTTACTTACTTTAATTGCTTTGTATTGAATTTATTTACATTGTAGTTTAATTAACCAATCAAATCATCTTTTGATCACTCGACCTACTAGTCCGACTTTGTTTCCATATTAACATTACCCACAATCCCTTTGGACGATCCCAATTCACCCTAGCTATTTTAGTAGTTAGAGGTAATAGTGACACTTTACACTTTTTAACACATTTTAACTTGTTGGTTCACGACAACACCAAAAGAAAAGAGTAAAAAAATAAGAATAGAGAGAGATAGAAATAAAAAAATATTAATAGTAATAATATTAGAACACCTACACTTCCAATAATATCATTACTATTATGAATGTTGAATTTATGACAGAAAAATGAGAGAAAACATAAGAGAGAAAAGAGAAGAAAAAAAATAACATTTTATTTGAGCGGGTTAAGATGTGTACTCACTCTTAACCCACCATTGACCATTGAATTGAATGGATATCTACTTTTTACCCATTATTGACTCACTCACTTATATTTGAGTACTCAAATGATTTAATTTTAATGAACGGGCTTGAGCGGCTTAATGAGTTTGGGCTTAAATTTCCACCCATATACATGATCTTGTGATAAGCCAAGTTGGGGGTGGCCAAAACACCTGCCAATTGTTTGGAAACAAGAATACACAACTGATAGACAATACTTGTAATGAATTTTGAAACCAGAAATATGAGAAAACGAATTATTTATTTATTATGTGTACTCTTTTGTTCCATTTTGACTATCATATATTAACCACTTAAAAAACATTATATGTATGAGAGGACTGCTAATAATTAATACACTCTCTTACTTTTATGGAACATTAAAATCTTATTTTATAAGACAATATTACCCTCTTTTGTTTATTGACTATTATTCTCTCTCCTCCTTCCTCTTTGTGTATATATATATAACATAGGGATAATTCCATAAAAATGGTGTTTTGGTGGTCAAGTGCCAAAGAGGTGAAGTCAAATTTAAGTTTTCCAAATTAATGGAGATTTATGAAATGCTGACATGAACATGGAAAGTTACTGTAGTTTTTTTTTTTAATTCCTAAACTGTCCTGTTGCGAAATCACCTAACTACCCATTCAATTGATTGCGCCCTCTCTCTTCACCTTTCTTTTATCACTTTAGGGTTTCTTATTGAGTTGTTGCCGACGCCTCTCTACCTCGCCATTGACCCAGCCGAATAAGAGAAAAATCTGCTACCAACGAATACTAACTCCGGCCCTTACTAGATAAAACCTGCAACAAGTCACTTCGGCGACACTTCTCAGGTTCACATGTAGGTGGTTTCTGAGGCTGCTGGATTGCTAGTTTTGTTGTAGAACGCTTCGAGCTACCAGAAGAATCTGTAGTGTCTGCCAACCTTCCCTTCCTTAGTCTTCTTGTAATACTTGTATAAGTTCTCAAACTTCTCTTTACATTTCTTCTCCACTCCTCTCCTCTGATACCCATGTTCCTCGGACATTATCCTGTAAGTAGAAATAAAAGGATTTAAAAAAAAAAAAACAAAAGGAATAGGAATGGAACTATTGATGAAGAGAATTAATACAAAAAAATAAAAAAATAAAAGAATAAAAAATCCTAGTTTGAGCTAAAAAACGAAGATAATATTTGTCATATGCATAAGCCAAAAAAATTTATGTGATAATGATTTTTTGTTAGTACTACTAGTATATAATCGTTCTCACGAATTTTCTAGAATGACTGTTATGTTCTTTAATTACATGAAACTACTAAATGAGTACATAAGCATGCAAATAGGTAGCCATGTCTTTTAGCTAGCCAATAAGCTTGACCATTAATCTAACTAAATTATAAAGAATAAATTACATGATTTGTACTAGTGTTTGAATGATTATGCTTTTTAGGATTTGTATCTACATTGGCCATCCAATTGTGTGCTTTTCAATTTTCAGTAATACTGATTTTTTGCATTTGTACTTGTCTCTGCATAATCTGTTTGTGGTTTTCATAAGTTTTTTTTTTTTTTTTTTTTTTGGTCCAGTCCTAAACATACAGACCCCACTTAGCATATAATTTTAAAAACACTTGCAGAAATGAATAAGATATATGTTGCATGTGTTTTTCATTTGGATGGAGAACTTCAAAAAAATATTAATGGGGAAATTGCCTACATCGGTGGTAAGACCGACAGTTTTATGGTAATAAGAACGACAATGTATGAATCATTTTTTGAGGATATACGAAGTCGTTCCTCTTTCGACATGTGCGGTAAAGTCATATATTACACTCCGGATTATAAGAAGACCGAATTTGTGAGGATGACGGGAGAATCTGGATTTAAAACAGTGCTTGTAATTAATAACCGTATATCAAATATATATGTTGTAGATGCAATGGTTGTTGTTGCACCATGTATAGTGCGATAATAGCATGAGGTAAGACGCACACATATATAAAGTACTATATTTTATGCATGCATTGCATATGGATCTAATTTTTACAATAATTTTTGGTGTACATGCAGAGATTTGGTTGAAGAAGTTGGCAATGTGTCGAATACTTCATTTCCTCCAAGTAATCCACATCAGAGTTCAATTCTGCACATTGATGAAATTAAATCTGCTAGTCAGCTCTTTAAAAGCCCAAATGATTTCAAAGATGCGTTCACATTGTTTGCACTCCGTAACCATATGGGGTTTAAGTACAAGGACAATAGTAGAAAATATTACAGAGTGGTTTGTGCGGTTAATGGTTGTCCATGGAAAGTGACAGCTGGTTGTGAAGACAATAGTGATACGGTGAGAATCATTCGGTTTAACAATGTTCATAACCACAATGCTTGAGACATTTCAAATTATAAACCCATTTTCACTCGAAGGAAATGGGTCAAGTTATTGTGAATAAGGTCAGGGACAATCCTTCATACAAACCCAATACTATTTGCTCAGATTTAGAGAGTGAATTTTCTATTAACATGTGATACCCCTCGATTCCGAGACATGGGTAGATCAGGCCCAAGCCCAAATCTGAGGGAATATCAAACAATTAAAGTATTTAACAAGTATTGAATACAAAATGGATTTAAGAATAAATAATAATAGCTGAAAGAAACTAAATAATAAAATCCCTATTAATTAATCCAATAATAAACCTCCAATGACTAAATCATCTGATACCAGTAATTAATTAAAATTACAACTTGGGAATCCTTCATGTGGACCCCTATTCTAAAATCCAACTGAAATAATTAAAATCAAAACTAAAGATAAAGAAGGAAATCCTACGTTAAGTCGAAGAACATGAACAATCCCTAAGTCTGGAACTGACGAACACCTGAAAAATAATGGTGGGTTAGGCCCACAAACAAGTTCTAATTTACTATATCTCAAATAGAGACTCAGAACTTATATACATCCTAATTAATTCAACAATAACTAATAGTCCGTAAATAATATATACACATTAAAAGAACCTCACTAGACTAAAGGGCTGCCTCAACCTGAATAGTAGGTAACATGCAAAACGCATATATAGTGGGCATGAATACCTAGACCTATCAGGGCACACAACTACACTATATCTAGTTACACATCCCTGGCAATATACGCACCATAATCATGATTCTGAGACTCAAGCTCATATCATAGCATATAAATAAATATATATATATATATATATATATATATATATATATAATTCGTCCTATCCAAACATAAAATAAATATCCGGTATGTCATCCAACTGATTCAGTTGACCTGACATAAAAATATGTAGGATTTAACATTGTAGTTAATCCATCCCGTTATACATGAATAAATAGGACTTAACGTTTTTAGTTAATCCGTCCTTAATATGTCATCAACCCATACTGGTGCATATACTGCATACAATTCATAAATGATGCTACAGTTATAATATCACATCAAATAAATCCATAAATAGCATGATATAAATCATACAGATATTCTTTTGCATTTAATTGAGCAAAATGTAACAATTCTAAGTAGCATGCATTGAATTTATCTCATAAGAAATTAACATGCATCTCAATTAAATTGTACAACTTTATAATTTGATTAAATTCATTTAAATTCAAACAATTGAATAAAATAATTTAATCCTATCATATTTAATTAACTTAACATTTTCAATTGTTAAATTACATACTTAACATATAAACTTTAAATCATGCTTTTTAAATTTTCCTTAATCTAATTTAACAATTTAAAAATCATTAAAATAGATTAAACAATATATATACACATACAATATACAAAACTGTGATACTCCTCCAATCCGAGACATGTGTTGATCAGGCCCAAGCCTAAACCCGAGGGAATATCAAACAATTAATATTTAATGCGAACACAGAATACAAGATGAAATAATAAGAAGTAAATAAAAAATGGCTGAAAATAACTCTAACTGAAAATCCTTAAAAAAATAATATAAAATCCAACTCCAAAACCTCCAATTAATTAACAACTCGGGA
This sequence comes from Cornus florida, assembly GCF_030987335.1. Taxonomy (NCBI): domain Eukaryota; kingdom Viridiplantae; phylum Streptophyta; class Magnoliopsida; order Cornales; family Cornaceae; genus Cornus; species Cornus florida. Next base: position 50,635,261 of record NW_026775572.1, read on the forward strand.
ATCCATCTAGTGGACCCCTAATAAAAATCCCAACTGTAAAATGAAATAACTGAAATATGATCCAAAGCTAATAAGTAAGCAGTCCTACGTAGTCGGTGGAATAAAAGTCTGTATCTGCTCTGCACGACCAAGCTCTAACCCTGGAACTGACGAGCACCTGAAAAATAAAAGAGTGGGTCAGGCTCACATGCAAGTTCTGATCTACTACGATCCAAACAGGAATTCAATACGCAGATACATCTTAGATAGACTCAACAATATCTAGAGTAGTCCATATATGTACATATTACACACTATAGGATGCTCACTAGTCCAGTAGGTCTGTCTTAGCCTAAGTAGAGATACCATGCAAATCGCACATTACGTGGTCATGTGTACCTAGACATACCAGGGAACAACACCTCTGTCCAGCTATCCATCCTAGGCGATATACGCACCTTAACCATGTTCCTGAGACTCAAGCTCATACCATGGCATCATAACATAAATATCTAAAGTCCGTGTCCTCCTAATACAGAATATCATCCATCTGATATAGTGGCTTGATATCTGTATAACAATTCATCCTAGAAATCCAATTATGTCATTCAGTTATTTATTGACCTGACACTAACAGAAGTCAAACTTAACTTTTATTGTTAATCCGAACCTCAATCCAGATTAGGTAGGCTTAGTGTTTGAACTAATCCATACCTAGTATGCCACTGTTCCATATCGGTGCATACTACACTCTATTTACCATAGTTGACAAATCAGTATAAATAGTTATCAACTACATTCCAAAATAAACACAAATACAATTTAACATGTGTAAAATTGAATCATGCATCTAACAATAGATTTAGGAACCAAATCCTAGTCCTTTAAATTAACAGAATCCAACTATGCAATTACCTCCTCCAAACAGTGTCGTAACAGATGAGATATATAACGGATTTAATTGTCAGTTAATCCCAACTAAGCATACATATAATTAAATAACAGAATGCTTATAACTCAACTGCAAAACATGATTCATAATTCTAAGTCATGCAGAGAAACTTAAATCCCTAAAACAATAAGCCATTACCAGTTTATGTCAACCCTTTTTCCTACAGGTTTACTTTGAACCTTAGGCTAATTCCATCCTAAATTTCTGGATATAAGCTTGCTTCTCAATTCTTATATAAGTCTTAAGCAGTGTATTACATCATTCAGTAGCCTTGAAACAGTTTTAGAAACTCTGTCTCAGCCAAACAGTCCATTAAAAAGTCAGTATACGCAATAACAAGAGAAAGAGAAGGCTCTGAAACTCAGAGAGCCTTCTCTATTCAAGGAGAGCCGGCTCCCTTCCTTAGGAGCCGTCTCTAGATGGTTGAGAGCCGGCTCTCAACCCTAGAGAGCTGGCTCTAGCAATTTGGGAGCAGGCTCCTTCTTTTTTTAGAGCCTGTTCCCACCCCTAAGAGCCATAGGTTGTTCTTCTGTGGTCTTCTCCGACTCCGGTAGTTTCCAGTCTTTAAATTCAGTTTTATTACATGATTTAAGGTCCCATCCTCATCCCAGATTGATCACAAGATAGAGTTATACATCTATGAATTGAATTATAGATCAATGTTTAAAGTAACGACAACTATATAAAAACTGAACTTGTAACAACTGAGAAACAGATTTTAATTCAATGATGCTAGAAACTAATTTAACACGTATGTTTATAATTAAAACAAAACCTTAGGCAGAACGTATACATGTATATTTATAGACTTATAAACCCTAAACCCTAATTCTAATTGTAATCCAAGAATGGAACGTATTCAATAATTAAATTAATAAGTCGGCTACACCTTGAAACCTAAAACCCTAAGTCACGATACACAGGATCAATAAACAGTGAATTAACTAAATGAAACAATTAAGTAATTAAAGTAATTAAAACAGTCAACTAATCCAAGTTATTAATTAAATCAAATACAAACCAATTAAGTAAAATAACATAATAAAACCAATTAAATAATTAAATACACTTAAACGATTAATTCTGAGTAAATAATTTAAAATAACCCAATTAATTCAATTTAATCACCACAATAAAACAATTAAGCAATTAAGCAAATAAAAATGCAATTAAATCAAAAATTAAATACCAGAAATATCACAATTAAATACCAGAAATACCCTTTTAAAATTAGGGGTATTACAAAAACCCATTACATAAATTATATATACTGCAATTTCAGAATTTATCATGCAAATAGGTCCAATAAATTAAATTAAATATCCTGGAATTAATCTAGGTCTGTACAGAATATAGATCAGGAGAAAGAGAGAAAATGAACTTGCTTTAAGGATTTTGATAAAAAAAAAAACCCTAATCTTCTTCTTCCTCTTTTTCTTCTTTCTTCCTCTCTCTACATTATCTCCCTAAAAAATATACTACGTGATTTATTTTCTAACCCCCTTTTTCATACCTATAGTTATATATTTATAGGCTAAATAAAATAATCCTAATCCTTTTCCAAATCAAAGTCAACTTAATAAAGAAAATAATAAATTAAAATATTAAAAAATGTAACTAAAAATATGATACATATATAATCTATATATATCCTTATTATACAAATATAAAAATATATATATCAGATTATTAATACTAAGTTATAATAATATTAATTAATAAATTACTTTTCTTATATATATATATATATATATAAAACTATTATAGGTAACTAAAAATATGTTACGTGTATAATACATGTATATCCTTATTATACAAATATAAAAATATATACATTAGATTATTAATACTAAGTTACAATAATATTAATAAATAAATTACTTTCCTTTTATATACATATCAATATACATAAAACTATCCATGGATAATTATCCTCACCCATTAAACCTCCTATCCAAGTAGGCCATGTGACCCAATTGGTTGATCCATTACTACTAACCATATCCATAAAATATAATAAAATAAATATTTAATTATTTAATCTACAATTAATTACAAATAAACAAAACACATCAATTAAATCAATTAATTCAAATAACATTCAAGCACATAATTTCAATTAATCAGTTAAGTCAAATAAAACATTTAAGCGAATAAAATATTTAATTAACCAATTCAATTAAACACGTAATCAAATAGCCAAATAATTAAGTAAATAAATAAAAATGCAATTAAAACATTTAAAATAATACCGATACTATCCTTAAAGCATTTAAAATAATACCGAGACTATCCTTTTAAAATTAGGGGTATTACATAACATAACATACAAACAAGCTTGGAGAGCAAAGGAGCGTGCAAATCAGATAATTGAAGGGCGTCCGGGGGATAGCTATATTTTAGTACCGTGGTTGTGCCAATGACTATCAGAAGCAATTCCCGAGACAATTAAATATTGGGAGTGCACGGACGATAGGAGATTCAAGTGAGTGTTTGTAGCTTATGGATGCTCTATAAAAGGGTTCAATTATTGCAGCCCATCTTATTAATTGATGCTTGCCATTTGAGTGGCAATTGTAGAGGCACAATGTTTGGTGCAACAGGTTACGATGCAAACGATGGCTTGTAGCCTTTGACTTATGGTATCGTTTCAAGTGAGAACGATGATAATTGGCATTGGTTTTTGAACTTGCTTAAAGAAATTCTAGATGGTCGCAGTGTGACGTTCTTAACTGACAGACATGTAAGCCTGAAAAAATGTGTTATGGATCTTTTTGGCTCTCAATACCACTCATGGTGTGTTCATCATCTGGCGAAAAATTTATCACAATATATTAATGGAAAATCAAGTTTAAAATTGAAGGGTAGGGGCAAAGAAAGTGTGCTAAAGATGCTTGATAATATTGCATATGCTCGGACTGAAGAAGACTATAACAATGCATTGGCAGACATGACAGCATTTCCAGTGGAGCTAAGTGATTGGGTTTTGAAGAATTCACCGGAATAGTGGTCAAATACTAAATTTCCCTTCAAGCATTAGGATAAAATACGCACCAACCAAGCTGAGTCTTATAATGGATGGGTGGTAAAAGAAAGGAGTTTATTAATCATAAGGCTCATGGATCGACACATGCAAAAAGTGACAAAATTTCTATACACAAAAAGTGAGAAAGTGTAATACCCCTAATTTTAAAAGGATAGTCTCAGTATTTATTTATTTATTTTAATGCATTTTTATTGATTAATTGATTACGTGGCTATTTGTTTATGTAGTTATTTGAATTATTTGTTTATTTTAAATGGTGTGTTAATTAAATAATTATTTGTATGATTTTTACTTGATTAGATGATGTGTAGTTATTTGGAAATTAATTTTTAGGAATTAATTGACTTAATTGTTTGTTTTATTTTATTTTATTTTAATGGTCATGGATAGTAGTAATGGACCTAAACCCCATGAGTCGCATGGACTACTTGGCTAGGAGGTTTAATAGGTAAGGATATTACCCATGGATGATTGTACATATATTTATGGGGATATATGTATATAAGGTTATTTTAATTACTATTTATTATTATTAGTTAGTATTAATAATGTTAGTCTTTATATATTATATATATAATTATAATGTTTATATATATATATATATGAAATCACGTTTAGCAGACTTAAATATATATATGTATATATTTTATTTTTCACTTTTCTTTTTGCCTAAGCTAGTAGACTTATTGTATATGTGGGATTAGGGTTTTTATTATAGTATATATATATATATATATATATATGATGGTATGTAGAAGGGTCACAAAGACCCTTATTCACGCAGACTAAGAGAGGGGCAGAGAGAGAACGTGAGAGAGAGAAATCGAGAGGAGGAATGAGAGAGCTCGGCCAGAAGGAGGAGGCCGAACCCTAAGAGGAAGAAGGAGAGTTTTGTTCACGGCTGGACCAAGAACAACAGAGAGTTTGACGGCAGCCAAGTCACCGGAAAAACCAGAGAAGAAGGGAGTTTAAGGTTTTCATTCCGAAACCTTGAAGAAAATCTCTTCTCTTACTCTCTCCCTTTGATTTGTGTTTCTATACATGCCTAGGAAGTTCCAGGGTGTTTAAACAATATAATTGGACAATTATGCATGCTTGAATTGGATTAGAACAGATGAATTTATAATTTTAATTGCATGTTCATGATTCTTAATATTCTTGGGTTTTGATGCATGATTATGTGTTTAAGGTTAATCTTTACATGTTAAAACATCTAAAATAAATTAATATGGGTATATGGGACTTAGATTGAAGCTTAGGACCCTTAACAATGGAGGTTGGACGGATTTACATAGATTGCAAATGAAGAAGACTACTTTCAGCACCAACCGAGCTGACTCAATTGGAACTGAGCCGACTCGATTGGTAACAGAGCCGACTCGGTTGGCAATCGAGCTGACTCAGTTGGCAACTGAGCCTACTCAATTGGAACCGAGCCTGCTCAGTTGGGCCATGACTTGGGTTTTTGATTTTATTTGTTTCGAATTGTTTTAAACTTGTTTTAATTCATTTAAATGGGTTCAATGGACTTGGGGGAGTTCCAGAATGCATAATACACTTTTATATGCTAAGGATATGAATGAGTTGGGATGTTAAATAACCTATACGTTATTTAATTGATTGTATGGATTAATTTAATTGTTTTAACAATTGAAATTAATGTTTAAATAGTTTTAAATAATGATTATGAATCTTTATATATTTTATTTGAGATGTAAGTTAATTACTTGGAATGTAAGTTAATTACATACTATTTAAATTGTTGTATTTGCTTCAATAAATATAAAGGATTATCTGTATATTTTTATTATGCTTATCTCTAGATTATTTGATATATTATATTTCTGCATTATTTATTGGATTGTATGGTTTAATGCACTAGTATAGGATGGTGGCATTCTTGGGACGGATTAACTTATCAGTTAAGTCCTATATATTTGGATTTATAAGGGAATGGATTAACTAGAAAGTTAAATCCTACTTATTTTTCATATCAGGCTATTAATTAATTAGATGACATACTGGATGTTTATTTTATGCTTTAGATATGATGGATTTTATATATGTATAGTTAGATTCCATGATATGAGCTTGAGTCTCGGGATCATTGGATAGGGTACGTTTATTGCATGGGGTGGTTAGCTAGCTATAGTGGATTATGGTGTGCCCCGGTAGGTCTAGGTACTCATGTCCACTATCGGTGCGTTTTGCATGTTGCCTATTATTCAGGTTGAGGCCTCCCTATAGTATAGTGGGAGCCCTTTAGTGTGTATCTATATATATATACAGACTATATGTTACTGTTGGATTGACTAGGATGTATACGTGTACCAAATCTCTGTTTGGATTATAGCAGAGTATAACTTGTTTGTGGGTCTGACCCACCTTTATTTTTTAGGTGTTCGTCAGTTCGGGTCTTAGAGTTTGTTCGTGCTGAGCAGAGACATCATTCATTCTTCCGACTCTATGTAGGATTCTTTTTATGTTCTAGTTCTTGGATTTATTTCATTAATCAGTTGGATATTATTAGGGGTCCACATTATGGATTCCCGAGTTGTAATGATATCGGAGGTTTTGGATATTTTATTTGCGCCATTTTTGGGAAACCATATTTAAGGTCCTTAGAACCTCTTAGGATGTTACTAAATGATTAGATTGGGTTGTTTGGACCTCATGTAACTTTTTTAGAGTCATTTTTTTTCTTCTCATTGGGTGAAATGATTATTTTATCCCTATTTTCAAATTTTATCCGTTTTGACCCTAGTTTCTGCATTTGCCTTCTTGTTGAGTCTCGTGACTTCTTACACGATTATTTTGTTGTCTTATAGGTGTTGTTTAACCCTAGGGACCTCCCCTTGTTTTGGCTTCTGCATTTCAGACTCGATATCAGGTCGGATTTTAGTCTTCTTAGTCTCTTTCAGTTTAAGTACCGGATTATGGGATTCGGGACGTCACATGAATTAAAAATTTAGGGGCATTTATGTCATTTGAAATCTCAGAGGGTGTCATTATCCAAAATTATTGCAAATGACCAATAGTTTAAGGGGGTTTATGCACTTTACCCTAAATAAAATTGGCCTAGACTTTAACCATAGGTTGCATAAGACTCAATCTTAGGACATTGTCGTCATTTTATTAATTAAAATTCTAACAAAACTTAAAAATTGAAAGTTTTTCAATATTTTTATAAAATTGCATGTTTAAAAGGGTTTCCATGTAGACCTGTCAACGGGTCGGATTCGAATAGGATCTGGTATGATCTGATCCGAATGCGATAAGTATTTTACTCGATCTGATCCGAAAATTCAACGAATTTTTTGTAAGTGAATCCATATCAGATTTGTTAATAAACGGATATCCAATCCGATAAAAGTGTATATATATTTTTTAAGAAAAATAAAAGAAATTAGTGTCAAAAGGGAACAAAAAATAATGATTAGAAAAATAATGATAGAAAACAAAAGATAAATAAAATATGAAAGGAAAAGAACAAAGAAAATAGATCATTTACTCTTTGTTAATGAATAAATATTATGGCATTATTAATATGTATATTAGGAGATTTATTAGTATGTGGGTAAGAACACCACACTATTGTACATATAACATTATGATTACTTTTTTTTTTTTTTTTTTTTTGTTACATCTAATATAAATTTGATAGGAGTATTGTATATATGTAATATAAAATATTATATACATACATATATATATATATATATATATATATATATATATATATATATATATTTAATCGGATCGTATCGGATTAGCATAAATTCATATCCGATTTGTTAAGAAATCGGATTATCGGATTTGGATTATAAACAGGTTATCGAGTTTTTTGGTCAATCCATATTTGAATAATCGGATCAGATTCAGATCAGAATCCGATCAAATGACATGTCTGTTTCCATGGTCTTTCAAAGCAAAATAAAGTTCCTGAAATTTTTTTTTACGTCCTTAAAAAGCCAACCATTATTTTTTTTCAAAAAATTGTCAAAAACTATTAAATTGGAAATTTTAAAATTAGTGAAAAATGCTATGTTTTAATCAAAATTTTAGCACTTCCTCAACCCAAAAACATTCTAGAAATCATGTTTTTCCATGGCCTAAAAAACCTTTTCATAGTGGATTTAATCCAAATTTGTTTCGAATTCAAACCGTGTCACCGTTTTGCACTAGTTTTAGACCCTTTAGGTTAAACCTCATTTTTTACATCATAATTAATCATTTTTCTGACTGTCACCGTTTTGCACTAATTCTAGATATTTTTCGACCTTCTAAGTTAAGCCTCATTTTTCACATCATAATTAATCATTTTAAGTTCTTTTATATCATAAAAAATCATATATATATAATAATTAATCATTTCTCATTGACTCACTCATCCTCTTCAACTTTCCACCACAGTTTGTTCATTGGATTAAGGCTTGCATTACCTCACCCTCTTACACAATCTCTGTTAATGGTGAATTTACTGGGTCAATTTGGAGTTCCACATTGACTCACTCATCCTCTTCAACTTTCCACAACAACTTGTTCGTTGGATTATGGCTTGCATTACCTCACCCTATTACACAATCTCTGTTAATGGTGAATTTACTGGGTTTTTCAAGGGTGCAAGGGGGTTGAGACAAGGGGATCCACTATCCCCTTTCTTGTTTATAATTGTCATGGAGGTCCTATCCCTAATTATCTCCTCAGTTACTTCACAATCACTATCATTCAAGTTCCATTGGAGTTGTAAAAAAAAAATCCATCACTCACCTTATTTTTGCAGATGACTTGTTACTTTTCTCTCATGGAAGTCTTCAGTCAGTAAGTATCCAAGACAATGCTATCAGTATCTTTTCTTCTATCTCTGGTCTTAATATCAACAAGTCCAAGAGCTCTCTATTCTTCTGTGGTGTGGATCTAGCTACCCTGAATTCCATCTTAAATTTGCTTGGGATTGGAATTGGATCTTTTCCAATTAAGTACCTTGGTGTGCCTTTAATTACAACAAGACTAAGGGCTCATGATTGCAAGGCATTAGTTAATAAGATATCCAGTAGAATTAACCATTGGACAAACAAATCAATTTCTTATGCAGGAAGGATCCAACTAATCCAATTCATCATAATAAGCATGCAGATGTACTGGGCTAGTATGTTTATGTAGAAACTACCTTTGGTCTGGCAATAGTCTCAACAATTAGAAAGCAAAAATTGCTTGGCTTCATGTGTGTAGACCTAAAGGACTGGGTGGGCTTGGAATTCCAAATGTGGAACTCATTAATAAGGCTTCCATGATGAGGCATCCGTAGAAGGTTATTACTGATTGCGAGGATAGCTCTTAGGCTCAATGGATTATTGACCATTATTTGAAGAACAAATGTTTATGGGAACTAAATATACCACAGAATTGCTCCTATAATTGGAGATCTTTACTGTATCTTAGACCATCTTTTAAGAGACTGATTAAAGAAAATATTAGGAATGCAGAGAGTATTACCTTCTGGCATCACAACTGGTTAGAGGATAGCCCTCTCTGCAGTAGCTTTTCGCATGCCCAAATCAATGCTTTTGGAATTCCTCTCAATGCTAGATTGAATAGTTGTTTATCTGAAAACTCATGGATCTTCCCTAAAGACGTGATCTTGCTGCTGCCAAGCTTAAACCAACTTCCCCCTGCTAGTTCAGGTATTGATATATTCATTCACTTGGAAGCTATCACCAAATGGCAAATATTCTCTTAAGCATACAATTGAGGCACTAGTTATCCCCACATCTCCGGCGCCATGGTACCAGCTTGTTTGGAATTCTCTGTCAATCCCTAGACATAAGGTCATCCTTTGGTTGCCAGTTCTCAATAAGTTACCCACACTTGACAGCAACTCCATGGCTTATAAGCATATCCCAAATCACTGCACACTGTGCCTTTCCTTTTGAGAATCACTGAATCACATCTTTTTCTCCTGCTCATTTACTACTCTAATTTGGTCCTATTTGCAAAATACATGTGGCTTCTACACAAGATCACAGTGGAATGACTTCATTTTTTGGGCTTCACATCGCTGGTCATCCAAAAGCATTGCAAATGCTATAAACAAATTAGCACTTTCAACATCCATTTATCACATCTGGGCAGAGAAGAACTCAAGAATCTTCAAAGACATTTCAAGTTCTCAAAACTCTGTCTTGTTTAAAATCACAACCTCCATCAGAGAACGACTTCTGCCTCTATCATTCAAGGATGGTGTGGCTGTTTGGCGTGCCCGTCATGTTTGGTGTCGTGACCCTGGATTTTTCAACCCAGTGTCCTGTGATGAACCGAAGATTGACCCGATAACGGATCCAGATGCGGAAACAAAAGAACAAGACAATGGTCTCTCAAGGTATAACACACCTCTAAGACCCTAAGATGACCTTCCATGAGGTCACGGAACCCAAAGGAATTAGCCGGAAGTGAAAGCTAGATTGAAAAGGTCACTTGGTACCCTATAGCACCAATGACAACTAAATGAGCAAGATCTAGTTCAAACTAGACCATGTACGCCATTAGATGGCTCAAACAAGATCAAAAAGGTCCTGTGAAATAAAACAAATGAACTTAACATGTCTAGGCAACAAACCAAACAAAACCCACAAGCCAGCTCCATTTCGGTCGACTAAAATGGAGCTTCAGTCTGCCGAAATGAGCTAGGAAAAGAAGGGGAAATGAGCCTTCAATTCGGTCTACCAAAATGACAAACTGGTCGACCGGTTTGTGGCTCTGAGACAAAAAGGGTGCTTCAATCGACCGAAGTAGAGAACGGTCGACTGAAATGAGCTTCAAACAGTGAAAATGGCTACTGGAATTGGAGTTTTTGCTGAACAATTGAAATTCAAAGGGCATCGGTCGACCGAAACAAGCCATCGGTCGACAGAAACAGGTCAAAAATGTGAAGAATGAACCTGCTATGCACCAATAATGAAAAGAAGTTCTTAAGTCCCAAATGGATCCCCCATAGCATGATCAAATTGCATTATATGCTATTGTATGATGATGTGAACATACACGCGAGTGTAATACGATATTTTAGACATACTACAATGGCCTACGGCCTCATTACATTTCATTTATAAGATTTTGCATGCTAAACCTCCAAAGTTGGAAAAATTACATTTTTAAACAAAATATAGCGCCAAATGAGTACACGTGTAAATATAAACATGCTTGGCCTCATGTTATATATGTCAAATACATTACAAAAAGTGTACTTATGTACACATTACACATTTAGAACAAAATTACAAGTTTTGTCATACAAGGCTACAAATAGGATTTCATGCCAACATTTTCATGAAAATGATACTTCAAGTCTACGAACTTCCATGGTGTAGTGTGCATCCCAAATCAAGGTCCCTGTACTTGAAAAATGTCTCCACTACGTGGGTGAGTAACATAAAGTTACTCGTAGGAGATGAGCATGCATCGACCTAGCATTTTACAATTTTATCACCTTAAGGTGAAACATGTTAAAGGGGCTCATGCTACCTAACGTCTATGTCAAAGTGAGACTTAGGGATCATCCTAAACTACTCATGCAATTTAAAGTGAACAACGGCATATAAGTATACATGCTTAAGTATACTAGGCAATGTTAAAACATGTTATACAACATACAAGTATACATTTCCAACTATACTAAACCACATTAAGACAAGTCATGTAATGTCTAAGCATATTCACACAAGTATGCATTTTATATGAAAATCTTGTAAATCAAGTATATCGACACAAGTATACTAAGCTAAGAGAGATACGCCTAAAACAAGTATACACGACACAAGCATACTAAATGAAATCTAAACTCATGAAGCAAGTATACAAGTTCAAGTATACTAAATAGGATTCAAATATCCAAGGTAAGCATCAATTCTCAAGCCACAAGTAATCCATGATTAACAACTTGAAATTAAATGTGAAATCAAATAGTGGAAAGACTAGGACATGTGGTTGCTAGACCAAGCAAGTATTTTTGGGTAATTACGACTCACAAGGTACCACATAGTGCGCAATTATGACTTAGAAGACTCTTGTCTCCGTACTAGAGCCAAACCCTAGCCATCATATAAATTATGTCCTTACAAGCTTTCCAAAACCAATAAGTTCAAAACTTATACAAAATCAAATGCAAGTTACCACATTCCATGCACAAGTAAGGTTGAATCCACACAATTCATGTCCTAGAATTCAACTCTAAATAGCATATGACATGTCATATCCTCAATATGCAATTTATACACAAAACAAGAATATTTTACAACAACTGAGCCATATTACCATCTTAAGCCACAAGTATTAAATAAGCTACAATTTAGTATCAAGCTTTCAAGGTAAACAATTGTAATATTCTAACAAGCTATATGCCTACACAAGATATATTTAAACAAGCTATTTAAGACAATGATATTACCTATCACGCTAAGTCAAATTACCATCTTTAGAGATTACGAGTACTAATTCTACAACAAGTTAGTAGCACGCTCACAAGGTGATTAAACATATTCCATTTCAAAGGATTATCAACCTAACATGAAAAGTCTCTAGATTTCAAGTCAATTCCAAATAGGCTCAAATTAATATATGTTAAAGGTCATAACATGGTCTTCACATATATCATACCCAAAATCAATTTAAGCAATTACAACACTTAAAGTAAAATTAATTAAGCTACTTAATTAATTTTCCTCTAGATTTTCAAACATATCCAAATGTCTTCAATTTAATATATGTTAAAGAACTCACCAAGGCCTACTTTAATATCACATTACAAGTTAATTTCATGCTTGTTACAACTATGTGAATTAATCTTTCACAAAAGATAATTATTAAATAAATTTTGCAATTCTTATTCAAATGCCCCAAATTTAATATACGTCAACAAGTATACCAAGGCCTAAATTTCTAGCATGCCACAATTTGATTCTAAGTTGCACAACATCATGAGAATTAAATCTTATACAAAGAAATAATTAAATTAAATTTCTAGAACTTAAACAAGGCATGCTTGCAAGTTATATATGCTCATAAAACAATCAATACAACTCAAATAAAAACCTATAACATCCCCTACCTCAATTTGAGATGAAAATCTCAAATCCCCACCGAATTGAAACCGCTCCAAATCCGACGAAACTCCTAGGTTTTGTCGGGGACAACACAATGAACATGAATCCCAAGGAAGCCCCATGAAAATCACAACTTGACTTCAAACCCGAACTCACAAAATGGTCAGAATTGGGTTCTAATAAGGGTGAAAGATGCGCGTCGTCAAGACAAGCACTAAACGCTAAGGCACTACGATGTTTCAACAAAGGGAGGTGGCCGGAAAATGAAGAAGAAGGGTGGCAGCCCTTTGGCTGCCGGCCAAGAGAGAGGAGAGAGAGAAAAAAAATCTGATTTTTCATCTTTAAGTCCCCTATTTATAGAAAAACCCTAAAAGTGCCTCGAAAGGGCCCCGCGAGGTCCGAAAAAGTGGAATTTGAGCAGACGCGCTCAAACGGTGAAACTCCATGAACGAAAAAGATTCAAAATGAGAAAATATGAACAACGGAAGAAACAGCGTCAAAAATCGAGTCCCGAGCAGAGAGATATGCCCTAAACAAGTTTGGTAGCAATCGGGTCCAAAAACCCTGAAACTGGAGAAAAATGACCAGAAGGAGATTCTATGAGTACACGACTCGACGAAATGTGAAAATGAATCCCGTACGAGGTTTCAAGCTCAAAATAAGGTATTTTGCAATAACTTCCGTTAATTGCACAATGGCCCCTGCAAAAAGGGTTAACTGCAAAACTGCCCCAGAATGAAAATATCTTCCAAAAGATATTTTCTTAGATACCCCTAAAATAAAATATCTTCAAAATATATTTATGAAAAACACCACAAGAAAAGAAAAAGATTCTGAAAAACTATGCATCCATACCCCTATGGACACTGGGAGCAACCAGAGTACTTTACTGCAAAAGTAAAGATACGTATTTTGTGGAAACCACTTAGAATGAAGATACATGAAGTCAAAAACCAACTCCAAACACAAGGACTGAAGTTGTACCAACAAAGTGACAAACGAGGAAAAGACAAAATAGGGAAAAGGACAAAACAGGGAAAAGGACGAAAAGTGAATAGTGTCAAAAAACGAAAAATGTAGAAATGACTTGGTCCTTAAAGGAAATTGTCAATCTAAAGGAAAGAGTCTCAGAAACCATTTCCGAGCACTCAAGACGACACTAAGCGACAATAACTAAACTTAGACAAGAAATTTCAACGAAAAAAATTTATCCGTGAAATTCTGAGGAAAAAGAAAAGGAAGAAAATGATTGGGTCATTACATTTGGGATCTTCCTTCTTCCTTCATTCATCCTCCCCCTCGACCTCTAGATGGGTCCTCTCTATAGCTCTGAAAGCTTTGGAAGCTTGTTGCTACTTGTTGCCTGCTATGGCTTGCTTCATCGGATATGATCAACAACTTACGGTTGTTTGTTGGTTTGATTGGGCCTCCTTTGGGGTCATTTACTTTTTTTTGTATTTTTACTCTATGCCTTGTACATTCTGCACATCTATAAAATTGCTTGACTTTTCGAAAAAAAAAAGAAGAAAAGTTCAATTATAAGCTGAAATACTACTAAAGCTCCAAAAGGACCCTTTCGGTCTTCAAAGATGTTATTTTCAAAACTAAACCATTTTTTTTTCCAAAAAAAAAAAAAAAATTAGAATCATTAAAGCTTATTTTGATTTTTTTTTAAAAATACATTACTAATGACCCTTTTCAAAACTAAAAAATTTTAATTTAGCATCATTATTGTTTAGGATTATGGTCACATTATTGCACATTTTCATCATTCACTAGAAGTATGTTTTTTAGTCACATTCATATACATTTTAGGTACGTTAGGTTATGATCACATTCACATTATTAAACACATGGTCATTAGATCTCCGGGTACCAACTTAAGACTGTACTCTATCAAATTTTCTTTTAAAAAAATTGTTCAATGCATTTTCTTTTGAAAAATCCTATCAAAATTCATAAACATTTTAAAATAACTTTTATATTCAAAATGTTTTCATTTCACACTAATAGATTTCACTTTTCAAAATGGAACTATACTGAAATTGAGATAAAGTACTATATATCAAAAAAATGTCCTTTTTAACTTATGTTGGACTTGATTTTCATCTATTCTAAGGAGGGATACATACATAGCTTAAAGCATCCTTGGGTTCATTTCCACAATAAAATCTATTTATTTTGTCACCTAGGCCATTCCTGAATAGGTTGGCTTGTGTTGTTATTTGGTCTGTTACAATATGTAGGTTAATAATTCACATTCATTGTAAAATACACGTTTTTAGGTTTTCAAAATATGTCTAGTCTCATTTCAAAAAGGTTAAATCAATCGAGAATCTCATAGGGTTCTACATGCACTCACGTAGAGAATTATGTGATATTTAACAAACATGCTTATATATGAATGTATGTGGTGCCTAACACATTTATCATGTATAATTAGACCTTCACATTTATTAATTGAGCTTGTTAAACCACATGGATCTACATAGTAATTTTTTTTTTTTTTTTTGGTTAAAAGGTAAAGCTTGTGTATAGAATAAAAAGAATGTACATAGGGCCAATAAGAGGGGAAACAAAAGAAAACCAAATAGACTACAATCTTGTACATAGAATAGAGAAACTCAAAATGACAGCACTAATTTGCAATGTATTCTAATTTGCATAGAAGCACAAGACCAAACTTGGACATCAAAATCTGTAGCTGCAAATCATTAAGCATCCACCACTGACTTCACAAAGTTCATTCCATCAACAAGAGTTGTGTGTGTGACCATTCAATTCCTTTTGTTACGATAGCAGCAGGGCTTGTCCACTTGCTGTGGAGCACCCTTGTTGGAAAGGGTTTGAAGTTGTGAGAGGGAAGAGATCTTTCCAAGTTCAGAGCTTGTTTAGATCATGGTTGTTGCTAGTCTATCCTTTACACAACTTTTGACTTATGCAATGATACGGAGGGTGGAAGTTGATTGATTTCTAAAAGCTCTTACATTCCTTTCCATCCAAATAAAGTATACTGCAGTAGCCCACAACAACTTAAGCACCAGAAATTCAGCTAATACCCAGTGTGAAGAACACCATTGGATCATTTTACCCCAATAGTTTGGACTGATGTAGAACCCTGCCACTTCTTGAACAAACCGCCATACTTGAGATGAGAATTCACACTTGAAGAAAATGTGATCAATTGACTCCCAAGCTGAGTTATATAGGTAGCAACTGTTTGTGTATTGCTTGTATAGGACTGGTTTGGCATCCAATGTGTAAAGTCTTCCCCTAACAGCAAGCCATAGGATGATACTGTGTTTAGGGATATGATGTTTAAACCATACCACTTTGTGCCAAGGGAATATTGGTGATGGAGCGTTGAAGTGCTTCAAGGTTTGAGCAATTGAGAATTCTTTGTTGGGACTAGGTAACCAATCAACTTAGTCTAGATTAGGAGAGGGATGAGGTAGCTCCTGAAGTAGAGACAAAAAACTTCTAGATAGAAGAATTGGTGCAGCTGGATAGTGTTGGGTTGACCCATTGGTTATTGGAAATTAGGCTATCAACTAAGATATTATTATCTAGTTGAAGAATTTCCAACCACTAAGCCCCAACTGCTGAACAATTGGTCCATTTGGCAGCCAGTAGTCCAACCATAGTCTAGTATCCTTCCCTACTCCCACTCTATATCTAAGCAGCCCTCTTGCCATTGTCCTCAGCCTCAGTAGTTTTCTCCATAATCCTGAACTCAAACTTGAGGGTTTAAGTGCCCATAAACTCTTAGTTTTAACTAGATAATCATGAGACCATGCAACCCATAAACTCTCATTTCTTAAGCAAATTTTCCAGATATACTTCAGGTTAGAAACTTTATTAGACAATTCCAAATCTGTAAAACCAAGCCCTCCATTACATTTAGGTCTACACAGAGCTTGCCAAGCCACCTTTGCTCCCTTATTCTTTAGGTCTATCCCATTGAAAAAGCTTCTAAGCAGTTGATTAATTTGCTCAAGGATCTTTTTGGGAAGCATGAAAATTTGTGACCAATAAGCTTGAATTGAACTTAGAACTGATTTAACCAAAATAGATTTGCTTACATAAGATAAAAACCTTAATGTCTAGTTCCCAATTTGAGCTGTGATCCTTTCAATAAGGGTTTGACAGTCCCTAACCTTGATTGCTGAAGAAGAGAGTGGCAAACCAAGGTACATTACAGGTAAAATGCCGCTTCAAACTGCAAAAGAGATAGAATGGCAACCTTCAAACCATTATCCACCCTAGAAAAGAATACTTTGGATTTTTCCCTATTAAGCTGCATTCCTGAGATGTTGCAGAAATGATTTAGTGCATCCATCAACACTTGAATTGAGTCCAAGGTTGCATGAAAGAACATCATAATATCATTTGCAAAAGTGAGGTGAGTGATTGCCAGCTTCTTGTATCTCCAATGGAACCTGAACCTTGGGTTACTCTCAATGTGGCTGTTAATACATAAAGTCAAAATTTTCATTGCAAACACAAACAACATGGGTGAGAGAGGATCCCCTTGCCTAATACCTTTCATTCCTTTAAAGTACCCAAACAATTCTCCATTAAGAGAAAGTGAAAAAGATGATGTGGTTATACATTAAGCTATCCAATTGCTAAAAAGGAGCAGGGAAACCAAACAGATGAAGAGAGTCCAGGATGAACTGTTAGTGAATGGAATCAAAAACCTTCTTTAAATCAATTTTAAGGGCACAGTTTGGGGAGTGATTTTCTCTATGATATCCATTTAGTTACTCATGAGCTAGCAAGATATTATCAGAGATTTGTCTTTTTTTAATGAAGGCTATTTGGGTATAAGTATGGGCAGAATAGGACCAAGTTTAATGGATATAAGCTTAGATATGGTCTTGTATATTATGTTACAACAGGATATAGGTCTAAAGTCATTGGCTGAGGTTAGGTTTGGTTTTTTACGTACTAAAGCAATGTAGGAACTATTGATTTCAGTCAACATTTTTCCAGAAATGAAGAAGTCTCTAACTACTGCAATGATTTCTTGCCCCACAATTGGCCAAGAGTGTTGTATGGGTGGAATGAGAGAATACAATATTGTAATGACCCTGTCATTTTTCGTCCCAACTTTTTCCGAGTTTTATTTTTCCATCACTTTTTCACTATCTTATATTTTGTGTAACCTATTGGGTTGTGCTCGGATTTGATTTTGACCTTGCATGCATTCATTTTACTTGATTTTTATGTGATCTACATTTTTACTTTTGTAGAAAAGTATTGATCGGTCCTTTACAAGGGTCGCGATACCAAGTCAAGCTTGAAGAGTTGTGAATTTAGGAGGTGGCCAAGTTTTACATTTATAGAAAGCCACTACTACCTTTCTCTATATAAAATATAGATAGGGCGAATAGGGATCGTCCCAAGGGATTGATGGTGTATCGAATTGTGAAACTATGGTAATTAGGGTTAGTAGGTCGAGTGATCACACAATTGATTGGTTGGTTGATTAAGCTAAATTGAATTCAACTAAATAAAATAATATGAAGTAAACAAGAGAGAGAGAGAGGTCTTGGGGTGTAGAGATCACCAATAAGCAATACTTTTCTATACTACTAACAAGTGATCAATTGAGGGTAATGGATGTGTTGCAATATGATAAGGGTGTGTGTGCATTAGGTTGATTCAATTGGCAAGGATGACAAATCAATCAAGTATTGTCTAAACATCATGTGAAGAGCACAATATATCTAAACAATAGAGTATATATTGTCTAGACAACATGGGGATAGCACAATAGATCAAAACAAGTCATTAATCCTTCATTAAGCTCACAATCCACACACAACACAATATTAGAGGAATATGCCATTTGGACTCATAAGCATGGAACATCAAACATCAAGAGTAGATTGTCCTCCCATCTAACATTACACTACCACTACACTAAATCTACACTACTAGCATGAAAATAAAGCTATCTAGACTAGGGGAGAGGCACAAACCATCAAGAATAGGCATAAACCATCAAATGAACCAAAATAGCATTCATTAAGCATATCATCTTAATAATCTCTAGATCTACAGCATCAATACACATAGACATGCATCAAAAACACTAAATCTAGGGATAAGCACATGAATATCCTACTCTAGCATACATAGACATATGGATAGAATAGAATAGTCAATTGGAAGCATTAAACCATACAAACCATGAAATAATCAAGATTTATATATACATGAATATCAAGATGTATCATATAACACTAATCCCTCAATAATACACAAGATTAGAGTATAGAAAGCATGCTTGGGGCTAACTCTAGCCCCAAGAGGATGTCTAGCCACTCATGGTAGTGATGATCCAACCCTCAAGGGCTAACTCCATGGCTGCTCCTTGTTGGTGAAGATCTCCTCCAATGGTTGCTCTAGCTTCCTCCCTTCTTCCTCTCCAAGAATAGCCTCCAAGATGATTTTCAATGTGTGACAAGAGACTCCCTCAAAAAGTGTATCATATTCCTTATATAGATAGGTCAAATACATCCCATGATGAGCTGTGGTCGTGCAAGGCATATTCTTTAATGATTGGATGAAGGACGGAATAAATGAGCTGGATTTTAACTTTTCCTCGCTGGAGGAAGTTCAATCGATCGAACCTTAACTTGGATCGATCGAAAATGGGTTCGATCGATCGAACTGCATCTTGGATCGATCGAAGTGGTCTGACTCCTCCGGATAATGACAAGGCTGGGATATTTTCAAGATATTTATGGGGAAAAAGACAAAAGTGGTTGGTAGGCGTACAGCTGTGGATAAGATCAATCATTTGAATAGGACAAAATAGGGTTCGATCGATCGAAGGTGATGTTCGATCAATCGAACTTGGAATTTCAGCAAAGGCCAAGGTTGAATCTATCGAGAAGTACTGTGATCGATCATAGATGTTCGATCGATCGAACTCTAAGTTGGATCGATCGAACTTTTCAGCTGCACAACTTGATTCCTTTTTGCTCCTTTCTTTGTCCATTTTGCTCCCTCCTTTGGTTTATCTCAGGATTGCTTCAATTAAGCTCTTATTTGGCTGAGTTAGCTAAATTTTGAGATTAGTGCCTGAAAATATAAATAACACATAATAAGTCTAAAACGGCAAAGTAAGATAGATAAAGGTACTAGAATGCTTAAGCTTAACGGGTTTAAATGCGCACTTTTCAGTGCTCATCAAGTATGCTAGATGTTTACTTTTGCCCGTAGGGGTATAAACGCAAAGATTCTCGAAAAATATTTTCTTTACTTGGGGTGTTTTACATAATTATATTTTGATGATATTTTGTATTTAAGGTTCTTTAAAATGTATCTTTTGAATGACACTTCATTTTGGGCTTTTTGAAAAATTTATTTTTTGAGTTACCTAGTAGAGGGGCATTTGTGTAATTTTGGAAAGTTTTCAGAAAAGTTTCTCGTTTTAGGTTCAAACCTTCATGATGGGTTTATTTTCACTTTTTATGGACTTTGGAACTTCCAGAATATTTTTTGGATTTTTATTTCCTTTATTTTGAATTTTTGAATCCCATTAGTTGTTAATCTTGTTCGGGGCATAACCTTTCTTTCGGGGCTCAGTTTTTGATGCCGCTTCTTCCGTTGACCTTAGAATTCTATTTTGAAACTTTTTTGTTCACCGACCATCATCATTTGAGCGCGTCTTCACAAATTTCACTTTTTGGACCTGGACGGGGCCCGTTCGGACTGTTCGGGACAACTTTGTGACCTATTTAGGGTAGGTGGATGAGAGAGAAAGCATCTCGAACTTTTTATTTCCTAAAGTAGCAGCAGCAACCACCATTTCTAGAGCTTGGAGGCTGCCTTCTTCTCTCTCCTCTTTTTATCTACTTCCTCTTTGATCCGGCTCTTCGCAATTTAGACTTTTTTTATGTTCTCGACGACGCGGTGATTTCTATCCGATCAGTATTCGATTTGCAGCACTTTGATTTTGGGGTATGAGTTCAAGCTTGGATTTGGGTCTTGCCACTTGAGGATTTCTTACTTTCCTTGTTATCCCCGTCATAACCCCGAAGTTTCATCACATTTTGTGGAGTTTGATTTTGGTGTATTTTGAGACTTTCATCTCAAAGGAGGTAGGGGGTGTTTCATGTTTATAATCTTAATGTTTTAGATGTTTTTGGGGTTTATATAAACTTATATGCATGTTTAAAGTTTAGATCTAGAAATGGTTTTTATTTTAATTAAATGATGATTTAATTTCATAGTTGAAACATACTTAGATTTAATTAATAATATGATATTTAGAGAGCCTATGACTTGTAGTTCATCATATATTATTTTTGAAATTTTTGGATTACTTTTGAAATCTAGAGATTTTTAATTAATTAAGTTAATTAAAAATTAATTAAGTGTTTTAGTGGCTTAATTAGACTTTTGATTTGATATTTTAGTTATTCATGGTATGTTGCTTATTATATATTAATTTCATGTCATTTGGCGGTGTTTTGCAATCTAGATAAATTAATTAATTTTTGTTTAATTAGTTTCCATTTAATTAATTTATGATTTATTTGCATCTTTTATATTTTCAAGGCCTATTATGTTACATATCATGATAGTTGAGGACTTAGGGCATGTCTTGCGTGTTCTCACATCTTGGTTGTGTGTGGTATTTGATGATGTGCATTTAGTATATGTGTATATACTTGTGGTGCACAACTTGCTGATTTTGGGAAGCTTGTTAGGATATAATTTATGTGATGGCTAGGGCTCGGCACTAGTATGGGGACAAGAGTCTTCCTTAGTCACAAAGTACGCACTAAGTAGTTCCTTGAGGGATGTAATTACCCAAAACAACTTACTCGGTCTTGTGACCGCATGTCCTATTCTTTCCACTTGTTTGATTTCGCATTTTAAATTCCAAGTTGTTTACTTTGTGAATTTATATTTTGTTTTTTTGGCATTTGATGCTTCAATGTTGTTTAATTGCTTATTTATTGTGGTTTATAATGTGGAAGTTCTAATGTAGCTTAGGATGATTCCTTAGTCTCACCTTGGACATAGACATTAAGTGGTATGAAGAACATGAATTGATTTATATCAACTTATAAAGACTTGCAAAACTTTAGGTTATATGCATGTTCATTTCCTACGAGTAACTTGTTTACTCACCCTCGTTGTTTGGGACATTTTTCAGGTAAAGAACCATGTTTTAGAGATGCATAGTATCCTTGAACTTGCCTGTGGCTTGATGAGTTTGGCGTATTTCTTTACGTGTGCTTACTAGCATGATTTTGCTTTATTTTGGGTTAAATATGTCACTTTCTATTTGGGATTTGTATTAAGTGTTTAAATGCATCATTTAAGACCTATTTGACATGTATGTGATGGGGCCAAGGGTCAAAGACATTATGCTTTACTTTTATGCTACTTAGTTATATGCTTAAAAATAAGAAAAATTGGAAAATGCGAAACTTTAGCATGTCAATTTCAGTTTGGATGGTGGGAATTGTGTTTTATCACTTTTCTTAGTGCTCTTTTATTATATGTGACGTGTGGCCAAGGGCCAAACGGTTCTTTGAATACATCTATGATGATTGACTTCAAAAATTGCTTTAAAAGGCCGTTTTTCATGATTTTTAGGGTTTGGACATGTCCTATTTTGTATATGGTGTATTTTGAGGTCATGGACCATTGGGACGCATTTTGTTATGTATATTACGTTTACGAGAATGTTTATTTTCCACAAAATGTCATGGTTGCATGTTATGTTGATGGTAGGTTTCAAACTTTCCATTTTAAGATATTTTTGAGGTTTAATAGGTCGGATTTTGTATTGGGCATATTTGCGGGTCACGGACCATTCCCGCATGTTTTAAAACACGTATTACGTTTGCGTGCACAATCGTTTTAGCCCACAACTTCATATTTGGTCATATGAATACTTGAAACAAACTTCCATTTTGGCATTTTTCATCAAAATTGATTTTAGGGGTATTTTGGGCATTTTAGGTCAAAAATAAAATTTTCTTTCGACACGGTTAGCTTGAAAGAATTATTTTAAGGGTGGTTTTTTCTTCGTATTTTTCTAAAAAAGTTGTTTTGGGGACCAAAAGGCACACTGTTTTCAGATTTTTTCAAAAATATGCCCAGGTGTCAGCTTCAGCGCACGCGCGCCCAGTGGCGTGTACGGCATGTAGGGCAACGTGCGCGTGCAGCGTACGCATGGGCGCGCGTGCATAGGGCTTGGCCCTGGTGCCTTCGGTCGCGACAACGCCCAATTTTGTTTTCGCCCGTTCTCTTCCGTCCGGTCTCCGAATTAAGTGATTTTTGAGTCTAACTTCATTAATTCGTTGTCTATCCAATGTTGTACTCGGTAGTACCCATAAATTTTTATAAATTACAATTTTTCCCCTAGGGCTAAACTTCTCCGTTTTTAAAACGTCACTTCCGCATTTTTGTTTTCTTTTAAGTTCCGTGGCTTCATGAGAAGCCATGTTTGTGTCTTAGAGATGACGTATATCTCTTGAGATTTAGTTTGCATATGAAATAACCATTTTGCCCTTGGGGACATACTTGGTCTATTTTCACCTTTTCGCTTCTGTAATTGTTTTCTTTTGTTTCCGTGACTTCATGGAAAGTCACCATGGCATCTTAGGGATATCGATCATCCCTATAGACTTTGTTTTTGTTTTTATTTTTGTTACCGCATTCCAGATCCGTTATCGGGTCAACTTTTGGGTCACATTGACATATCCGGGTTTATGAAAATTCGGAACGTCACAAAGATTGTATCTCATAGTCAGTGGGGATAGTTGTGAGGGAAAATAGGAAGAAGGTGTGCTAGAACTGATTTAGAGATGACTGCTAAGAATGAGTTCATACCTGGGTAGATAAAGTTGTATTGGCCAAGAGTGCTATGGAAGTGGTTAAGTAGCTCACACTTAAGGTCCTGTCCTTAAACAAGATTTCCATTTGGGTCAATGATTAACTGTATCTTCCTTTTATTAGCTTTGGAATTAAAAATTTTCATGAAGAATGTGTTATTCTGGTCACCCTCCCTAAGCCAATGGACTTTTACTTTTGTTTGAAGAACATCTCCCCAGCTAGCAAATGCTCAGAGAATTTCTGTGAGAGTTCTTTTTCCCTGAGCCTAAGAACATCATCAGTTAGGTTGGAGTTAAGATTCCTTTGGCAAAGGAACAAATCATCTCTGGAAGTTGCTATCCTTTCTGAAATAAAACTGAATTCCTTCTTGTTAAACAGTTTTAGAGGCTGCTTGAGAGCTCTTAATTTCTGAACCAACCTAAACATTCTTGAACCATGCACTTCCATTTGCCAAACTTGTGAAACAATGGCTGAAAAACTTGGATGGAAGACCCAAAAATTGAATAATTTGAATAGGAGGTTCCTTTTGGGAGCAAGGGTTCCAAAGTTAACCACCATAGGTGAGTGGTCTGAAATTCCATGTGGTAGGAAATGGCATTCTGCTTGTGTGAATTTGGACATCCAAGGTTGGTTGATAAGGACCCTATCAAGCTTCCTTGAGATATTGGCACATCCAAAGCTTCTATTAGACCATGTATGGAAAATTCCATTAAATCTTAGATCCTCATGACCATTTAAGCTTAGAAAATCCTTGAATTCTGTCATTCAATTAGTCCACCTAAGAGCTCCACCAAATAATTCGTTTACATCTACATAGGAATGTTATATTTAATTCTTTATCACGTACTTTAGATGACTCAACACATTAGAATTTTCTATTAGGTGACCACTCCATATTCATTAACAAATAGCAACTGTTACATTTTGTTACATTAAAATTCTTATTTTTAAACTATCATCGTCATCTAAATCATGTACACAAACATCTTTCGCACAAAGATATTATAGGAAAAATTAGGGCTCAACAAATATTATTATAGAAATTTCAAAAATTAAAAAAAAATTTTATCAAAATTTCAACAAAGTTTTAATTTTGATTCAAAATTAAAAATTTCCAAAGAACGTAAAATCCAAAGCATAAGTAAAACTTTCTTTAAAGTAGCATGAAATCCCATTTAGAAACATGATTTAAATATATTCAACAAAAAAAAAAAAAAAAAACATGATTTAAATATTGTGCAAAACCTAAGTTAGTTTTTAGTTATATCAGAATTTTTTGTTTTTGTTTTTTAACAAAAAATGTATATCATCAAAGAATCACTATAAAAAAAAAAAAAAAAAGGAATAAACTACAATAACACACCCTCAAGTTTGATAAATTGAACAATGACATCACAAACCAAGGTAAAAGTACCTTATTACACTTTGGCTTATGAATTGAATTATTTGAAATATGAATTTTCCGTTTTGACTTTCTCAAAATATTTTAATGGACAAAATTAACCCCTCATCTCCAAACCACAAAATTTGAAATCCAAACTCCATTGCCACCACCACCCTTGACACCAATTCCACTCCAACGTCCACCACTGAGAACAAAATAACCACCGCCGAGTCCTCGGGCTTTGCCATCTCTAGACGTGTAAAAAGTCCATTGATAGCTCACCCTACAAAGATCATGCAAGTGTTTTGTTTTTTTTTTGGTTAAAAGGGTAAGCTTTAATAAAATAAAAATATATATGTACATAAGAGCCATTTGAGCATAGCCAAGGAACAAACTCCAAGGCAAGCAACACATGACTAAACCAAACTTAACAAAGGACCTACAACAATGAGGACCAGAACAAATGTGACAGACGAATACAAGCTGGAAAACCAAGGACCTACATCAATGTGTTGTATATTCTTAACTGACCAAGTGAATTAGAAGATCTCTGTGTCATAGCAGTGTTGAGGCACAGCGGAAGCAAAAGAAAGAAATAAAACAACAATTCAAACCATAACACAAGATATATACGTGGTTCACCCAAAATCAAGGTTACATCCATGGATGAGAAGAGATTCACTATATATGTAGAGATATTACAATAGTAGAGAATTTTAACACCGGACCATGCACACAAACTCTTAATCGAGTTCTCCGTGTACTCCACAAGGCTCCCCCTCGCCATCAGTGTTCACTTTATCAAACTCGTAACTCATCCCTACCATCAACGTACTCCCTCGTGAGGCTACATCTCTCTCAACTCATAACTCTCAACAATAGCCTAAGTGGCTATTTTTAGAGTCACATACCCAATTCCTTTATGGACAAGGATTACAATTTCTTAGAGCCTAATTCACGTCTCTATAAGAAATTACCATAAAAAATACACTCTAAAATAGAAACTAATAATAATGGGAATTTGAGACATAATTCCTAACAATCTCTATTTTGGCTCAAATTCCATTACGTCAATCATCGTTTCTCATGGCAATTGAATCCGGACAATTCTATGCAACTTCAATCTTTTCGATCTTATTGCAGAACTCGAATTATCCCCCCACTATACATTGCTCAATTAGTCAAACCCCAAGGCTTCAGCTTGACTACTCAAGCTCCATGTCATGTAACTAAGCCAATTGACTCCACCTACAACTAAAGCCCGTTGTAACACATGTTGAGACTTCTTGTGTTTTCTGGATCTCTTTCACCTTTGGCTCTGATACCAGTTGTTGGGGCACAGCGGAAGCAAAAGAAAGAAAGAAAACAACAATTCAAACCACAACACAAAATATATACGTGGTGCACCCAAAATCAGGGTTACATCCACGGATGAGAAGAGATTCACTATATATGTAGAGATATTACAATAGTATAGAATTTCAACACCGGACCATGCACACAAACTCTTGATCGAGTTCTCTGTGTACTCCACGAGACTCCCTCTTGCCATCAGTGTTCACTCTACCAAACCCGTAACTCACCACTACCATTAACGTACTCCCTCATGAGGCTACATCACTCTCAACTCATAACTCTTAAAAATAGCCTAAGTGTCTATTTATTGAATCACATACCCAATTCCTTTGTGGACAAGGATTATAATTTCTAAGAGCCCAATTCACGTCTCTATAAGAAATTATCATAAAAAAAACACTCTAAAATATAAACTAATAATAATGGGAATTTTAGACATAATTCCTAAAAAACAGAGCATAGTGAACAAGAAACCATTACTCCAAATCATCTGTAAGCAGCACCATTATAAGTTATTGTTGGCCTAAGGATTTTATCTAAAGGTCAATCTTATGTTTTGATGATTACAAATCATTAATGATGTTTATGTACTAATATTTTCATTGAGTGAAATATAGTTGATCAATCCTTTAATCCTCAATGATGAGCTAGAAGTTCCATTTCAAGCATTCCAAACACTCAAGCAATGGATTCAAGGAAGCATCAAAGTGCAAGAAATTAAAGAAGAACTCGGACTTCAAAGATCACACAAAGCATTTCAAAGAAAGAAAGAAAGTCTTCATCAAGCCTAAACGATCATAGTCAAAGAATGAAGAAAATGGTAGATAGGATGGTGAGAGCTTAAGATTCAATGTCAAAGTCTTTATGAATTCATTTGAAGCTCATCTCTATAGGACCATGCATATCATACATCATTTATATGCTCCTACATCATTAGCAATAGACTATGAACTTCAATACATATATATTTAACATATGAAGTCTTTGCTAAGAATGAGTTAGTTCAAGCTTGCATAAGCTTTGAAAGAACTCACAACTTAAGCTAGAAATGCTAAGACCATGCACATTAATCATAACATTTATTTTGGTCTCTAAAAAGAAAAGGAAAAGGCATTGAATTAAATTTTCATCTTTAAAGCCTTTGTTGCCAAAATTTGGTAAATGACTCTAGGACATAATGCACTTAAAATTTATCATCTTCATATGTCCCTAGACTCTTAGAAACAGGCCTTGAACAAAATTGAATCATTCATCAAAGTCCTAGGTGCTAGAAAGATGGATATCTCAAAAGAAGCAATTTTCAGCCCAGAAAAATTTCAGACCAGCTTGCACTAAAACTGCTATAACTATTTGTGTAATTGGAATTTTTACACAAGGCCAATGGAATTGGAAAGCTGACTTCGACCCCTTGAGTTTAGACTTAAATTTCACCTAAATTGGATTAAACATGACTGAGATATGAGCTTCACAAAATACCTAATTCTGCTCTGCAAAAATTCTGACCAGGTTGCACTTAAACAGCGATAACTTTTTATATGGTTGGAATTTTTGAGCAAGGACGGTGGCTTTAGATAGCTGACTTCAACAAAATAAATTTAGACTCAAATTTCACCTCATTTGGAGTTTCATGGACTGAGTTATGTCCATTTGAAGTCATGCACTTTTTTCTGTCCAATCCAATTTAGCAGCAGCCTTCATGAAGCAAGAGCAGCCTCTATAAGAAATAGAGCTAGCTCTCTCAAGGCCAATAGAGCAGGCTCAATGAAAAATTAGAGAAGGCTCAAAGAATAGAGAAGGCTCAATGAAAAATTAGAGAAGGCTCAATGAAAAACTAGAGAAGGCTCTACAAAATTAGAGAAGGCTCAGGAAAGTAGAGAAGGCTCTACAAAACTAGAGAAGGTTCCATTTTTATATTGAGCCGCCTCCATTTTAGAAAAAGAGCCTGCTCCACTTTTTTAATGGAGCTGCCTCCATTTGAAATTGAGCCGCCTCCACTTGTGCAAAGAGCCAGCTCCTTTGAGGGTTTTGAATTACAACGGCAATTTTTCTGCATTTAATTCCTCTAACCACTTCTAACAGCTATATTGAGTTACGAATTTCTTTATATATACAGAGGGCTTGTCTGTAAAGAAAATACACGATTTTGAGAGACATTATATTACATTACAAAGAGAGCTTTTGTTCTCATCTTCTCTTCATCTCTCTCATTTCACTCTTATTCTATCTTGAGAGATTCTAGTAAAGATGAAAAGGGCTTTTGCTCTTGTTTTAATCTTCATAGAGTTTTTGCTCTATTATACTACTTGAGAGAGCATTCAAGAACATTCATTCAAGTGCATCAAAAAGAGCTTTTGACTCTACCTTTATACAGAGCTTTTGTTCTGATTTTACTCACTCATAGAGCCTCTGTTCAGACATCAATCTTCATCTCATATACAAGCTTCCATAGCTGAACTAGAGTGAACTTCAGAGAGCATTTAGTGAGCCTTTGTTGAACTTTTGTTCTAGTATTTCATCAGAGCTTTTGTTCTGCATTTTCCTCATCATCTCTCATACATTTCATACTTAGAGTTTGAGCTTCACTTGATTTCATATATACTCTATTGTGAGGTTTGATTTGTATCAGTTCTTGAGAGGATTTCTTGTACCACAAATTCTATCTACAAATCTACTGTAAGCCTAAAAGGAAGAGTTTTTCTTAGCAAAGAAATTGTAAGGGCTGGTGTGGCCTATGTAAAACTAAGAAAGGTGGTCTCTTAGCAAGGATACTGTAAAGGGTTGGTGTGACCCAAAAGGAAGCCTAGGAGAAGAGTGTTCTCTTAGCAAGAAAGAGAAGCAAGGTCTTGCTTCAATTGAAGGTTTGCTCTCCACCATTAAGGAGAAGCTCTAAGAAATTTAGGAAGTCTCAAGAGGGATCTTGAGCCGAAGAGTAGGAGTTTCCGAACCTCACAAAAATCGCTGTGTTATTGTTTGCAATTTCTTTTCCCTTATCTCTTTTACAGTTGTGCTAAATTGATTACTTTCATATCTTGTTTATTGCATAATTGGTTATACTGTTGATTAGAAATTGTATTTCTATAATTTGCGAAAATTGGCCATTGACTCTATTCACCCCCCCCTCTAGAGTCAATTCTTAGGTAAAAATTGGTATCAGAGCCTAAACTCTATTAAAGGACTTAACCGTCTTAGAGTACGATCATGGCCAATAATAGTAGTATCACACACTTAGAAGGTTATCCCATTGATAAACCTCCTTGTTTTGATAGAAATGATTATATTTGTTGAAAAATTAGAATGAGGGCCTTCTTAAAAAGTATTGATATTGATTTATGGAAAGTTGTAGAAAATGGTGGTCATATCCCAACCAAAGTTATTGAAGGGAATGAAATTCCTAAATTAAAAGGTGAATGGGATGAAAATGATCATAGATTAATACAATGCAATACTTTAGCCATATGCCATCTTTATTATGCATTAAGCAAAAATGAGTTCAATAAGATTATCTTTTGTAAAACGGCTAAAGAAATTTGAAACTCACTTGAATTAGCCTATGAAGGATCAATTAATGGTGAGGAATCATATATGCCTATGCTTATTGAAAAAGATGTTGCTTCCATTATAAATGAAAATGAATTAGTTAGTGAGATGTATTCTAGTTCTACTAACATTACTAATCATTTGAATTTTCTTAGTAGAACTTACTCTTCTTCCTATAGTGAAGAAAATAAAGCAACTCAAAAGAAGAGTATAGCTCTCCAAGCTTCTAGCAAAGAAGCAAGTGACATTAAAGAATTGGACAAACTTTGTCTCATGGCCAATGAAGATAAGGTAAATTCTAATCATGAATTTTTTGATATAGAAGCCTCTTATAATTGTTGATGCACATAATGAATTACTTGATGCGTTTAATGAGTTACATGATGTGCTAAAAAAAATGACTATGAAATGTGCTTTTCTTAAAAAGGAAAATCACAATCTCTTTCAAAGACATGAAAAAGTCCAAATGGAAAATGATTCTTTGAAAATAAAAAACCATTATCTTGTGCAAGAATTACAAAAGATCCAACTTGAAAATGAATCCTTGAAAAAGGAAAAGGATAATGTACTATCTATAGAGCCACCACCAATTGATTGCGTTTCTGAGTATAATTTTTCAAAGGAAATCATTGATAATCAAAATGGCACTTTAGCAAAGACAACCAAAGGAAAAGAGAACTTAAGTTCTATGCATGGAAATCAAAGAGTTGTCTATTTCAAAAATGAGATAAGATATGATCCTCATGCTAAAGATGCATGCTTGTTGAAAAGAAGAAAGCCTTTGTATGATAACTTTGTCAAAAGTGGTACCCATTCCTTTAAATGCAATTATTGTAAGAGGCTAGGACACAAAATTCATGATTGTCCATTTAGAAAGAAGTTAAGGTCAAAGAAGGTTTGGGTTCCAAAAGGAACTTATGTTCCATTGCCTAACTTATATGGACCCAAGAAAATTTGGGTACCGAAAGAAGAATATGTAACATTTCCTTGTAGGATTACTTGATGACATCTTCTTCAATCAAGAATTAGGAAGGAAGCATCACACTTGGGGACAAACCCAAGGGCTAGGTTATTGGTTAAACTCCGCACAATCTTTCCATACTATGAATTGCTTAATTCATGGTTTGTTGAAATCATTTATATATTGTCGAAATTTTCTTTTATTAATTCAAGTTTTCATCAATTATGCAAACTATTTTTAGTGCATGATTTTTTTTTGGATTGAAAAGTTATTTTTCATGCATTACATTCACATGAATTACTTGTAAATTATGTCTGGAATGATATATCTTAAACAAGAAGATAGATTTTGCTTGCTTAGAAGGGAAATTGGAATGTCCTCAGAAGAGGAATTTTTTAAGTAAAGCAAAGTAGTAGCAGAGCCAGCTCCATTCAGAAAAAGAGTTGTTTCTTTGAAGAAAAAGAGCCGTCTGTGCACAAGGCAGAGCCGTCTGTGCACAAGGCAGAGCAGTCTGTGCACAAGGCAGAGCAGTCTCCACAGATGATATCAAATTGCTTGCTCTCGGGATCTTAAAAATTTTAAGAAAGAGTCTGCTCTATAAAAACAAGAGCCGGCTCCCCAACCTGCATACAAAATTGGAATAGGAAGAGCCGTTTCTAGAAAAAGGTAGAGCCGGCTCCTTCAATGCTATTTTCTTCCAACTCTCGGGATCTCCTCTGCAGACAATTGAGCCTGCTCAACAAAAGAGAAGAGCCGGCTCCAAAAATAATCTTGAGCCGTCTCCAAAAATTTTAAGAGTCGTCTCTAAAAATTTTCGAGCAGTCTCCACAAAAATTTTAAGAACCGTTTCCATAAATTATCCGAGTCGACTGCCAAACTGCTTTAAAATCTACTCTCTCAAGATCTAAGATGTGGGTGAGCGGCGGAGCAAAGAAAATATCCAATGTTTTGAGCCATCACAATGAGCTCCACTGAGCTTCATAGAAAAATATACTTGGAGAGCTTAAACAGAGAGAGAAGAGCATCAATTCAAAACCAGTGAGCTCCATTGATACATGACTGTAGATTTGAAAAAAAAAAAAAAAAAGCTTCTGGGTCTTGATTCGAGCGTCTATTGACTCTGGTGACGCCCGAGCTACCTTTGAGTTCCATATTAGTCCGGCGAAACTCTGACCAAGTAAGTTTCAGTCTATCAAACCAGTTCGGACTCAGCTGTAGCTCCACTAATGTGAAGACGAATGGCAGATTCAAACGATGGCGAGTTTCAGTTCCTAAAAGGCGAAGGTACAGTTCAGCTACAGTGAGGTTCCAAGACCAAACCGAAAGCTGCAACAGCTGCTGCCATAGCTTACATCATCCACAACCTCCGGTTAGCTTCCCTCTATTTCAGAACTGAGTATATCAGTTCGGTGAAGAAGCTACAGCAATCAACTTTCTGACAACAGCTCAGATCAATAAGACCCAAAAACCGAAAGCTCTAAGCTTGCATTCAAGCTCCGATGACCAAATCACAAGTTCCCAGCTGCAATTTCAGTCCACCGGCGAGACACAACTATCTCCGTTAATACCGGCGAGCTTCATACTATAGCAACAGTTCAGGCAAGCTTCACAAACAGTTCCATTCCATAGTGTTTCAGCTCCGGTGATTAAACAAGCAGAATTTCAGTCCGGTGAAGTTTCTATTGATCTCGAAACGAAGAAATCATTGATTCCAGCAAGCTTCACTCTCGGGATCTCTTTGATGTAGCAAGAGCCGGCTCCAAATTTACTAAGAACCGGCTCCAAGGACAAATACGGAGCCGGCTCCAACAACTTTTGAGCTAGCTCCCACAATGCTTCTCTAAGTCTCCGGTTCTTAAGTGCACTGTAGGTTGGTTAGACATACTTAATAGATCTCGGCACTTCATTTGGAGCATTGTAGTTGACATTTCCAGTAGCAAGAACGCCAGATTGTCTTCATGCGAATTGGGCATCCTACCTAGTAAGTTTCTTTCATTCAATCCACTCAAAGTTTCACATGATCTGGCCATAAATTCACACTTACAGTCACTACATTGTTATTTCATTCCCTTCATTTCTTCCTTCATGAAACCTGGCAATTATTTTCTCTTTGTAGTTATTTCTTTCTCACACATAAAATGTTAAATCATTCTAACAAGATTTGCTGAAATCTATGTTTTATTGCCTATGCTCAAATATTTAAGCATGAACTTCTATCTTTCCTTTGTTTAACCTTTTAAATCCCTTATATAGAGATCATATTTTAGAAGTATACTGCATACAGTTTATTAGCAAATCCAATTTGTTCTTGAATTTATCTTTAATAGTATAAACATGTGTCTTTTATGGTTCATTTGGGCAGTGTATTGCATGGTCCTATAAATTCCATGTGCTCTTGCTCTTTATTTGAAATTTTAGTCATCAACTTTTAAATGCATCACCCCTGATCTATCACTCACTGAATTTCTCTTAAATGAACTGTATATCATTCACCTCTTCTTGTGGATTTTATTAAATTTCCATTTTGGGTTTCCATTTCTAGGCTAATTTTATCTACTTCATACCCTAGACCTTAAATGAACTATCACCCCTGATCTATCACTCACTGAATTTCTCTTAAATGAACTGTATATCATTCACCTCTTCTTGTGGATTTTATTAAATTTCCATTTTGGGTTTCCA
The DNA here is from genome assembly GCF_030987335.1 of Cornus florida. NCBI lineage: Eukaryota > Viridiplantae > Streptophyta > Magnoliopsida > Cornales > Cornaceae > Cornus > Cornus florida. Next base: position 50,669,128 of record NW_026775572.1, read on the forward strand.
TTTCTAGGCTAATTTTATCTACTTCATACCCTAGACCTTGTCACATAACAACTGTTGTTGGAGGTTCTAAAATGAATTTTCTTAGCACTCAAAACTTGACTGTTTGTGCACATTAAACTGGGCTATTTCATTTGCATAAATAAATCAAATTTTTGGGATTGCTACTATAAATCTTCAGTCAAAATTAATTTGGAATTTGGAATGTTCAGTCTGAATGTTCAGTCAATCTTCAGTCTGAATGTTCTTTGTGTATTTCAGTCCAAACCCTAAAATTATCCATGGCTTCTATATATATAAAATGAAAATTTGCTTCAAATTTCTTCTTATTTGTTTAAATTGTTCAAGTTTCTTATGCACTACTATTGCAAAATATGGCAAGAAACTAGATTATCCTCCCACCTTTTTGAGATGACAAAGGGGGAGAAATATGTGTGATTCATTATGCTTGTTATGTTCATTATACTTGTTATGCTTATGTTGCCTTTCACTTATTTTAGATGCATATTGAAAGGGGGAGTCTTATACACTTTAATGTCTAAAATATTTGTTGTAAAATCAAGCATGCTATGATATTCAAGATATGCTTATTGATAGGGGGAGCATTCTTTCAAAATGCAACTCCATCTTGACAATAATCACATCAATGTTTTGTCATCATCAAAAATGGGGAGATTGTTGGCCTAAGGATTTTATCTAAAGGTTAATCTTATGTTTTGATGATTACAAACCATTAATGATGTTTATGTACTAATATTTTCATTGAGTGAAATATAGTTGATCAATCCTTCAATCCTCAATGATGAGCTAGAAGTTCCATTTCAAGCATTCCAAACACTCAAACAATGGATTCAAGGAAGCATCAAAGTGCAAGAAATTAAAGAAGAACTCGGAGTTCAAAGATCACATAAAGCATTTCAAAGAAAGAAAGAAAGTCTTCATCAAACTTAAATAATCATGGTCAAAGAATGAAGAAAAGGGTAGACAGGATGGTGAGAGCTTAAGATTCAATGTCAAAGTCTTTATGAATTCATTTGAAGCTCATCTCTATAGGACCATGCATATCATACATCATTTATATGCTCCTACATCATTAGTAATAGACTATGAACTTCAATACATATATATTTAACATATGAAGTCTTTGCTAAGAATGAGTTAGTTCAAGCTTGCATAAGCTTTGAAAGAACTCACAACTTAAGCTAGAAATGCTAAGACCATGCACATTAATCATAACATTTATTTTGGTCTCTAAAAAGAAAAGGAAAAGGCATTGAATTAATTTTTCATCTTTAAAGACTTTGTTGCCAAAATTTGGTAAATGACTCTAGGACATAATGCACTTAAAATTTATCATCTTCATATGTCCCTAGACTCTTAGAAATAGGCCTTGAACAAAATTGAATCATTCATTAAAGTCCTAGGTGCTAGAAAGATGGATATCTCAAAAGAAGCAATTTTCAGCCCAGAAAAATTTCAGACCAGCTTGCACTAAAACTACTATAACTATTTGTGTAATTGGAATTTTTACACAAGGTTAGTGGAATTGGAAAGCTGACTTTGAGCCCTTGAGTTTAGACTCAAATTTCACCTAAATTGGATTAAAAATGACTGAGATATGAGCTTAACAAAATACCTGATTCTGCTATGTGAAAATTCTGACCAGGTTGCACTTAAACAGCGATAACTTTTTATATGGTTGGAATTTTTGAGCAAGGCCGGTGGCTTTAGATAGCTGACTTCAACAAAATAAATTTAGACTCAAATTTCACCTCATTTGGAGTTTCATGGACTGAGTTATGTCCATTTGAAGTCATGCACTTTTTTCTATCCAATCCAATTTAGCAGCAGCCTTCATGAAGCAAAAGCAGCCTCTATAAGAAATAGAGCCAGCTCTCTCAAGGCCAATGGAGCAGGCTCAATGAAAAATTAGAGAAGGCTTAAAGAATAGAGAAGGCTCAATGAAAAATTAGAGAAGGCTCAATGAAAAACTAGAGAAGGTTTTACAAAATTAGAGAATGCTCAGGAAAGTAGAGAAGGCTCTACAAAACTATAAAAGGCTCCATTTTTATATTGAGCCGCCTCCATTTTAGAAAAAGAGCCTGCTCCACTTTTTTAATGGAACCGCCTCCATTTGAAATTGAGCCTCCTCCACTTCTGCAAAGAGCCGGCTCCTTTGAGGGTTTTGAATTACAACGGCAATTTTTTTGCATTTAATTCCTCTAACCACTTCTAACAGCTATATTGAGCTACGAATTTCTTTATATATACAGAGGGCTTGTCTGCAAAGAAAATACACGATTTTGAGAGACATTATATTACATTGCAAAGAGAGCTTTTGTTCTCATCTTCTCTTTATCTCTCTCATTTCACTCTTATTCTATCTTGAGAGATTCTAGTAAAGATGAAAAGGGCTTTTGCTCTTGTTTTAATCTTCATAGAGTTTTTGCTCTATTATACTACTTGAGAGAGCATTCAAGAACATTCATTCAAGTGCATCAAAGAGAGCTTTTGGCTCTACCTTTATACAGAGTTTTTGTTCTGATTTTACTCACTCATAGAGCCTTTGTTCAAACATCAATCTTCATTTCATATACAAGCTTCCATAGCTGAACCAGAGTCAACTTCAGAGAGCATTTAGTGAGCCTTTGCTGAACTTTTGTTCTAGTATTTCATCAGAGCTTTTGTTCTGCATTTTCCTCATCATCTCCCATACATTTCATACTTAGAGTTTAAGCTTCACTTGATTTCATATATACTCTATTGTGAGGTTTGATTTGTATCAGTTCTTGAGAGGATTTCTTGTACCACAAATTCTATCTACAAATCTACTGTAAGCCTAAAAGGAAGAGTTTCTCTTAGCAAAGAAATTGTAAGGGCTGGTGTGGCCTATGTAAAACTAAGAAAGGTGGTCTCTTAGCAAGGATACTGTAAAGGGTTGGTGTGACCCAAAAGGAAGCCTAGGAGAAGGGTGTTCTCCTAGCAAGAAAGAGAAGCAAGGTCTTACTTCAATTGAAGGTTTGCTCTCCACCATTAAGGAGAAGTTCTAAGAAATTTGGGAGGTCTCAAGAGGGATCTTGAGTCGAGGAGTAGGAGTTTCCGAACCTCGCAAAAATCGCCGTGTTATTGTTTGCAATTTCTCTTCCCTTATCTCTTTTACAGTTGTGCTAAATTGATTACTTTCATATCTTGTTTATTGCATAATTGGTTATACTGTTGATTAGAAATTGTATTTCTTTAATTTGCGAAATTTGGCCATTGACTCTATTCACCCCCCCCCCCCTCTAAAGTCAATTCTTGGGTAACAATTATAATCATTCCCAAGGCACCAATATGGAAAAACAGGACCAGATCACATTAGAAACCATAATTGGCCACAAGCAAATGAACATCCTTGCAAGAAGAGTTGTCGCATTGCCTCCATTGATTTGATTTTGCATAACTCAGCACTGTTTTTTAACTTGAGTGATGCAAACTTTGCTTTGATACATCCTCTTATGAGATGAATAATATGGTGGGTTGAATCTACTTTGTTCCTAAATGCTTTTGAATTTCTTTCTTGCCATATATAGTAGATGGCACAGGAGAGAAGTAACTTATGAGTAATGAACTGCTTTTAAGTCTATGTTGAAAAGCACCAAGCCACAGGATCCCTCCAATTGTCTGGTTTGATGTAAAACCCTGCAGCATGCTGAACAAATTCCCACACAATGCTGCTGTATTGGCATTTGAAGAGTTGATGCCATTAGAATGCTAAAATTTTTAAATGTTCTCTTAATCAATTTTGGTTAGCTCTTAGCATTTTTAACTTTTTAGCTGCAGCTAAAAGATAATTCCAACGAGAGGAAAAATCATTAACATAAATGAATTTTACATGTTGGTCAACAATAAGAATACTGATAGTCACTCTTTGTATTATCACCGATGTAAAAGTTTGGCGATAAATAGTTTATTCAACAGTTTCAGACACAACCAGATGCCTGGGAAGCACAAATATTTCACTTAAGGTGTCGTGGTGGTATCGGACATTCGGACACTTTTCAGATACGAGGATACGGTTTGGATACGTGTTGAATTCAGTTAGAAGTATCCTGAATGGTAAATATAACGTTTTGGACACTTTTAGGATATAGCAGAGTGATTTTGTAATTATTCTTTTACAAAAATTAGAATTCAATGCAATATAAAAATATATTAATTTTTAATTAGAAAAAAAATATATAAAATTTAAGAAAACAAAAATAATAATCAGATACCTTTAAATTCCAAATTAGTGATTTCTTTTACGATTATATGGATAAAATGAAAACAATATTATTTATATATTTAACAATATATATTATATTATATTATATTATATTACTTATCAATGTCGTACCCGTATCTTTTTTTCTTTTTTTGAAATTTGTCATATCACCGTATCTGTATCATATTATATATACCTGCATCCGTATTTGTATCCAGATCCATATTCGTATAGCCAAAAACATATGCATAAAGTCCCGTTTTCATATTTTATATGTAAAACGTCATATGAAACTAGTTGTTTTCCAGCAATTTGCTAATAGAGCAGTCTACCACCATGTTAAACATATCTCAGTAAGGAAATAGTTACTATGGCACATATTTGTGCTGAAAAATTGTCAGTCAAAATAAATTATAGAGTTAAATGCAAAAAAAACCCCTTGAATTATGGGGTTTTGCAACTAACCCACTGAATTACAAGAAACCCACTGAACTTTCAGTTTGTTGCAATTTGCCTACTCAGGCCACTGAAAAAGTAAAAAGACAAAACTGCCCAAGCCCTATGAAGTTCATCTAACAAACATCAGAAAAGCGTGGGATGCATAGGTAGAACTCTCTCTTTCTCTCTAGATATTTTCTCTCTCTAAAAATAAAATTTGTATGCTCTGCCTCTGGTCCTTACCTCAAATGACAGCGAACATTGGATCACTGAGACACTTTTAAAGAGAGGAGTAAAGAAAGGTTACTATCTAGAAAGGATTACTCTGAATTAGGGTTTGGAGGACCATACGGTGGTGATGATGAAGGTGTCAGATTCCGGTGGTTCCGTTCGCTCGGCGACAAATTAACCTATTTCTGGATGAATGATTTTGCTTCCATTTGCAATTCACAGCCTTTGTTCGACCACCCACTAATCGATTTGTGTATTTCACTTTGATGGCTCTATCAATTCAAGGGATTTTGAAAATACACCTGAGTAATTCGTCTCAATCAAGTTTTGGATTAAATGATTGAAAATTGAATCTGGAGCAATTTGTTTAGTTTTTGAATTCTGCAGTGATCAAGTGGTCGATGGCGTCATCACTGTCCAAACATCTGGATTTCTTATGCAGTTCATCTGGATCGGCTGGCAACGGAGGTAATTAACATCAATTGAATTCATCACTCTCTACATCTATGTAGGTGCAAAATTTCGCTCAACCAATAATGATTAAGAAAAATAAAACAACTCACTCAATCAATAGTAAAAATAAACAAGAACAATATATGTCGAAGCGTAGAATTGTTTGATCCCTTTATTGGAGGTCTAAGCCTCTATTTATATACAAAAGATTGTAAAATTATGGTAGGACTCACCTTGCTTGTCCTCCAATTATTTCTATATAAATTTCTTTACTAATAGAGTTCTTTCCATTGTCTAATTTTCCATACATAGAACTTGCCTTGTACAGAACTTCCTATCTCAGAATTTTCCTTCTACGGTAAATCCTTCAACTGGTAGGACTTATGCATTCTTGAATAACTGGGCTGAACATACTTTGATCCGGCTGGGCTTGAGTAACGAATCGGATGTTAAATATTAACAAGTTAGGCTAATGACCTCATGATTCGACCTTGATGGAGGTTGGAAGATAAATAACAATGGTCTTGGGCTAAAAATACACTCAATTTGGGCTTGAGCATGACGGGCCTCATATGTCTTTGGAATGCAGATATGTGTAGTGATGACGTGTACGCTTTATATTGGAGGGAGTTTTTTTCCCTCCACACTTTGCCCCAAATTTCATTTTTAATTGGGTGACGGCTCCCATTAAAGAGGGAATTGGAACCGGTTTTTTACTTTACTTTAGAGACGGTTCGAGGAGTTTCATTATTACTCCGTCGTACAAGATTTTGCAAGAGTTACATTCGCCCTAGCTGCACTCCTGCGTTCTTCATTCCATCGCTTTGTCAGGTTAGTTTTTTTCCGCATCTTTCTCTTCAATCTTTCATTATGAGTACTTCATCTACTCCCGAATGGATAGACATTGGGGATTCTGAATCCACACCTTCATCTTCCCCCGTTCGCATTAGGGTTCCCCCTCCTAGGGTTTCTACAGATCGTCTTTCGTTGAATCAATTAGGTACTTCCCCCCTTCCAGCCGAGACATCCACCTCAGGCTCTGATAATGTTCTTTCTCATGAAGAGAAGAAAGCAATCATCTCTATTCGCCGCATCAAGTTCTCTGTTGCTTCGGTAATGGAAGAATTTGATATTCTTGAGGGAGTAGAATTGTAGAATATCCCGAGGGTGCCGATTTTACCTCCGGTGAGGGAATTGAAGAGAGTGAGTTGCTTCTTTCGGTCGGGCATCTTAGCGCCCTCCGGTTCCCTCTTCACCCCTTCTATCATTTAGTTTTCAACAAATTAGGTCTTGCCCCCCTTAAGGTAAATCCTAATTTCTTTCGCATCCTTTCAGCACTGTTGGTGCGCTGGAAATTAGAGGCTCTGGATTTAACTTTTGCCGACCTTCTGCTTACTTATAATATATCTAAGCATGGGACCGAGCCTGGTCGCTTCTTTTTTACCTCTCCCCTTCATCAGAGGATATGCACGAACCTTCCTTCATCCGAGAAGGAGTGGAAAAAAAGGTTGGTTATAGTTAAAGGAAAATGGTTTGTGCCCCAATCAATTACGCTCCCCATCCCGCGTAAGTTCGGGAAATTAGGTATAGAATACTTAACCTCCCTTCATACCAAGTGTTCTGCCTGTTTTTCTTGCCAAGTCTTAATGTTTCGCCGTACTTATGAGTTTCTTGGTGTTTTTTCAGCTACATTCCCACCCTCCGCAGCAAGGAATAGACTTTCTTTTCTTGAGGAACGAGTCTGGAGTGACCCCTCGCCTATCGAGGTTCTGCTAACTTCTTCAAACCTTAAGGATATTGCCTCCAGTGCTATTGCTGTAGACCTCATGGATCTGTCTCTACCATCCTTTGATAGTTTCCCCATGACTGAGGAGGAGATACGGAGGGCTGAGGCTTTAAAAAAGAAAGCCGAAGATGCCCAACCCTTGGTCGTTATTAGGTCTACTGAGGGTGAGGTAGAGGCTGAGGAACCACCAATGAAGAAATCTCGCCACAACCCCCCATCCTCTGGCAAGGGCAAGGTCCCTTCTAAAAGCAGAGGGAAAAAGGCTGGAGAGGCCGAACCTGAAGATGAAGTCAGGGCATATGTTCTGGCTGAAACTGGGGCTCCATGGACTCCTTCCTTCACCAGGGCTGACAAGTCAGTCCTGCATTCAGGGAATTCTGTGATCACAGACCCTTCAGCTGCACTGGCTGTGGCCCGAGGGATGTGGCTCCCAAAGGACGACGAAGCCATCAGCCAAATGGGATTGGAACAGCTACTCCCCTCTGCCCCGGTCCGGGCCATAGAGGTTTGTATTGCTCCTTCAGAATTATATCACTCCTGCTTACTTATGTTTCCGTTTATGCTCATATTTGTTCCTCTGTTATACAGGGTCTATACCACACCATGGCCTTCTGCGCCACTGCTGAAGCCCAATCCCTCTCCATCAAGAAGCTGGAGAAGGTTCTTGACAATGCAGAGAAGAGAGCCACCACTGCCTCTACCAATCTGAAGATAGCTTCTGAAGCCAAGGATGTGTATAAGAGGCAGTTGGCTGCCTCTGAGGCTAAGGTGGATTCTCTTCAGGCCGAAATTCAACGCTTGACCGAGGTTCTTACTACTTGCTTCAAGGCGGGGAAGCAAATGCAGGGGCGCTACTCCTGTCTGGCACACCTGGCTAGTGCTAAAGCGTTCCGGTCTGGCTATAATCAGGGCTCAGGCCCTAGGACAATGGATCCGGACGCTTTTGACAAGCAGGTGGGGGTGCACTTCCCATATGATAAAGGGCCACAGGCTTTGGAAGCTGAAATCCGCTTTGTCGAGATGGTGAAGGCACACCTGAAGGGTACTCCTAGCTTTTCTGCCCCTGCGGCTTCAATTCCTCCTACCCCAAGTCCTACTGTAGTGGATGCTTTTGAATCTACTCCCTTCGATCCGAAGAGGACGTAGAACCATGTATTTCGTTTTTATTGACAGTATGTTTGGGATAATAAATATAATTTTTGTTTTAGGCTTTTAATACCTGATTTGTTTTTGCTTTATGCTTTTGATATTGTTCATACTTTTCTGACTGGTAATGTTTTTATGATAAACAAAACACATTGTCTTTATGCTTCGGATTTATGCTATCTGAGAAAAAGCAAGGATGGTGGGAAGAAGGAGATCCTTTTAACAGTTTAATTGATATCTAAGGATGATTCATATGGACAATGATCTAACTGTTAAGTGAACTCTTCGTGCCTTTGACTTGCCTGCAGTAGATGTATACATACTCTTTCTTTCTCGTGTGTTCCTGATGTGGGATGGATCATGATGAACTTATGATATATCCACATCCACAGGGTATTAAACACTTGGAGTCCGGAGGAAAAAGTTCTGATTCGGCCACCAGAGGTCTGAAGCGAATTGTTCCTCGGCACTGAGTGTGGAGGAATATTGCTGAATAGGACACTTAGGGTCCGAAGCTGTCGCGTACACTTTGGATCTGAGGCGAATTGTTCCTCGGCACTGAGTCGTGGAGGAATATTGCTGAATAGGACACTTAGGGTCCGAAGCTGTCTCGGACACTTAGGATCCGAGGCGAATTGTTCCTCGGCACTGAGTCGTGGAGGAATAGTGCTGAATAGGACACTTAGGGTCCGAAGCCGTCGCGGACACTTTGGATCTAAGGCGAATTGTTCCTCGGCACTGAGTCGTGGAGGAATATTGCTGAATAGGACACTTAGGGTCCGAAGCTGTCTCGGACACTTAGGATCCGAGGCAAATTGTTCCTCGGCACTAAGTCGTGGAGGAATAGTGCTGAATAGGACACTTAGGGTCCGAAGCTAGCTCGGACACTTAGAATCCGAGGTGAATTAAATACTCCCTGGAGCGGAGCCTGAGGGGAGGTTTTGCCGAGCCGGACACTTAGGGTCCGAGGCGAGATTTTTGCAGAGCCGGACACTTAGGGTCCGAGGCGAATGAACTACTCCCCGGCGCTGAGCCTGAGGGGAAGTTTGTTTATATTTTTTCTCAAACAACTTATCATAAGGCCGAGGATTCAAAAATGATAAGAGGCCAAGAAAGCAAGTAACAGTGGCTGTGAAGTTTCCTATTTGTTGACTTTGGAGACTTTCCTCCTCCATTGATACTCCCTTCTTGGCGACCAAATGTAGTGGACTATGCATATATTAACCGCATTTCTTTTCTATTTCTATCCGATGTGGGATAAAAAGTTTTTAACCATAGGCCATAACTCATGTTTTTTTTCTTAAAAATCATTGTGACGAATGTTTTTTAACAGCTTGCTTCTAACATTGCTTTGCATAAAAATTGCATAGTGCGACTTGGCATGCATAAAAATTGCCTAATGCGACACATGCATAAAAGTTGTATGCATAAAAGTTGCATGATCAGTAGTATGGCCCCCATTTTTATAGAAAGAAATAAATAGAGTAAAATTATACTGAATATAGAAGCAAAATAAAGAAAAATTTGGCTAACTGTGGACATACTCAGCCTTATTTGTGAAGAATTTGTAGCAAAATTGACAAACTTATCTAATGGAAATACCTTTTAAGGTGTATTGCGTTCCAAAGACGCACAATGGGACGTCCGTCAGCTTCGGCCAAACGATATGCTCCTTTCCCCACTACTTCAGTAACCCTGTAGGGTCCAATCCAATTAGGTTCCAGTTTCTTTACATGAGCTGTCTCTTGCTTCAAAACCCAATCGCCTACCAAGAACCTACGGTACCAGACACGCTTGTTATAACTGTTACACACCTGCTGTTGGTATGCCGCAAGCCAAATTGCTGCAGCATCTCTCTTTTCGTCCACAAGATCAAGGCTATGTTCGAGTTGTTGCTCATTGTTCCCTTCCAGTACCAAGGATGTCCGAAGGGTTGGGATTATTGACTCGTTAGGAATGACAGCTTCGGATCCATATGCCATAGCAAATGGGCTTTCTCCCGTGGGTCGTCTTGGAGTGGTTCGATAGGCCCAGAGCACTTGGGGGAGATACTCGTACCATTTTGTCTTCAATTTCTCCAATTTTTTCTTTAAGCACCCAAATATCGTGCGATTAGTTATTTCAGCTTGCCCATTGCCTTGTGGATGACTAACTGCAGCCAATTTTTGCAGGATTCCATGTTCGTTAAAGAACTTTCTTGTACTTCTGTTATCGAGGTTCTTACCATTGTCCATTACGATGACTTTTGGTACCCCAAACCGGAAAATAATGTTACTCCAAATGAAATGCTTTACTTCTTCGTGGGTGACGCTAGAGAAGGCTTCAGCTTCCACCCACTTGGTGAAGTAATCTGTAGCCAGAAGCACATGCTCCTTTTTTTCCACGGTTTTGGGTAACGGTCCTACTACATCAATCCCCCATTGGGCGAACGGCCATGGATTAGCCATGGCGTGCAAACCTTCGGCAGGTTGATGCTTTACTGGACCATGGCGCTGACACTTGTCACATCTTCTTGAGTATTCTTCGGCATTCCGAGCCAAGTATGGCCAAAAATAGCCTTGGGTTAGAATTTTGTGTGTAAGGGATCTTCCTCCCGAGTGATTTCCACAATCCCCTTCATGAATTTGTTTTAGAATTGTGAGAGCCTCAGTAGGGGTTAAACATTTGAGATAAGGACCGGCGAATGACCTTCGGTATAACTGGTTATTGATGATTGAGTATTTAGCCGCGGTAAGCCTAAGTTTCCTTGCCTCAACTTTTTGATTTGGGAGAACTCTTTCCTTGAGGTAGGCCTCGATTAGATCAATCCAGCATGGCTCGCGTGGAACTTCCGGGATCACCATCACCTCTTGCCGCGGATTAATGCTAGGTTCTTCGAGGACATCGATTGGAACAAGCTGAATCAACTCTTCGTCTGAAGATGATGCGGCTGCGGCCAATCGATCTGCTTCGGCATTTTCATCTCGTGGTACCTGATGGAATTCGATTTGATCGAACTCCCGGATGGCATTCTCTACAGCATCTTTGTATGACTTCATACGTTCCTCCTTGGGATAATAGTGCCCTGTCACTTGATTGATCACAAGCTGTGAGTCACTAAAAACTTTTAAGCACCGTACTTGTAGCTGTTTAGCTAGCCGAAGGCCAGCAAGCAACGCCTCATACTCGGCCTCGTTATTAGTAGCTGGGAAATCTAGCCAAATTGACTGCTGCAGCTTGGTACCCTCGGGTGTTGTGATGTCAATCCCGGCCCCTGCCTTTTTCTGGTTGGAAGAGCCATCAACCCGTAACTCCCAGTACGGCTTTTGAAGTGTCGGCTCTTCAGATTGATCTTCATACTCCAGTAGGAAATCCGCTACTAACTGCCCCTTGTGAGATACCTTTGGTGCATAGGTGATATCAAAAGAGCTAAGTTCAATAGCCCATTTTGTAATTCGACTAGACAAGTCTGGTTTAGCTAGGATAGCCCGTATAGGGTGATTTGTAAGTACCACTATGCTGTGAGATTCGAAGTAATGTCGAAGTTTCCTCTTGGCATAAATTAACGCCAGGATTATCTTTTCCGTCTTGCTGTACCGTGTCTCGGCATCCGTCATCATTTTGCTTGTGTAAAAGATTGGGTGCTGAACCTTGCCTCCTTCTTTTATCAATACTGCGCTTGTTGCTACAGCTGATACTGCCAAGTACAGGATGAGAGTGTCTCCGAGCGTTGGAGCAGAAAGGATTGGGGTTTTTGTCATGTAGCTTTTCAATTGATTGAGAGCTTCCTGCTGCTGAGGTCCCCTTATATCTTTGTTTTTGGATCGAATAGCATCAAAGAAAGGTTTATACTTATCAGATAATCAGGATATGAACCGGCTAAGGGCCGCAATTCGGCCGGTTAGAGCTAGCACTTCCCAGCGGGTTTTTGGCTCTTGGTTCTGTATGAGTGCCTTTGCCTGAGCTGGGCTTACTTCTATTCCTCTTTTATTTACAATGTGCCCGAGGAACTGCCCTGAAGAGACGGCGAAGGAGCACTTGGTGGGGTTCAGCTTCATATTGTACCTCTTGAGAGTATCAAAGACCTCCTGGAGGTGCTTCGGGTGATCCTCTTTCCGTATACTTTTGACCACCATGTCATCGATATAGGCTTCAACTGTATTCCCCAGTAGATTATTGAAAATTTTATTGACAAGTCGCTGGTAGGTGGCTCCGGCATTCTTTAGACCGAAGGGCATCACTCTGTAGCAGTAAATGCCCGTCTCTGTGATGAAAGCGGTTTTCTCCTCATCTTCAGGATTCATGGGAATCTGATTATAGCCGGAGTATACATCAAGGAATGTGAGCCTCTCATAACCTGTCGTAGCATCCACCATTTGATCAATCTTGGGCAGAGGGAAGCTATCTTTTGGGCAAGCTTTGTTAAGGTTGGTATAATCTACGCATACCCTCCATTTCCCATTCTTCTTTTGAACGACTATTACATTTGAGAGCCATTGTGGGTATTGCACCTCTCGAATGAATCCTGCTTGTAATAGTTTATTTACTTCCTCGGCTATTATGCGATTCCATTCAGGTGCGAACCGTCAGTGCCTCTGCTTGACTGGCTTGAATTCTGGGTTAACCCTCAAACTATGGCATGAGACCGTAGGATCGATCCCCACCATGTCCGAGTGATCCCAGGCAAAGACATCCGAATTGCACCGAATGACCCTGATCAATGCTTCCTTCTCTTCGGCTGTGCAAGATGAGCCAATGTAGGTGACCTTCTGAGGGTCTCCGAGGACTACCTCTAAAGCTTCAAAGGACTCCTCGGTAGGTGCTTCAGCCTCGGTTTCTTCCTCTGCCTTGAGATACTTGGGCAGAGGGTACTGTAACTGCTATTTGATTGCGTCTTTGGGATTCGCCTCTGACTGAGGTGATTTCGACGCCTTCTTTACTTCATATAGCGTTAGCATGTAACATTCTTTTGCAGCAACCTGGTCTCCCCAGAGGTCGATGACCTCCCTGCCATCTGGGGATAAACACTTCATTACTTGATGAAGGGTAGAGGGGACTCCGTTCATACGATGGATCCAACCTCTCCCCATAATAAGGTTATAAGATGGATGAATATCCGTCACGACAAAGTTCTCCTTCAGAGTCCTCTTTGCTGCAGTAACGGATAGATCGATCACCCCAAGCGGATTCACCTTAGTACCATCAAACCCCATTAGGGGGCTGGAAGTTGGCCTGATGGACGATGGTAAAACCCCCAGCTGATCGAAGGCTGCTTTTGTAATGATGTTGGCGCTACTTCCCGGATTTATCAGCACCCTCCTGATCATATAATTCGCTACTAGGAGGCTAATGACCAAGGGGTCCTCATGCGGGCGTTGGACTCTAGACAGATCATTGTTACCGAATCCAATGTTGATGCTGCCTGGTGCAACCGTGTTTACCAAAGACAATCTTCGTAACTTATGAGCCTCTCTCAGCCTGGATCTGTACAACTCTTCAGACTCTTCATCATCCTCTGACCTTCCGTGTATGGCATGGATAACCTTTACCTGACCACCCTCTACCCATCGAGGGTTAACCTCCCGAGGTTTTACGTACTCCTTCGTGGCGAGATACTCCACCAACTCTCCTCTCGCTATCATGCTTTCTACCTGTCGCTGAAGGGACCTGCAGTCATTGGTGGTATGCCCATAGTCTCTATGGTAGGCACAATGTTTGCTTTTGTCCCTCTGCTCCAAGGGTTGTTTCATGGGCTGAGGAGTTGCGAACCTCGTCTTATTCTCTTGGAATAGGCGCGCTAAGGTAGTACGGAGAGGGGTAAGCCTGTCCTCTGTCCTTTGCCTCTTCTCAGGCGCTTGGGTGACTTGTGTGGTAGCATGAGGAACCTTCTGCATCCTTGTGCTTGCAGCTTTCTCTCGAGACTTGTTTTCCACTGTGACGAGGGTAGCGTGCTGTGCACGGTGGGCTACGTTTTCCTCCAACCGAATGTAGATTTGTGCCCTAGCGTTCAAAGTCTGCATATCCGGGGGGGAATATTTGATCAAGGATGTGTGAAACTTGGTTCCCTGGATCATTGCCAACTTAAATGTTTCGATTGCCGTGGCAAGGTGGCAATCTGCTATCTCCGAGGCTTCCATGTTAAACCTGGATAATAAATCTTGCAGAGTTTCTCCCTTCTTTTGCCTTATGGTGAAAAGGCTGGTGATATTTTTCTTCTGCTTCTTATTTCCGCAATACTGGGCTAAGAACATAGTGCACAAGGTCTCATAATCAGGGATAGACTTGTGTGGCCTATTCCTGAACCATTCTAACGCTGCTCCGGTTAAACTGGTAGGAAAAACCTTACACATCCACGGATCGTTATGATCGTCCAGTGCCATCTTTTGCGCATAATGATTAAGATGCCGAGAGGGGTCTCCTGCCCCATCGAACTGGGTGAAAGATGGCATAGTGAACTTCCTTGGTCTCTCCACAAGGTACACATCGTCAGTAAAGGGGGTCTTGACCAAGGAGTTCTTGTGCTCTCTAGCCATCTCGGCTGGGGTCTGAACTCTTAATAGCTTCTTTTCGTCGAAGGCATCTTGTACGCGTGCGCCATCTGGAACGCCATTGGACCATACCGTAAGCCTATGGCTGGACTCAGCCTGTTCGTCCTGTGTGCGACGCGGGAGATTATCCGAAGCAACCGCCTCGGACCTTGTCCCTTGCTGTTGCTGAACCTCATTAAGTCGAGCCCCGTTGGCTGGTGTCCCATTGGCCGGAGGCTCATGAACTGGAGGTAAATTCTGGGTGGGGGGTGGTGCTGCAGCATCGCCTGGTGGTGGTTGTGGCGTTAGCTTGGCCATTGCCGTGTGCAGCATATGAGTTTGCTGTTGAAGCGCAGCTATCTGGGCGATACTCGTATCGTTTGCTTACCGGAGTGTCTCAAATTGGTGCAAGAACTCCTCTCGCATCTTTTGCATCAATTCTATCTGTTGATTCATTACTGACTCTCCGTTTGACATTCCAGATACGACTAAGGATTTGATTTGAAGAACAAGTGGGAGTATATTTTTATACGGTTCCCACAGACGGCGCCAAAGTGTAGGTGCAAAATTTTGCTCAACCAATAATGATTAAGAAAAATAAAACAACTCACTCAATCAATAGTAAAAATAAACAAGAACAATATATGTCGAAGCATAGAATTGCTTGATCCCTTTATTGGAGGTCTAAGCCTCTATTTATATACAAAAGATTGTAAAATTATGGTAGGACTCGCCTTACTTGTCCTCCAATTCTTTCTATATAAACATTCTTTACTAATAGAGTTCTTTCCATTGTCTAATTTTCCATACATAGAACTTGCCTTGTACAGAACTTCCTATCTCAGAATTTTCCTTCTACGGTAAATCCTTCAACTGGTAAGACTTGTGCATTCTTGAATAACTGGGCTGAACATACTTTGATCCAGCTGGGCTTGAGTAACGGACCGGATGTTAAATATTAACAAGTTAGGCTGATGACCTCTTGATTCGGCCTTGATGGAGGTTGGAAGACAAATAACAATGGTCTTGGGCTAAAAATACACTCAATTTGGGCTTGAGCATGACGGGCCTCATATGTCTTTGGAATGTAGATATGTGTAGTGATGACGTGTACGCTTCTTATTGGAGGGAGTTTTTTTCCCTCCACAATCTATAATTGCAAATGCATTCCTTTCAACCATTGAAGCTCCGAATCGAGCTTTTAAATCAGCGATTTTTGCTTCAATTTGTACCCATAAAGGAATTGATTGCTGAATACGAAGCTCGCAACGGAGGACGGTGGTTGTGATAAGAACTCGTGTCGACCGTGGCTGTACCTCGTCGATCAGAAAACTGATGATGGCAAGGCAACACGACAGGAAGCTCCGACGATGGTGACTCCTTCTACGTCGCTAACTCTTGTCGTAACTCCACCGTCCTCTTCGACCAAACCCAGTTCAGTCCGGCGAGCAACAATCATACCGGCCTTGTAACCCGATGTTGTCGATGGCGGCAGATGGTGAGAGTAGATCTGACATCCTAGTGTTATTGACGGCGCAGACGGTGATGGCCTCCTAGTTGTTGATATATGGGTTCGTCGGCAGTAAAAAACCCAACCAGTTGCTGAGTTCCTGATTTGGGGAAATTTGGTTGAAGTTATGTTTGGCTTTTTTTTTTTTTTTTTTTTCAAAAAGCAAAAGCCGTTTTTTCGGAAAGTAAAAACCATGTTTGTTTTTTCGGGAAAGCCACGTTTGGCAAGGGCACTCTTGTCCTTTCACGCTTCTAAGGGCAATATGGTCTTTAAAATAATTCCATAAATTTTAATGGCTAATTCTCACCGTACTTTGGCCGGATGGGGTGATCTGCAACTTTTTTGCATAGTCCAGAGGGTTTTTTTGCATTTTTAATAGTTCAGGGGGTTAGTTACAGATTTTCCCTTTTTTTTATTTATTTATTATTTTTTTTTTTTGCATTTAGCCTTCAATTATAATGCATTCATTAATCTTTATTAGTGAAACCTACAATTAAGTAAAAAAAAAAAAATGTTAAGGAAAAATTAATTATTAAGTTAAACAATAATAATTAGGGGAAAAAGTATAAAAGTAAGAAGAAGTTTAATGCAATTGAGTTGATAAGTCACTTTAACTTGAATGCTGCCAGACTCTTATTCTACGTGCACATCTTGGTTGAGGGAGACGACCCACTTCAAAATGTGTACCTCAAACGGGAAAAAGGTTTTAAGCATGAATCCTAAACATACCCAAAAAAAAAAATTATAATTGAGATACAATTAATATAATGCTCTAATATAATGGCATTTATTTGATTTTATGCGACATTTAATCAAATAATATAATTAATGCTCTTCCATGTGTTCTAAGTATAGTCATCTAAACATGGTACAAAGGACAAATCAGAGAAATTTTTTCATAGAGATTTACACAAAAATGTCAAAACGAGTATTTAGGAACCTCTCCTATCCTTTTCCTCCATTTTTGGAAGGACAAGAAAATCACTATGCATGGTTTAGTGAGCCCCTCCTTCTCCTTCCAAATCCTTCCATTTCTCTCCAATTTTTTGAAAAAAAAGTTTCCGGCCCAATCGCTACCTTTCTTTTCCTCTCAGTATGGTTGCAACTTGGGCGGGCTAACCCAGCCCAACCCGAAAATTTGAAATTTGGACTTTAAGTTTACAAATCGGGTTCATGTTCGGGTTGGGTTTTGTCAAAACCTAGACATATTCGGGTTGGGCTCGGGTTCAAAACCCAAAAATAAAAAAATAAAAAAAAAAAATTTTCTTTTTTTTTCCTTCGTTCTCTTTCCTCTCTCTTCTTTCTCTCTCTCTTTCTCTGTATACCGTCCCCATACATTCAAGGTAGTAGTTGGAGAGAGAGAGAGGGGGGCAAGCTTGAGAGTTGAGAGACAGCGGTTGAAGCTTTGCCGACGGCGAACGGCGAACTTGATCTGGAACAGCGGGCGATGGAAACCGAAAGATCTGGTTTTTGATTTTTTGAACAATCTAAAATGATATGCCGATATGGGTTTTGAACTTTTGATTGTTGCAGATAGATGAAACTGAAATATATGAGCTTTAAAGTTTTTGTAGTTTGCAGTTGTTGCAGAGAAAGAACTGGTTTTTGATTTTTTAAACAATCTGAAATGATATGCCGATATGGGTTTTGAACCTTTGATTGTTGCAGATAGATAACCCATGTAAAAAAAAAAAAAAAAAGTTTTCAACCCGTCAACCCGACCCAACCCATCCAAAAATATTCGGGCTGGGTTATAATCATAACCTACGTTGAATATAATTCGGGTTGGCCCAACCCAACCTGATTTGGGTTGAGGTTAGGTTGGGACTGGGCTAGGTTGGGCCAACCCAACTTGCAGCCCTACCTCTCAGCCACTTATTTAATCAAGTGCAAGCATTAGAAAAGGAAAAGATTCATTGCTTCATGGCACATGATCTTGGGTTAAGCCAAGCTAGGGGTGACCAAAAGACCTGCCAATGGTTTGGAAAAGAGAGTACACAACTGATCGACGATACTTGTAATGAATTTTGAAGCAAGAAATATGAGAAAAGGATTTTTATTTTTTTTGTACTCTGTTGTTCCATTTGACTATCATATATTAACCCCTTGAAAAACATTATATGTATGAATATAGAATTTCCTATCCTCTTAAAAGGACCACAACTTCCTAAGTCATGAAAGTTGAAATTGATTAGAAAGAACTATAAGAATGAAAACATTCAGTTGACGAAGATAATTAAAGCCGTTATTAATGATAAATCAAATCGCTGCAGTCGGAATACACTCAACTGACCATTAAATGAGGTATGAGAAAAACCTTCTTTGACTTGGCTACGAACTTCTTTTTCTCTCTTGAACCTCGTTGACTTGATAGCCGTCTCCTGAACCTCGTTGAGTTGATAGCTGTTTTTGTTTTGGAGAGTCGTTCCGGACCGCTCGAATTTCTTCCCCAACAATTACTATTCTGAATATGACATATAATGAACATAGGTGTGCACATTCACCATTAGAGAAAAATTCTGCACATAAATTATAATGATAACATTCATTTCATGTCATGTTTGGGGACCGTGGAATGGGGGTCTTGTAATTGTAATTGTCGAGAAAAATGGTTCAGACATTAAAGTCAGATAATTTAAATCAAAATCCCCAAAGGAAACATCAAAAGAATTTTTCTTCAATTTCACCATGTCTAAACTTAGATATTGAGAATGACTTGACATTCATTTCTTGATGGCACATGCTGTTGGCTTAAGCCAAGGGGGCGGTGGCCAAAAGATCTGTGAATGGTCCGGAAAATAAGCTAGAGGCCTGCACTTGTTATCCACAAAGCTGAAAACGCCAGTGCCCTCATACTCAGCAAACAAAGGTTCAGAAAAGTAAATGCAATCCCCTTTCAAACCAGAGAAATCTGGAGCCGAAACAGAATAGGAGCAGGCATCAAAAGCAAACAGCACTCGATCACCCAAACTTAGAATCTGCTCCCATTTCTTTTCCGTCTCATTCAACTTAAAAACTTTCAAATAAACCTTGTTAAGAGGATCATCTCTAGCTTACGACTCAATGGGATCCCATATCTCATCTTCATATTGGTATGTAAAAATATTTTTTCCCTTATCAATCAAAAACAAATCACCACACGACTTCACCAAACGTAGTCTTTCATCACAGCCATAATGAGGCCCAAACGATGCAATTGGCTTAGGGTTCAAGTCTGGACCAATCACTAGAGTCATTCCTCTACACCCAACTGCATAAAACTGTCCCTTGTGATGCACCAAGTCATGGTAAGAATATTGAGACTGCTCCCAACCAGCAATTCTGGTCCATTCCTTATCTCCCAACTTGAAAAACCACAACTTTCCATCTTCGATAGCCATGACCACCTGATCATCAACACCAGACCATGGACTCGAGGACACAACCACTTTCTCAAAAAGTGGAGAATCATCATCACTAGAAGAAGAATAAAAAGAATAGTAGGGTTCATCTTCCTCCAATTCCTCACTTGGATCAATATTAAAACAAAGACGATAGGATTTACCTATTTTGGTGATACGAAAGTTGAGCAAATTAAGTTGTTTAGGAAACTTTCTGGACATTTTAGTTCCAGAGAGAGGATGAAGGGCACGAAATTTGCCAATTTCAATTTCTTCAACCCTAACCAACCAGGGAATGGAATTTGGTGTGGGATTTTGTTAATTGGGCGGTTGGAGGAGGTAGATGGTGCTTTTGATGGGAGAGAAGTAACCGTCGACGCCTTTGCAGTTTCTAAATCGGAGAGGCACAGGAGGACGAGGAGGAAGGGGTTTGTTATAGAGTGGAATTGAGGAACGCCATGAACGACAGACGGAGCGCAATCGGAGATTGTCGATGCGAGTGTTGAGATGTTTTTCTATCATCACTGACAGGAGATCTTCTGGCAGTTGAGACCACTGGACTCTTCTGTCTCTCTACGCCATTCTTATGCTCTGAAACCAAAAGTTTCTCGAGGTGCTCGGTGACGGCGAGCTTACCGGAGAACACAATGACTGTTCGCGATGGCGACGCTGAACCACAGGGGCAGACGGCAGTGAGTTGAACTGAAACAGCGGCGGCAAGCAAGGATGAACCCACCGGACGGCGACTTTTGTTCTTAACGATGGTCGCGGATTAGAACGGTGGCGGTAACGACGGTATGAGTCGTGAAGCTTCAATGAATTACGACAATGGTGGCGATGAACTTGGAAGATGCCGGTGAGCTTACCGATGAGCAATGGAACTGAACTGGATATGGAGATTTGAGATCGAGTCACCTGAATACGGAGATTTGAAAGCAAATGAGAAGGATTTGTTGAAAATCAATGGCGAATGAGAGGATTTGCTAAGACTGAAAATTAGGGTTTCGAATTTGGGGGTTCTCTGTACAATGCGATATATATATATATATATATATATATATATATATATATATCCAAACTCAAGACCAAGTCCTCGCCTGCAATTTATTGGGTTTGTTCTTAGCACATGATGCTCTCAATGGAGAGAGACCCAGCACCAAATCCGATCAACCCCAGTATACAACCTGTTTAAATTGGAACCCATTTTGATGTTATAACTTCACAATTTCCTCTCATCTCCTTCAATTTCTTGTTGGCCCCAACAAATGCTACGAGATGGACACGGAGAGGAGGGTGGTGGAGGCTGCCGATAGAGAAGAAATACAATTACTATTTTATATATATATATATATATATATATATATATATATAATTCTCCACTAATTGAGTTGTCATTCTCTTATTGATGGAGAATTGTTTTTGTCCACTTCAATAAAATAATTCTGGGCAATTTTCATTGGACACAAGATTACAATTGTTACATCAGCCTATTCAAAAAAATAATAAAAATAAAATAAAATAATATATATATATATATATATATATATATATATTTAACACGAGGGTTAAATGGTAATTTTCATTTTCTGTTAACGGCTGCTTCACGGTTGCTTAACGGTTCTTGACTAAGTGTAACAAAACGATAGTTTAGAGGGTTTTACTTACTTCAGGAAGTTTCTTGTAATCGGGTTATAATTGAGGGTGAGTTTAATACCCTTAACCCTATAATATATATAATCCTTTTTCTTTTTTCTTTTTCTTTTTTTTTTTTTCCTGGCAAACAACAACAACAACTAAAGCCTCAAAAATCACTGTAAGTCAAGCTGTGCACGATGGAGGATATCCAATGGAATATGAGAAAGAATAATGTCTTCGTGACTATAACTTTGAGAAAGTTTAGTAATCATATGGGCTACCTCATTGCCATGTCTACGCACATGGCTAAGTCGAAACGAGAGAACTCTCTGAAGTCCACACTGAATATCATGAATCACAGCCGCCATTTCCACGGAACAAACATCAGCGTCCAAAACAGCCTTACAAACAATCAAAGAGTCAGTCTCAAACCAATAGCGAGGAAATGAAAAATGATGAGCCCATAACAGAGCCTTACGAAGGCACACAGCTTCAGCCAAAGAAGCATTCTGAGCTTTGAAAGAACAAAACACAACTGCATACATAATGAACCTATTTTCATCACGAAACACGGCCCTACCACCCCCCTAAAGGGA
Source organism: Cornus florida (assembly GCF_030987335.1). NCBI lineage: Eukaryota > Viridiplantae > Streptophyta > Magnoliopsida > Cornales > Cornaceae > Cornus > Cornus florida. The sequence continues at coordinate 50,691,052 of NW_026775572.1, forward strand.
AGTTGAAGAGAACGAGGCATCCACATTACATTTGATCTCACCAACATGAGGGAGGGTCCATCCAGAAGCTGAGGGAAAAGAATTGATATTCGCTGTGACAGTAGCCATGGAGAGAGGAAGTCCAGACACCGAAGCTTCCAAAAATTCCCAATAAAGAGAGCTGGCTGAATTAACTATTCGAATATCATCCTAACATTCATTCTTAAAAATAACGGAGTTTCGAGCTTTTCAAATTTGCTAACAAAAAGTAGCAACAAAACTCAGAGCTTTAAGGCCTTCTGCTGAAATGCCCCACAAAGAAATTAGGCTCCCCCACCACTCTTGAAAAAAAGAAGGCTGAGTCAAAGTAAAATCAAACCAAAATGGCGACAATTTCCAACCACTAACAGAAGAGGGTCATAAAAATAACATATGAATTAAATTTTCCTCTGCAAGACCGCAGCGACAACATATAGAGTCCTTGCCAATTCCTCGGGAAACAAGATTAGCATAAACTGAAAGAGCATTTTTGCAGCATTTCTAGACAAAGATCTTAATTTTCTCTGTTGCTTTGCATCACCAAATTCCACACCATACTTTATTAGACGAAGCTAATAATTGATTGCCATCATCGGTTGGAGAAGACACAAAATTACTCCCATGCAAAAGTTTAGTAGCTAGATAATACGCAGATCGAACCGAAAAAATACCTTTCGATCCGGGGCCCAAATTTGTGTATCTCCCATATTAAAGAAACTAAAATGGCAGTGATGGATATGATTAACAATCGAAGTAGGCATCCATTTTACCACCTCATGCATATTCCAAGTGTTAGAAGAAGGATCAATAAGTTGAGAAACTTTTTGGGGACAAGCGGGGGATGAGGGCTTTTGAAGCGTACCAAGAAAATTTGGGATCCATTTGTCAAACCATATATCAATAGATTGGCCATTCCCAACAATCCAATGAGTTCCTTCTTTCAAAAGGCGCTGTGTGGACCAAATGCTCTGCCATGCCCAAGATGGATTGGATCCGAAGGAAGCTTGGAGAAAAGAACAATTCTTAAAATATTTAGCTTTGAAAAGCTGAAAAGCTAACCCTTGTTTCTGCACCTGGAAATTCTATCCATGTTTAGCGAGAAGTGCTACATTATAACTTGTAAAATCACGGAAGCCCAAACCACCAACATCCTTGCTTGTACAGAGATCGTTCTACTTCACCCAACATAGTTTCTTGGAAAAATTCTGGGAACCCCACCAAAACCGCCGGACAATAAAAGTTAAGGATGAATAAAGCTTCCTTAGAAGTTTAAAACACGATATCACATAGGTCGGGAGGGCACTTTACACAGCTTGGATAAAAACCTTGCGGCCTGCTGAAGAAAGAAGGCGGGATTGCCAGCTTGCCAAACGATTAACGACTCGTTGATAGACAAAGTGAAACACATCCCATTTTGATCTCCCAATGATGGCTGGCATGCCTAGATATTTCGCCTTCAGACCTTCTTAACGAATACCAGAATATTACATATCTCTTTTTTTCCCTGCTAAGGCATATTTTTAGAAAATAAAATGGAAGATTTTTGAAAATTAACTTGCTAACCTGAGGCTTGCTCATATCGATGAAGACTATTTTTTATAGAGGTAACTTCAGACTTGGAAGCTTTACAGAAAAATAATGAAGTCATCTACAAAAAAGAGGTGGGAAATTTTCGGAGCCTGTCTGCAAATTTTAATACCGGAAATAACATGATGATGACAAACAACTCGCAAAGAACATGATAATGCTTCAGCACAAAGAATAAATAAGTATGGAGAAAGAAGATCACCTTGTCGCAAACCTCGTGATGGTTTAAAGAAACCCACTGGATTACCATTAAAGATAATTGACATTGATACAGTGGAAACACAAGACATAATAAGGTTAATCCAATGAGCATGAAACCCAAGTTTTTCCATAATAGCTTACAAAAAAGCCCATTCAATACGATTACACGTCTTACTTATATCAAGTTTTAAGGCAAGAAAAGCTTTTATTCCTTTTTGTTTCTTTTTCAAGTAATGAAGAAGCTCATGAGTGACTAAAATATTATCAGTTATTTGATGGCCCGAAACAAAAGCGCTTTAAGACTCATGAATAAGACTCATGAATAATTCCATAAAGGATGGGTTTCAATCGATTTGCTAATACTTTAGCAATAATTTTGTAAGAAACATTGCATAACGTAATGGGCCTGAAATGTGATACTTGTGTTGGAGCCTCAGTTTTAGGTATGAGAACCAGGTTAGTATGATTTAAACATTTAAGCAAACTTCCAGAATGTATAAAACTAGTGACAGCTCCAACCACATCATTTTTAATTAACGTCCAATAACTTTGAAAAAAAAAAGGGGTTATACCATCTGGACCAGGAGCTTTACAAGGCTGCATCTAAAACACGGCGTGCTTTATTTCATCTTCAGTAGGAGGACGAAGAAGACGCTGGTTCATATCAGCAGCAACACATTGAGGGATCTTCCGGAGGAATTGAGCAATACCCATCGGGTTTTGAGACTGATAAAGACCGGAAATATTGAAGAAAGATATTTTGCACAATAGGTTCTTGATCAATCCAATGCCCATCCAGGTCCTCAATCCAGAAATGAAATTACGCTGACGACGACGCACTGTTGAAGCATGAAAAAATTTAGAATTCCGATCACCTAATTTTAGCCACTGGACGCGAGATTTTTGAGACCAATAAAGCTCCTCATCCTTCCAAAATCATGTAACTGTTGTTCTGCAATCTGGACCTGGTCTGGATAATACGGAAACACCTCTTCCTTGAGATGTTTTAGATTATGTTCAGCCTCCACAATCTTCCTTCGCGAATTAAATCATTTGCTTTGAGCCCATATAATAAGAGCTTTCTTACAGAATTGTAATTTTTTTGACAATTGAAACATGCGAGACCTATGAATATTAACATCCCATGCCCTCTGAATAACATCTCGGCATTGTTCATCGGGCACCCATCTAGCATCAAAATAAAATTGTTTCGCTGGACACTGGAAACGGGGCAATACATCAAGAAGGAGAGCACAATAATCAGATCCTGCCACCATTAAATGAGAGAGTTTTGCATTCGGAAACAAACCTCTCCATGCTTCTCCAGCCAACGCCGGATCGAGACATTGTTGAATATTTGCCAAACCATTCCTGTGATTACACCAAGTGTAAGGATAACCAATATAACCTATATCAAGGAGCATTCCTCCAATAACTCCTTGAAATTCTAAAAAACCCACGTTGGTTTAGCACGTCCACCATACTTCTCAGCCAGTGCTAAAATTTCATTAAAATCACCCAAAAGAAGCCATCAATCTCCCCAAGAAGTCTTTTTAGACTTCAGATAATGCCATTGATTGGCCCTAATTTGATCCACTGAACTGGCATACAAAATAGTTAGGAACTAATTCCCTTGACGTGGATTTTGAAAATCCATGGTGATTTGAAAATTAGTCCAAACAATAATTTGAAAAAGAGATTCATCATTCCAAAAAATAGCCAAACCCCCTGCTCTACCTATTGGATCAACACTCCAATGAAAACTATAACCAAGAGAGTGCTGCAAATTAGTAATATAATTCAGTGAATTCTTGGTTTCCAACAATGCCACAAAGGATGGAGAATGATTCCTAATAAGCTTTTTGAGTTGTTGGACTGTTGAGGATTACCCACCCCTTGGCAATTCTAGACCAGAATCTTTATGGGACTCGAGGGGGTCAATTTAGCATGAAGGACTGGACCAGTTTGAAAATTATTTGATGTAGTAGTGAATTCCAAAGTGGCTGGCAAAGAGTAAGGCGCATGGAGAACCGGACAACCCGTCGACGTCCCCTGATCAGCTAGATTGCCAACTAGAGCTAAATCTAAAACATGACTATCTCTGAGATCATTAGACAAAGAAGTAACACAAACCTGGGCTTGAGAAGGGGGTCCAATATCCAAGTCCGAGTTAACCATATCTCCATAACCACTATTCAAAACATGGGCCCCTAAAGGAGAAGACCCGATTCCGGATGAAGGGACAGGCCTAGCACTAGCCCAATCCGGTACAGTACCCATCCGTTTTGACCACAGTCAATAGCGTACTCCAGACGCCTCTTGAAGACCTAGGGTTTGGGCTCAACACCGGTAAACACCGCCGCTGGCCAATCAAACAAGCAACACACTACCCCACAACCCTTACTGTAGATGCCCAAAGTAAATACAAGCTCCAATGAATATTGAATCACAAATACTACAACAGTTACAGAACAAAAGCACAATCACCCAAAGAGACAAATCGATTCCCCACAATAAGACCCACAAACAATATTCTCAAGACACAGACCCAAATCTAAAAGAAAGGTAAGGAGGAGAGATAACAGAGAACAAGAATTTAACCAATAAGCTTCAGATACCAAGATCTAACACAACAACCACATGTAGCAGTACCCAGAACAAGAGAGCAACAAGCTACCTAAATCAGAAGGCCAAGCAACCAAGCTGGATACCAGCCCAACGAACAACCAAAGAGACTAAATATACAAAGAAGGAAAAGAACAAAACTCAAAGTGAGACAAGCTCACAACAAAAACTCCGACAAGCAGAGAACTCTTCAAAGTGAAGAGGAAGCTCTTATGGAAAAGGAGAAACAAAACCCATATATATAATCCTTGGTGAGCGGTACGTAAGCTGACTTTTAATCGTAACATTATAATCCTACTTCAATTTATTAATAAATTTTCCTTTTTTATATTCTAAGTAACTTCTTTATTTATTTTCTTACCATTATATTATTTATTATGAATGAAGAAAAATAAAACTAAATCTAAAACTAAAACTAAAACTAATCCAATTTAGTTAGGATTTTCGTCTCTGTTACTTGCCATGCCTCGCCAAAAAAAATAATTAAAAAAAAAAAAAAAAATCTTTCCTATGGCTAACAGCCGTTCAACCAAAGGCTAATTAAGATATTCGCAAAGCCAATAAAATTCTAGCGGCTGCAGTAATTAATTTGGTTTAATAACTTTTGAAATTATGATGATTATTGGAGGGACTAACTTGGTTTCACAATATGTGATTAGTAGTAATTTTATAATTTAATAGTTAATAACTTTATAAATAATATCATCAATCTTGTAAAAGTATTATGGGTAATTTACACTGATCTCTCCTATGATTTGTCATAATTACATGGACCTATCCACTTATTTGAGAATTTACACGTACCTCACCTAAAAATGAAACTAACCTACACGAATCTCCCCTCGTAGTGACGGACCGTTAAATGGATTAACAGTCCTGTTTAATTTACTAAAATGCCCTTAAGTTATTATAGTAAATGACTGGATTACCCATTCCGCTCTCTCTGTATCAACACCACCCACCACCATACTCTCCGGCAATAAATTCCGACAAACCACCACCATAACAGTGATAAGACATAAATTACCTTGCTCTCTATCCTCAAAACCGCTGCCACCACACCTCGACCACCACCCCCCAGCGAACCACCACCAATTAGATGAAAGGTCCCAAATCTTTGTTTAGTTCAAAATTTTAATTGCATATTCTATTTTATAGACCTTAGAATCAATTATAACTAATTGAAATGTAACAACTAACAAGAACAAAATTTTAATTATGGAATGGACAATATTTGAAAATGCACAATTCATGAACTATAAACAATCACAGAATCAGTAGTAGTTCTAATTATTGCAAGGTGTAACATCGTAACACTTGCGAGCCAACTTAATGTAATCCAATCAATGCAATATCTCTGCATTCGGGTCTTTCTCAATCACAACATCAGAAACCGTAATTTGAAGGGTACCTCTGTAGGCGTTGATCCGACCGTGAACCCGAGTGACCACGCCAAGTTGGATCTAGGAGGCAAAAGTGGCGGCCATATCGGTAATTAATCGAACATCTGATGGGTTGCGACGAGAGAAGTGTGGGGAATTGAGTTAGTTGAGCAAGAGCACGCAGGGGACACAACCAGTGTCATTGTCAACATTGAATCTGAGGAATCAATCGTATTTAAGCTTTCGGCAGGTGATGACACCGAGGGTTTCAGCACGTGAGAAGGGCGTGCCTCTGTAAGAAAGAGAGAAAATAAAATAAAATAAAAAATAATAATAATAAGTGGATCTGAGGAGGTTGGAGTGAGAAAAAGCAAATAGAAGGCTAGGAACTTTATGTGAGTGTTGTAGAGAGCATCCATGAGATAAAGAGAGAGAGAGAGAGAGAGAGAGAAAAAAAGTATTTTGGTGGATTGTTGTGTGTATATAGTAATATAAAGCAAGATGGGTAAAGAGAGAAAGGAAGAGGGCGGCGAGTAGAGTGTTCGGCTGCCGTAATGACTACTCCGGCTATGAATAGAGACATCAGCGACGACAATAGACCAGGCGAATTGGTAAGAGGCAGAGAAAGGAGAGAGAAACAATATATGGTAGGGATAATGGTATTATGGTCATTTAACTTAAATAAGTGGATGAGATCAGCAGAAACTGTCATTGACTGGCATTGATCGTATCGAAAGGAGGGTCCGTGTAAGATAGTTTCATTTTTAGGGGAGGTTCGTGTAAATTCTCAAACCAGGGGGAGGTCCCTATAATTATGGCAAACAATAGGGGAAGTCCGTGTAAATTACCCACGTACTATTTACACTAACTTGAAATACATATACAAATACAAATAGGCTTTAAAAAGAAAAATAGTAAAATCCTGCATTGTCATACTTTGCCTGGTGAAATTTTAATCAATATCAATCTATATACTAGCAATTCCAGACTTAACCACCAACATCTAAGCTACAATTTGCCTGTTGGTATGACTAAGAAACATAAGAAGTTTTTTTAATTAATGAAGTGGTAGGAATATTGTTGAAATATTTCTTTTCATTTTCTCTTCTTACATATAGGAAGTTACAACAATGCTTGATTAATTAAAAGTCAAACTAGTCTAGTAGTTAATTGCTGTATTAATTTAATGAATTTTCTCATTATTAAATTATTAACTATAACAAAATAATAATAATAATAATAATAATAAGAGAGATTGGTGTACAATCTATGTTCAACCTTTCTGAATCCTTTATCAACTTTTGTTGATGGCAGACGGATAGATAGATGTAACGGGTGGGCACTTACCCATTTGCCTAAAAGTTTAAGTTGTTGAGTAGTGCTACATACCCATATATTTATACCCCTCTCACTTTCCATCCGGACCCGATGTGGGACAAATATCCCTTATAACATTCTCCCCAACCTGAACTCACAACGTTTTCATTGCGATCGGGCCACCCTGCCTACCCAGATGGCTCACCCGGACGCCTTCCAGGCCGAGCGCTTGGTGTGGCACAGAATCAAAGACTGGGTCTGTCTTTGATACCAACTGTAACAGGTGAGCGTTTACCTAATTACCCAAAAGCTTAAGTTGTTAGGTAATGTTGCATACCCAACCATTTATACCCCTTTCACTTTCCATCTGGATCCTATGTGGGACAAATATCCCTTGTAACATTCTCCCCCACCTGAATAGAGGTTAGTGAGACCCTTGACAGCCATGAGGGTGCTCAGGTAGGCTGTCAGCATGCATTGAAGGTGTTCAATGGCATTTTTGTAATTATGCTAAAAAAATGAAGTTTGAAGTTTAGACTCGAGAATTTAATGGGAGGTACTTTGAGACCTTAGAAGACTGTTGGTGAAAATAGAATTCAATTTAGAGGTCCAAAGAATCTAATGTGGCCATTGTACCTCATCGGATATATGTGATATCTGTTCCTGTAAGAGTTATAATATCCATTATATCTAAGCTATGAAGTGTGGGAGTTGAAGACACCCCTCAGCAGCTATGCCCCTCAGATAGGCTATGGTATGCCTTGCATGAAACACGCATAGAGTGTTTTGCCAATGTGTTTAGGCACGGGTTGTACCACCCCAAGCTGGTGGCGCGAGATGGCTGGATCCAGACACTTAAGGGCAGACCAGCATGCGTCAAGTGCATGCATGTGACACTCTCAGAGCACATGTGCGAGTGTCCCCAGCCTTGTGCATGGCTTTGCACGCCATGCACCCATGGGCTGTTATGTGTGCTAACTTGCCTTTGGGCAATGATTGATCTGACTAAGACATGTGTTCAGTTGTAGGATTGTTTCGCATCACATCCTTCTAAACTCATGGTGCACATTCACATGGTGTGGACATGGTTTAGCGTTATAGCTAAGACGTTGGCATGGTTCAGTGCCATGTCCCAGACCAAGGAATGGTCAATGTGGAGTTGGCATAGTTCAAGGCCATGTCCTAACACACCAAGGTGTGGTTTATAAAAGGTGTGGACTTAATTGGTTCAACGCTAAGTCTTAATAAACTAAGGTATGGGTTCAACTTGGTTAGATTGTGGGGGTTCAGATTTATGGGTCATGGCACCCACATATCTCTTAGTGGGCAGCAAGTGTGCCTATCAGGCAAGCATCCAATCAGAATTAGGCATGTAGGAGCAGTTGAGATATGAGCAAAGACTTATGATCAGTTGTTCCAAAGAAGCCTTGTGAGTTCTGTTCGGTTGTGATAGCATATGCAGATATGCAATATGGCTTATGCTCAGGTATTACTATGGCATATTTTCATTGGTTGGTTTCCTGTAAGTTGGGGGATCTCCAACTAAACATATGTATCTATGTCAGACACAGATAGGTGATTGAGAGAGAAACTTCCATGATGTGCTTTAGGATTCTAATTGGGTTATTTGGCTAAAAGGTTGGGCCACACAACCTTTCATATTGTGTCTGGTTACAAACACATACATGCCAGTTATGGACAATTTTATTTAAGTGCCTATAAATTGGGATGCAAAGGGCTTGGGTTAGGCAGAATGTACATTGTTATGTATGCAATGAGTGCTTACGTCTCTTGTACGAAATTATGTCCTTTGTATTCTATTCAATAATATCAAAGGTTGAGACTTTGTCTTGTAAACTCTTTGTGCCTATATTTGTGTTTGTGTATTATGTGTGTTGTGTTGGCTGAGACTTGGTAACCCCAAGTGCCATTATAGAGAAAAAAATTCATAGTGTAATTCGTCCTTGTAACAATTGATATCAGAGCCCCGTTCTATGATGGCTGGAGGCAATATTCGAGAAAGAGTTTCCCGGTCGGAGAACTTTATGGGTTTTCCTATAGAAACAGAGACAGAGGCAGATGTTGCAGAAAGCCTTTTTGTCCAAATCAAAAATATGGCTTCTGAAGTACAGATCTTGAAGAATGATTCTAAAGGGGTGAATAATTCCATGCAGGCCACTAAAGAAAAATATATTGACCCATATAATGGAATTTGTTGAGTCTTTAACTGATGTCTTCAAGCAGAATCTGAAGGATGTGGAAGATGATATGTCCCTTGACGCTCCTGCATAGAAAATTAAGGTGCCGGATCTTAAGTCTTTCAGTGGTACCCGAAATGCCAAAAAAGTTAAAAAAAACTTCCTGTGGGACATGGAACAGTACTTTAAGGCTGCCCGGATCCCTGATGGTGAGAAAGTAACCATTACAAGCATGTATCCATTAGGTGATGCAAAGCTTTGGTGGCACACACAGACGGAGCATGATGCTTCGGTGGGCAGGCCTTGATTGAGATCTGGGAAACCCTGAAGAAGGAATTAAAGGATTAGTTCTTGCCTCAGAACACTGTATAGATTGTAAGGGAATTTCTGAAGAAATTGAAGCACATAGGCACAATTCCTGACTACGTGAAGGAATTCAGTTCCTTGATGCCGGACATTCGACATATGTCAGAAGAAGATAAACTATTCAATTTCTTGTCTAGCTTACAACCATGGGCTTAGGTAAAACTTTGTAGGCAAGGTGCGAGGGACCTTCCTACTGCAATGACAACATCAGATTGTCTGGTAGATTTTAAGATGTCGGGATCTACACTTACAGACAAGAAGAAGTCTAAAGATGGGAAGAAAGACAAAGGTCAGCCCTTCAAGTTCAAAGACAAGAAGAAGACAAGACCAAGAAGAGGGATAAGGGTTTTGGCAAGTCAAAGGCAGACTAAAACAAAAGGAGGAACAGTGGGACAAAACCCACCTCTGGTTGTTTTTTCTGCAATGGTCCCCATCGTGTTAGAGACTGCCCTAAAAGGGAAAAACTGAGTGTTATTGTCACTAAGAATTCAAAGGGAGATTCAGACTCGAATAGCCTAACCCGAGTTAATCCTCCACGGTTGATGAATGTTCTTACTGATGAGCAGTCCTTGTTCTAGAAATAACTCATGTTCATTCAAGTGACTCTAAATGGCAAAAAAGTGTTGGCTATGGTAGACACGGGTGCCACTCATAACTTTATTGCGCAAAAGGAAGTAACTTTAATTTAAAGTTGATTGGTAATTCTAATAAGATAAAGGCCGTGAATTCAAAAGCCAAGCCTATCTTAGGTATGGCTATAACTTCTTTGAAAGTTGGGTGTTGGGAGGGCCAAATCAGTCTTATGGTTGTACCCTTAGATGATTTTGATATAATCCTTGGGAATGATTTCTTTCTGAAAGCCAAAGTGGATGTTGTGTCGTATTTAGGAGGAATTTTTATTGGAGAACAGGGTTGTTCATACTTCATTCCATCAGTGGCTTTTTATGGGGATAAGGATAAAGGAAAACGTAAGTACGACATTGAGATGATCTCTACACTGCAAGTGAAAATAGGTTTGAAGAAAGGGAACTCTACCTTTCTTGTAGCCATGATAGAGATCAAACCAGACCAGCTTGTTGAAGTTCTGAATTTTGTTGTTGAGATTCTGAAGGAATTTTCAAACGCGATGTCTCCAAAACTTCCCAAACAATTGCCCCCTCGAAGTGTTGTGGATCATAAGATAGAGTTGGAGCCTGGTGTTAGGCCTCCTACTCAGGGCCCTGACCGGATAACGCCTTCATAATTGGCTGAACTGTGTAAGCAGTTGGATGAGTTGCTCAAGTCTGGCTACATTTAACCATCCAAGGCACCATACCAGAAGAAGCAAGATGGCTAAATGCGAATATGTGTGGACTATAGAGCTCTGAATAAAGTGAATGTGAAGAATAAGTACCCAGTGCCCAATAATATATGCAGACTTATTTGATAGGCTGTCAAGAGCATCCTACTTTACCAAGTTAGACCTGCGTGCAGGCTACTCGCAAGTGCATATAGCAGAAGGAGATGAACCCAAAACTACATGTGTAACTCGTTATAGGTCTTATGATCGAGTTTCTTGTAATGCCGTTTGGGCTAACCGATGCCCTAGCAACCTTCTGTAACTTAATGAATAATATGTTTTATGACTACATCGATCGCTTTGTTGTGGTTTATCTGGATGATATTGTAGTCTATAGTGAGTCCCTAAAAGATAAACACTTGAGATTGGTTTTCTTAAAACTGAAGGAGTTTCAGTTGTATGTCAAGAAAGAGAAATGTGAGTTTTGTCGCCAAGAAGTAATGTTTTTGGGACATTGGGTCAATGAAGGCCATGTCAGGATGGATAAGAGAAAGGTTAAAGCCATCCTTGATTGGTCTTTACCTATTAAAGTTACAGAAATGAGGTATTTTTTGGGTTTGGTAAACTACTACAGAAAGTTTATAAATGAGTATTCCAAGAAGGTCAGTCACTTAGCGGACTTACTGAAGAAGGACAAACAGTGGGTTTGGTCTGAGGAGTGTCAGAAAGCTTTTGAGTAGCTCAAACTGACAGTGTCTACAGAACCGGTTCTTAGACTGCCTGACTTCTGTTTACCATTTGAGGTGCACACTAATTCCTAGAGCAATGTTTTTGGTTCAGGAAGGCCACCTACGTGCCTTTGAAAGTAGGAAGCTTAATGTCACGGGCTTAGAGTTTCAGCACCACTCTAGTTACTCCCGTGCGTCACCAAGACGTTACTTCTACTCTCGCAAATACTTGGTTAGCCTAACTCCCTTAGCCAACACATTCCCTTCTCACTTGGCTTGCACACTCATACACACTAAGGCACTTAAGTTGGCAAGGAAAGAATACTTTTATTACTTTAAAGAATGTTTTGTACAAGGCTAGCACTCAAACTCTCTACAAGGTTCTCAAGACTCACTCTAAGACTTGATGACTACAAAATGAAGTCCTACTCCTATTTATAGGCATCCCCATCCCTAATGGATAGGTAGGATGCATTCTAACCAACGGTAAAGATCGATTCTCTAGAATCTTTTCCTACCTTCTTCACACTTCCATACTTATCCACAAGTATCTATAACATTCTAGAACTCTCCATACTACTCCACACAATTCTAGAGAACTCTAGAATATACTACACATAACTAGAATCTTCCACACAACACTAGACAACTCCGGAAGACTCTAGAAACTCTACTTGCCATGCAGTTGCCATGCAACGTCCTACTCAGCGCCTGCGTGTCGCCTGCGTGGCGTAACCTCCATAGACGGGGCATGACAATCTCCCCTACCCATTTCCGTGACGCCCTCGTCACGATTTTTTCAGCTGACCCAGCCTCTCGCAAGTCATCAGCACTTGCGCATGTGTCCTTGGCCCAAACGTACGTGCCCCCTTCGGGAGATGTGAGGTCTTCACGAGCTCCATCGTGTTGACTGCCACCTCTGGACTCTTCTTCTTACCCACGAGCGGCACCGTGCATGCGGCCTTGCCTTCCTCGCCCCCAAGTATCATTAACGCACCAAGGCATGGTAGTGGCGCGGCGTTGTTCCTGTCCATGAGCTCTAACCCCAGCACCATGTCGTGGTCGTCCATCTCCGCAACCTGGAACTCGGCCCTGCCCTTCCACCCTTGCATGCATAGCTCCACCTCCTTGCACACTCTGCTCACACGTGCCTCCTCAGAGTTGACGACCTTGATCCAGCCCTCTGTCTTGCGCATCTCTAAGCCAAGTCGTTGCACCTCCTTCGGGGTAATGAAGTTGTGCGTGGCGCCCGTGTCCACCAACACTTGCACGGCTTTGCTACCAACCTGCGCATCCACATAGCACACCCCGGCTACCTTCTTCGCCTTGCCCTTCTTCTTGGTGTCATACGCTATGCTATTGAGCATCTACATAGCCCCCATGCACCTGTCTTCATCACTGCCCACATCGTCCACCTTGCCCTTACCTTTATCCTTCACAAGGGCGCTCATGGTCTACTTGTTGGGGCAGTTTCGCAATATGTGCGGCCCTTCGCACAAGTAGCACTTCGGCGGCTCCCACTTGCCCTTGTCGCGGCGCTCCCCTTTGCCACTAGCTTTGGACCTCTCTTCATAGTCCTTGCCCTTGTCATGACGTGGGTGTCTCTTCTCATCGCTGTACTCATCATCACTGGACTTGGGCGAGCCCCTTTTCTTGAAGCGCCGGTCTCCTCCACCTTTGCCGTGGTCCCTCCTTGGAGACGTGCCCCTCTGGTCATCGCGCCTAAAGTCTTCAAGGCGCTCCGCTATAGCCATTGCGGATGCTAAGTCTCTAGGCTCCTTCCTTCTCAGCTCTGTGGCTACCCAAGACTGCAACCCATCAATAAATAAGCATACGCATTGCCGCTCTGGCATCTCTGGGATCTCCAGCATCAAGTTAGAATACTCCTTCACATACTCCCTTATGCTGCCCTTCTGCTTCAGGCGCTTTAGGTTGATTATGACGAGGTCCTCGACGCACTCATGGTAGAACTGCCTCTTGAGCTGCCTCTTGAACTTCTCCCATTTGTCAACCACTCTTGCGCCCCTACCGGTGAAGCGCTACCTCCACCATAGAGCGGTAGTGTCTGTGAGGTACATGGTGCCTGTCTGCACCTTCTCCTCATCATCCTCGATCTCCATACACTCGAAGTACCGCTCCATGTGCCAGAAGAAGTTGTCAATCTGGCGCGCATTCCTTGCCCCATCATACTCCTTGGGCTCCGGCGCCTTCTTCTTCCTTGGCTTCACCATGACCTCGCGCGCCTGGGAGAACTCCTTCTTGCACTCGGCAATCTCCATGTGCAAGTCGTCTACTCGATCATGCAAGTCCCTTTCCTTCTCTCGCGCTTTGTTGGCGATGTCGTCAATCAGCTCGTAAAGCTCCGCCATCCTTCTCTCGAGCCTGTTAACTTGGTCTCCGTGTAGACCAAGTGTGTGGCAAGCTTCTCCTCTAAGCTCTACTCCAAGACGTGGACTTGGTGGTCTCCTTCGCTAGCTATATCTATTCCAACAAAGCTCCCTTAACGAACCTGCTCTGATACCAACTATCACGGGCTTAGAGTTTTAGCACCACTCTAGCTGCTCCTGTGCGGCACCAAGACGTTGCTTCTACTCTAGCAAGTACTTGGTCCACCTAACTCCCGTGCACACCTTAGCCAACACACTCCCTTCGTGCACTTACTAGTGTTGTAGTGGCCATCGCCCTCTCCTCACTTGGCTTACACACTCACACACACTAAGGCATTTAAGTTGGCAAGGAAAAAACACTTCTATTACTTCAAAGAATGCTTTGTACAAGGCTAGCACTCAAACTCTCTACAAGGCTCTCAAGACTCACTCTAGGACTTGATGGCTACAAAATGAAGTCCTACTCCTATTTATAGGCATCCCCATCCCTAATGGATGGCTAGGATGCATTCTAACCAATGGTGGAAATCGATTCTCTAGAATCTTCTCCCACCTTTTTCACACTTCCATACTTATCCACAAGTATCTACAACATTTTAGAACTCTCCATACTACTCCACACAATTCTGGAGAACTCTAGAATATACTACACATAACTAGAATCTTCCACACAACACTAGACAACTCCGGAAGACTCTAGAAACTCCACTTGCCATGCAGTTGCCATGCAGCGTCCTATTCAGCGTCTACGTGTTACCTGCATGGCGTAACCTCCATAGGCAGGACGTGAAATTGAGGATGCTAAAAAGAGGTATTCAACAAATGAGAAAGAGATGACCGCATTGATATACTGTTTGAACACATGGAAGCACTACCAACTGGGGACCAAGTACGTTCACAGTGGTGATTGACAATTTGTCCAATACCTACTTCAAGACATAATTAGTTGGTCAACTGATTTGAACTTGAGGTCCTTCTTAAGATAACAAATTCTACTTTTCATAAGAAACTAGTTTTCCTAAATGTTACATATAAATATGGGCAGGCATGGACCTAGCAGGTGACCAGGGGGACGGATGCCCCTCCTGGGTTTTTAATTTTTTCATTTTATACCCTAATTTTTTTAAAATTTATGCAAAATACCCCCCTAAAATTACAATTAGCCCCCCCACTGGATTCTTTTTTTTAGCATTTTATACTTCAAATTTTGATAATTTATAAAGATGCCCCCACTAGAATTATAATTTGCCCCACTGATTTTTTTTGTTTTTTTTTTTTCATTTTATACTTTAAACTTTTTTAAATTTATTAAAAAAACCTTATTAAAATTACAAAAATGAACCCATCATATAATTTTGCACCCACAAATTAAAAAGCCGCCCCCCCTCACAAAATTTTCTGAGTCCGTCACTGAATATGGGTGATTCTTTTTATGAAAAATGTTCACCGTTAACATTTCTATGCTGCAACTTTTGCGGTGCTTGTAGAGCTGGTCTCATTTACAAGCATAAGAACAACATTTTAAGACCAAGTTGAGAGGTCACAATGTCTCTGTGAAACCACAATCCACTCATGCTTTCCGATGATTTCCATTTCTTTTTATGTTGCAACATAGATTGAAGAGCTTCAATATTCGAGTTCATAGCTTCTCACTTGATTTTCAAAAGCACAGGCGATTTAAACAACAGTCATGTAGTTTCAGTAGCACCACTGTAAAAAAGAGCAACTTGCTCTCTCTCTCTCTCTCTCTCTCTCTATATATATATATATATATATATATATTTATGTATAACTACATATTATTGACACCAAGAAGAGGTACTGATTAATATTAAGTCCGTCTATATCTTGTTCAATCACGTCTTAGAAGCTTTACTGTCTCCAGAAGTGCAAAAAGTCCTTTAATAGCTCACCCTACAAAGATCATGCAAAAGCTGATTCCGTTAGAATGCTAAAATTTTCAAATGTTTGGCGATAAACAGCTTATTTAACAGTTTCAGACACTAAACCAGAAACCTACAAATAAGAAGAAAAAAAAAACAAACAAACAAACAAACAAACCTTGTAACATATTTTATATGTAACACTTCATATGAAACCAGCTGTTAGGTCATATATTCAATATCACAACACACAGGTGCCAAGGTGGTGATGGAAAATAGATGTCTAGTAAGGAAATAGTTATGATGCGATATTTGTGTAGAAAAATTGTTGTCGAACTTAATGATAATGCACTCATTAATTTGTATAAGTGAAACCTACAATTAAGTTTTTTAAAAAATAATTATTAAGTTACGCAATAATAATTAAGGAAAAAATTTTAAAAGCAATAAAAGAAGAAGTTTAGTGCAATTGAGTTCACAAGTCACTTTACTAATACAACACTAAAGGACCCAAAACCCACCCTAAATTGAACACTGCCAGACTCTTCTTCTACGTGCACCGTTTGGTTGACGGAGACAAGCACTTTAAAATGTGTACCCTAACGGAAAAAAAAAGGTTTTATGGGTACTGACAGATTGAGGATCTAAGTTCCAAACACTATAGAGAGTCCATTAGAAGCCTAGACATACAGAACCGGGCGCATTGGCTCCAAGGCTTCTTTAAAGTCAGAAGGTTTTGTCCGTTAGAATGTGACAATTTTATAATTGAGGTACAGTTAATGGCATTTATTAGATTTTATGTGACATTTAATCAAATAATTTAATGCTCTTCCATGTGTTCTAAGTATAATCATCAAAACATGGTACAAAGGACAAATCAGAGAAAAAATTTCATAGAGATTTACACAACAAAACAAGTATTTACGAACCCCTCCCATGCATCCTTTTCCTCAGTTTCTGTCCACTTTTGGAAGGACAAGAAAATCACTGTGCAAGGTTTAGTGAGTCCCTCCTCCTTCCAAATCCTTCAATTTCTCTCCAATTTTTCAAAACAAAAGTTTTCCGCCCAATCACTACCTTTCTTTTCCTCTCGTTTCCTTAAAACAAATGATCACTTAGAAGATTAAATTAACAATAAAGAACTTCAACAATGGATAATTTGCTACTTTACATCAAATTGAATGTGCGATATCAGCATTTCATAGGAAGGTTACCAAGCCCTCCCAATGTATTCTCAATGTCTCATACTACTAGTACTTTATTCCTCCCTCTCCAATCTTTTCGTGGCACCATATTATTTGGTTTAAGCACCACGTACCTGAACATAGCTTCATCTCCTGGTTATCAATAAGGGGAAGGCTTTACACTCTTGATGCTAAGCTAATACTGTATAAGCACTTTACAAATTGTTGTTATCGATCTTTGTCTCTCAGAGTGGGAATCTATAGATAATCTGTTTTTCAAATGTAAGTTCAGTGCTCACATTTGGAAATTCATCCAAGAAGTTGATAGATTCTACATTTTGCAAGAACTGGTCAGAATTGGTTCAGTGGTGTTCATCTCATTGGGATTCTTCAAGTTTTTTGGTCCACAAGTTGCTCTTATCCGCTGCAATCTACTTCATTTGGTTAGAGAGGAATGCAAGGGCCTTCAGAGATCAGGCCACCTCATCGATCTCATCAAATAATTTCTCAAATCAAGTCATGCATCAGAGCAAGACTTGCTACAATTAAACTGAGGCACTGTTCAGATCTGAGGCTAATTACCTCTATATCAGAGCTGCATCTTCTATTCACGCAAGGTTGCTCCACTGCTTGTGGACAATCTTGGCTGCTGTCATAACCTAATTCATCTCCAGTGCTTGCATCTCAAAGTATTGAGATATTAACTTGCGTTCATTGCCAATATATCTTGGACTAAGCCAAGCTGTGTGCGTGGAGGGGGTGGGGGAGGGGCAAAAGACCTGCCAATGGTTCAGAAAAGAGAATACACAACTGATAGATAATTTTATGTATATGTTTGCCCCATTGAAGACTGCTACTACCTCTAGAAGGCCATAGGGCCAGATACAGCAATACTTGTAATGAATTTTGAAACCAGAAATATGAAAAAAGGAATTCAATTTTGTGTGTGTACTCTGTTGTTCCATTTTGAGTATCATATATTAAACTACTTGAAAACCAATATATAGATATATGAATATAGAATTTCCTATCGAACCACAACTTCAAAGTCATGAAAGTTGAAACTAATGAGAAAGAACTCCAATGACAAGTGTTCGCTACTTTTCATCAAATTTGATATGCCCTGTAGCTAGTCTTTGACTTGTGAATTATATTTGCATGTTATGTGACATAATGAACATATGTGTGAGCATTCACCATCGTGCTTATATTACAAAAGGAATGACAGAAAATTTACCATATAATGACAACTCGTGCCATGTTTGGGACTATGGAATAGGGGACCTTGGAATTTTAATTGGTGAAAAAAAAGTTCAAACAAAAGATAGATAATTTAGTTCAAAATTCCCAAAGGCAACATTAAATGGATCTTCCTTCAATTTCAGAGTGTCTAAACTTAGATATTGAGAGTGACTTACATTCACCAGGGAATGGGATTGGGAGTGTTTGGTTTGGGATTTTGATTGGGAGGTTGGAGGAGGTAGATGGTGCTTTTGGTGAGAGAGAAGTAACCGTCGCCTTTGCCGTTTTGACCTAGGAGGGGCAGAGGAGGAGGAGTAGGGGGTTTGTTATAAAGAGGAACTGAGGAACGCCACGAACGACAGACGGAGCGAAATCGGAGATTGTGTATGCGAGTGTTGAGATGTTTATTTAAGATCAGTGACAATAGCTCTCCTGGGAGTTGAGACCACTGGACTCTTCTGTCTCTCTTCGCCATTTTTGTGCTCTGATACCAAAAGTTTCTGAAGTTAGAGAGCCAACTGTAGAGTTTCTGTAACCTAATGATAATATATATATATATATATATATATATATATATATATATAAACCCTAAACCCTAGGCTTCCCATTCTGAAAGGTAAAAGTGGGACGTATGTAGGTTACCCTTCCTCGTGGGAAATTACAACTCGAGTCCTAGTGGGACGTATGTAGGTTACCTTTCTAATGGAAAATTACAACCCGACAAAAAAGTTCCATGTACAAGTTTATGCTTTTATGTACCCGGCGAAGCTATACAATCTAAAAATTTAAGTTATTAAGTGAAGTTAATAAAATATTTAGAATTCGATTTAAAATAATTTTAAAATGAGTAAGTTTCACACAATTCAGATATACTTATTTATTTTTTTATTTAAATTCGATATGCGTCAAATATCCTTCTAAGAGATACATAAGAATTAAAAAAGTTAAGAATGACTTGCACGGGTCAGCAGGATATATAACAATTCTAATGAATTAAACCACCTTTCTATATGCTTGTCCGACAAAAAGCTTTTCTCAATTATCAATTTCATCATGTGAGACAGCAAGTTCCACAACATTTTTTTTTTTTCCCAAATGGTTAAGCAAATATATTAATAATAAAAGAGATACAAGGGGCCCAAGAGAGGCCCAGAGGGAAACAAGAACAGAACAGAAAGCCAACCCAAACAGGGAAAGGCCAAATCCAACTATAGAAGATACATAGAAGGCCAAATCCAGAGAATGGAACAACAACGAGGAAAAGAATCCTCAACAACAATGTGGAGGATAGCCCTTGCTAACAGCGTTGACGGTTAGAAATGAATGTCTCAACAATTTCGGTAACAAGGCTGCTTCCAGTCCCCTTGAGGCTTATTTTAAATAGGGTTAAAATCACATAACTCCGTACTTTCATATTTATGCATAAAATTCCCACCTGAATTTTAAAAAAACAGTACACTTTAAAACATCATCACATTACCCCTACTTTGTGACAGATCCGTTAAGAAAATACACTGGTATGTGGGCCTTGAAGACTGCTAATACCCCTAGAAGGCCATCGGGCGAGATAGAGCAATACTTGTAATATTTTTTTTTTTTTTTTTTTTTTTGTTTGTGTGTACTCTGTTGTTCCATTTTGACTATCATATATTAAACCACTTCGAATTTCCTATACTCTGTTGTTCCATTTTGACTATCATATATTAAACCACTTCGAATTTCCTATCCTTAGAAGAACCAGTTGAAACTGATGAGAAAGAACTCCGACAACAAAGAGTTTGCCACTTTACATCAAATTTGATATGCCCTGTAGCTTGTCAATCATATTTGCATGTTATGTGGCGCATTCTCCACCGTGTTTATATTACAAAATGAATGATAGAGCATTCACCACATAATGACAGTATTCATTTTATGCCATGTTTGGACACCATGAAATCAGAGCTTTGAAATTGTAATTAATGAAAAAATAGTTCAGACATTAAAGTTAGATAATTTAATTCAAAATTCCAAATCAAACATCAAATGAATCTAGCTTCTTTCAATTTCACAGTGTCTAAACTTAGATATTGAGAATAACTTGCATTCATTTCTTGATGGCACATGATGTTAGCTTAATGTCACGTTCCGATTCCTAACGATGCCATGAGCATAGAAGACACGCATGCTGGTTGGCTAAGAACATTCATTGACTAGGAATAGTTCCAGGGAAGGGGCGTGCAGGACCACATAATGGTACTTCTTCAGAGTTCAGGCAGGTCAACTCGGTTCAGTGCGAGATGCTTGTCGCTGGTCGTGGACTTGACTATGAAGAAGGGAGTTGGTCATCCCTGCACAAACTGGTCGGGAGCTGAAGCCGTTCCCCTGACGAGACCAAGGCAGGCTGAAACCAATCAGCATATATTCTTGGGAGGGCAGGTCATGGTGGCTGACCAAGGCGCTTGCGCGAGCTGAAGCAACGCCTTGGTGCCGCATGGGCCGTGCCACTTCACCAAATCTCTAGGCCCATGACAAATGGTATCAGAGCAGGACTTGGGAAAAAGCACAGAGGTGTGCCCCCTTGTCGATCCGGGGGTCTTGAGAATGAAGTGGGTGCACTAAAGCGTCGGTGGGCAATCAATGCTGTTGGAGAAGAGCCTCCATCTTCCCATGAAGGTGCGTCCTTTGAAGTCGGAGGGCCGCGCACATCGGATGGCCAGAGGGCCGCGCACTCCAAAGTTCTTGCAAGTTCAAAAGGCGTGCAAACCGTTGTGAAGGGTGGGTATCAAGTCAGCTGGAGGGCCCTTTGTAATACCCCTAATTTTAAAAGGATAGTCTCGGAAATTTATTTTATGGTTCTATTGTAATTTTTTTCATTTTTATGTGTTTATTTGGCTACTTGTTTATTTGTTTTAATGGTATTTAATTGAATTGAGTTAATTGTAGTATTTGTTTATTTAATTATTTAATTGAGTATTTTGTTTTAATTATTTTTCTGGCTTAAATATATGTTACGTGGAAATTTGATTTAATTGTTTTATTGTTTTCTTTTGCATTATTTTGCTTTTAGGGTTTTAGTTTCTTCATGGTTAGCTGACTTAGTCTCTTCTTAAGATAGGGGAATTAGGTTTTCCTTAAGCCTATAAATATGTCATTAGACATCGACTTAGGGTTAGAAATCACAAACCCTACTTACGTATAGACAGAGAGACGTAACAGTGAGAATTGTGAGGAAAATAGAGAGGGACTTGAGAGAAAACAGAGAGAACTGGTTAATGCTTCGACCGTGGATTAAAGGTCGGACCAGGATGTGACAAAAGGAGTGTTGTTCGTGGTTGGAACCAAGGGCAACAGAGGAGTCGGGAACAGTAGGAATCGCCGGAAACTTTAGGAAGACGACGCTGAGGTTTTGAACCGAAACCTCAAAGGCAAGTTCTATTCCTAACTCTCTCCCTCTGACTTGTGTTCTTTGCATCTCTAACACAATTCCAGGATTAAATAAAGATTAAAATTAATCTAGTTTACATGTCTGAGATGTTTAAACAGTATGTTTTACAAATCTGTTATTGCTTGTTTTAAATTCTTTCCTGCGCAATTCATAATTTAATTGATGTTAATTGATGGACAAAGAATTTAATTAGTTCTAGAACACAATGGGAAACACTAGAATTAATCTGGTTTGCATGATAGAATAGATTAAAACAGTATATGTTCTCGAAACGGTAATTATTGGTTTTAAGTCTTTCATGCTTAATTCTTATGTTAATTGATGTCGGTTAATGAATGATGAATTTTAAAGTTTCTGGAACACACTGGGACTTAGAATTAACCATTACGAACATTAACCATGGAAGACAGAGGGTCTGGAACACGCCGGAGAAGGAAGACAGAGGCTGAGAAGAGTGGAGCCTCCTCTACTTAAAATTAGAGCCCCCTCTACCCAAGTGGAGCCTCCTCTACTTAAAATTGGAGCCCCCTCTACCCAAGTGGAGCCTCCTCTACTTTAAATTGGAGCCCCCTCAACCTTTTGTATTTTCCCAGTACGTGAAATATTAGGATTTTTGTTTCTCCAGGGATAAAGGAAATTCTGGACTTTGATGAGGGTTTTTAAATGAAGTATAAAACACATTGACTTAAAATTATTGGTTTAAGCTTTGGAAGTGGACATCATGATTTCTTTGGATATTAATAGGTGTGCTGTCAAGGATGGAGGAAGGTTTAAATTTTTTCTTTAGTTCTACTCTAGCAAACTAAATAGTTTGGTATGAAAATTAGTTTTTGGGAATTTATGACAATAATGTATATAACATATTTAAGTCCCAGGAACGTTGGTTTAGGATGTGGTTATAGATTTCATGAACTTTAGATATTAAATTGCATGCTGTTGGGAGTTCTAGAAGTTTTAGTTGCTAGTTCTAACTTAGCAAACTAAACGGACTGGTATGGAAGTATTTTTGGAATTCATATAATGTGCTCAGCTTATATTTTCTATGTACCATTATGTTATTCTCAGGATTTATAGTTAAAGATTGAAATTGATGACATGAAATTTAAATATGACTTTGCATGCCATCAAGGATATAAGAGGATTTATTTACTAGGTTTTGTTTTAGAAATTCAAACGAGCTAGTATGGAAGTATCGGTTGGGAATTCTAGTATAATGTGCAGTTTATGATTCTAATATTCATTATACCATGCTATGGACGTTAATTGGTGGACTATATAAATTTATGTTCTGTAAATTTTATGGAAGTGGATAGTTTAAATTGGATATCATTATTTTAGCAATTTAAATGGATGTTTCATGATTTTAATCATGTACTGTATGCATATTAGAATCTTGCTTATATCTGATTGCTATTATGTCGGACTCTGGATGTTTTTGATGTTCTAATGAATGTGCATCATTGATGGATGGATTGTATGCACCGGTATGGGACGGTTTCATACTAGGGGGATTAGCTCAAAAACGCTAAGTTCTACCTACTCTGGAATTAAGGAATGGATTAACTAAAAATTTAATCCTATTTTATTTGTAGTGTTAAGGCAACATATAGTTGAGCGGCACTACTATGGATTTTGGAATGGAATTTAATTATATTTTTATGGCACCACGTTATGAGCCTGAGTCTCAAAGTCGTTGGCTAGGGAGCGTATATGCATTGGGATGCATAGCTGGCTATGATGGTTAGGTGTGTACCCTGCTAGGCCTAGGTAGTCATGCCCACCTCAGGTGCGTTTTGCATAGGGCCTACTAGTCAAGTTGAGACGGGCCTGTAGTCTAGTGAGAGTCCTGTAGTGTGATTATATATATATCTACGGACTATTTAGTTATTATTGAATTGGTTAGGATGTACATGCGTATCGAGTCTCTGTTTGGATTGTAGTAGGATATAACTTGTTTGTGGGTCTGACCCACTTCTATTTTTCAGGTATTCGACAGTTCCAGTCGTAGACTTGATTGTGCTGTGCAGAGACTTTTACTCACTCTTCCGATGATGTAGGACTTCTCTCCATGGTTTAACTTTGGATGTTCTTTTAGTATTTGGATTTTGATTAGAGGTCCACAAGAGATGGATTCCCGAGTTGTATAAGATGGAGGATGATTTGTATAAGATGTTTTTGTTTATCAATAAAAGTTTTTGGGTTATCATTTTAGCTCTCTCAGCATTTTATTTATTTCTGTTTTAACTTAATTGTATTCTGTGTTCATTTATTGCTAATTGGTTTGATATCCTCGGGTGATCGGGCGTGGGCCTGGCCAACCCGCATCCAGAGATCTGGGGGTATCACACCCTTGTTTGCTCGGGGTGTCGCGGAGGCGGCATAACGTGGGGTTGCGTCCCGAAGAAGTGGGCGTCCCTTTAGCCCGAAACCCTATCATTGGGTGAATGCAGCCAAGGAAGCAATGGTGGGCAAGCGAGCATACCACTTGGAGGAGAGAGACTTTGGAATATTGGACGCAATGGAGTCAACGCCGTACTGCGATGAGGGCGTCGCAGGATTTAGGTGGGGGAGAATGTCACGTTCCGATTCCTAACGACGCCATGAGTATAAAAGACACGCATGCTGGTTGGCTAAGAACATTCATTGACTGGGAATGGTTCCAGGGAAGGGGCGTACAGGACCACATGATGGTACCTCTTCAGAGTTCAGGCAAGTCGACTCGGTTCAGTGTGAGATGCTTGACGCTGGTCTTGGACTTGACTATGAAGAATGGAGTTGGCCATACCTGCACAAACTGGTCGGGAGCTGGAGCCGTTCCCCTAACGAGGCCAAGGCAGGCTGAAACCAGTCAGCATATATCCTTGGGAGGGCAGGTCGTGGTGGCTGATCAGGACGCTTACGCGAGCTGAAGTAACGCCTTGGTGCTGCACGGGCCGTGCCGCTGCGCCAAATCTCTAGGCCCGTGACAAATGGTATCAGAGCAGGACTTGGGGAAAAGCACAGAGGTGTGCCCCCTTGTCGATTCGGGGGTCTTGAGAATGAAGTGGGTGCACTAAAACGTCAGTGGGCAATCAATGCTGTTGGATGAGAGCCTCCATCTCCCCATGAAAATGCGTCCCTTGAAGCTGGAGGGCCGCGCGCATCGGATGGCCAGGGCCGCGCGCTCCAAAGTTCTTGCAAGTTCAAGAGGCGTGCAAACCGTTATGAAGGGCGGGTATCAAGTTAGCCGGAGGGCCTTTGTTTGCTCGGGGTGTCGCGGAGGCGGCATAACGTGGGGTTGCGTCCAGAAGAAGTGAACGTCCCTTTAGCCCGAAACCCTATCATTGGGCGAGTGCAGCCAAGGAAGCGATGGTGGGCAAGCGAGCATACCACTTGGAAGAGAGAGACTTTGGAATGTTGGACGCAATGGAGTCAACGCCGTACTGCGACGAGGGCATCGCATGATTTGGGTGGGGGAAAATGTCACGTTCCGATTCCTAATGACGCCATGAGTATAAAAGACACGCATGTTGGTTGGCTAAGAACATTCATTGACTGGGAATGGTTCCAGGGAAGGGGCGTACAGGACCACATGATGGTACCTCTTCAGAGTTCAGGCAGGTCGACTCGGTTCAGTGTGAGGTGCTTGTCGTTGGTCGTGGACTTGACTATGAAGAAGAGAGTTGGCCATCCCTGCACAAACTGGTCGGGAGCTGGAGTCGTTCCCCTGACGAGGCCAAGGCAGGCTGAAACCAGTCAGCATATATCCTTGGGAGGGCAAGTCGTGGTGGCTGACTAGGGCGCTTGCGCGAGCTGAAACAACGCCTTGGTGCCGCACGGGCCGTGCCGCTGCGCCAAATCTCTAGGCCCGTGACAAACAATGTCACGCCCCACAACTAAGAGGTTACGCCACGCAGGCACTACGCAGACGATGACATGGAGCCTGTATGGACCGGAGTTTTCTAGACTTCTCTACACAAGTATGGAACTTTCTAGAATTCTCTAGATTAGTGTGGAGTTGCCTAACCTTTTCTAAACTTGTCTAGAGTTGTATAGAATTCTCTAGACTTGTCTTGAACATTATACATAGTTCTAGAATTGTGTAGAGATTTCTTTGGAGGGTTCTAGACACTTAATCTAGGCCACACATTTGTATACATCTAGAATGTTCTTGTAAGGCCAAAGGCCTATAAATAGGAGGTGGGAGTTCATTTGCTCCTCACCAAGTAACCTAAGTTGTAATCTCCTCTCAAGTAATACAAGTGTTCATACATTCCCAAACTCTCTTGCTCACTTGCCTAATCTCTTCATACACACCCAAGTAAGCAAAACACTTGTCTAGCCTTAGTCTTCACTAAGCTAGCACACTCGGGTAGGCTAACTTAGCGCTTCAAAGGGGCTTGAAAGTGTCTAAGGCCGCACGGGAGCTTGGAAAGGTTCAAGTCCATGATAATTAGTATCAGAGCTAAGGTCGTGAGGCGTCACACCTTGTGTAGAGGAAGCTATGGCGGAGCAATCAGACATGACTAACAACCAAGAGGAGGATCTACATGGAAGGGAAACAAATCTCCCTCCAGTCGGAATGAGGACAAGGGCTAGGTCGAAGGACATCATGGCAGGCTTAGAGGCACGTATGGCAAACATGGAGGGGTCCATAGCCAACGTGTTGGAGCAGCTTGAGGATGTTCACCAACGCATGGATGGGCTGCAATCGGAAGACGCTGAGGTCCAAAATGTTGTCAAATGGTCACTCAATGCCTTAAGTGGTGACTTTCGGCAGGAGCTCCAAGCACTTCGAGAACTTATGTTGGGCGAGTTTGCCACCCTATGTGGCTATGTTGATCAGGAGCTTGGCACCTTCTGCGAGCAAATGGAGGAAATGCGAGCGGACTGGGCATTGTGCAAACGAGCGCTGGCGTCCGGCACGGCTACTACGGGGGTAGTAGCACCCCGTTCGATATTCCTAAGCCTAAGTGCTATGGTGGGAACCGGGTAACGAGGGAGTTGGAGAACTTCCTATTCAATATGGAGCAATACTTTGAGGCTACGGGCATGATGGATGAGACCATCAAGATACACACGGCGACTCACTACCTCACAAACAATGCCATGCTATGGTGGAGGAAGAAGTATGGTGATATGGGCAAAGGTACGGTCTCTATTGATACTTGGGCTGATTTCGTAAAAGAAATTAAGAAGCATTTCTATCCAGAGAATGCCGAGGATGAAGCCAGGGGCAGACTTCGAAAGCTAAAACAGGTTGGGTCGATTCGGGACTATGTGAAAGAATTCACTAACTTGACTCTTGAGATCCCGGATCTATCCGACAAGGACTCTCTTTTCTTCTTCATGAATGGTTTATAGTTGTGGGCTAAGACGGAATTGAGGCGGCGCAATGTGCAAGACCTTGCCATGGCTATTGCAGAAACAGAGTCCTTTATTGATTTCAGCACCAAGAAGGAACCCTCGTCCAAGCCAAAAGACAAGGACAAGGGGAGGTATGCTGGCAAAGGTGGGGGAGACAAGGGTGCTGCACCCCACAAGGATTGGTCCTGTAAGCCAGGTGGTGGCCATGGTGGCAAAGAGGGAAGGGAGAACAAGGAAGGAGCACCCAAGCCTAAGGGTTCTTGCTTCATATGTGATGGACCACATTGGGTAAGAGATTGTTCAAAGTGAAAGACCCTCAATGCCATGACGAGCCATTACGAAAAGCAACAACAGGAGGAAGCACAGATAGGTTCACTGCAAATCCTTAATGCCATCAAGGCTAAAACTGAAGTCCCTAAGGCGAAGGCTAAAGGGCTAATGTTCGTGGAGGCGAACATCAATGGGACACCCACACGTGCTTTGGTGGACACGGGTGCATCCCACAACTTTGTGAGCCTTGACGAGGCCAAGAGGTTGGGCCTCAAGTATAACAAAGAGGGGGGCTCCATGAAGGCAGTTAACTCGGTGGCAAAGGCTATACATGGCGTGGCACACAGCATCTAAGCATGCATTGGCGAGTGGGATGGCCACATAGATCTGTCAGTGGTACCCATGGACGACTTCAAACTAGTCCTTGGGTTAGAATTCTTAGACAAGGTGAGAGCTTTCCCCATTCCTTTGCTAACACTATGTGTATTATGGAAGGCAACACAGCATGCATGGTGCCAGTAGAGCGAGATACCAAGTTGGAAGCCCAAGCCTTGTCAGCCATGCAGTTCAAGAAGGGCTTTAGGAAGGGGGAGACTAGCTATCTTGCTACGTTGATGGAGACACCCGATGATGAGCTAGTCCCTTCCTCGCAAGAAGATGTGCCTAAGGAGATACGAGCCGTGCTAGACGAGTACACAGACGTGATGCCTAAGGAGTTGCCCAAGAAGCTTCCACCTAGGAGAGAAGTGGATCATAAGATTGAGCTGGAACCAGGTTCTAAATCCCCTGCTTTGGTGCCCTACTGGATAGCACCCCTAGAGTTGGAGGAGTTGCGGAGGCAACTCAAGGAGCTGTTAGATGCGGGCTATATTCGACCCTCGAAGGCCCCATATGGCGCACCGGTGCTGTTCCAGAGGAAGAAGAACAGGTCCTTGCGCATGTGCATCGACTACCGGGCGCTCAACAAAGTGACTATCAAAAACAAGTACCCTATCCCTTTCATTGCCGATCTTTTTTATCAGCTTGGTGGAGCACGCTACTTCACTAAGCTAGACTTGCACTCGGGGTACTACCAGGTGCGGATAGTGGACGGGGATGAGCCTAAGACTACATGTGTGACGAGGTATGGCTCTTATAAGTTCCTTGTTATGCCATTTGGTCTCACCAATGCACCTGCTACTTTCTGTACTTTGATGAACAAGCTCTTCCATCCCTACTTGGATTGCTTTGTGGTGGTGTACTTGGATGATATTGTTGTGTATAGCACCACTCTAGAGGAGCACGTACAGCACTTGAGGGCGGTCTTCCAAGTCCTACGGGAAAACGACCTATATGTGAAGACAGAGAAATGCTCCTTTGCCCAAGAAGAGGTGTTGTTCCTAGGGCATAAGATACGGGATGGCAAGCTGATGATAGATGAGGCAAATGTGATGGCCATTCAAGAGTGGGAGCCACCTACTAAGGTGACAGAGCTACGTTCATTTTTTGGGCTTGTCAACTACTACCGTCGCTTTATCAAGGGTTACTCGGCGAGAGCAGCCCCATTGAAAGACTTTCTCAAGAAGGCGCGTGCTTGGAGTTGGACAGAGTCATGCCAGGGGGCATTTGATAACTTGAAGAGGGCAGTCACAGAGTAGCCGGTACTTAGCTTGCCCGACCACTCCAAGCCATATGAGGTGCACACGGATGCATCAGACTTTGCTATTGGGGGCGTGTTGATGCAGGAAGAACACCCCATAGCTTATGAGAGCCGCAAGCTTAATGACACCGAGCGGCGTTGTACGGTGCAGGAGAAAGAGATGACGGCGGTTATCCATTGCCTACGTACTTGGATGCACTACTTGCTTGTGGCACAGTTCGTGATCAAGACTGATAAATGTTGCCACCAGCTACTTCCAGACACAGAAGAAGCTTAGCCCCAAGCAAGCTCAATGGCAGGACTTCCTAGCGGAGTTCACTTATCACTTTGAATACAAGCCGGGCAAGGCTAATGTTGTGGCGGATGCGCTTAGTCGCAAGGCCGAGCTCGCAACTATTAGTCGGCCCCAGCACCCTCTTGTGAAGCGGATCAATGAGGGGTTGCAGCATGACCCTCTAGCCAAAAACCTTATTCAGCTGGCTAAGGAAGAGAAGACTCGGCACTTTTGGATAAGGGATGATTTACTTCTCACGATAGGGGACCGACTCTTTGTGCCCAGGTAGGGCAACTTGTGAAAGGAGTTGATACGGGAGTGCCACGACACCAAATGGGCTGGTCACCCAGGTATACGGCGCACACTAGCACTCCTTGAAGATTCATATTATTGGCCTCGGATGTGCGATGATGTAGAGACATACGTGAAGACTTGTCTTATGTGCCAACAAGACAAGATTGAGCAACAGCATCCCGCAGGCCTACTGGAGCCATTGCCTATTCCAGAGAGACCATGGGAGAGTGTCTCTATGGATTTCATTTCTTGCTTGCCCAAGTCAGAAGGTTGTAGGAGCATTATAGTGGTGGTAGATCGGTTCAGCAAGTATGCCACCTTCATACCTGCACTAGCAGACTGCACAGCAGAGAGGGCAGCAGAGTTATATGTTGACCATGTGGTCAAGCTTTGGGGAGTTCCGCAAAACATTCTCAGTGACAGAGACCCGCGCTTCACGAGTAGATTTTGGATGAGGCTTTTCAAGAAGATGGGAACGGATCTCAACTTCTCTACAAGTTTCCACCCCCAATCAGATGCGCAGACGGAGCGCATCAATACTCTCCTGGAGCTTTATTTGAGGCACTAGGTGAGTGCCAACCAGCGAGATTGGGCCAAACTCCTTGGGGTGGCACAGTTTTCTTACAACTTACAGCGGAGTGAGGCTACCAATCACTGTCCATTTGAGGTTGTTACCGGACGACAGCCTATGACACCCAATACCATTGCTTCGACTTGCGATGGTAAAAGTCTGGCAGCCTACAAGTTTGACAAGAGGTGGCACGAGCAGTCCGACTTGGCTAGGGCGTACCTTGACAAGGCGGCAAAGAAGATGAAAAAGTGGGCCGACACCAAACGAAGGCGGGTGGAGTACATAGTGGGAGACCAGGTGATGGTTAAGTTTCTACCCCAACACTTTAAGTCCTTTCTGAGCGTGCATAAGGGGCTAGTAAGGAAGTACGAGAGCCCGTTCTCCATTGTCAAGTGAGTGGGTAAGGTCTCCTACATGGTGGAGCTTCCACCCAAGTAAAAGATTCATTCAGTCTTCCATGTCAGCATGCTCAAGCCTTATCATGAAGACACGGAAGACCTTACTCGGGGCATATTGCAAAGGGCACCAATGGCAGTTGTAACATCCTTTGACAAAGAAGTTGATTGCATCATTGCGGATCGTGTGATGAGCAGGAGAGGTGTGCCCAAGTATACAGAGTATTTAGTGAAATGGAAGAACCTGCCAGATAGCAAGGCAAGCTGGGAACATGAGGATACACTTTGGCAATTCACGGAGCATTTCCAGCTGTTCAAGCAAGAAGACGCGACGAGGGCGTCGCGAGCTTAGGTGGGGGAGAATGTCACGCCCCGCAACTAAGAGGCTACGCCACGCAGGCGCCACGCAGACGAGCTTTCTAGACTTCTCTACACAAGTATGGAACTTTCCGGATATCTCTAGATTAGTGTGGAGTTGTCTAGCCTTTTATAGACTTGTCTAAAGTTGTATAGAATTCTCTAGACTTGTCTTGAATATTGTACATAGTTCTAGAATTGTGTAGATATTTCTTTGGAGGGTTCTAGACACTTAATCTAGGCCACACATTTGTATACATCTAGAATGTTCTTGTAAGGCCAAAGGCCTATAAATAGGAGGTAGGAGTTCATTTGTTCCTCACCAAGCAACCTAAGTTGTAATCTTCTCTCAAGTAATACAAGTGTTCGTACATTCTTAAACTCTCTTGCTCACTTGCCTAATATCTTCCTACACACCCAAGTAAGCAAAGCACTTGTCTAGCCTTAGTCTTCACTAAGCTAGCACACTCGGGTAGGCTGACTTAGCGCTTTAAGGGGGCTTGAAAGTGTCTAAGGCCGCACAGGAGCTTGGAAAGGTTCAAGTCCGTGACATTAAGCCAAGATGGGGGTGGCCAAAAGATGTGTGAATGGTCAGGAAAATAAGCTAGAGGCTCGCACTTGCCATCCACCGAGCTGAAAACGCCAATGTCCACCCATTGTGGAAGCCATTCATCTTGTTCACCATACCCGTCACAATCCTCAATAAACGAACCTTCGGAAAAATAAATGCAACCCCCGTTCAAACCAGAGAAATCTCGAGCTGAAACAGAATAGGAGAAGGCATCACAAGTAAACAGCACTCGATCACCCAAAGTTCCAACCCTCTCCCATTTCTTTTCGGACTCATTCAGCTTAAAAACTTTCAAGTAAAACTTGTTAAGAGGATCATTGCTGGCTTCTGACTCGATGGGATGCCACATGCAATCACCATCCCACTCGTCAGTGCATTGGTATGTACTTAAATTTTCTTCCTTATCAATCAAAAACAGATCACCACACGATTTCACCAAACGTAGTCTATTGCTACCGGCAGTGTCACTGGCATTATAATGAGGCCCAAGGGATGCAATCGGCTTAACCTTCAAGTCTGAACCAATCACTACAATCCTTCCTTTAGACCCAACAGCATAAAACTGTCCCTTGTGATACACAAAGTCCTGGTACGAATCAGACTCATTCCAACAACCAATTTTGGTCCATTTCTCATCCCCTAACTTGAAAAACCACAACTTTCCATACTGGATTGCCATGATCACGTAATCACCAGCACCAGACCATGGACTCGAGGACACAATCACTTTCTTAAAAAGAGTAGACTCATCATGGTTAAAAGGATAGTGGGATTCCTGATCAATAAAACGAAGACGATAAGCTTTATCTATCTCAGTGATTCGAAAGTCGAGCAAATTGAGTTCTTTTGGAAACGTTTCGGGCATTACCTTTTGAGAGAGAGGATGTAAGGCACGCATTTTGCCATTTTCGATCTCTTCAACCCTAACCAACCAGGAAATAATGGAAATTGAATTGGGAATGGGAGTGTTTGGTTTGGGGTTTTGATTGGGCAGCGGTTGGAGGAGGTAGATGGTGGATTCGTTGAGAGAGAAGTAACCGTCGGGTTTGGCGTTTTGACCTAGGAGACCACGGTTGCGATTGGAGGGGGAAGGAACATGGAGAGGCAGAGGAGGAGGAGAAGGGGGTTTGTTGAAGGGAGGAATTGAGGAACGCCAAGAACCACAGACGGAGCGAAGTCGGAGATTGTGGATGCAAATGTTGAGATATTTCTTTGCGATCAGTGACCAGAGCTCTTTCGGGAGTTGAGATCACTGGACTCTTCTCTCCCTCCCCGCCATTTTTGAGCTCTGGTAGCCAACTGTAGAGTTTATAATGATAGATTCACTGGGGACGGTGGGTGGTCTAACGGTTCCCATTCGAACGTATGTCCATTCGCCTTCTCATTCACTTATATTTACCGCGTAGTTTGACAGGAGGCGCCCAAGGTGTACCATTGTTGGAGCCGTCCACCACCTAATACCTAATTTGCTAGGAATTGAAAAAGATAAATATTTATTTCAAATTTAAAAATAACTAAACTTTTTAGTTTACTTGACAAATAAAAACCGAATCAAAATCACGCTTTGTTTAGAATCAATTATTTTAGGTTTTCAGAAAAGAAATCTGAAATGGAATAGGAATGGGAATTAAAATGAAATTCTATTTATATGTTTGGAACAAATTAGATTTAAAATGGGATTCTGAATAAAAATAATAGATTACCATTTTTGCCCTTATTTAAATAATAAATGAAATATTTATTTTATTGTAAAATATACTCCAAAGTTACAGCAAGAAGATAAATAATGAGAATGATTACATAATGGAACTCTAAAACATCAAATTTATTTTAAAAGAAAAAAAAAACAATTATTAAAGATAATATTGGCTTATATATATATAAATGACTTATCTGTGAATTCTGAAGAATTGGATAATATGATTTTTACTTATAAAATTGTGCTTTAAATTTTTAAGTACACAAATACTAAAGTATTGGATTTCATGACTTTTGGATATAAGTAAAAAAAAATTCAAGGTGGTGGATCAATTGTTAAACGTAGACTTTTTGATTATACAATTTTGTATTGTGGTAGATCAATCTGTTGGGGTATACCAAACAAAAAAAAAAATGGTGTGAAATATGGAGGATTGCAGCAATTGTTTATAGATTTTTCAAACACAAGAATAGAAAAGTAGTGGTAGTGATAGATCAATTTATTAAACACATTTAGATACTGGAGTATACCAAACAAAAAAAATTTATGTGAATTATGGAGGATTGGAGTATGAGTTTTGGTTATAAAATTTTGTATTGTAGATTTTTCAAATATAAGAATACAAAAGTGGTAGTGGATCAATCAGTCAAAGTTCCATAACTTTGAGGATCAATATGTTAAACGTGATTTAAGATACTGAAGTATACAAAAAAAATAAAATAAAATAAAATAAAATTGAATATGGTCAACACTCAGAGGAATATATATATATATATATATACACACACACATTAAAACAACGACGAGGAAGGAAAACGT
This sequence comes from Cornus florida, assembly GCF_030987335.1. Classification (NCBI taxonomy): domain Eukaryota; kingdom Viridiplantae; phylum Streptophyta; class Magnoliopsida; order Cornales; family Cornaceae; genus Cornus; species Cornus florida. The sequence continues at coordinate 50,725,111 of NW_026775572.1, forward strand.
TACAAATTGAGATATATATTTAATAAGATATGTTTTTAATAAGAAGAATGTTTTAATAGAGAGAAACGTTGGAGGGTTAATTAAGGAAGTATATAATTAATGAATATTTATCGAGTCAAATTCTGTGAAATCCTGGAACAAACCCTTAGGGTGTGTTTGGATAGACAAGGGAGAAAAGAAAAGAAATGATAGTATTAGTTATGAGATAAAAGAAATGAAATGAAATGAAATGATAGTAATAACTTTAATTCGTGTGTGGATATATAGGGGAGAAAAGAAAAGAAAAGATAATTATTCTTGTTTGGATAAGATAGAGAAGAGAAAAGAAAAGAAATGATAGTGACCAAATTACTATCCTATCCTTTCATAACTACTTCACATATTATCCATTTCCAAAATCTCACATAGGACATTTGCAATGTTTCTTTGTGATAGTTCAATACAATGGGTAAAAACAAAAGTAAAAAATAAAAAATAAAAATAATGGATAAAAACAAAATTAGGACATAAATGGAATAATTTTTCTTTATATTGATTTGTGGAGGGTATTTTTGCTATTAAGAATTTACAACTTACTATCCCTCCTTATCTCTCTCTATCTTCTCAAATTAGGAGACAAAACTTATAAGGGATATGGAGGGATAGCTATCCCTCCCTATCTCTCCCTATCCTCTCTTTTCTCTCCAATTAAATTACCCAAACACACTCTCACACTATCCTCTCTTTTCTTTTCTCTCCCTATCCCTCCAAATCAACCCTACCAAACACACCCTTACTCCACCTCTCGTTCCTCTCCTGAATGAAAAAGGAATCTATGAAATGTATGGGTACAATTTGATAATACTATAATTATCAAATTCTATTTGTAATTATGTGGTTTTAAATAAGACAAATCCTGTATCCAAATCCAAATCCCATCAAATTCAGCATTAAAATTTAATTTTATCTCATTTTAGTGACCATAAATATTGAATACATTCTAATCGAGTCAATTTTTTAGTTGAATTTTTATTTGTTTTGTTTGGATTCTGAGAAACTATTTTCTCTGTTTTTTTTTTCTTTTCTTTTTCTTTTTTTACTTTATTTTGTTTTTGATAGTTCTGTTGTCACTCTCAGCCTTAGATGTACTTTATTGTTTTTTTGGTTTATAAAAATTTCCACATTCAAAGTCAAAAGAAAAAGAAAAAGAAAAAATAAATAAATAATTGGCAAAAATACAAAATATTCCCTAAACTATCAAAAATTAGTAAATTACCCTCATTGAACTATAAAAGTGAGCAAGTCAGTAACATGGGTTAAACGGGTTTGTGTTGACCTTAAACGAGTACAACACGATTAACTCGTCTATTTAATTGCATCGTGTTTGAGTTGAGGTGGTTCAACCCGTGTAACTTGTTTATATTCGTTTAATTATAAGTGTCATAAATAAATTATATTTAAGTTCCATAATAACTATCTAAATGTGTATTTTCAGTATTTATTGTTTGATTGAATATTATTAATAATTTAAATAATATAATTTTTTGTTTTAGTAGATAGGTTATTAAACAAATTACACGTACAATTTTTTATTCCAGCAAATAGGTTATTAAACAGGTTATACGTGACATTATTTTATAATCACACGAAGAAAACTCTTTTAAAATGTTGATGTGAACATGAAAAAAATAATGTTCAACATTTTAAAATGAGTAATGATTTATGGATCGAATTTAATTTATGTGAGAGAGGTGATGAGTCCTATCACCTGACGTCATGGTAACTTCACATGATGGACTCCATCACTACAGTCACATAAATTGAATTTAATAATTACCAAATTCGATCATTAAATTATTATTATTTTAAAATGTTACTTTTATACATATAAGTAACCTTTTTTGTGCCCTGGTACCGCCTTTTGTTTAGACCACCTAAACCGGTCATCAAGATAGTCATATTTTGCATTTAAAACAATTAGGCCATTAAAAATGTAAGAACAAACCATTGTGGTGGTGTAGAGATTTTTTCAGTAATTTTACAGATTTTGGATGCGTGCGCATATCAACCCGGCTAATGAAAATCAACATAAAAATTAATTGAAAACACTCCAAATGGTAATTATTTTGAAAATTGAAAACAAACTGTAATTATTTTTAAATTTGAAACACTCCAAATAGATTAGTATGAATCGAATGGGGAAGTCGAACACCCTAGAGTTGGCTTCATCTTCAGAATCTTTTCGTATCAGAGAACAAAAATGGGCAAGAGCGACAGAAGAGTCCAGTGGTCTCAACTCCCAGAAGAGCTCTTGTCACTGATCTCAAAGAAACATCTCAACACTCGCATCCACAATCTCCGTTTACGCTCCGTTTGTCGTTCATGGCGTTCCTCAATTCCTCTCTTCAACAAACCCCCTCCTCCTCCTCCTCCTCATCCTCCTCCTCCTCCTCTGCCTCACCTTGCTCCTTCCCCCACCAATCGCAACCGTCTTGTCCAAGTCCGAAAAGCCAAACTCGACGGGTTCTTCTCTCTCACCGAAACCACCATCTACCTCCTCCAACCGCCCAATCAACAAAACCCCAAACCAAACACTCCAATTTCCATTCCCTGGTTGGTTAGGGTTGAAGAGATCGAAAATGGCAAAAAACGTGCCCTACATCCCGTCTCTCAAAGGAAAATGCCCAAAAGGTTTCCGAAACAACTCAATTTGCTCAACATTCGGATCACTGAAATAGGTAAAGCTTATCGTCTTCGTTTTATTGATCCAACCGAGGAAGAGGAGGAAGAGGAGCCCTACCATTTTTGTAATGATGATGATGATGATTCTACTCGTTTTGAGAAAGTGGTTCCGTCCTCGAGTCCGTGGTCTGGTGCTGGGGATTATGCGGTCATGGCCATCAAAGAAGGAGACTTGTGGTTTTTCAAGTTAGGAGATAAGAAATGGACCAAAATTGCTTGTTGGAAGAAATCTTTTTCTTACGATGACTCTTACCATGACTTTGTGTATCACAAGGGACAGTTTTATGCAGTTGGGGATAAAGGAAGGATTGTAGTGATTGGTTCAGACTTGAAGCCTAAGCCGATTGCATCTCTTGGGCCCCCTTATGGCGGTGACGATGACGATGACAAAAGACTACGTTTGGTGAAGTCCTGTGGTGATTTGTTTTTGATTGATAAGGAAAAAAATATTAATATTGGCCTTTACAATGAGTATGAGGTTGAAGGAAATGACATGTGGGATCCCATCGAGTCTCTAGCAATGGATGATCCTCTGAACAAGGTTTACTTGAAAGTTTATAAGCTGAATGAGACAGAAAAGAAATGGGAGAGGGTTGGAACTTTGGGTGACCGAGTGTTGTTTGCTTGTGATGCCTTCTCCTATTCTGTTTCGGCTCGACATTACTCTGGTTTGAAAGGGGGTTGCATTTATTTTTCCGACGGTTCGTTTATTGAGGATAGTGGAGGATATGATGAAGAAGATGAATGGTCTGCCGAAACTGCAGACACTGGCGTTTTCAGCTTACTGGATGCCAAGTGCGGGCCTCTAGCTTCTTTTCCGGACCATTCTCAGATCTTTTGGCCACCCCCACCTTGGCTTTAGCCAATATCACGTGCCATCAAGAAAGGAATGTAAGTCATTCTCAACATCTAAATTTAAATACTTTGGAATTGAAGGAAGATTCATTTAATGTTGCCTTTGGGAATTTTGAACTAAATTGTACTTTAATGTTATCTATTTTTTCACCAATACTATTCCATGGTCCCAAACATGGCATGAAATGCATGTTGTCATTATGTGGTGAATGCGAACACTTATGTTCATTATATCATATGCACAAAAGTAATAATGTTTTTATAGGGTAATATGATTCACATGTCAAAGACCAGCTGTATTTCAGGGCATATCAAATTTGGTGTAAACTAGGAATGTATTTGTGGTTGGAGTTCTCTCTCATCAGTTTTAACTTTAGGTACTTCTAACGGTAGGAAATTCTATATTCATACATATTATGGTTTTCAAGTGGTTTAATATATGATAGTCAAAACGGAACAATGTAAGATTAATACTATTTTTTCCTTCTTTTATCAACCAAACATGCTGGGAGATTAACACTACCATTTTCTTCTTTTCTTTTCTCTCGTGATCAATGTTATTTTCTCTCTCCCATAATACCAAATACAACCTTAGTTGGTCAATTGATTTTCATGATTTGAACTTGTGGTCTTAGGATAGCAAATTCTCCTTCCATACATAGAATGGTTTTCAAGTGGTTAATATGCACAATATGGATGCGTTGGTCAAAAATTTTAGTTTATTTTCTTATCTCTAGGCAGATTAGTGGGGTCATTAGAGTAGATTAAATAAAGGGTTGAAATTAAACCTTTTTTAGAGGAATCCTAGGATCTTAAAAGGTACTTGTTCCAGTTTTTGAACGACTTGTTGAGTATTGTTAATAAAATTCAGTATATCATCATCTCAATACTTTCAAGTTTTAATGTGAATGCTGGAGACTTCCTCTCTGCAATAGTTATAGATGGCTTACAAATCCAGTAATCCTACATTCTGTGATCTGCAATTGCTCAATTTCTCATTAAATTTTTCCATTATCTACCGTTTTTTGTGTAAATCTTCATGAAAAAAAGTCTCTGGTTTGTCCTTTGTAGCATGTTCAGATGATTATACTTGGAAACACATGAAAGAGCGTTATACTACTTGATTAAGTGTCCCAAAAAAATCACGTAAATGCCATTAATTGAACCTCAATTATAAAATTGACAGTCTAATGGACAAAACGAGGAGTATGTCTGGGATTCATGCTTAAAACCTTCTACTTCTTTCTTCATTTGGGGTACACATTTTAAAGTGCTCGTCTTTGTCAACCAAAAGGTATGTGCACTTAGAAGAAGAGTCTGGCAGCATTCAAGTTTAGGTGGGTTTTGGGTCCTTTTGTGTTGTATTAGTAAATTAACTTATGAACTCAATTGCATTAAACTTTTCTTTTAATTACTTTAAACCTGTTTTTTTCCTTGATAGTTATTTTTTAACTTGCGGTTTCACTTATAAAAATTAGGTTGTGCATTATCATTTAGTCGACAACAAATTTTCTATAGTTTTTTTCAGCACAAATATCTTATCGCAAGTATTTCCTTACAAGACATCTATTTATTCATCACCACCTTGCTGGAACATCCTTTAAAGTGCTGCACATATTGCCTTTGTGGCATGATATTGAATATATGACCTAAAATATGAAGTTTTACGTATTAGTAAATTAACTTATGAACTCAATTGCATTAAACTTTTCTTTTAATTACTTTAAACCTGTTTTTTTCCTTGATAGTTATTTTTTAACTTGCGGTTTCACTTATAAAAATTAGGTTGTGCATTATCATTTAGTCGACAACAAATTTTCTATAGTTTTTTTCAGCACAAATATCTTATCGTAAGTATTTCCTTACAAGACATCTATTTATTCATCACCACCTTGCTGGAACATCCTCTTTTAAAGTGCTGCACATATTGCCTTTGTGGCATGATATTGAATATATGACCTAAAGTATGAAGTTTTACGTATAAAATGTTGTACAGGGCTTTCTCTGCTTATGCATATGTTTCTGATTTAGTTTCTGAAACTGTTTATCGCCAAACCTTTTACGTTGGTGATGATACAAAGGGTGACCATCAGTATTTTTTATTCTTAAGGATTACATTAGTTATTCTGTTAACTATTTTTCTTCTCATTTGAATGATCTTTTAGCTGCCGCCGAAGAGTTGGAAATGTTAAAGATAACCAAAATTAATTGGAGAATCGTTTGAAAATATTACAATTCTAATAGCATCTTTTTTACATGATCTTTACAGGGTGAGTTGTGAAGGGACTTTTTGCACTTCTGGAGATGGTAAAGCTTCTAAGATGTGATTCATCAGTTCCTCTTTTTGGTATCAATGACTATTGTTTACATTTGCTTTTTGAAAATCATGTAAGAAGCTGTGATGTAGGTCAGGATGATGGAAAATTTCGGTGAAAAGTCGAATATTGAAACACTGTAATCTATTATGCAACACAAAAAGGAATGGCAATTGGAGTTGCCTAGTTAGTAGAAAGGATACTTGGAATTTCATTTACCCTCACGGGTTAGCTCAACTGGTAAGGCCTTTGGAGCACTCTCTTTTAGTCTCCGGTTCGAGACCACCAAAGGTCAGGCCTTGACTTAAACGATGCACGTGATTTGTAGACGATTGTGTGCATCCCAAGTTTGCAAACTATTTGAGAATTCAAAATTCAAAGTGACTAGCGGAGTTATTAGATTCTTGGTTATTAAAAAGAATTCTCAAGAATAGTGCACACTTGAAGAGCCATTAACTTGTGTAGGGCCTCATGCAAGAAATCCCCACCGTATAGATAGTAAAAAAAATATTAGTACAAAAGATGCAGTCCCAGTAAGCCTCTCTCTAGTAATAACGAGTGTCTATTATGAGAGTGCCCTGAGTTGCATATAAATGAGTCCAGGTGTAGACGGCCATTGGCATCAAAGGTTTTGGATTATTTTAATGGAGTATTATTAGAGAATTTATTATTTAGATTCTTTTCAGTTTCTTCATTTATTATTTAGACTCGACTGATTAACAGATATATTATATTTTTACATAATATTTAAATAGTAATAATATAATATATGGTACACTTTTATACCACATTTGAACAACAATGATGTCACGTGATGGATTTCATAACCACACTCATCACCACACTTACATAAGTTAAAATGGGTAAATGTCGAATTTGATTTTTAAATTATCATTCTTTTAAAATGCTACTTTATGCCACTTTTTGTGCCCTGGTACCTCGTTTTGTTTAGACTACCTTGAAAGTTCAAATACTGATCACCAGTAATCAAGATAGTCATATTTTGCATTTAAAACAATTAGGCCATTAAAAGTGTAAGAGCAAACCATTGCGGTGGTGTAGAGATATTTTCAGTAATCTTATAGTACTACGTAATAGATATTGAGTGCGGTATCTAGTTGGGCTAATAAAAATTAATTATCTGAGGAATTTTAGAAAGAGAAGTAATAGATCTTTCTACTTTAATTATTGACTATTTTGAGTATAACGTGGTTGGGAGTGACTCGAACAAAAAGAGATGTTTACAAAAAAAATTTTAAGAGTTTTAATGGGATCCAACCATCAGACAATTAATGTCGAAAGAGTTATTATTTTTCTTTTAAAAAAGTAGGTGAGACTAATTTCGTATAATGATACTACGTATATTTCTATTGATTTGACGTGGCATGCCCGGTACGGAATATCTTATTCAAGAATAATTGGAGCGTCATTATTGCTGATTAATTTTAACAAATGGTACTGTAATTATTTAGAAAATTGCAAAACAAACTGTAATTATTTTGAAATTTGAAATTACTCCAGATAGATTAAGTTTGAATCGAATGGGAAGTTGAACGTTGATCATTAATTAGGTCACAGAAACCCTAGAGTTGGCCCCATATTCGGAAACTTTTCGTATCAGATAACAAAAATGGGCAAGAGCGACAGAAGAGACCAGTGGTCTCAACTCCCAGAAGAGCTCTTGTCACTGATCTCAAAGAAACTTCTCAACACTCGCATCGACAATCTCCGTTTTCGCTCCGTTTGTCGTTCATGGCGTTCCTCAGTTCCTCTCTTCAACGAACCCCCTCCTCCTCCTCTTCTGCCTCTCCTTGATCACTACCGTCGTGTCCTAGGTCGGAACGCCAAACGTGACGGTTTCTTCACTCTCACCGAAACCACCATCTACCTCCTCCGGCCGCCCAATCAACAAAACCCCAAACCAAACACTCCAATTTCCATTCCCTGGTTGGTTAGGGTTGAAGAGATCGAAAATGGCAAAAAGCGTGCCCTACATTCTGTCTCTCCAAGGAAAATGCCCAAAAGGTTTCCGAAACAACTCAATTTGCTCAACATTCGGAGCACTGAAATAGGTAAAGCTTATCGTCTTCGTTTTATTGATCCGCCCAACGATTATTTTAACGATGATGATTCTATTAGAGTGGTTATGTCCTCGAGTCCATGGTCTGGTGCTGGTGCTGATGATTATGCTTTCAATATGGAAAGTTGTGGTTTTTCAAGTTAGGAGAAGAGAAATGGACCAAAATTGGTTATTGGAAAAAGTGTGATTCGTACCAGGACATTGTGTATCACAAGGGACAGTTTTATGCAGTTGGGGATAAAGGAAGGACTGTAGTGATTGGTTCAGACTTGAAGCCTAAGCCGATTGCATCTCTTGGGCCTCGTTATGGCGGTGATGGTGACTTTCACAAAAGGCTACGTCTGGTGAAGTCCTGTGGTGATATGTTTTTGATTGATGAGGAAGAAAATATTAATATTGGCCTTTACAATGAGTATGGGGACGAAGGAAATGACATGTGGGATCCCATCGAATCACTAGCCATGATGGATGATCCTCTAAACAAGGTTTACTTAAATGTTTATAAGCTGAATGAGACAGAAAAGAAATGGGAGAGGGTTGGAACTTTGGGTGACCGAGTGCTGTTTGTTTGTGATGCCTTCTCCTATTCTGTTTCGGCTCGAGATTTCTCTGGTTTGAAAGGGGGTTGCATTTATTTTTCCGATGGTTCATTTTCTGATGGTGGTGGAGGATATGTTGAAGAAGATGAATGGCGTGCCGAAACTGCAGACACTGGCGTTTTCAGCTTGCTGGATGCCAAGTGCGGGCCTCTAGCTTCTTTTCCGGACTATTCTCAGATCTTTTGGCCACCCCCACCTTGGCTTTAGCCAACATCACGTGCCATCAAGAAACGGATGTAAGTCATTTTCAACATCTAAATTTAAACACTTTGGAATTGAAGGAAGATTCATTTAAATGTTGCCTTTGGGAATTTTGAACAAAATTATCTAACTTTAATGCTGATCTATTTTTTCACCAATACTATTCCATGGTCCCAAACATGGCATGAAATGCATGTTGTCATTATGTGGTGAATGCGCACACCTATGTTCATTATATCATATGCACAAAAGTAATAATGTTTTTATAGGGTAATATGATTCACATGTCAAAGACCAGCTGTATTTCAGGGCATATCAAATTTGATGTAAATTAGCAATGTCAATGTATTTGTGGTTGGAGTAATCCTACATTCTGTGATCTGCAATTGGCTCACATTCTCATTGAATTTCTCCATTATCTACCGCTTTTGTGTAAATCTTCTTGAAAAAAAGTCTCTGGTTTGTCCTTCGTAGCATGTTCAGATGATTATACTTAGAACACATGGAAGAGCATTATACTACTTGATTAAGTGTCCCAAAAAAATCAAATAAATGCCATTAATTGAACCTCAGTTATAAAGTTGACACAGTCTAATAGACAAAACCAGAAGTATGTCTAGGATTCGTGCTTAAAACCTTCTTCTTTTTTTCATTTGGGGTACATATTTTAAAGTGCTCGTCTCTGTCAAAAGGTATGTGCACTTAGAAGAAGAGTCTGGCAGCATTCAAGTTTAGGTGGGTTTTGGGTCCTTTTGTGTTGTATTAGTAAAGTAACTTGTGAACTCAATTGCATTAAACTTCTTCTTTTAATTACTTTAAACCTGCTTTTTTCCTTGATAATTATTTTTTAACTGACGGTTTCACTTATAAAAATTAAGTTGTGCATTATCATTTAGTCGACAGCAATTTTTCTCTAGTTTTTTTGAGCACAAATATCTTATCGTAACTATTTCCTTACAAGACATCTATTTTTTCTTCGTCACCTTGCTGGACATCCTCTTTTTAAGTGTTGCACATATTACCTTTGTGGCATGATATTGAATTCTCTGCTTATGCATATGTTTCTGGTTTAGTGTCTGAAACTGTTTTATCGCCAGACCTTTTAAGTTGGTGATGATACAAAGGGTGACCATCAGTATTTTTTATTCTTAAGGATTACATTACTTATTGTTTACCAGTATGGAAAATTCATTTCTGTTAACGATTTTTCTTCTCATTTGAATGATCTTTTAGCTGCCCCAAAGAGTTGGAAATGTTAAAGATAACCAAAATTAATTGGAGAGTCGTTTGAAAATATTACAATTCTAATTGCATCAGTGTTTACATATCTTTACAGGGTGAGGTGTTAAGGGACTTTTTGCACTTCTGGAGATGGTAAAACTTCTAAGATGTGATTGAAGAAGATATGCACGGGCTTACTAATATTGTGTAAATTACATTTGCTTTTTGAAAATCATGTAAGAAGCTGTGATGTAGGTCAGGATGATGGCAAATTTCGGTGAAAACTCGAATTCTGAAACTCTGTAATCTATTATGCAATGCAAAAAGGAATGGAAATTGGAGTTGCCTAGTTCAGTAGTTAGTAGAGAGGATATTTGGAATTTCATTTAGCCCTCACAGGTTAGCTCAACTGGTAAGACCTTTGGAGTACTCTCTTTCAGTCTCCGGTTCAAGACCCACCAAAGGTCAGGCCTTGGCTTAAATGATGCACGGGATTTGTGGACGATTGTGTGAACTCGGAGTGAGAGTTCGAACTTCAAAGTGACTAATGAGGTGATTGGATTCTTCGGTATTAAAAATAAATAAATAAATAAATAATCTCGAGAGTAGTGCACAGTTGAAGAGCTTGTGTAGTGCCTCCGCAAGAAATACCCGCCATATAGATAGTAAAAAAAACAACCAATACAAAAGATGGAGACAGTCCGAGAGATAAACCAAAACATAAGCCTCTCTTTAGTGATAATGAGTGTGTAGTAACCCAAAATCTTTTCCCGAACTATGATGCATTTGACTTGAAGTACCGCGCTTTATCATACTTTTCTTTACTAAATCTGTTTGTGTTAACTTTGATCTTCTTCCTTTTAACATTGTCATCACCAACGGGCCAATGAACTAGTGTAAAGGCATGTGTGTGTGAGGATCAATTAAAAAAAAAAAACATCGTCATCAATTTGGACTATGTCACTATTTCTAACTAGCACACTTGGTGATCTTTTATGCAACTTCAATGGAAAAGCAGGACAAAACTTTTTATCATAAATACAAGAAAAACAAAAGCATCATTGTTCTTTATTTAGATGCATGTTGTGTAACACCGCCTGTATTAATTGTAATTAGATGCATGCTGTGTAACACAAACCTGTATTAATTAATTAATTGCTTGTATCAGCAAGCCATAACTCATTCCACTTGATATGTAATGGCGGGTATTAAGCAATACGATATATACATGACCAGGGCGCAAATGAAGTATGAAACCTTTTTTCAAATAAATCTAGTTCGCCATCGCCGGAATGTTTATTACAATTACAGTTCATTCACATAATTGAAGAATAAAGGAGATCGCTTCACATTAATGTTAAAGGAAATCAATATGAATCAAGCAACACCTTCCAATATGCATTTTCTGCAAAATGCAAAAATACTTCCCACAAACTCGTAGTGTATTCTAGTAAACCCCAAAGAGAGTGTTATGTAATTAATTGTGGTGTCCACTATATTGGCGGCGGCGACGCATTATTATGTGAGTGGTATTAGTGAATGGTGCACGAGAATGAATGAATGGAAATTAGCAAGGAAAGTGGGTTTCCATAGATTTTTATAAATAGGGGTCATAGTTGTTTTGTAAGACTTACTCTCGCAGGGAAGAAATAAAATCTCTCTCCCCTCCCTACATTCTTCTATCTATTCTATTGTGGGTCTCTAGTGTTCTATATTTACAACAAGGACAAACCGTTGTGGTGGTGTAGAGATTTTTTTTTTTTCAGGAATTTTACAATGGACCGTTTGAGAACTTTGAGGGAGTAGATATTGGGTTACATAAAAGTTACTATCTCCGTTCTAATATAGTTGTCCACTTTGTAATTTATGACTCACTGTTTACGAAGTGGACAACTATATTGGGATAAAAAGAGTACTCATACAGAGCAATTTTAAAAAATAGGTGAGACCAATAGAATGATATATATTTATGTCTATTCACTCAACATAACAATGACTGGCACTGAATATCTTCTTCGAGAATAGAGTAAAGTACAAAAAAAAAAAACCCTTAAATTATTAACTTTTTGCAACTAATCCTTGAATTAAAGATTCGCCCCTCTAAATTATTGATTTATTGCAATTAAGGACAAATTCATCACAAAAGACTATTTTACTCTTTGTTATTAAATTTGCCATTTTTTTATTAAATTATTTTTTATTATATTTTCTCTTATTTAAATATTAATTATACCATTTACCTTAATCTTATAATTAGTATCAATTAAATATAAAAATGAAAAATAAATAAATAAATTTATAACTATCATTTTCTAAAATGATTAACTTATTATAATAAATTTATTATACTCACTTTAAAAAAAATTTGGGACAAAAAAATATCTTCTTTTTCAAACAATATTCATAAAAAATTAATAAATTATGTAAATAAAAAATATCTTCTTTTTAATGCAATATATATAAAGTGCAATTCAATAAGAAAGGTATTATGATCATTTAATAAAAAATAGGTAAAATAATGTGGCATTTTGTAACTAAATGTAATATTTTAAGTGGTTTTATGCATAAAACATAGTTCAAAAATTTTATTTGCAAATTTAGACACAACCGAGGAAGGATTTTTGCACTTTACCCCCGAGAATATTATCGGGGCGTGATTATTGATGCCTGATTTTAACAAACGGTAATTATTTTGAAAATTGAAAATAAAGTGTAATTATTTTGAAATTTGAAATAGATACTTAAAGATTAAGTTTGAATCAATGGGAAGTCGAACGTTGATCATTAATTAGGTCACATAAACCCTAGAGTTGGCTCCGTCTTCAGAAACTTTTCACATCGGAGAACAAAAATGGGCAAGAGCGACAGAAGAGTCCAGTGGTCTCTACTCCCAGAAGAGCTCGTCACTGATCTCAAAGAAACATCTCAACACTCGGATCGACAATCTCCGTTTTCGCTCCGTTTGTCGTTCATGGCGTTCCTCAATTCCTCTCTTCAACGAACCCCCTCCTCCTCCTCCTCTGCCCCTCCCTGCTCCTTCCTCCACCAATCGCAACCGTCTTGTCCGAGGTAGAAATGCCAAACGCGACGGTTACTTATCTCTCACCAAAACCACCATCTACCTCCTCCAACAAAACCCCAAACCAAGCACTCCAATTTCCATTCCCTGGTTGGTTAGGGTTGAAGAGATCGAAAATGGCAAAAAGCGTGCCCTACATCCTCTATCTCAAAGGAAAATGCCGGAAACGTTTCCGAAACAACTCAATTTGCTCAACTTTCGGATCACTGAAATAGGTAAAGCTTATCCTCTTCGTTTTATTGATCCAACCGACGATTATTTTAAACGATGATGATTCTACTATTTTTGAAAAAGTGGTTGTGTCCTCGAGTCCATGGTCTGGTGCTGGTGCTGATGATTATGCTGTCATGGCCATTCAAGATGGAAAGTTGTGGTTTTTCAAGTTTGGAGATAGGAAATGGACCAAAATTGGTTGTAGGAATCTTACTGATTCGTGCCAGGACTTTGTGTATCACAAGGGACAGTTTTATGCAGTTGGGGATAAAGGAAGGACTGTAGTGATTGGTTCAGACTTGAAGCCTAGGCCGATTGCATCTCTTGGGCCTTGTTATGGCGGTGCCGGTGACGATGACAAAAGACTACGTTTGGTGAAGTCCTGTGGTGATTTGTTTTTGATTGATAAGGAAGAAAATATTAATATCGGCCTTTACAATGAGTATGAGGATGAAGGAAATGACACGTGGGATCCCATCGAGTCACTAGCCATGGATGATCCTCTTAACAAGGTTTACTTGAAAGTTTATAAGCTGAATGAGACAGAAAAGAAATGGGAGAGGGTTGGAACTTTGGGTGACCGAGTGCTGTTTGCTTGTGATCCATTCACCTATTCTGTTTCGGCTCGAGATTTCTCTGGTTTGAAAGGGGGTTGCATTTATTTTCCGATGGTTCATTCACTGAGGATAGTGAAGGAGATGATGAAGAAGATGAATGGCGTGCCGAAACTGCAGACACTGGCGTTTTCAGCTTGCTAGATGCCAAGTGCGGGCCTCTAGCTTCGTTTCTGGACCATTATCAGATCTTTTGGCCACCCCCACCTTGGCTTAAGCCAACATCACATTCCATCAAGAAACGAATGTAAGTCATTCTCAATATCTAAATTTAAACACTTTGGAATTGAAGGAAGATTCATTTAATGTTGCCTTTGGGAATTTTGAACTAAATTATCTAACTTTAATGTTGATCTATTTTTTCACCGATAATGTTCCATGGTCCCAAACATGGCATGAAATTCATGTTGTCATTATGTGGTGAATGCGCACATAATATCATATGCACAAATGTAATAATGTTTTTATAGGGAATATGATTCACATGTCAAAGACTAGCTGTATTTCAGGGCATATCAAATTTGATGCAAACTAGCAATGTAATAATGTTTTTATAGGGTAATATGATTCACATGTCAAAGACCAGCTGTATTTCAGGGCATATCAAATTTGATGTAAACTAGCAATGTATTTGTGGTTGGAGTTCTCTCTCATCAGTTTTAACTTTATTAGTTTCAACACGAAGGAACAGGTCAACTGCTTTTCATGGTTTTGAAGTCGTGATACTTCTAACGACAGGAAATTCTATATTCATACATATTATGGGTTTCAAGTGGTTTAATATATGATAGTCAAAATGGAACAATGTAAGATTAATACTATTTTTTTCTTCTTTTATCAACCAAACATACTGAGAGGTTAACACTACCATTTTCTTCTCGTGACTAATGTTATTTTCTCTCTTTATGACTTGTTGTAGACGCAGTGTGAAAGCATTGTCAGTATTAGCTGCCAATTATGTTCTATTTTTTATTGCTCTTTACGATATTCTTCTTTTTCAGTCATAAGTTGACTTCTAGGAGAAATTGTCAAATGCACTTTTTCCTTTCTTTAAATAACATTCTATGCTAGTTAGACAGTATTATCGCCTTGTTTATAAGCATTAGGACAACATTTTAAGACCAATTTGAGAGGTCACGCGGTATCGCTGTCAGCACACAGTCAACTCATTGGATCTTTCGTCTTCGTTTTTTTTTTTTTTTTTTTTTGAGTCATTTTTCTTGATTCTTAAGCTTGGGTTTTATTTACAGTTCAGTGTTTGTTTTTTTGTTTCTCTATTAGGCTGTAATGTCAGTTAAAAAGTTGTGTTTTTTACCTGAGTCATCTGGCCACTTCATGGTCTGTTTGGTGGGAGAAGAGTTGGAGGAAAGGAAGGGGGAGAGGGAATGAGAGAGAAGGATATGCCTTGCATGGTCTGGAAGTAGGAAGGGCTGAGAAAAAGGAAGAGAGGAGGGTGGCCAGGGAGCATTTTTATGTGGCCCACCATATTTTTTCCTTCCAAAAGTGGGTATAAAAAAGAAAAGGAAAGGGAAAAATACATTTTTTTTTCTTTTAGTTTATTTTCTTATCTCTAGGCAGATTAGTGGGGTTATTAGAGTAGATTAAATAAAGGGTTGAAATTAAACCTTTGTTAGAGCAATCCTAGGATCTTAAAAGGTACTTGTTCCAGTTTTTGAACGATTTGTTGAGTATTGTTAATAAAATTCAGTATATCATTACTTTTAAGTTTTAATGTGAATGCTGGAGACTTCCTGTTATAGATGGCTAACAAACCCAGTAATCCTACGTTCTGTGATCTGCAATTGCTCACATTCTCATTGAATTTCTCCACTATCTGCCCTTTTTGTGTAAATCTTCATGTAAAAATTTCTCCGATTTGTCCTTCGTACCATGTTCAGATGATTATACTTATAACACATGGAAGAGCATTATATTACTTGATTAAGTGTCACAAAAAATCAAATAAATGCCATTAATTGAACCTCAATTATAAAATTGACAGTCTAATGGACAAAACCGGAAGAGTGTCCAGGATTCATGCTTAAAACCTTCTTCTTTTTTTTCGTTTGGGGTACACATTTTAAAGTGCTTGTCTCTATCAACCAAAAGGTATGTGCTCTTAGAAGAAGAGTCTGGCAGCATTCAAGTTTAGGTGGGTTTTGGGTCCTTTTGTGTTGCGTTAGTAAAGTAACTTATGAACTCAATTGCATTAAACTTCTTCTTTTAATTACTTTAGACCTGTGTTTTTCCTTGATAATTATTTTTTAACTTGAGGTTTCACTTATAAAATTTAGGATAAATTGCATTCACACCCCCCTGAGGTTTCAAAAGTCATGTTTACCCCTGAACTTATTAATTGACAAAAATAACCCTAATCAATATTCTGTTTTCCCCTCTCACCCAAAACCGCCACACCCATCCACCGCTGCAACCCACGCACGCCGCCACATCAAACACAACATACCCACCGCCACAACCAACAAAACACACCCACCGCCACAACCACCGCATTTGGGTCAAACCCACACACCCCATGATGACCACCGCCATACCCACACACCCATACATTGCCCGAATAAGTTGTTGGACCACAGAGCCTCTGATCTTAACCCTACCCACGCAAAATTACTGGCGGCGAAGAGATCTCTATTCGCCACTGCAATTGTCGAAACTGTTGGCATCACCAAGTAAATCTTTGTTGCCACTGTAATCATTGATCATGCCTCTAATTCGCGAGCGGTGGTGGTGGTTCTGATTGTTGGTGGTGACGGCAGTGGTGGGTTTCTCTAATTTGCGAACGGTGGTGGCTTTTGCCTCTGATCTTGTCGCTTCTGATCGACGGCAGTGGTGGGTTTCTCTAATTTGCGAACGGTGGTGGCTTTTGCCTCTGATCTTGTCGCTTTTGATCGACGGCAGTGGTGGTGGTTGCTTCTGATTGTTGGTGGCAACGGCGGTGGTATGGTGGGTTTCTCATGAAAGGGGCGGCAATGGTGGTGGTTGGTGTTAGGACAGAGAGGGTATGGGAGGGATAGAGATAGAGACCAAGAGGGCATATGTTGTGGGTATCGGATGGTGTATGAAAGAGACTGAGGGTATGGTGGGTTAGAGAGAGAATGTAAAATGAAGGGTATTTTGGTCCTTTAAAATTTAGGGTTATATTAGGAATTTACCCTTTTATGTAATTGTTGACCAAGTCAAAGGCCAAAATGGTCATTTTCTCGGGTAGAGGGGGTGTTTATGTCAACGTTTGAAACCTCAGGGGGTGTCAATGTAAACTAGTACATTAACCGTTCGCTAAGTGGTGTTGACTCAAACCTTTGAGGAGTGAGTGCAATTTACCCCAAAATTTAAGGCGTGCATTATCATTTAGTTGACAACAATTTTTCTCTAGTTTTTTCCAGCACAAATATCGCATCGTAACTATTTCCTTACAAGACATCTATTTTTCCTTAATAACCTTGCCGGACATCCTCTTTTAAGTGTTGCGCATATTACCTTTGTGGCATGATATTTGAATATATGACCTAAAATAGTGGCAGACTGGTCTATTAGCAATCTGCAGGAAAACCACTGGTTTCATATGAAGTTTTACATATAAAATATGGTACAGGGTTTTCTCTGCTTATGCATATGTTTCTGGTTTAGTGTGTGAAACTGTTCATTGGCAAACATTTACGTTGAGTGACCATCAGTATTTTTTATTCTTAAGGATTACATTAAGTATAGAAAATTCATTTCTGTTAACGATTTTTCTTCTCATTTGAATGATCTTTACAGGGTGAGGTGTTAAAGGGACTTTTTGCACTTCTGGAGATGGTAATGCTTCTAAGATGTGATTGAAGAAGATTGGACGGGCTTAGTAATATTTATCAGTTCCTCTTTTTGGTATCAATGATCTCCTGTAGATATACAAACTACTCTCTTCCACAGTAATTTATTAGTTCCTCTTTTTGGTATCAATGACTATTGTTTAAATTACATTTGCTTTTTGAAAATCAAGTAAGAAGCTGTGATGTAGGTCAGGAATCAGGAGGATGTCAAATTTAGGTGAAAACTCGAATTTTGAAACTTTGTGCAATCTATTATGCAACGTAAAAAGGAATGGAAATTGGAGTTGCCTAGTTAATAGAAAGGATACTTGGAATTTCATTTAGCCCACGCGGGTTAGCTCAACTGGTAAGGCCTTTGGAGTACTCTCTTTCAATCTCCGGTTCAAGACCCACCAAAGGTCAAGCCTCGACTTAAATGATGCATGTGAGTTGTGGACGATTGTGTGCATCCGAAGTTTGCACACCATTTGAGAGTTCAAACTTCATAGTGACTAGCGGAGTGATTAGATTCTTCGTTATTAAAATAAATAAAAATCTCGAGAAAAGTGCACACTTGAAGAGCCATTAGCTTGTGTAGGGCCTATCCAAGAAATCCCCACCATATAGGTAGTAAAAAAAATTTAGTACAAAAGACGAAGACAGTCCCAGAGATCAGCCCAAACATAAGCCTCTCTCTAGTAATAATGAGCGTCTATTATGAGAGCACCAAACATAAGCCTCTCTCTAGCAATAATGAGTGTCTATGATGAGAGTGCTCTGAGTTGCATATAAATGAGTCCAAGTTTCTAAAACGCGCCCTCTTGATCGAGTCCATAAAAACAATCTTCTTGTGTTAACTACTATCTAAAGAAAATTCCAATATTATTTCATAAAGTACTTCAATCAAAATTCATAACTCTTACTCACCAAAATCTTTTTCCCCAACTATGATCCATTTGATTTGAACCATCAGGCTTTATCATACTATTTCTTACTAAATCTATTTACATTAATTTTGGTCTTCTCCCTTTAACATTGTCATCACCAATGGGTTGGACTAGCAGTATCGGACCCTTACTTCTTAAAAAGAGGTCAAAGATTCAAACCATAGTAGAGGCATATGTATAGTCCGCCTATACCAAACATTTATCATACATACAAGAAAAACAAAAAAAAAAACATTCCTGCATAAGACTAATAAAATCATTTTTCTCATTTTTGATTGATTGTGATGCTGAAAATTGCAAAAACATATCTAAGGGGTAAAACTCCTTTGGTTTAGAGTTGTAATCAGTCTGAGCATCATTGTTCTTTATGTAGATGCATGGTGTGTAACACCACCTGAATTAATTGTACTTAGATGCATGCTGAGCAATACCGCCTGTATTAATTGTATTTAGACGCATGCTGTGTAACACAAACCTGTATTAATTAATTGCTTGTATCAGCAAGCCATAACTCATTCCGCTTGATATGTAATGGCGGGTATTAAGCAATACAATATATACATGACCAGGGAATATGCCGTATGAAACATTTTTTCAAATAAATCTAGTTCCGCCAGAATGTTTATTACACTTACAGTTCATTCACAGAACAGAAGAATAAAGGAGATGGTTTCCCATTAATGTTAGAAGGAAATCAATATGAATCAAGCAACACCTTCCAATATGAATCATTTTCTGCATTCGCCTTTCACATTTTAAAATAATTTCATAAGACAGAAAGTTCATGATTAAAATGGAATAATATTTTACAATTTTCGTAATTTGGTATAAATTTTAACAAAATCTTGAAGACCAAAAGTTGCAGATTCCAGAAAAATGAAAAGAAAAACAAAAAAGGGTAAAAGTTCAGCAACAAGAGCACCTCAAGTTCCCAATATAAGACGGAGTTCCTCTACGTGCCTCAAAATGCAAAAATACTTCCCACAAACCCGTACAGGAGATCTTCTCATAATGTACAAATACTACCTTCAACGAGTAAGAAAAGAAATGAAAAGTAAGGCCTACAAGCCACATGACCTCCAAACAATAGAATTTGAAACAAAAGATTGCACTAAACGCTAGACAGCGAGAAGACCTCTGTTGAAGGAAAAAAAAAAAAAAAAGATCATATAAAAGCTCATCTGTCACCGTCTTTAAACAACACTTGGGGACCATTCAACTCACAATCCACGAGGAAAATTGTTGATTTGTCCTTCCTCCAAACAATCTTTGTTATTCATCTTGTAAGCTATCCGTATGCGCATGACAATGGATTTCTGGAAACAAAATAATTATTATATGGTGTCTCAAACGATAAATAAATAGACGAAAATTCTAAACCGTGTTTCAATTGAATTAACGCAGTTCGCCAGACCACACAACATCCGGATATTACTAAATGTCACTCCTGATAGACTGTTTTTTATCAATTGGTGAAGAGCAAGTTCTAACGGGCGCTTACAAACTTGTGCACGGAAAATTATACTCCAATGGATCTTCTAAAATGGTTGATAACGAGAAAAGACTTTCACTTGAGGATAGGGGTCTCTCACATTAAACAATAGAGAATTTAATACCTTACTCACGTCATGAAGACCATAATCTGGTCAAAAAGAATAACAAAGATCAAAATAATATACAATATCCATACCTTGCCATGTTGGCTGTTGGTAACTCGCAAAGTTTGTGTGATTGAACCATTGTCACTTGTAGGGAGAGTATTACTGCTAGCTGGATCTAAGTGCAGCTGAAGAAACTATGGGATGAAAGCACCAGATGTATCAGAAAAGCATGCTCAAGAAAACAATTAAAATAATAATAATAGAAATAAAATAAATGGTATCTAAATTAATTGTCCGAATAAGCAATTGAACAAATTTGGAGTTGTCGTTCACTGAATAAAGAGGTAGTGAAAACGAATGCTGGTAAATGCAAATGTTTTTACATAAAAATACAGAATCTATGTCGAAAATTTTGTACATAAGAAAGGCTCAATATGACGACGCTTATAAACTGCCTATATACTCTAATGCATACAAGAAGACACGCTATTAAGAGAGAGGAGAACTTAAATTTCAGAAGTCATAGATTTTCACATGCTGAACAAAGAGAGAGCAAAAGATGAAAATGAAAATGCATCAAAACTACTAAAGAATTGTATTTTTCCATTTTAATTTATATTTATACAGAACATGAACAATTGGGCATACGAACATTACAACTTGAATGGGGGATAAAGAGCACGAAAGGAACAAAATTACACAAATTCAAATGAGAAGTTAGAAAGTGTAAGCAGAAGAGATGCAGAAGTCCACTTATAAGTTAAACTTTGTGGAAAGAAAGTATATAATAGCATGAAAGTTTAATTGATGACCGTTGCCTGGTACTACCTTCGGTACAGCTGCCTGGAAAATGAAATCTGTATAAACATTAGGTGACTTGTTTGTAAAAGTAGCTTGGATATGGGTTGCTTGTGGATCTCCAGATGGTTTTGAGAAGTTGAACATTAATCTCAACGAGCTGCTCTCAAATGCAACTAATGGCGGATAAGCATGACCATTGTCTCCTGTTTATTGAAAAGACGTTATCAATATTTGAAGAACTAAATGTACTGCCTAACAAAGTTCAAGTAATATTAAAAGGTTATACCAGGCTTTGGTGGATCTGGAGAAAAGCCATCTAACAAATCCATCATGGAAGAACCCCCAGCAGGAGAAGGGGTTTGTGCAGAAGATGCAGGTGATGACAATCTCTCTAGTGCACCAGCTGCAGTTTTGTTATCCTGACTGGAGGATAAAATATCAGGTGTAGATAAGCTGTTTTGAGCTGGAGGCATTCCAATTGACAAAAGGTCCAATAGGACATCCGTGCCACTTTTTTGAGCCTGACTCCCACCTATAAATACAGGGAAAAAAATAGAACACCCACTGTTTAGAATTCAATTGATCTATTTACAAGATATAATTAAGAGACAAAGGTATTTTAGAAGAATGAAGTTATACTTAAACCAAAGCTTCCCGTGGTACTAGCAAAACCACTAATTGCACAAGCAGTAGTCATCACAGAGAACAAAGAAACTCTGCAATTCTAACAGCTAATAGTGCATATTCAATGATGACTTTTTTTTTCAGAATGTATATTCAATGATGACTTGCTAAAGAAGTGTTGGCATGTAAATAAACCTTTGTTGCTCTGATGAAATCATATTCTCAAAGACTTCAATGGGGATTAAAAGATCAAAAAAATGGAACCTACTTGACTAGATTCCAACCCGTTATCTGGTTTTTAAATATTCTAATCCCCTCCACCTTGGCTTAAATGGTAAAAGAGATGGCCTGAGGTTGGAGTATGTCTTAGGTTCAATCCTTTACTGATGAACTAGGAAGCACTGGCACGTCTCCCAGGGGGGACGTACTAGTGTCGGACACGCGTGTCCCAAGCTTGGCCACATGTCCGACACGCCGCTAGCCGTGTCCTGTTCTTTTTAACATATCAGAGCCGACCGGACACTGATCGAACACGCCCGACACCAGTCGGACACGCTGAAGACACGGGCCTTTTTGTTTCAAATAGAGAGAAAGAAGATGAACAGAGCCAGAGATGAAGAAGTTGAAGAGGGAGCCAATGTGGGTTATATATATCTACAATTCAAATTGATTTTATTTGTTTAGAAATCTGAAAATTAAGAAGTAGAGGGGAGGAGAGAACGGCCGGAAAAGATGGAGCACCCCTGTATTTTGAATGAAAAAATAGCGTAGGGTTTCCTGAAGATAGAGTGGGATGAGAGAGGAGGAGAGAACTGCAGTAAGGGGGAAAGATGGAGTGTGCTATATATATATATATATATATATATATATTATGTTTGTTTTAGAATGGAATCTGCTTGGCTGATGTTTTTATTATATATATTATTTTTGAAAAGAAAGGTGGTGCACCTAATTTAAATGAGCTATATTTATTGTATAATATATATAAAAGAATAAGAAAGAGTATAAGTTAATTTTTTTATATATAATAATAAAATATTATTATTTTATTGTTGTATCCGTGTCCTATTTTTTTTAAATTTGCCATATCGCCATATCCGTGTCGTACCCGTGTCACGTGTCCGTGCTTCATAGCTGATGAATGTGTGTAATTTTAAGGCCACTCTTACTGCCAAAGCAGCATTTGCTATCTCCTCCCCTCCATCCCACCAACTAACAAAGGGTTTCACTCTTTCCTCCCCTTCCAATCAACCAAGTAATAATATTCAAAACCTTCCCCTCTCTAGCGATACCTATTCCATCCCTTTTCCCTTCCCTTTCATCCACGTTTCCATACCTCCTACCAAACAGATTATATTTATACAACAACCAAGCCTTTTCTCAGTTACTTGACATATTATTTACAAAGACATGTATTAACACTAAAAAACATGTTTCACAGAGATTTAGATTTTGATTGAAAGAGAGAGAGAGAGAGAGAAGTACCGAAGAAAAAAGCTACGTTCTTACAGAACACGGCACAATTTTGCTGAGTTTTTTCTGAGTTTACTTTTACAGCAAACTTACCATTTTGAAAAGGTTTTCATCACACACAAATACTTGAAAAAGTGAGCTCATAGATATTATATTTCGTCAATATGGAGTATAGTTGAACAATACAATCAAGCATCATTTGAATTTGCAGAAGGTAAACTTAATTATGGGTTTGGCAAATAATCACTGTGAAGAGAAGATGAATTGTGGTTTAATTGCATTGACTGAAGTAACAGGCTAGTAGGTGAATGTTTTTGCCAGCTGTAAATCAACTGGCTAGAGGTTCTAAAGTTTGAATATGATCTAGTAACGCAAGGCTGTACTCTTTTTACATAATCAATTATATCCCTATGGTTCTTCCACGTGGTATTCCAACCTGTTCCTCCAAACACCATTGATCAACAGGGAGAACACAGTGTTTTAAACAACACGAAAATTCAATCAAATGGCAAAATAACCTATTTTTACCATTGGGTCCTTGGCCTAGGTGGTATGACCTTCACCACTGCAAATGAGAGGTCAAGGGTTCAAGCCCCAAGCTGGCCAAAATAGGTGTGTGGGTTGCTAACTTGCCAAAAAGAAAAACCAACTATTCGCCACCCCTTTAAACTCTATAACAAAGAGTAAATCCAATCGGGAACTTTCAATGGCATATCTCACGTGGAGAAAAGCAAAAGAAGTCCCGTCAGTCGTTTACTGATTGAAAATTTCAACAGATTATGGACCCAAGGATCTTGTACCAAGATTCCAATGAAAGAAGTCATCTCTAAATCGGATTTGGATCCAGAAAACTGCAATGCCAAGCTTGACTTATCTGAACTGGTCCTCCCACTTTTTCTTCTTGTATGAAGATAACTGTCTATGTCGCCATTGCTTCCATGAACACTGTCACTACCTTTCTGAGCTTGATGATTTCAACAAAACACTTAGCTATCAAACAATCATCATAGTTTGCCACCACCGAACTCCATGAGGTCTAACCCAATATTTCACTAATACCAAGTGTAGAAAACAATGTGTGTGTGTGTGTGTGTGTGTATAATTGAACAACAATCTTTCTTATTTAAGGGTATAATTGACTTCTTGTAATAGATGAAAAAAGCCGTCAAAACAGCAAATGCTTCTCCGGCAAGATCATTACCACATTCTGAATAAGTGCATTTGTTTGGGTTGAAATTCGTACATTTTGGGCTTTACTCAGATGCAATTGCCTTAACCCTATTACCAACTCTAATTACAAAAAAGAAATTGTGGTTTGACTAAGTGACAAATAATAGTAGCAGTTCTTAATGGTGGACTGAATGGTTAAAGAGTTCATCCAATAATTTTTACATTAAAAGAATGAAAATGAGAAATTTAGGTTCTAAAATAATGGCTCGGACTTTTGAAATTGCTAATTATTGCCATAATGCTGCAAGAAAATAACTCTTAAATGAAAGGATAGGAAACACAGAAAACGAATGGAAAAAAAGAATGCAGTTTTACAGGCATTGTATTATGATTATGCCTTGATGCGTTCCAAACCTGACCTGATTGTGGCGAAACTGGTGACAGATCAACACCAAGAAGATCCTGAAGAAAATTACCGCCAGATGAGCTAGGTTCCAAGGCCTCATCTGAACTGAGATCAAGTAAATCAACAAGTGGAGCAGCAGCAGGTTTGGCAACTCCATTTGGAAGATTAATTGCAGCCCCATTTGAAGTTGAAACAGTTGCTGGCAGAGAACCAGCCCTCCTTCCAACGTAAGTTGCTTCATCAAGAACTGGCATCCTCTCCAGAAGTTGAGACCTGCATCACACATCCAGCAGGTTTGTAAGTTTAGATATGCACTATCTAGGAAAATTTTCAAAAGAGGGGCAAATGGAAAATGAACTGGTTAAAGAATAGAGATCTTGGTGAGGTAAGCTAAAAGAATACCTGATATTCTGATGCTTCTCGATAATAGAATTGAATTCAATGGATCTCTGCTGCAATTCAAGCACAAGGCTTCCTTTAGATTGAACAATGATATCCTTTATCCTCCTGCAGAAAATAGTAAACATACAATCATATTTTTGACTCGGAAAGAGATTAACAGAATCAACCGGACAATATCAATGTATCATATATATAGGATATAAATAGTGGTCGAAAATAACAGATGCTAGAAAATGTATAAAAAAATGCATGAAAAAAAATTCCTTGATTGAAAGAAGAAATAATTTTCAGCAATGCAAGTGATAGACACATCAAATTTAGTTGAATCAGAATGAAGCTAAGAAATAAGAAAAGTCTTTCAAGATTGGACATTGTAATAATACAAGTAGAACTAATAACACAAAGAAATATGACACGCCAACATTTAAGATTCATTGCTAGAATATTATGACAAAACGAGTAAGCAAAAGAAAAGGGAAGAAATTTATTTAACAAAATTATGAACAAGGTTGATATGTCTGTAATCGTCCCCTCCCAACACCCGCCGTAAGAAGGACATATAATGGCTGATGCATTCAGAAGAAGTGCAGAGTGACATTTTAATGCATGAGGCCGATAGACCAGTTAAACAATCTTATCAGACGGGATAATAGGAGATGCCCTTGTACAAACAGGACGAGCAGAATGTAAATATACAAGAAACCCAAGTCCAATTAGAACAAACAGTGATGATGGTTAGACATCCCTAAATAAAAAGAAGTGGAACTGTTTTGCTTTGAGAAAAAAGAAACAAGTACTCATCACAAGTCCATCGTAATTCAGATTATTACTCAATATATATATTCAAGTGTTTTCTTCATTCTTTCTTATATATATATATAAATTTGGAAACTAAAAGCAAAGAACTGGAGGGCACCAAAAAATGGAGTCTAACCCATGTATACAAGAAGTATATAACAATGGCCACCTATTTGTCCACAAGTATGCATAGACCACCCAAAAACTCTGCCGAAAAAGGATTGGAAAAAAAAAAAAAAACAAACAAACAAACTGTAAGAAGAGGAAGAGGGTTCCCTAGCCAAAAGCAAGAACTCGACATCAAATGCTTCAACTTGTGAATTGTGAGCTTCACTCCCTCAAAAGACCGTAAATTCCACTCATTCCATATGTACTACATCACACAAGAGGGCACAGCTTCCGAGGCTTTCCCAGTACTACTAAGTTACTCTTACTCCAACTCCTCAACGATTTGGCATAAGTGCCGCATAGCCCCTTCAAAACTGAACAAAGAAATCATAAGCTCCATAGCTCCCTATCCACCTCACATTGAAGTCGGTGAATACTCTTTCTTCTACCCTTTTACACATGCATCAATTCACCATCACTTGACCTCTTTCCCCAAAATCGTTGGTGGTCAGATTGGCATTTAGAGAAGTTGTCACAAAAACAAAAACAAAAACAAAAAACAAAAAACAAAAAAGGAAAGAAAGAAAGGGGGAAAAAAACAAAAGAGGGGGAAGAAAAAAAGGAAAAAAGAAAAATAAAGAGAACACCGACAACAGAGCCTCTGTCCACAAATGCCCTTCCAAGGGAAAGGAGTCCCCCTCACCACAAAGCACATTATATAGAACTTACCATTCCTAGGCATCTTCCGCCTCACTAATCCATTGCCTCACCCTGGAAAACAACGACATCCAGCTGCTGCAAAAAACCATCTGGCGACTAATTCTCACACCTCAAAAGCTCACATATATAGTAGGAGCCTTCACAACTCTGTTCTCCAAAAGGTTTACATATTCCACAACGGAAGCTTCTTTATTAGCTGCTATACAGCTAGGATATTGCACCTTCAATGAAGAGGTCCCACACCAAAAGATATCTCGCTCTTGATGGTAAGTAATACTTGTACAAGTTCTATGGATGGAGTGAGTTAAGAACAACTAAGGAGATTAATTATGGGGTCCATTTATTCAGAAAAGACACATTGCTGTTATTAGAGTCTGGATGATATTTTTGGATAATTAAGTCCACGAAAAAAAATCTGAACAGAAATAGCAGCTCAAAAACTCCTTTATTGTGAAGTATATTCAAGCAATGTTTAGCCGCAGATAATGAAATACAATGGAAAACCGCATGGAGAGAGAGGAAAATGGAACATAACACACTATACATGGAAATAAAAGATCCAAGAGAGAATGAGATGCCCATATTAGAAAACCATTAGCAAACCTTATGAATAAACAGAATATTTAGATATATTTCAAACTAACTTGAGCAACATTAATATCAGATGCATTCAAAACCCCATATCTGAGTTTTATCTAAAACTTAAAAGATCCTGCATAACTTAGCAGGCCACTAAGAATACATTCATCTGGAAAATTGGATGCTGCTTTGGCAATAAACATTTAAAGGGAACATGAGAAAACACAAACATACTGTGAACAAGTTGGAAAACGACAAGACAGCTTTAACAAAGCAATCAAACACATTGCTCGTGTGGTAAGATCTGAGGTGTGGCGCTTAATAGCAATCTCTACAACATCCACAGCATCAGACTCTGTTACCTGCTAAGAATAACCAGATCAATTAAATATCCGGCTGAAAAAAAAGACATTGATGCAAAAAATAAAAAATAACCAGAAGTAACTAAAAGTTATAAACTGAAAGGTTTAAACAGATTTTGAGATAAAACAATCCCATTATCATGCTGCATATTATAGGATTCGTTAGAGAATATAAAATATTAAAGCTACACCCTCTTCAATAGCTTAAGCTTTTGGAGTAGATGGTAGTTAACATGGCATCAGAGCCAAAGGTCTCGAGTTCTTGCCGTCACCCTGATAATTAAAATTGAAAAACACGTGTTGGACCAAAAGAAGGCTACACATGAGGGGGGCGTGTTAGAGGATATAAAATATTAAAGTTACACCCTCTCCAACAGCTTAAAGTTTTGGAGTAGATGGTAGTTAACAGGATTATTTGGACATTTGAACAAAAGATCTGTCAACTAGAAGAGACTATTAAATCAACCCCAATTTTTGTCATACAATAAGGAGATGTCATTATGGACTAGGTACTGAGTGCTATAAGTTTCATTAAATTATCATCTAGAACCTATACGATAACACAAGAAAAAGCACAGGAGAAGAGATATTTCCAAAGTCTCTAAACCTATATGATTCCATTGGGAAGCTCATCATGATTAGATCGTGTCACTGAACACATCAAAAAGCTCACAACATTTTCCATAAGCACGAGTCCTCTTTACCCCTGGATAACCCACCCACTGAGCATCATGGGTTTCCTTTAACAACTCTCTACGCAGTCCCCCGCTAGAACTATAGAAAAACATATTGAAGAGACAAATATAAAAAAAGAACTGGCAAAAATTTCACATCAGCAAGAAATAAGACAAACATGGCAGAGGATGGGCTGGTAATCAGACAGACAGAGGGACCCAGCATTGAAGATGCCAGGCGTGAACATGTCCCATTTAAATTATTTAATCTATAACATAAAAAGTAAATAAAGGAAGATGAGGGAAGGGAGAAGGATGGAGGAAAAAGACCCTTTCCCTATTTATGGAAAAGAAGCAAGACAAAGTTTTCTATATACAGTCTCTTCATATAGTTAAATCAGGATTAAAGCTATCAGTGCTTCTTCAATGAGAGAATGCTTTTAAAGCAAGTAAGCTGACGAGGACTAATGTTTAATTTTAACAAGCACTCATCCGAGCTACGCCAACTTCCAGACAGAGCTGGATGGGGCAAAATCCAACCTAACCAAAATACTCTCTCTCTCTCTCTCTCTCTCTCTCTCTCTCTCTCCCTCCCTTGATCACACTCCATCCCCCCGTGTGCAAATGTCTGACAAAGGAAACTAAAAACCAGAATTTGGAGAGGGAGAAAGAGGAGAGCAACAAAGGAAAACTATAAGACCATATCTAAATAACAAGAACTAATATAGCACACCATAGTTAAAATAGGAAGCAAAAGACAAGAAGCAAGAAACCAATGAAAGGACAGCAAAACATTGTTTCTCAACTCACTTCAATGATGGAAAATTGGAGTAGTTCCAGGAAATGTTAGAGGAAAGCTAGGTACAAACTGCAGCTAGGCTCCCTCCTAACATGCTCCTATAACTACCAACATAGTACACTTGGGGGAAGAATAGAATTCCACAAGAAACTGTGTTACATGGACTTGGTACCAGAGCCAGCTATGAAAGCATGGTCATGCACAGTATCTATATATATATATATATATATATTGACAAGTAAAATTTCAGTAAAGGTGCTCAAGAGGGGAGCGCACCCAAAAGAACACAAAAAAAGACAAAGGTGGCTACCTATAATTTCACAAAATTAACCATTGATAGTATTAATGTGACTAACATGCAACCAGTGGCTTCACAATATATATATATATATATATTGACAAATAAAATTTCATTAAAGGCACTCAAGAGGGGAGCGCGCCTAAAAGAATACACAAAAAGCCGAAGGCGGCTAGCTATATTTTCCCAAAATTAACCATTATTTTTAAGAGTCTTTAGGTGTTTCCATATGTTGCACTCATCTGCTTTTGTCAACCTTGTGCCTCATCGACACGGAACTGAAAGTTCCAGGTCACATACACACAAACAGAATATCAGTCAATGCAAAATAAATAATTATGGAATTGTTAAACTCAATAGAATAGCCAATGCATATATATATATATATATATATATATATATTTGTGTAAATAAACCATTCTAGTAACTGACCTAGACAAAGACACTGACATATATTGTTATGACAAACAGCAGCGAACCCAAGCAACAATTACGAAACACGACAGAAAAATAGACACACCACACACAAAGAACAAAGAGATTTATACGTGGTTCGGGAAAGCCTACGTCCACGGTGGAGATCCAGCGGAAGTCTTCACTATGTGTAAAATCGGAGATTATAAGTTTCAGCCCCTCACTCTCTTTCTAGACAATTTTCAGTGTCTCTCATTCTTCCCACTTCAAACCCTAAACGCCCTTATATATCAGGCTACAAGAGAGTATTAATTAGAGTACACAACATCACTCATATATCGGGCACCAAATTCGGGCCACGCCATCACATATATATTGTTGTCTGGCACATCTTGGAGCGGAACGAGTGTAAATATGACTTGTGTGTGTTGGTGCACAAAATGTGTCAATCTGTTGGTGTGTCACATGGGAGTAAAATGTTGACCAAGGAGTTCCTGAGTTGATGTGCTCTTAAAATCTAATTAAATTATAGAACTAACAAGCAACTTACAAATAACAGTTGATCTCCACTTTCCAGTGCTAAAACTAAGACTTCTGGAATGTTAGACATTCAAATCAAATTTTGACTAAGGACGTAAACATTCACCGATTAATCACTATAGACTTTCAGAAAATACGTAAATCTCATGCAACCTTGGATTCATTCAGGGGAGAGAGAGAAGGGGGGGTTGTAAAATCTATAGATGCTTCATTAGCTTGAAATGTTGACGCAAAGTATAATGAAAAGATTACTCCGTCTGTCCCAAAATTCTAGTCCATTTTTCCATTTATGGATGTCCCAAAATTCATGTCCTATTTGAAAAGTCCATGTAGAAAGTTCGTATATTTTCCAGATATCCTTAACTTCTAAAAAATTTCCCAACCAACAATATGAACTTTTAAACTAAAATGGGTAGTTTTGGAATTTCAGGGGGGGGGGGGGGGGGGGGGGGGGGGGAGATTCGTGTCCCCTTAAAAGAGGAATCCCAAAAGCGGACAAGAATTTTGAGATGGAAGGAGATAATATTATTTATTTGTCACCATTTTTGGTCCACTTTCCTCGAGATGGTGTTTCATGATCCATACATGAGTACCCCGCGTATGAGAACACGACTGGATCAAACTCTCTCAATCAAAGAGGACCTCCTCAAGTTTTTTGTAATTTGATTTTTTTAAGGATAAAATCAACTTTAATGTTGTGGCCTGAATTTGGTGTCCGGTCGCAACTCCCTGCGACTCATTGATTGAGTCTTGTGTGGGCCTAAGCCCACCAAAGGCATAATTAAAGGAGAACTTTGTCTCTCAAATTTTGGTATGCTTTGGCAACCGTAGAATGCCCACATTTATAGGAGAAGTGGGAGACAAACAACACTATTCCTCTTTTCTTTTCTTTCTTTTCTTTTCTTTTCTTTTTTTTTCGACTATTTTGAGTGGATTTGATATAAATGGAATATATATCTTTCTTTTTTCTTTAGAAAGTGGGATATAAATGTCCATATATCTATATCCATTGTTTTTCTCCCGTAGCATTGCCAAAAGTAGGGAAACTTGGGAAGTGGTGTACTTAGGCTTTTACATATTTTGTCTTTTTGTAATAAATGGAATGCTGATTTGCGTTTCTTCAATTGTCTTCTATGGAGAAATTTCCGGAGCCTTGTTTCACTTGCACATTGTTTCTGACACACTTGCATGTGAAGGCCTGAAAATTTCTTCTTTTCTGACAGTTTTGTTCTTGTGATTAGTGTAGGGAAATCCAATAGCAGTTACCAATGTTCAGCAAGAATGTCATAAGCAAACTACAAGCTCTGGAAATTTCACGAAAGCTTTACACCTTTTCCCACTTACTTCTTCTATAAATGTGGGCATTCTACGGATATGCCAAAACATACCAAAATTTGAGAGAGAATTTTCAGCTTCTCGATAGCTTCTCTCTCTCAAGATTACACAAGTTTCCTTTCTCCCTCTTTCTCTTTCTCCACCATTTCCCACTAAGGAACCCAAAAACTTCTTTGCAAGTTTTTTATGTATTCAAGCTTTATTGTTTAAGCTTCAATTTGTATTAATCTTTTCAATTCAATACAAGATTAAACTTCTGATTTCAATATTAGTTTAATGTTTAAGATTTTTTTTTTTTTTTTGATAAGTAAAAATGTATAGAAAGCGTTCAAAGGGGAACGCGTCCCTAGAATACACAAAGGCCGAAACCAAAGCCAAAGCCAAAGCCAAAAAAAGGATCCTAAGGACCCACAGAGGCCAAGAAATCAACAATCTCCTCTATAGATGTAAAATATCTGCCCATACCCCAACAAAAAATGAACCTAATAATACGGAATTTCAAAGTTCCTATGGGAGACTCCTCCCCATCAAAAGATCTGTTATTTCACTCCTTCCAAATGCACCACCAAACACATAGAGGAGCTACCCTCCAAAAAAAGACAAGCGTGAGAACCTACCCCACACCCTCTCCAAGAGTCAATCAAACCTCTCGCCGTCCGGGGCATAACCCACAGCACTCCAAACAAGCCAAAAATCAAACTCCAGCAGTCGTGAGCCACAGGGCAATGCAACAACAAGTGATCCACTAACTCACCATCCTTTTTGCACATGCAAGTAGTATTATTATTATTGTTGTTGTTGTTGTTGTTGTTTAATATCTTAAATAGTTTGTTTTAATGGTTTAATATAGTTTTGTTATTATAGTTTTATTATTATTATTGTTTTGTTGTGCTTTTTATGTTAAGTTTAAGTAATGGTTTAACATGCTATAATTCTACTCCGAATGGTATCAAAGCCTAAAAGATCTAGGAATATACAGAGATTTAGTTTTAAGTTCTAAAGCTAGTGTCTGGTTATTAGTTTAAAGTAGTGTTTGGATTTTAATTCTTTACTAGTTTCTGGACAATAGTTGATCTAAAAAATAGTGTCTTGAAAGGCTAAGGATATTTAAAGAATTCTTCAAGTTATTATCTTAGTTTAAGCTATGTTTTTCAAAATTTAAGGTCACCAATAGATCAAACATTTGAACAGAAAAATGTGTTGGAAAACCATGAGCTTCGTGGGATGCATAGATTGCTCAAACACCACTTGTAACTGACTCCAGTGAGTTTCGATCGATAAATTGGTCGACTGAACTCGTCAGGCACACGCTCAAAGGCTAATGGAACAAGTTTGATCGCTGTCCTGATCAATTGAGCTCAAGTCAATTGAACAGGGCAGAATAGTTTTACAAACTATCAAACATCATCATCATCCTTGCCTCAATCCCTTATGAATGGGGTCGGCGGCGGCCAAATGGATTCTCTCTCCAATCTTTTCAAACTCTCAAAACATCAGAATTTTAATTTATTTTACTTTCCTAATTCACATAAGACACTTACATTGCTATAAATATGGGTTATAGTCTGCTTAGAGTATCTTTTTACACATAATTGAGAGTTCATATCTTTGTAGAGAGAGAGCTTTCCAAAAAATAGATTGGGATGAGCTCCCCTTTTGAGGGCTTTTCAATGAAATTTTCTTAATTATCAAATAAATAAATAAATAATGTAGGGTATTTATAGTACACCAGTATTTTATACAACACCATAAACTATGTAATTAAGAGATTCAAAACGAGGAGCTAATCAGAGAGTAATCTATAACCAATCAAGTGGTAATATTGTGAAGAACAATGATTTGAACAACCATGGAGAGCAAGCTTGTGGGTGATCAAGTTGTTGACAGGCAGCAACAGATTCGAAAGAGATCATCTGACATGAGTATGAGTACGAAGTAGAATATTCTGGGGCTAGAGTCTGCTAATTTAGTATTGTACGCATTTCTCCATGGATGGTTCAAGGGTCCCGTGGTTTCCCCCTTTCTAGGATTTTTCATGTAAAACTTGTCTTTTTGATTTACAAATTTTATAAGATCGTGATTTTGATCGACACATGAATAGCGAAATAAACGGAAAATCAGACGAAAAGTAAATTCTCAGAAAATGTATCCATAAGACCTATTCCCCCGTCTAGGTCTGAATTGAGCCGTGGAAACTATGACATATCTGGGCCTATGGTGCTGGTCCGTTCTCACTTCTCACAAATGCTATCAATTTCATACCATATGCCTATTATCTCAGTCATTTAAAAGAATTGCTAAACCCACTGTCTCCTAAAACGCAGTTCATTTCAACATATGAGACGGTAACTGCAACCATTTATGCCCCAACGGTGAGACACAGAGCAGGATAGCGTCCATTTTCAAAATAACAGTATAGACGAGTGACTCGAGTATCTTAATACGATATTTAAGAGCATATAAGGTAGAGAGAACATAAGAAAAATGGAAAGGTCAAACATATTCATGTTCCTTGGTTGGAAATAAGGCCTACTTTGGTATGCAGAAATGAAATGGAATGGAATGGTCATTCTCATTCTATTGTTTGGTTGCAAATATGAAATGATATAGGAATGAAATGATAATCACCATTCTAAATGGCGGCGGAGGGCGGCGGCGGGGGTGGCAACGACGGCGGCAGTGGTGGCTGCGGAAGGCGGGGGTGGCGACGGAAAGTAGTTGCAACGGCAGTGGTGGTGGCAGGCGAAGGTGGAGGGCAGTGGCGGAAGGCGGTGACAGTGGTGGTAGTGGTGGTGGAAGGCGGTGACCAAGAATTTCATTCCATCAGTTTAGATGTGAAATGGATTTTCATTTCAAGGGAATGGTTGGAATGGAATGCCCATTCCATTCCTGCATACCAAACTAGGCCTAAGAATAATGATCCTTCAATGGTTATCCTGATCTATGTTACATGGACTCTTCAAAAGTAGTGAAGTACCCGTGTCGGACACGTTTTGCTTGGACATGGTTATAGGCTATGTGTCCGACACTTTTGGTTGGACATATACCTAAAAAGCATATCCAATCATTCAATTATATTGTATTATTACTTTAAAATGAG
The DNA here is from genome assembly GCF_030987335.1 of Cornus florida. Classification (NCBI taxonomy): domain Eukaryota; kingdom Viridiplantae; phylum Streptophyta; class Magnoliopsida; order Cornales; family Cornaceae; genus Cornus; species Cornus florida. Next base: position 50,759,969 of record NW_026775572.1, read on the forward strand.
TTAAAAATCTATATTGAACACTATATTAGATAAAAACGATAAAAACATTATTGTACTGTAGAAATAAAATAAACTAACTAAATAAAATGATTATTTAACAGTGTCCACGTGTCCTTCGGTTTAGAGCTTTGACACGTCCGACGCATGGATACATACCCGTACCCGAGTCCATGTAACATAAATCCTGATATAAATGCCTTATTTATGCTGATTTAGGTCCTGCTACCTTATTCTTTTATACCTTGATGTACACTGTAAATAAAGCAACTTTGTAAAACTATGCACCACCTCTACTACTCCCAGCCCCCAAAAACCTCAGGTTAACAAATTGGGCATATGTTTTCATGTTATGCCCACACAATCAGCAAATCAGACCCAACCTGTCACCCGATGTAACAAATAGGTATCCTAGGATACCACATAATGTAAAATCGGGCATGGTAGAGTAGGTTCATATAGAGTATATGGTTTGGAAAAAGGCATGTTGAATGTCAAAAATGATTATGTATTCATGAAGGAACAACTAATGGAACACTAAAATGCACAATTTGTCAATACTTTTGGAATTTTGTTGTATCTGTTCTGAATTGGATTATGTTAAATCATAGGATTTATCAATGTGCTATGGCCCTTTCCTCAAATTTATTTTCTACAAGACTATATATATATATATATATATATATATATATTTTTTTTTTTGATAAGTATTTTCTACAAGACTATCTGATTATATCTAAACTTGCTAATTTTATGTTCTCTTCTTATTATATGAAAAAGAAAAAAAGGAGATTAAGGAAAATAATTCTAGATTGTGAAGTTAAGTGTTCACCAATGATGGTTTACTATAGGGGGAACCCTTTTATAGTAACTCCGGCTAATTGTTTTTTCTTAATGTACACTGTGACTATGTTACATGAACTCAAATATGTGTATTATGTGCAGTTTTGTGTTTAGGTGTCAGACCACCCTGAACCCAAATCTCATGATATGGAGACTCCACTTGAAGTGTGTCTAAAAGTTGTGTCTTATTTATCCGCAAACATAGACATTAAAATACATTATATGTTGTATAGAAATTATAATATATGATATTCTTGTAATTAAGGATATATGTAATTAGATTTTGATGAATAACTGGATTTCCATCTTTCCTTCCATATAAGAAGTAGGAAATCTTTCTTTAATATCAAATTTGATCTTTGTCTTCTTGCAATATCAATGCATGTAGAGGATTGGTGTGGTGAGTTAGAATCACAACCCATACCCATACCAATGTGGAATCCAGTTGATATGAGTACCTTGGGGGAACAAGACATTCTATATAATAGAGCATGGTGATAAATCTCTAACAATTGAAAACTTCATATAGCATATCCATATTCCCAATTTGCTATCGCATAGCTCACCACTGGTGCAATTTAAAATCAACCACAAATTCAAATGTCAAAAAGTATGGAAAAGGGTGAACTTACAGTAATTGGTTCCTCTATATCAAGCATTCCGACATTACTGACCAACATTTCTCCATATTCTCCAATGCACCAAACTGCCACTCGAACAAGACTTTCCTGATGAAGATATATAAGGATAAAATAAAAATATAGTGTAATAGGGTGTGTATATATGACAACACATTTAATCATTCAAAATAATGTGATAATCATATCAGACTTATCTTTCAAAGAAAAAAAATTAAGTACCTGTTCACCTGATGTTTGAACAGCTCTGTATAGGGACCGTACTGTATATCCATGGAGGTTAGAAGCATTGCTAATAACAACAATAAGGGCGTGCCAAACTTCATCCTTCACAAAATTTCCAGCCTACAAATCAAGATAGAAGGCACAGAGGTGACATGATGGAGTACAACATTATAGTTGAAGGCTGTAGTATCTGGTAGGAATGTAGGATGGGGACAAAGGGAGGGGACCAATGCTTTTAACTCAATATAACTGGGTTACATATCACAAGCACTGAACATCAAAGACAAGCAGAAAAAATACAGCCTAAATCAATAAGTTAGACAACCTGCAATATTAACGCATACCTCAGAGAGAACCTTGAGCATCTGATCAATGTACCAAATTTTCTCTTGGGAAAACCTACACTAAGAGACAATATTGTTAAGAGGCTAAACATTACAACAGACATGAAAGCCAAAAGATGATTTCAATCTATTTTAATGGTTTCATTTTCAACCAATCATATCACAAAGCCTTAGTTAGGCAAAAATAATAACAGATTTGGGGAATGGGAGCAAAACATGGGAACAAAACATAACTAGAAACATAGGCCCTGTTCGGTATGTGTTCTGTTCTGTTTTGTTTTGTTCTAGGCCTGCTACAGTACCCTTGTTTTGGCCCAAATCATGTTTGTCTAGACTTGTTTTATTCCCAACAGTATCAGAACAAATCCATTATTTGGCCAAAAAGCTGAAACAAAAATTGTGTTTTATGTTGTTCCAGGCCCATTTTTTACTGTAGTGGGGGTAATAATAAATTTTTTTAGGGCAAATCATTTCAGCCTCGCAATCGCCTCCATCTCTATTCCCGTTCTCAACTCTGGAACTTGCCCCCTCTCTCTCTCTGCAACTGCAAACTACAAAATCTACAAGAATCAGAAGTTCGAAACCCGCCTCCATCTCTATTCTCGTTCTCAACTCTGAACTTGCCCTCTCTCTCTCTCTCTGCCTTTGCAAACTACAAAATCTACAAGAATCAGAAGTTCAAAACCCATATATTTCAGTTTATCTATCTGTCTGCAAGAATCAAAAGTTCAAAACCTATTACCTATTTCAAAACCCATAACGGCATATCATTTCAGATTCTTCAAAAAATCAAAACACATTTATGTCGTTTGATTTACCATCGGAGTGAGCCTCGCAGCCTGTATCATGAGGGATATCGATGCCGCCGATGATGAGGGGTTTCCAGGTTCCAATCTGTGGAGGTCGAAGCCGTGGCCGACCCGGAAAGGCAGGGACTTGGAAGGAGTGGCGGCGGTGGTTTGCGGCTCTACTTCTATGGTGGCAGTGGTGGCGAATGCCGTAATCGGAGATGATCTGGGTGTTGCTCGGAGAGATAGAGGAGGCGATGAGAGGAGAGTGAGATGGGTGCGAGGAAAGAGTGGAGGAGGAGAGAGAGAGAGATTGGGTTCGTGGATGTTTGGATGTTTTGATCCTCGCCAAACATGTTTTGTTCTCATTTTAGAACAAAACATGACAAAACACTTGTTCTGTTGTAGACTAAAACAAAACACAATGCATACCAAACGGGCCCATAGTAACAAACTCCTAGGGAGTATTAAATTAAGTTCCTTGGATGGGGTATCAGCTGTGGGAGTACCCTACAAAATGCTCCCCCCTCTTTCTCGAACATCAACCCACCCACCCAAAAATAAATAAACAAACTGCTTTAAGTGGAGGATGCCTCCAGAACAATAGTTTTTCCTCATCGATCAAGGGAACAACCACAATGTTACGCCTCAAAATCAAAATATATGTAGCCTCTTCCAAATGACCTATAATGTAGTATATACTACATTAGCCATGAAAGAGTGTAGCAGACTGCATTTGCCGCTGGAGGTGAGTGGATGAGGGATAAAAAACTAGAAAGATATAGCTTATAAAAGGTGCTTGTTCATAAATTCACCTGACAATTGTTCGTCTTGTTACACTGCACAACACAACTCCAAAGTGAGGATTGAGTGTTGGTAGTTCAAGTGAAAATTTATTAGACAGTCAAACCAAGATGGCGGGGAAAGTAACTTTTGAGACCTGCTATTACCTCGGTAATGACCTAATGAGAGAGGTCTATAATACTTGTCAAAAAAAATAAATAAATGACCTAATGAGAGAGAGAGATGATGCAAAAGCAACCGATTAGCAAGGAGAGGTCATATAGACTTACCTCCGCTGACTAGGTTTATATGAACTGAAAGCCACAGACATAGCATAGTAAGGTAGCGCCGTTACCAGGGAAGGTTGTTTCAAGGTAATCCTACTACACCCAAATCGCATAATTGGCACACTTGCTATATCCACTAACGCTTCATCCTACTTCTTATTACCAACTATACCTGATATAAAGTATTCTATAACAATTCAAGACAGCAAGAAAGCATAAAAAGATAGTGATCGGTTTGGAAGCATCAAGGGGGAGAAGGAAGGTAAACCTATGACACTGGGTAGATAAACTGTTTCTCCCACCTCAGTTTCAAGATGGGAGGCGGGCGACAGCTGAACTGAAACACTCTATTCTTTTTCCCAACTTTTTCTCCAGCTAAAGATGAGCTGGAGGAAACTGTAGTCTGTTTGGCTTATAGTTTCAACTGTATCCCACAGACCAGGGTTCGAAACTTAGAGAGAGAGAGAGATCAATGTGTGAGTGAGTGTGTGTGTGTGTTGGGTGTTGGGTTGGGGGGGGAGGTACACTCTCTGTCTAGGATTTCTGTGGCATGAGTTAAGCATATAGTTGGGGTGTTCTTTCTTTTAATTGCGAGTCAATACTTTCAGAGCATCTCTTTGTAAACATGAAAAACAACAATCTCCCTACTCTACAGGGCAGTGAAGTGAACAATTGTAACGGGTGGGCGCTTGCCCATTTACCCAAAAGCTCAAATTATTGGGTAGTGCTGCATACCTACCCATTTATACCCAATCACTTTCCCATCCGTATCTAATATGGGACAAATGACCCCTTATAACATTCTCCCCCACCTGAACTCGCAGCACCCTCGTTGCGGTCGGGCCACCCTGCCTACCAGGGGTGGCTCACCCGGATGCCTTTCGAGCCGGGCGCTTGGCGTGGCATTAAGGAGTGGTCTGGCTCTGATACCAACTGTAACGGGTGAACGCTTGCCCATTTACTCAAAAATTCAAGTTGTTGGGTAGTGCTGCATACCCACCCATTTATACCCAATTACTTTCCCATTCGGATCCGATGTGGGACAAATGGCCCCTTGTCACAACAATCCTTTACTCCAGCTTCAGAGGAGCATACTAAGTCCTTAGTCAAATGACCTTCAATTTAGGAGATTAAAGCATAAGAACTTTGTACAGCAAAGAAAGGTTCCACCATAAATCCCAAATATTTCTGATTGTGTTTAAGATATTTCTAGTTAGAACTTGATTAAGGGGCTTGCCATTTTTAGCTGCATTACAATGACGCGTAAACAGTGGATCCCGCTTGGTAGGGATGAACAACCTTCCCTGGAAAAGAATAGAGAAAAGCCATGTCAGTTGGAAAGAAACTGGTTGCTTGCTTACTTTTAGAGGGATCACTTTGGTAAGCAATTATCTAATTACATAGGCATGGATGGTTGCTTGACAAGGATTAGCTTCTCCCTCAGTGTCTTTCCACTTCCATCATTCAGGAACTAACACTTTGCCAAATTCTTTTAAAACCCAGCCTGGTACTTCCCCACTAAGTAATTGTGTTACAACCACACAACTATGAGCTAACATTGCGCCTTTCACGAGACTATGAGCTAACATTGAGTCTTTCTTGGCGTCACCATGTTTTTTTTTTTTTTGATAAGTAAAAACATATTAGAAAAACGTTCAAAAGGGGAACGCGTCCCTAATACTAGAAGAAAAAAGATCTAAGGACCAATAGAATCCAAGAGATCAAAGAAATCATCAATCGAGGAGCATGCATTTCCTCTTACATAGCAGAACAAAGAACGAAGAATATGAATTTTTAAATTAGCTAAAGACGATTCTTTTCCTTCAAAGGATCTGCTATTTCTCTCACGCCACAAACACCACTAGACACCGTGTGGAACAATCCTCCAATAATCACGAGCTTGTTCTTTAACAGGACACCTTTTCCAAGCGTTAATCAATTGTGAGGAGTGCTTAGGCATTACCCAAAAAATGCCAAACATGCAAAAAATAAAGCTCCAACAATTATACGCCACAGGACAATGAAAAAGAATATGATCCACGGATTCACTATCAGCTTTACATAACACCAATTAACAATGATGTTGCCTCTCTTTCTCAAATTGTCCAATGTCAAAATCTTTCCCAAACGAAGAATGTGTTTCAAATAGGAGCTTTAGAACGCCAAACAGACTTCCAAGGAAACTCGTGACCAACGAAATTGGACAAACACAAGAACATGGATCGGACACCATACCTACCATGAGCTAAAGGAACCCACAAAATATCATCACACCCTTTGCCAATATCCTTCTGCCTATACAACATATCCATAAAAACACAAGCTTCCTCCATTTCCCAATCCTGAAAGGGGCGCCTAAACCGCACATCCCACGTAACTCCATTGTTATCAAGTTGATAACAATCAATCACGTAGACATGCTTATTGGCTGCAATACTGTAAAGTCTAGGAAAGGAGTGAGACAACAACTGATCTCTACACCAAAGGTCCTCCCAAAAACGAACATGTCTGCCATCACGAGCTTTGAATCTAATGTGTGTGGAGAAAACATCCCAGCCCTTTCGAATGAATTTCCACACACCAACGCCTCCCATAATAGTGACTGGAAGAGATGACCAGCCCCCACTCTCCTCACCAAAACGACACGAGACAACTCTTCTCCACTGACGATGGCGTTCCTTTCCAAATCTCCATAACCACTTTCCCAAGAGAGCACGATTAAAAGGAACGATTTTTCAAAATGCCTAACCTCAACGGTTGCCAGACATGATCCCAATTAACAAGATGATACTTAAACTCGTCTCCCCTTCCACCCCAGAGAAAATCCCTCTGAATTTTTTCAATCCTTTCAGCAACAGAGCATGGAATTTGAAACAAAGATAAAAAGTAGGTAGGAAGGGATGAGAGAGTACTCTTAATAAGTGTGACTTTCCCCCCTTTAGATAGATACTGCTTTTCCATCCTGCTAATCTTTTCTCATATCTACTAATCACTGGATCCCAATTCCCAACTCGTGTAGAAGAAACTCCCAAAGGCAATCCTAAGTAAGGAAGAGGAAAAGCACCAACTCCACACCCTAGGACAGCAGCTAAGGAGGAAATATCTGAAACATCCCCCACTAGGACAAGCACACTCTTTCCAACATTAATCTTTAACCCAGAAACCGCTTGGAAGCAAGCAAAAATGCACCTCAGATATCTAAGTTGAGAAACTTCAGCATCACAAAAAACCAAAGTATCATCCGCGAACAACAAATGGGAGATCTGCATCTGATGTTCAATATCTCTGCCAACACTGAACCCCCTGATGTAACCCAAATCTTCCGTTTTTCTCATTAATCTGCTCAGACCTTCTATGATAATAAGGAAAAGAAAAGACGATAATGGGTCTCCTTGTCACAGACCACGCGAGCTAGTAAAAAAAACCCACAGGTGAACCATTCACGAGCGCAGAAAACATAACTGACGAGATACAAGTTTCAATCCATTTTATCCACCTATCACCAAACCCCATCCTCCTAAGCAGATACAGAACAAATTTCCAATTAACATGATCATAAGCTTTCTCGATATCAAGCTTACACAAAACGCCAGGAACCCCACTTTTTAATCTAGAGTCAACACATTCCCCTGCAATAAAAACAGAATCCAAAATCTGCCTCCCGCCAACAAAAGCATTCTGTGATTCTGAAATGAGACCATCCAAAACCTTACTCATCCTGGAGACGAGAACCTTGGCAATAAGCTTATACAAACATCCAATTAAGCTAATTGGCCGAAAGTCCTTAATATCAGAGGCACCGCCCTTCTTGGGAATGAGAGCAATGAAAGATGCGTTTAGTGATTTCTCAAATGTGCCATGAGAATAAAAATCCTGAAAGGTGCCCATCACCTCAGCTCGCACCACCTCCCAAATGTGCTTGAATGAGAACTCTGAGTGCATCATCACACCCTTGAAAAAAGGTTTAACCAAGTGTCGAAAACAAGACATTGTGTTCCCCTTCTGCTCCGCTTTTGGCATTAATAAAGGCCATAAATACATATAGGACTCCCAGCCATAAAAAAAATTGTGCCCTCACCCCAGGGAGGTTTGATGTCCGCTCTTTCTATAGGCATCGTTTAGATTCTCCGGGACCTACCTTCCCGTGTAAGGCCATATGGAGTACCAAGGCTCCTCTTAAGATGGCCTTTTTTTGTTCGGAACGACAATTCTGGGGAGGATTCTGACGTTATATGAACTGAGGAGGAAGAGACAGGTTATTATCAAATGGTGCTGCATGTGCAAGAGAAATGAAGAGTTGTTAGATCATGTTCTTCTGCATTGCCCAGTGGCCTGGGAAAGAGGGAGCAGGAGCTCTGATCGCACGGTGCAAGAGAGCACCCGGCCCGGAGACCCGGGTCCTTCTTATGAGAGGCTCCTCCTCTGGATCGACTTCACCCTTTGGACAAGTATGATGCCCTTTATTTTTTTTTCAAAAAAAAAAAAAAAGGAAAAAAATCCCAATATCAGCGTGCACTGGTTTTCGGAGTTTGGAGTAGATTTGTTTTTTTTAGATCTGTTTGGCAACCATTAAAATGTCCCTACTGGAAAATATGCTGGGAATTGCTTTTGGGTCTGTTCAGGGTCCAGTGGATCATGCCTCATTCCTCGAGAGGCATGACAGAGGCTAGGAGAGATTCTCCAGTGGGCTCCCAAGTCCATGACTTCTGGATGGTATCGCTCTTGTGTGTTTGGTGGTGCTTGTGGAGAAGACGAAATAGGATATCCTTTGACGGCGAGGAGACTCCTATTGGGGCATTGAAATTCTCTTTGTTGTTGGGTCTTCGGGAGGAATAGTAAATCTTTGGGGGGAAGAGAGTTGATTTTTTGCCTATATTGAGAGTTAAGGGGCCCTATTTGGTCCTTGTGTAGCTTTTGTGGGATGCATTCCCCTTTTGAACGCCTTCTAACGATATCTTACTTATTTGGGGAAAAATAAAAGAGTAAGATATGGCATAAACCACAACTTCATAATTAATACCTCGATGCATTATGGTGTAACAGGCTCCTTCCTTTTCAATAAAGATTTATGGGTGTTGCTTTATTCCCCAATCAGATGTTTTCATGTAAGCTACATACCCTAAGGAGCCAAATGGAAGCCCCAAAACCAACAAAAAGCAAACACCTACTCCTAACAAGATTAATATGCAGCAAGCTCTGCAACAAAAGTGAAGTAACAACACTGTTAGTGAACATCAGGCTTACAACTGGCTTCAAATCAAAGCTTGGCCAATCAGGGTGCGCTTGGTCACCACTAATAACACGAGAAGGATAATCAAAGCTGGAGGGATGCCCTTGCCCAAGAGTTATTTTGTGTTCCGGGGAGAAGGGGTATTATGTTAGGTGGGGGACACTTGGGAAGAATGGAGGGAACAAAACTCCTATTGAAGAAAAGGCATAATAATGGGAACCACGGGAATGATAATTGTTGCTGAAGTCATCCACCATTTTTCTAACCAGGGAAAGATATCAGTCGAATGCCAAGTTATATTCTTATCGGAAGTGGCCCTATGTGCTAGAATGACTTATACATCTAGAAAGATATATACATTATACACTTAAGTTCATAACCATTCTCCTATTACTCATATCATAGAAAATTCCAAAATATTTAAATGGCAACTTTACTGCTTACTTTTCAACGATAGAGCAAATTTTGGCGGTAAGATCTCCCTTGAATTCCTGGTCGCTTACTTCCAGATATTCAATTAGCTCTTTTGTCAAAGCCTTTGCATTGCTTTCATTCACAAGAAGATATACAAGCTCAAGGGCCCTTTTACGAATTGAAGCATCTGAATCCTGAAAAATAAAAAAGCAAGTCATCAGCTTCTCATTTGTAAATTAGAAAACGAGGCTCTTGTTGATAATAATGCAACAGAGATAAGTATACAGGGAATGTGATTTCAAAAAGTGAAGTGAGAACTGAAGACAAGAACCCAAGAAAACTAATGTAAGCAAAATATTATTTCTGCTCTAAGCCCTTCCACCCACCCACCAAAAACAAAAGGAAATGATAAAATTAGCCAAAGCAATCCCGAGGGAGATATTACAATTTACTAATCAAAGCCCTGAATCATAGAGTGCCGGACAATCATGTGGAGAAGAAAGATTTATTAATGTTAACATATATTTCAGCCATAGAAAGAACAAGAAAAATAAGTAAAACCAAACCCGCCCAAACAATACCTTCACGCATTCCAAGATTGTTGCCCTGTGCCTCTGCACTGCTTGTGCATCTACTGTAATAGCTTTCATCAGCATGTTCAATGCAACATATCTGATGGAAAAGGTAATGTTAATATTTACAAGACACAAGCAAACAGCCTGTTTGGAATAGTGAATATTTACAAGACACACGCAAACATCTAAACAATTGAAAATATGGAATGTAAGGATTAAAGTAGCAAAAATTATAATTTTGTGATCGAAGTAAAAGAAAATTACATATTGTGCACGGACAATGTACTATTGTAATGATGCAGATGATATCAATGGTCACTTTTATTGCTTTACAGTAACCACGGTCAATAGGACAAAAAATGTTTTTAGGTTTAGTCATTAAATTATAATTTTCTTATTTAAGTAACTAAAGGTATCAAAGTACAAGGGGCTATGATATACATTTCAGGTTCTAAAATAAATTAAATTAAATTAAAATAAAAACAAAGCAAAATATACATATGTCGTTGTGGTTCACAATATACATGCAATACTGATTACATAAGAGGCACTAAAACGTTTTTTGCTGAGAATTCCTATGCACTGGCGTAGGCAAACTTACACCATGTTCAGCACTAAAGCTATTTTACAAAATCAAAGGCACCAAAACTCGCTTTTCTCTCAAACAAAAACTCCTCACACATAACTCTTGAAGTTGAATCCATTGGTCAAGATGAACTTTATGATCATTATCTCAGTCATGTTTACTTTACCTTGACAAAGAAGGGCTATGGTTTACTGATATTGCATGTAGGGCTCGCTATTAATATTAAATATCATTTACCTGTCACTAAGGGATTGCGGTAAGTCAAGATTAACTATTGAGATTATTACTAGATTCCTATAACTGAATATTTACTTCTGAAATAAATGCTCTCCACATCTCATTCTTCTCAGTAAAAGATGAGCATAGCAAGGCCAATGCAGAGGCCAGCTGGTATTTCGACGACCAGACCACACAAAAAATTCTCTCAACTGTGAGTTAATCTCGACTGTAATTAGCTCAATTATGTGTAATTAGAAAACATACATAATTAAATTACAGTGTCTTGGCAAAATAACAAGACCCCAAATGTGAAATCTGCTGCAAAAGCAAAAGTATAGGATCACAAAACACTGTCATTACTCTAAAAATAATAATTGGAGATACAGCTAACCAACAAGTTCAAGGTAAACATGAACATACGGATATTTAACCAATCCATATACTTTAAAGCATGCTTGGGCATCAGAATATCCTAAGATGCAGCCATGCCCGGCTCAGTGCCTTGCCTAGGTTGAGGTGAGGCACTTTCAAGCAGGTATGAAACTAAGCGCCAGGCATGCATGCCTAAGCACAAGGCTCCCAAGAGGCACGCCTCTGTTAACTGTTTATTAGTTTAACAATTGGATCTTTAGTGAGCCATTTATTCTCAACTATGGGCAACTCGGTGCGCTACTACACACCTTAGCAAACTTTTCATTGTTTGGACTAAAGAACAACACAACAGCTTATCTCCCTATACCAAACAATACAATAAAGAAGAGGATAAGAAGAAATATGAATGTCCGAGGAAAAAAAAGGTTGAGACGATGACTGTTTGACTGACCTCTCTCTCTCTCTCTCTCTCTCTCTCTCTCTCTCTCTCTCTCTGTGTGTTATTTTTTTTGGTGGGTAGTAGGGAGAAATTATAGATCTTTAGAGGAGATTGTAAATTTTTTGGACCCTTTGAAAGTTTAGAGGCCCTATTTGGCCTTGTGTAGTTCTCTTGGGATGCGCTCCCCTTTTGAGCGCTTTTATACAATTTTACTTATCAAAAAAAAAAAAAATCAAAGCCACAAGATATTGATTGCTCTGCTTTCTTCCTTTCCTTAACAAAGTCAAAACTCTCTCTCTCTCTCTCTATTTTCTTCTTTTTCTGAAAAAAGCCCTCTCATTTTCCCTGATCAAAACCCTAAGCTGTTGTGCACTTTTTTCTTTTTCTGGACTGAGACTGGCTTTCTTTGCTGCTTTGTCCCCCCCCTTCTTTCCTTCTCCAATTTTTTTGTTCCTCTTCCACCTATTTTGCTTCAATTCCATGTTATTTTTGCTGCAATTTGCCAATTACACTTTGTTCATTTAGTTTTTACTTGGTCTGTCATATTTTGGTGTTCAATTAACTTGATGTGGCTTGTAATAAAGTACTCTTTTTGTGGTTCATGCTTTCCTGCTCATTTATTAAATAATTTCAACAGTAAGTTGGCCTTTTTTCCTTTTTCTTAAAATGCCTCGTGCATATAATTACTGAATTTTACTGGATTAGGTTTTCAATCAAGCATTTTGGAACTTTTGTATATATACATGTGATTTATTTGATATCTCATGTTCTTGATTCTTAAAGATTGTTAATCTTGTGATTACATATAACATGAATTCTAAAAATTTAGAAGACAAACAACATTCTAAGGTAGAATGCAATGTTATTTGCGGTATGCGAATGTGCTACACAACATGTGACTTATTTCACTCAAGTTACAGTGCTATCTTGCACCTTGTGCCTAGTCTCCAGGAGACCTTGGTGCCTTATTGTGCCTTTTGCATTCATATGAACAATACCTTTCCGATTAATTATACAATGTTGTTGTTGGTAGCTATACATAATTAAAGCATACTGTCTTGGAAAAAATAATAAGACCTTAAACATGAAATTTAACCAAAAAACAGGTATAGGATCAGGAATCGGTCATCGCATTAAAGAAAGCAGTTACAGATAATCACTAACCAATAAATTCAAGGTAAAACAAAATTTTGGATGTAAAAATAATTTAACAGATCACTAATATAGATCCTTCTTGCGTTCGGGCAAACAATACCTTCACATCGATAATACAATTTAGTTTCTCAAAGACAAAATCAACCAACCACAACAATCATTCTCAATGAATACAAAGTTACCTGATATTATTGTCACGGTTTGACAGGAATCTTCCCAAAATATTTATAGCAAGCACCCGCAAGCCACTATTATCTTCAATGCTCATAATGGTTTCAACACATTCATAAAGAATCGCGTTGCCCGCATTTTTGTTTGACTCAGTTTTTGTTGCAACCTAGAATTGGAATGCAGCATGATGCAGTAAACGTAAGTGAACTTTGCTATATGTACAGAGAATTTTCTTTAAATATTAACATCCAAAATTTTCGAGTGTTGATAATCCATCAATAAAAAGTTCATGGCCAATTAAAATGAATGTACTAATCCACTTTGACATTGACGAGAGAAACAAAATCAAGAATGCCAAGTATTTTATGATTAAAGAATAAAATATCAGATCAGAAGAAGATTATTCAAATATCATAGTGATCAAAAAACATGTGTAAGCTAAGGCGCATTTTTGCATGTACCAAGAACTCACATTCGTGCATTACCATCTATTCCAATCAAGTCTGACTATGTAGCTTATTTGCACAAGGGATAAGGTGCCCAAAGAAACCCTAACTAAACACTGGCATGGTTTTTTTTTATAAGTAAAGATGTATTAGAAAGGTGCATTATCGAGTCCGACTATGTAGCTTATTTGCACAAGGGATAAGGTGCCCAAAGAAACCCTAACTAAACACTGGCATGGATTTTTTTTTTTTTATAAGTAAAGATGTATTAGAAAGTGTTCAAAAGGAGAATGCATCCCGAAGATTACACAAAGGAGGGCCAAAGAAAAAGGTCCTATGGGGCCAAGGAACCCAAAAAATCAACAAACTCCTCTATAGAATTACAATTTCACCACATCACCCAACTAAAAAGAGAGCCAATAAATAGAAATTTCAAAGCCCCAATGGAGGATTCCTCCCCATCAAAAGATCTTCTATTCCGCTCCTTCCAAACGCATAAGAATTCCTCCTAAAGTTTGACGGGGTTAATTTTGACTGATGCCACAGACAGGAAGTGTGCAACAACATGTTACCCTTCAGGGCTAGTTTGGTGCGGTGGAATGGAATACAAAGAAAGTGGAATGGAATGGTTTTTATTCCATTCTTGTGTTTGGTGTCCAATTTTAAACTTGGAATCGTCATTCTCCAACATTCTTGGAGAATGATCATTCCATCAAAATCATTCCACCTTTTCACAAAAGGAATGACCATTCCATTCCTACTTTAAAAAAAATACAAAGTAAAAAAATATTAAAAAATAAAACCTAACAAATTACAAACCCACCGCCGGCGTCATCATCTCCTCCATCAAACCCACCGCCGGCGTCATCATCTCCTCTATCAAACCCAACCCAACCCATTGTCTAACAAACATAATATTGATCTTGAACTTCAAAGTGATGGACCAAGACACAATAAAAAATCAAAAGTAGATCTGAGTGAAGCAAACAGTGAACAAGGCCCAAAAGCAAGCTTTTTCGTGATTCTCTCATTGATTTTGTGAAAGAATTGCTGAAACCATTCTTTCCAAATCGGATCCGTCCTCACCCTTGTTCGATCGTACTGAAGTTTGTAAATCGGATCACCATTCTTTACAAATCGGATCTTTCCAAAAGCACTGAAGTTTGTAATGGAGCTTGGATCACCGCTGTTCGTTGCCGCCTATCAAATCGGATCCGTTAGTTTCTTTCTTCTCTCTACTTTCTCTCTCTATCTATTGCCCACAATTTCATTCTTACATACCTCTTTCTAACCACTGGATTGGAAAAAATTTGATGTTAATTTTTTAGTTAATTTTTTTTAATTAATGATAAAGGTAATTTGGAGAAAACATGATAAAGGTAAAACAATATAAATTCATTCCATTTTAATTTTTAGTCCAACCAAACAAGTAAATGGAAATTATCATTTTATTTTTTTACATTCCATTCCATGTTTGCAACCAAACATGGAATGGGAATCATCATTCCCACTCCGTACCATTCCCATTCCATTCCCACCTCCATTCCCATTCCATTCCAATTCATTCCACCACACCAAACTAGCCCTTAGTCTATTAAAGCCAGATTAACATTAAAATTTTCTATATTTTCTTTTTTTAAATGCCAAATGTTCTTTCTGATTGACTTCTAATTACGAGAATGGGTATGATAGATGTGCCAAAGTGGAAAACTCTAAAATACAAGGAAACTGAACAGACATGTTAAAGGCACAACAATATATGAATATATAGTTATAGTATATGTGTTTTGTGCACGACAAATATATTACGATCAATTAGATTCAGATTTCTAGAAAAAACAATTGCACAACTTGGAAGGCAAATCTCAGCAAGTCGATATATATACAGTATTCAAATTTCTTTTGGAAAAACTTTTAGACATGAATCTAGGATTGTCAGAGGTAAGATACAAATCAATGGGTAGGCGTGGCAGATTTTCCTTTAATCTGCAGAGTGGAAGGATCAAAACAGAATCCACGGAATTCGTGCTTTCACTTGGTCAAGTGTGGGATATGAAAATGGATCTATTTATTTACTCGTTAGTTAGTTAACAATGGAATAGTTATGCAAAAGTTTGGACTCAAACCCCCATCCAGGAGGTTATCTTCATTGTTAGCTAACTCACCTGCTCTTTGTTTCATTTAATAGAAAACTTCTTTTTTTTATCAGTAACACCACAGCCACCACCATCTGTTACATTTGCCATCAACTCACCAGCCTGGAAGCTTCATCATCAATGTTCAAGAAAACTCTAGGGTTAGATAGGGGTGAAAAAAAGCATCTTATTTTTCTCCCAGCTTAGGAGTTAAGACTAATTGGCTTCACAGAAGCTATGTAAAGTCCACGATATCTCTCAGTCAAATTCAGAGTTAGAGAGGTCAGAGCTGGGCATGTGTGAAGAACTTCGCCTCTCAAATAAGATGGAGAAGGAATCAGACTCCCAAACTTCGTGAATCCGATACTTCTTCCCCCCACACCCCAGCCCCGCAAAACCTCCCAAACAAGAAACGGTCATTCCAAAAGACCATGATGACAAAGATGAACATTTATGGAGCTGTTGTGCAATGACAGGAGAGAGAGGAGGAAAAGGGGAGTGAGGCGGGAAAGAGAAATAGTATCTAGATGTTATGCACGTGCTTGGAGACCAAAATGGTCAAGTATGAAAATTACAAGACCGTGATGTGAGTGCCACATGCCAACTGTACATTAAAGAAGCGAGTCTAAGCAACAAGTTACTTTGGCAGGGAATATCTTCTGTTAGCTAAACAAACGAAATTTAGCTATGAAGTTAATTCCAGGGATAAAATAATTGTTTATACCCTTCTTTTTAATTTCACACCGTTGCCGGTCCCCTCTTGCTCTGTATTCTAATTGCAAAGGGGTTTAAGGGTTGCCACAACTCCTTGCCAGCTTTTCCCTTCTTGATACAACCATTGCATTCACAAATAATAAGACAATAAAGAAATCTCTCTCTCTTGAGATTACTAGAGAGTGCTTCACAATTACATCCATCAGTTTTTTCTTTTGCAAATTTAACCATTTTTTTTGTAAGAAGTGGCCCTTTTACAGATTTTCCTGGTGATAAGAATTGTCTTCTCCATCACTTTTTGTTACTCAAGAATAGGATTAAAAGGAAACAGCCTCTTGACTTCCATTTTAAGAAAGTACCATTGCGGATCAATGAAACAAGCATTCTGACACAGCAAAGACTTTTAGGAAAAATGGACCGAATGCGTGATTTGCCATACTTACATATGCAGAGAATACAGTGACAAATGAATTGCAGGAGGGGGAAATATATTAAAAAACAGTCGATATTTTCAACAGATTCACTTTGATTGCTGAAGTTAACAATTTGGAAAAGACAAATTGACAGTAAATAAAAAATTTCTATATCACCTAATAGAACATGACATGATAGCAAGAGGGCATAGGACACTGCAGCTGACCTGAGCAAGAATATCATTCATAAAATCACTAGCATCTGCATCTCCTTGGCCCAACACGCGCAAAAGCCTAAGCAATCTGATATGGAGAAAGGGGTCTGTGATCCCAGAAATATCATACTCAGGTGCATATGGACTGTTCACAACATCCTTTAGGACTTTGACCAGACCCTCTGTGCATTTCTATAGTCACAGGAAAAAAAAAAATGTCACATTAAAAAAAAAAAAATCAAAATTAGCAATATCATATAGTTCTCTCCTCTGAAGATGCAGTAGAATAATAAGGTCAACTACTTAAAAATTGTACAAACAAACATCAAGCTCTTTAGTGTTAAAGTTTTAGTCAATGACTGTGCTCTTCATAATACAAATATTTTCCAAACCAACTTTCCATATAGTCCCCCAAGGGTGGATATAACTACATCACAAACTTAGCTTGAAAGCTGTTTGAGGACTAAATTTCTTAAAGTATGTGATATAGACACTCAGAGTGGTGATGTATCCAGTACGCAACCTTTGAGAGTCTTCAGTCACTGCAACCCATTCTCTTTTACGGATAAACAAGGAAAAACGTGTATGATGTATCTTCTTGATCACAATTGTAAACCTTGGTATCCTTAATCTCCAAGGGAATTCCAGGACTCCATTTTTCAGGGAAAAGAAGGTGGTGCAACCCCCCCCCCCCCCCCCCCCCCCCAACCACCCCCCACCCCAAAAATTATTATCCCAAAATATATATATCTACAGTTATGCTTGTTAGCATTAATGATGTGCCTTATGAGGTGAATGAACAAACTGATGATGTCAATATCTTTTAAAGATGATCAGCACCACATCACTCAGCAAAATCTTGTGTACAACTCAAAATGGAGCATGCTTCTCTTTTTTCTACTACTACAGGCATGATCAGGTTACCTTTCTGAAAAACTCAAGGGCCTCTGCACTGACTCTACATAGATCTATACAAAGCTGAACTCCAGTTATCAGTACTCCATGGTGCTTTTCTCTAAGTAATGCAGCAGCAGGGTTTACAAAATTTTCTGCCAGGTCAGGCACTTTCCTTATAATCCTTATAGAGCATAATGCTGCCTGCATTACACAAGAACTTCAGTAAGTGTTACGAAATATAAATACATTCAAGAGGACCGAATAGAAGGAAAAGAAACATAAAGTATCAAATAGAACAAAAAATTACTTAAGGTTCAACTGTCTAATTTTTGCCAATAAAGTCAAAGCCATCAACTTATAACTTCTCACATGATTTCATCAGGATAAAAGGGGGAGGGGAACATAAAATGTTAAGCAAAGTAAAATGCCACTTGAACAACATGGTAACTGGTAAAGTGCAATCAATATTTTAACAGACAAGAAAAGTCCAAATTTGTCAACCATTCTTGCAGAGCTTCTAACAGTAAAACACCATGAAGAGGATAATGAACTTGCTCAAACCACTTAAAAATAGACTTCAGTGACAAAAGATTTTAGTGCTACAGAAGATACAGGACTTGTTTGGTGGGGAAAAAAAAAAAGTACTACAGGAGACATAGAATAACAAATTCCACCAGTGCCTGCTTGCCATTGTCCACAATGAAAGCTCATATGACTATGACATGTATCATATTAAGGGCACAAATCTTTCCCCCATGAGAAAGATGGCAGAAGGCTGGGAGCCTGGGATATTGTTCCAGCCTTCCAGGTAAAATACACAATAGGGAAAGGTTCGATATGCTTGATAGAATTCCTGCCATCAAACAGGATAGGAGTTTCAAATGGTTTAAAAATTTTTACAACAGATACTGCCGGACAGATGGTACACCACATCTTATGGTAGTTTTATCAAGAGTCGAGATCTGATAAATATTTGTGTTTTGTTGAAAGAAAGACTGTATATAGCACCTAAATTCATTCTTCTTTTTTGTTGAGAAGATTAGTTCTATGGTGTTGCCTCTGGAAGTAAAATACACTCACCCATGATAGCAAGAAAGATAAATTCAAGGGTGAATATTGTCATTTGTGATTTGTCAGCTTTCCCAAAAGTAATTAGGTCGATGCAAATTCTTTCTCAAAATTGCTATGACGACTATGTGGAAGTAAAAAGTTCTAGGGTCATCAAAGATTTTATGTCTCAAAAAAAGTAGCCACTACTACTCTATAGGTGTAAATTTTTCCCCTCGCTCTCCTTGTTAATCACTCTAATCCTGTCAGATAATTGCATCTTCTGAATAAATTTGTATATGTAGTATTCAGTCTCAATTTCACAAAACTGTCAGATTTTCCACCTGATATAAATACAATTACTTGCCAATAGTAAAAAGGAAAGAACATAGACATAACCTGTTGGCATTGAAAGTCAAACATATAAATTGATTACATGAATTTGTAGAATATGAAGTGCCTTGTAGAAGGCCACAAAAGGTACTTATTAGAACAACTTACTTTCTTCCTAACATTTGGATCTCGAAATTGCAGCAATCTTTCAACCTCCGGTGCAAGATCACGAGCCATTTCTGCAGAACATATATTCCCCAAAGCACAAAGAGCAAGTCCCACAATATATTGATTGGAATGATTAAGGTCTCTGTGCACAAGTTAAGGTTTTTAAAGGGCAAAATAAATTTTCATTTTTAAACCTGATTCCTGGTAAGAATAAAATTTAAATTTGGTAGAGGAGAAGAACGTGGAGACTATAAGTACAACATGTACGGGCAAGTGACCTAATAATAAAAACACAAAGCAAAAGGAGGAATTCACTTAGACTGGATACTGCTTTAGTGAGTTTGTGACCAACATTAGAACTTCCTGTCTTTCATCCAGAAGCAACATTAGGCCAAGATATCCTATTCTCTTCTCTGGAAATCCAGCAGAAGCAATTAACTTCAGGCATTCCATTTGACCAAAATGTGTGGGGTAACCAAGCATGTGAATGAACATGAGCTTTGCCAGATTACGGTGCATATAATCTTGATCATTTTCACTAATTGCTGAACGAATAGCAGCACATTCTTTTCTTACAACAGCGCGTTCCTCTGCTGCAGTTTTGCAAGCACGTATAGCCCGAATCATGTCCCTGCATTGGAACAGTAAGCATAAGCCACATCATGAAATAAACATGTTGAAGTTAATGATAGAGCTTGGATAGCCAAAGTTAATGAAAGAGAATAAACTAAATGTACGGTAATCAAAATTTTGATTTGGGTATTACCATTTCTGTTTATATAGGCAGATTGAATGGAGGAACTCTAGCAAAAACAAATTTTGATATAAAATACATATCATGAGGAAATCTAACGAGAGGTATTAGGTGGGGAAAGGAAAGAAGCAAAAAATAAAAATATAAAACTTAGGATAATAGATAAATAAATAAGGAAAATAAAAGAATTTCATGTTACAAGCCATGACTCAGAATTGAAGTTAGAGAGATATATACTTCATGAAGTCCATTTATTATCGAATCTTTAACGAACCTGTCTTAAAAATCAAAATTGCAATATTATTGTAATTTGTAAACAAATTTGCAGTATCTCCGGTACCATTTTCTATAAATTTAACCCTCAAACACACTTCAATAAAACAATTCCCCAAAACTAAAAAATTCCATGGCCCAGAAAATCATTACCTTCCACTTCTCATGGTGTTCTTGACAAACTTTTATGCTGAAAATTGTAAAATTAAGTTACATTTAATTTAGAAGCATATATTTTTTAAAAAAATAATAATAATAATCCAAGTTTGACAGATTTAATGCTTATTCGAAGATCAATTTCTTCTACCATAGCTTAAGAGTAACAGTTATGGTAACTTATGCAAAGCCGCAAATTAGGCCTCTTGAGTCTTGAGCTATTGTTCAAAAAAACTTTTATCCATGCTTTAACATATACCTTCTCCAACCTAATTCAATACTCAAGTTCCTCCACAAATTTCAACTTATCTTATTGCTGCTAAACTATTCACATGATGTAAACATAGATCCCAGTAGCCAAAAGCAACCATTTCAATGGCATTTGCTTCTTTGCTTTCCAGTCAACTGCCGGTCATTGCGAGTTCAAACTTTAGGGTGGATTTTACATGTTCTATTAGAGTGGATATGTATGGTTGTTGTTGGGTAGTCAAACAGGCTTCAGCCCCATTACCTTGGTGTGGATTTGTTACCAATGAGAATTCAAGTATTTATGATGATTCAAAAAGAAGATGTGCAAATTCTGTACCTAGTACAGGATATAGCACACTACAACCACATACAGATGTCCAAGAATCTAAGGGGAAAAAATGGAGTGCTATTCAAACCAGACCAGGCAGATAGCAGCTACCATGTTCATAATTAGCCACAACAACAGCCAAGCCTTTTTCCAATTATTTGGGGTCGGCTACATGAATTCCATGTTTCCATTCCGCTCTATTTAAGGCCATAGCCTCAGTCAATCCACATGCCGTCATATCCTTCTTTACTAACTCTACCCACGTTAACTTTGGTCTTTCTCTTCACCTAGTATTACCCTTAATGTGGACTATGTCACTTTTCCCAACCGGCGCACTTAAAGGTTTTCTTTGCACATGTCCAAACCATCTTAACCGATTTTCTCTCATTTTATCTCCAATTGGTGCCACTCCAACTATCTCCCGAATGTGATCGTTTCTATTTCTATCCTTTCTAGTCTTACCGCACATCCATCTCAACATTTGCATTCTCGCCACACTAACTTTATGCAAATGTTGTTTCCTAGCTGTCCAGTATTCGGTACCATAAAGTATGGTTGGCATTATTTTAAATTATCTTATACTCAGTTCCTTTTCTTTTTTTTTAAGAAATCTTAATGGTGAGCAGGTTGGTAATTAAATATCAGATTATTTTTAACCCAAATGTATTATTCCAAGTTACGCACCACATTGAATTAACATTCATTTAGTTGTTTTCCTTTCCCATATTTCCTTCGCAGATTCGGGTTTTAATGGGCTATGCATTTCTTGTTAAGGGAAATTTTGAAGGGCTTGTGGGGAAGCGCAGTAGGGCATGGGTTTGGAAGGCAGAAAATGCAGAAAGTTGATTTTTTGCAAGTCTTTGGCTGTTCATAGAGTATGAAATATTAAATTTCTAAAGATAAGCAAAAATTTACACAGACTAAGTGGGCTAAAATCAACATATGTCCTAATTTAATATAGTTCACATTAAGACACTAGTAGAACTGTTTTCGGTTTACATCTTATACATTTTTATATAGTACTTTAAATAAGGTTGATTAACAAAAGAAAGAAGAAAAAAAATCCTTAGTTACAAGATCCAAACAACTTCAAAGTTGAGAAAAACCCTGAAACAAACATAACATAGCTACACCATCCAATGTGTTCCAGCCGATACAGGAAGCTACAAGAGGTAGACTATATGTAAACCTAACCTCCAACATAATTCACGTGAGCCCCTACTGTGATACTGAAATGTGCTATCTCTGATAGACAACCCAAGCATTTACCATCCCTCCAAGCAATGGCCCAGCTAATCACATTATGAAATACAAGGCCCCAACCAGAAATGGAGATTTCTAAAAGAAGAAACTACAGCACAATTTCATCCTTCCCATGATTGGTTCACTTGTTGAAACCAAAACCAACACCACCATAGTTAATTATTCGCCAGCAACAGTAAAATTCTCACTCATTATTGGAAGTTTTAATTCCTAAAACCACTAGCCAATTATGAAACTATGTGCATACACATGCACTTATCATCTTCAATGTTCCAACAATTGAATGGCATCCACTATCAATTTCATTAATATTCAAGTTAGTGCAGTTGAATTAACCCAAACAAGCCCGCTAATAGCAATTTACGCAGGATTTGAGCACTTGATCTGATATGTATGACGAAAAGCAAGATTGAAGAATTGTTGGCTCACCTTAAACGCGTACCAGATGAGAAGGGATTCATGATTGGGTCCGTTTCGAAGCTCTACAATAGCTTGATCAGATCCGGATGCGAAGACGAACGCGAAACCGATCAATCACCGATAGCCCAATTATAAATATGTACGTGTATATATATATATATGAACAATATATATAAGCGAAGCTTAGAATCGAGATCTGGAGAGGTCAATTGGAGGATCTGGAATGGAATTACAGACTTGTACAGACGGATTTGGATCTAGAGAGAGAGAGGGAAAGGGTAGAAATGAGTTTAATGTGCTGATTGTGTAATGAATCTATTTGGGGAGTCTCTTTCCACTTACGATGGAATGCTGTGTGTGTGTGTGTGTGTGTGAAACAAACGAAATGAAACGGAGGCACTAAGAAATTCTAATGAGTAACGATTCGGTCACTGGTGGTGACTTTACTTATATCACCCTTGAAATATGATTGCAGAAATTCTTGTAGAGTTAAAAATATGGGTAAATTACATTCACCTCCCCTCCAGTTAGCTAAAAGCTCAAACAACTCCCCTCAATTTTTAGAAATATCATTTACCTCCCCTAAATGAACGTCCGTTAGAATCAATTAACCGACCATAGGATTTTTACCAAAAGACCTTACATTTGACCTAATTATTTTAATACAATAATAAAACTTTTCTTATATGACGATCGTGCCCTTAACACCATCCATTACAAACAAGTTCCTTAACCTCACCATTGTTGCCAAATTCACCCTACAAGCCACGCAATCAAGATGCCATCTTCTTCACCTCTTACGCTTTAAAGTTTAAACATCGACCGTATGTGTTGCAGAGCCCATAAACCTCAAGAAATAAAGTACATGAGGAAAAGAAACAAAGTAAAAATGACCCCAACTTCGTTTTTAACCAAAAACACCATTATCAAACTGAAGATGCGGCGGGGTCAGTGGTCTCCAAGGCAAAGGAAGAAAGAATAAGGTGGCAGAGACAACACACAGTATAAGAGATAAACGAAGTAGACGTGTAGGAAACGTGGGGGTAGTGAATGAGACTACCTATAAGATCAAATAAATTGTTATTGGCATGTTTAAGGAAGGTGAGAAATCCATTGATGATTATGTGGAATATGATGTGAGGAAGGCTTGGTTTGGTCTTTGGACCGGCATCACCTACCAAACCCTAATCTCTCTCACCATTATCGTTTGTCACTCTTCACTTCTCTCTGACAGCTCGATCGATCTCAGACTCCACTATTGCGTTTGAGGAGGGAATCATTGGCACCGTTAGCCGGCTAATACTTCATGTACCTGGGTTTGCGATTTTGACACCATTTTTTGGGATTTCTTTATGAAAAGTAGTGCATGTTATCAATTTAAAGGGGTGTGTACTGTAGATTTAGGGCTTGGATTCAGACTATCGATTCAACACTCATTCATGTTCATTGTAATAATACTGTGAAATGAGTAATTTGGTGCAAGGGTGTTGGTGGAATCCCTATAAATTACAGCACGACACGTGAATTGGGAACATTGTTTGTTAATATCAATAGTTGTATATAACAAAAATAAGTAAATTGGTGTTTTGGTTTTTTATTTGATTGTTTCAAGGTTAAATATGTATTTTTGACAAAGTCAGAGGGCAATATGAACTTTCTGGATTCTTAGCATGGTGACAGTAACTGACCAACTTTGACTTGGACGGACATCATTTTAGGGGAGGTAAATGATATTCTTGAAAATCGAGGGGAGTTGTTTGAACTTTTATCTAACTAGATGGGAGGTGAGCGTAATTTACTCTAAAAATAATATTTAATTTATTATTATTTTGGGTAAAATTCATTTATACCCTTGTGTTTTGCCTTTAATATAGTTAAACCCCCCCTAAATATGCATAATTCCAGTAAGACCCGTGTCATACATTGTCAAAATGAAATGACTAGTTTACCCTCATTATTAAATATAATATTTTACCATTTCTCATACTTTATACTCTACACCGAATATTTTACACTCACACCAAATACTCCGTTTTGCTCACCTGCCTATCCAAGGAACACGTGGTCAAGGATTGCATTTTGAAATCTAAAACCCTCTTTTTGGCCATTTTTACCATGTTCTTACCTTTATATCAACATAATTCTTTTATGTTTAAGAGATTAAGGCTAGTTTTTAGCCTTTTAGTGTCCTTTTATCAACAAAGTAACGTTAGGTTTGCTTTGGTGCCTTAACCAAGAAAGGGAGAGTTGTTAATATATGCACATGGTTGATTAATGATTCTTATTTGTCATTTTTAGACAAGTGGAGCAAGAAAATTGGAGAATCAGGAAACTCAAAGGAATCATTGCATCTTAAGGTGCAACTGTTGCAAAAAAATGAGCAATTTTGATTTTGTTGCACTCAATTTAGGTAGAGAAGGCATCATTGGCCTTCTCTAAAAGCATGTGTAAGCTTGTGGCAGCTCCCTAGAGTTCTCCCATGTGATTGTTTGGTCTTTAATTTTGTTATAATATATATATATATATATATGGGTATTTTAATTAACCATATTTTGCTGATTTGTGCAAAGATGGTGTTAGGCGTTGAATGATTATGAACGACCAACGTGTTGATTATCAAGATCAAGGGATTTGTTCACTGATTAGATGGCCAAATATGCTTGATCTACCTTGATACATAGAAAAGATTTCCATTTGCAACTTAGTTGTGGTTATATAACATTTATCATGTACCCTAATGTATGATAATGTCTTACTAGTACGATTGTGCCATTCATGATCATCGAAACTTTATCGCGATGATGAATATGTGCTCGTTATAATTATATTTTCCCTTCATTTATGATTCCAGACATGTGTGGATGTAAAAATTATGATTTTATACTACCCCTTTGTTGGAATGAAAATTGTGAAAATACTTCTGTCAAATAGATTGGGCAAAATTGAATGTCTACATATAAAATATTAAGTTAAAACATGTAATAACTCGGATTTTTATTTAGGTTTTAAGTGTGATTATTTGTTGATTTAGTATTATTGGAAACTATATTATAAATTGTGGGAATTTTGTTTGGAGATTTTGTATTAAGTTAGAGTTATTGTGGAAGTTTATAGAATTAGGAGGAGTGGATTAATGGGCTTTTAGGCGGCAACCTTGTAGAGAACTTGGATGATATATGTTATGTCCCTCAGATGTATAGTCAAGACTTGTATACATCTTATGACTTGCACCAAAATGGGTGTCAAAAAGAAAAAAAAAAAACCGTATAGAGTTTGAAGAGAAATAGCCTGAGAAAAGAAACAAATGGAAGGAAAATAGCCATAACCGAATACTAGAGATGGAAAGGATGAGCAGGCCATTAGGAGAAAGAGATGAGAAGGGCTATGGGATCTTCAACCTCATTCTCACCAATTTCAACTACCATTTGACCTTAGGCAGGGTTTCTCTAATTTGTGTTACCACATGTGATTTTGTGTTCCTATCCTTCATACTTTATATTGGATTTGTTATTTTCAAGTGCTATACGTAATTTGCCCTATAATTTGACTTGATTCCCTTGATGTCATGTGCTGAATTTTCGATTCCTTGTTGATTTAATTTTGTTTTAATTCGTCCTCCTCCATCACAAATATATCTAAACTTCTTGTTCAGTTATTGGAACATGCCCCTATATGTGTTATTGATGTTCGTATGATCCTACTCTTGTAAAGCATGTTCTTTTGTGTTCAAAATCCTGTAAGAACACGTATTAGATTTTTCCTACTAGGACTTCTAATCTCACCCTACCATCATTGCAGGTTTCATTAACCAGAGGAAGAATTGGAGTTGCTGGAAATGCTAATTGGACACCATCTTGTTCATGTAGATAATTTGTTTGATGAAATGCTTGTTAGAAACTAGTTTGAGGAATTTGATGTAAATTTTAGAAATTGTGGATTTCATATGATGATGTTGTATTTAAATTATTTGATGGACATTTTAGAGATAAATGTTTACCCCTCATATGAGTTGTAGCTTGAAGTGGGTATTTGGGGACAAACAAATATTTTGTACTGTGCTGATATTCAATAATTTCTCCAAGGAGCTGTATTGATCTGAATGCTTTCAAATTTTTATCACGGCTTTCTTTATTTATCTAGTATTTCTCCATAAAAATTCGTAATTTGTAGCTCAGTAGATATTTTTCTAAAAATTCGAGAGCACCTGCTGTCCATCTTTAAATCGTTGCTGGAAAACAGATTTTAAATGAATTATTTGACCAATTTCTTGACATCGGATTTTTATCAAAATTTTCAGATTTATTCTTTCATAATCTATTGTCAAAATAAATTTACTTTGCCCAATTCAGAGATTGAACGAATTTTTTGAAGTATTTGTTGCCCAGATTGTCTTCGAACTATGTACTGCTGATTTACTCCTCAAATCTGATTTAATTGGAAAATCTTCAGCCTCCGTGAGTTGCTCAGTTGTGTTCCACTTTGAATCTAGTTCTAAATCATTTTTGTTTGCTCTGTTTCGATTTAAAATGAATTTTCTACAAATTTTCAAGTAGTTGTTGCACAAATTTTGTTTTGAGGATGATTTGTGATGTGTTTAAATTGATAATTATCGGAGTAGCGCAGCGGGATTTTGTTTGTGGTTATTTGGGTTGAAGTAGGACCAAGAATGGTTTGAAAATTTATTCGGACGGTTTTCGAACCTTGTTTTGTCATAGTCCCTAATTTCAGGTGGTTGCAAAACATGTATACCATTAAGGTGTATTTTTTTTAAAACACTCTTACTATAGTCACAGAAGTTTAATAGTATTTGAAGAGAGTTGAAATGGACTTTGGTAGGACCTAATAAAAATTTTATTTTTTATTTTATAATAACATCAGGTTCTTATTTAGGCGATATAATAGGAAGATGTGATCAAACCTCAAGTGGTACAAAGCAAGTGCATTTACTTTTTTTCTTCTTCTTTATACTACTAATAAATATCACATCGAGACTTTTGTGTAACTTAATAATCAGCTTTCACTTAGGCTTTGTTTGGATTGAGGGATTTGGAGGGATTTGGAGAGAAAAGAAAGGGAAGGATAGTGTATATTGTGTTTGGATGAGAGGAATTGAGTAGAAAATAAATGATTGGGAAGGATTTGGAGGGATAAATCCCTCAAATTGTATCCCTCCAAAATTGATAAGATTTGGAGGGAAAAGAAACTAGGTTAAGTAGTTGTTTCATTATGACAAAAGTATCCCTCCAAAATTGATCAAGTCTTGCATTGAGTTGTTGGGGACAGGTCACCTGAAACGAAGAAGCAACCTGCTTAAAAACAGTAGATAGGCAAGCTTATTAATGGCATATGGCCGAGTAATCACTTCCATATGCAAAGTGGTGGGCCATGGAAGTTTTGCAGGACTAGAGACCCCGTTGCTCGATATCTTCGTTTGATTTTAAGGTTGCAATAAAGTTAAACCCACAACAACTTAGAGAAAACTGGCCATTGCTGCTAGAGAAAATCTGTATGCTGGCATTTGAAGGATAAGACATCGGTAGAGCTATTGGTGTTTCCCAGATATATAGTCAACTTGGTCTATTCTGGTTGAAGAGATTGACAAGTGAGTTTAGATGCCACTGATACAACTATTTGCCATTTTTTAGTCATGATTAACTAGATGACTTTGCTCAGATGAAGCTTTGAGCCTTGGAAGATGAATGAGGCTCTAAGCTTGACATATCCATAATTAACTGCTGCATCTCCCGTACACAATTAAGAATATTTTTAAAACAATAACCAATTAAGGATAGGTTTCAAACAGAATGTCCATGTTGTGTTATGATTAGAACTGAGTGGTGTTCTTGCTATTTTTTTATCTAGGTTTTGTGAATTGAATTGGGGAATTCCCAATTTTCAAAGAATTAAATCAGTAGAGATAGAAACAGTTTTCATATAAAGAAAACAGATTAAACTTGTTTGGTTTTGGGTGACTAAGAATCACGGCACACATGGACAAATAATGAAGTTTATCTCTATAAACACACACATATGTATATATAATTAATAGTAACTTGGATTTTCATGTACAAATAATGAAGGTTATCTTGGATATCTATATAAACATAAAAAGGCTTTAGAACCGTAGAAAGGTAGACTTTGAAAACAAGATATTTGATTTAGATTAGATACAAAAGAGTAAGATAATAATTTGATTATTATCATTTTTTTTTTTCCTCTCATATCTATCCAAACATTAATATAAATTATAGTTATCATTTTATTTCCTTTCTTTTCTCTCATAACTAATGTTATTTTTTCCTTTCATTTCTCTCTTGTGTATCCAATCGAAGTCAGAAATGAGAAGAAAAAATAAATGAAAGAAAATTGTATTGCTAATCATTTGTAGTGCTTGGTTGACTAATGAAGAAAAAAAATAATAGTTATCATGCTTCGATAAAAGAAAGGAAATAAAATTATTTTAATAAGAAAATGCTAAAATCTCAAATAATGTATCATGAAATTAATTTTTATCAATATTTTTTTCTTATTTTTGAATATATATATATATATATATATATATAATGTGTCTCCAGGGAACAAATGGATCGGAGAAGTAGTCGGGAAAACACCTAAACCACGGTAGTCCGAAAAGGCCTTTAACAATGGCAGTATCTCAGGGTTTATGGTGATTGGATATGCGTTTAAATCTAGGGTTATATATTATATTATATATATATATACATATCAATATATCTCTACGTATATCACTTTCCCTACGTACATAGCTACATCATAAAAATGACAATTGTGATCATGGCAGCTGTTGTAGTGATAAAGCAATTGATTTCGTAACCTAAAAGCGAAGATGATGGAGAAGGGCTCTCTAACATGAAATAATTAATGTTTTAGAGTTTTAAATGCTGGTGTGTATTTTTTATTAACTAAACACCATGTCAATGCGTGGTGTCAGCAACCACATAGATTCAAGACATATACCTCAAAATTTATTCGAGACATGTAACCGTGCTCTTTTAATAAATTTAGTACCATATATAGCCTTCCTTCCGATCCATCATTTTTGGAAGGATAACAAAACAAAGTAACGAAATCCCTCAAAATCTTTTCATCTTCTTTCCAAAATTATATATATATATATATATATATATATATATAACCATATCCTCTATTTTATTTCATCCATTACTTTCCGGCTAATCTTGGTGGTGGGCTAGGAAGCACAGGTACAGACACATGTACGACATGACAAGAACACGGGTACGACATGATACAGATATGACAATATGGCAAATTTTTAAAAAGTAGGAGACGAAATGCGTTAAAAAATAACAATACAATATATTATTATATATAAAAATAGTTATTTTTACTTATTTTGTATGTGATGATTAAGATCACTAATAATTAAAAGTTTCTTATTTTTATTTTCTTAAATTATACACTATGTCATTATTTTTAAATTTACTCATAAATATATTTAAAATTGCATTAAATTTTTTTTTTTTTATAAAATAATTATAAAATCACTTTTTAAAATATTCAAAACATGTCATTGTCGTATTCAAGAAAAACATAAAAAATTTAAATTTCAAGACACTTCTCATCTAAGTCACACAATCTTTCTCAACAGGTGTCTTTCCGAGCGCGCTTCGCTCTCAGGTTCTGCGCTCTCGC
The DNA here is from genome assembly GCF_030987335.1 of Cornus florida. NCBI lineage: Eukaryota > Viridiplantae > Streptophyta > Magnoliopsida > Cornales > Cornaceae > Cornus > Cornus florida. The sequence goes on from NW_026775572.1 coordinate 50,790,520, forward strand.
TCAAATTCTCCTCATTTAAGATTAAATTATGCCGCTCTTACGCTCTTGTTGTCGAATTTGCTTTCGCTCCAGCTCCCGCTCCCGCTCTCGCTCTCACTCCCACTCCCGCTCCTGCTCCTACTCTTACTCCTGCTTTATGTGACTTAGCTCTCGACCATATCTGGTCACAACATTACTCCTAGCTATAGTGCCTGTGCTTTTGTAGGTAGTGGGAAATACTTTATTGGTTTAGGGATCAACGGGCTAGTGGTCTAACACTTCTTAAAAAAAAAGGTCAGTGGTGTAAGTATCAGAAGAGACGTGCATGTAAGTAACAGGAAAGAAAAAAAAAAAAAAAAACAGAGGATAAAAAAAAGGGTGGTGGGCGTTCGCTTATTACTCCTATAATTTAAATTCTATAAAAAAGAATAAGAAAAAGATAAAGGGAAGTCAGAGAGTAAAGTAAATTTCCTTCGTTGCAAAGCTTTCGTCACAGTTCGACACTTCCACGATCATGGCTTCACACGTCTCTCCACTCGTTCTCTTCCTTCTCTTCAGCGTCGTTTCAACTCTCGGTACACCAATTATAACTGCATTCAATTTCTCACAGCTTCACTACACAATCTTTATTTTTATTTCTAAAACCCCCTTAAATTTTATGTTTTTTTTTTTTCAGTTTCCAGTTCTGACCTCGTCTTCGAAGACGGTTACACAGTGACCACAGTGTTGGACGGCCACAAGCTAAACATAAACCCACACTCGGTGCGCTCTCAACCAGGATCGTCTGATCTCATCATCCTCGATTCATCGGGCAGTTCCTTTTACACCGTTTCATTTTCCTCATCCCAAGGTACTTTCGGTCCTCACTGGATTATAGCCCATGTTTATTCATATAAATAATCTATATCTATATCTATATCTATCTCTCTCTATATATATATTGTTTTTGCAGATACTGCGATCGAACGGATTGCTGGGAATGGCACTGCCGGGTTTTCGGATGGTGATTCTGGGTCTTCCATGTTCAATAAGCCGAGAAGCTTTGCTGTTGATCTCAAAGGAAATATTTATGTTGCTGATAAGGGGAATAATGCTATTAGAAAGATCAGCAAGTCAGGTAATAGTTAGCTACTATTCATACAAATACAACCACAATTACACACGGCGATACTATGTGTCTGTGAAATATTGGTTTTTATTTGGGTTCTATGTTTGACACGAATCTATACTGCTGGTGGTTTTTAGTTTTATCGGTATCTCGTTGTAACACTCATATATATCAATATGTTGCATTTTTTTATACAAGTGGTAGGTAGGTTGCTAATTATTTTGTTACTTGTCAAGGGCTGTGTAAAAAGTGTTTTGTGAATTGAAGTTTGGCTAGGTTGTTAGTTAACTTAACTAGCTTGGTTTGTCAGCAAAATTGTTATTGAAGATTGAAGACCGAGTCAAAATATGTATGAGTCAATGTGGTTCTTCAAAGCTTATACGATTACACATTTTAAGGAGATGCAAAGGAAGACCTGAAATTTTGTGAACAATGCAGAGTCGAATTTATTGATTCTCGGATACGTAGATATCAAATGGGCTACATCAAACTGGCATTCCTATTTGAAACGCCTTCCTAGTTATATTGCAATTCTTTTAGATAAACCTCTTAAAGAATTAAAAGGCCTAGTATACTGCGATGTATGATTTGATCGAAATTCTGATTTTACAGATTCAGAATGAGAAACGATCATCCCATTCAACCCTTTTAGAAGCTATAATGGTAAATTATAGATTAGATGGCCTAAAAAATTCCAAATTGATCATGGTATTTAGATGAACCCATTTGATATTTAGTTAGGAATTTTGTTTTGAAAATTATGCATAGGCTGACTGAGTTAAAGAAGTGGATTGGTCGAAGGTCAAGTGGTAGCTACTTGATTGATTGTTCGGTCAAATATTGTCTAATATCTACCTGATTGATCAATGTCTTCATTATCTTGGGTAAATTGGTCGAGCTTATCCCCGTAACTCACTAATTTATCAAACTAAAGCACTGGGGGTGATCGAGCATTAAATGGTCATTAAAATATATCTATCTATATATATATTTTAAATCTAATTACAGTTCCAAAAACTTCCTAAAAGTATTTCAATCTATATGCAATCACCTAGGGTTCTTTTAAATGGAAAAAAGAGAAAAGCATGTAGGAGAGAAATTCATGGAGAAATCTTCTCACCATGTAGGGGAGAAATTCATGGAGAAATCTTCTTACTAGATTATGAGAATTACGCAATGCGGAAGTAGACAGTTGGATTCCTTATAGCAGGGGGTGAACATGTCTACTTGCTTCTTTTTGTGATTGATAAAATTTGAGGTTCAATTTAATCTCATCTATGTCAAGCAATTACATCAACAATCCAACAAGCTATAAAGTAAAGCAAGTGCAGGAAATTATATACCAGGAAACAATAACCTAGGTCAAGGAAGGTCCAAACCATCTAAGTCATTACAAACCTAACTATTAAGTTCACTAAGGTCTCACTTACTCTTTTGACTGAATCTCATGGACCTCATTGTTGAGATTTTTCTTTGTAGCTACCATCTCTATTCTTCAATTCTCACTTTGAGTTTGAGTTTCATCTCCATTGGCAAGGTGACCTGTAAGGACTTGTGACCAACAAGACTCACATTATATTTTGTACAAATATCCTATTATAAAACTTAACTTTGAAACAGAATTGCCAACAATACAAGAATTATCCTAACAGATCCTATACACACAAAGCGTTTGTTGTTCATCTAGGCTATAGAGGACTATTTGTACTTTGTGTTGCTATCAAGTATCAACTACACCACCAAGCAGTCAAACACTTTCGTTTGTGATTGTTGTAGTAAACGAGTGTTGATTTGCGAGGAACAGATCATAGCTGATAATCAGTGTTAGTATGGCTGTGGAATTAGTGCATATAGAATACAAGCAGTGAGTGGTGAGGAACGGATGGATTGTGGTGACGAGTACTTTTGGGTTCAGGTGGAAGTGGAAATGGAATTGCTCGTGGAATTGAGTGGAAGCAGTGGTGAATGCTGTAGGAGGAATCAGAGGCTGGGATCTTGGGGTAGAGTGGTAACCAGTAGGTAAGTTATAGCATTTGATGAACCTTTGTATTTGTACTTGGCTTGATGACTTTATTAACTCTGGACCATTGGTGGTGGTGTTATTATTATTATTATTATTATTACGGGGTGTTCCATTTAAAAGATCTCGTAAGCCTTATTTTTTATGGTAGCTTAAAATATTTACTTGTTTGATCAATTGGTTAATATCTGCTTAATTGATTAGTGTATCTAATTAAGGTTAATTGGCGGCATAGTTGTTAAAGGCTTGAGGCGCACTAAGGCGCCAAAGGCCTTCTGGAGCCTAAGCGCAAGGCACAGTATAAGGCGTGGGCCTGATCGAAGTAAGGCGCATGTATATGATATTGCATATTTAAACATATATTAAACGATACAATATGATATACAATATATGATATAGAACCTAAACAAGCAGTAAGTGACCATAAACAAGCAGTAATTGCTGTTATTGTAAGTAGTGACCATAAGTTTATGAATTTTGTCAAATAGGTCATAAGGCTAAACAATACAATATATGACATAGAACCTTTTATTTAGTAGTCATTAAGTAAAAAAGAAAATGATATGAATAAAAAAAAAAAAAAAATACAAGGCGCGCCTTTTTTGATCCTTGAGCCTACTAAAAAACATGAGTCTGAGGGTTTTATGTGAGCCTGAGAGCTTTATATGAGCCTGATTGAAGGACCTGGCCTGTAGTAGGTTGAGGCACTCTAGCTGAGCCTGGGGCTTTTTTGGAGCCTGGGCGCGCCTTTAACAACTATATGGCCATTAGGGTTAAGTTCATTAAACCCCCTTGAACTATGACCTGATTGCAAAAAAACCCCTTAAACTAAGAAAAGCCCCCTTGGACTATAAGAATGTTGCACTTATGGACAATCCGTCAAAGGAGACGTTATGGAAAAAAGTAAATTACTTATTTGCCCTTTAATTATTTTCTAACTTAATATACTGATGTGGCAATTATAATCTCTATGTTCAATTAACTCAGAATAATTTTACTCATGTGGATAAACAAAATTCTCCACCAATAAGAGAATGACAACTCAATTGGACAATTATATATATATATATATATAAAGACTATACTACTGCTCAATCGGCAACCATGTCCATCCAGCCACCCCACCCTTCCTCTTTCTTTCTCCACCACCATCGTCCACCCTATCACCAGTATTTCTTAGCACCAACAAGAAATTAAAGGAGACGAGAGTGAAATTGTAAAGTTATACCTTCAAAAATATCAAAATGGGTTTCAATTTAAATAGGTTATATATTGGGCTTAATCGGATTTGGTGAGTGATGGGTCTCTCTCCATTGACGATGATTTTGGGAATTGACATCGTCTCTCTGATCCATTGACCATATCATATGGTGAGAACGAGCATAGAAATTGGGGTGAGGACTTGGTCTTGAGTTTCGGCAAAGAACAATGATGTTGGGGTTAATCAGGATGTGTGTTTGTTGTAGAAGAAGATGATAATGGAAGGAACGTAATTACAGATATCATATAGTGCATTTTATTTTCATTTATTTTCTGATCATTTGGTGGATTTGGTGTAATTATTTTTACGGGATGTGGGTTTTAAGGAATGCAATTGCAGGTCAAGATGATGCAAATTCAACCCAGTCCTTGGAGCAAGAATGCAAATCCACCTATGGAGCTTGGGATGGATCTGATGCATGAAGAAATGAAAGAAGGTGGTGTTTTACACAAGAAAGACCATATGAGATAAGTTAGTTTTTAGGTTTGCAGGTGGGAGGAGGGATATGTGGCTGAGGGGAGTGATGCCAGTCACGCCAGAGGAATATATATGCAAGGGTAATAATGTCTTTTTTAAAAGATGGGTTGGTCATGTGACTTGCACAATCTATTTAGCGTCATTGAATCAATAGAAAATTAACGGCATGGGATTTTTTGCAACAAAAGAAATAGTTCAGGGGGTTAAGTGTCATAACGATAGTTCAGGGGGGTTTCTTGGGAGAGAGAAGGTTGTTCAGGGGGGTTTAATGTACTTAACCCTGGGCATTATAAGCATTATGGATTTAATAATCACTGTGATTCCATATTGTCTATCACTATCTGGGATTTGTTTTTGCGATTGGCATAAGTGCAGGTACACTCATTTGAGTAAAATTCATTTTTTTTAAGATAGGCGGCATGAGTTTATAGATTCAAGACAATCCTATTCCTGGTTATTAGGATTGTCACAACATAGGCCGTAGCTCATGAATTCTTGGGAATAGATTTAAAGAAAAATCTAGTGCTGTGAAAGCTACCGAACAATGAGCCCAAGTTGGAGTAGATTCTGAGTTGCTCTCCTGTTAAGGAATCTGTTAATTCCATTTCCTTTCAATTAAGAAATTCACTGGAGATCCACCAGCCCATGAAGGAGTCTTGTCATTGGATCTGACCGCGAGGGGCAGCTTCCAATGACTACAAACAACTTCAGGGAGATTGGTCTTGTACGGGCTGAACTTCACAAGTCAGTGAATGGAACGAGCTGAACTAGGCTTTGAAGAGATGCTAGTATAGAAGCCTCAAATTGTTACTTATATAAATTCTATGTATTCTAGGTCAGTTAAAATCATGTTACCCGACAGATGTGAAAGCGATTCTGAAGTTGATGAAGTTAGTTCTAGTTTGCGGACTGCTTACATTACATTGTTAGATGAGAGTCAAACTGAAAATGACAAATAAGTAATTGAATGTTCAACTTGAGATTATTGAGGGGCGTGATGTTTTTAGGTCAAATGGAAAAACTTATGGTCACTTAACTTGAATGTGATGTTTTCAAATTTGAAAACGAAAAGTCCCTTGTCTTAGTTGAACTGTTTGACAGCTGAAAAAAAAAAAAATCATTTCTAAACAAAGTGAAGTTTTTGGATGATGAGCTCGATCAGATTAATAACATTATAATTTTTGTTGAGATGAATGTAGAAACATTAGTGATTGAATTTTGTAAATAAGTAGCAACTGTTCAGTCTGTTCCAAACTTTAGCAATTGCACTGAAAAGTAAACTTTTAAGGATGAACAAACTTGTAGGATATAAGATAGGTTTAGTTTTGTTGATAATTATAGCACACCACTTCTAGCTCTAGGTTTGTGAATGCAGAAGAAAGTCTAAAGTTGCGGTTGACCTGTGGGATTAATGGGTCACATCAAGTACCTGTACCGCTGTCAGTAAGAAAAAATCCTACAAATTCAGACTAGAATCTTGGTTACAAGATCATAAATAGAATTTTGGTTGAAAAACAAGAGGCCTTGAACATGGTATCACCATATGCGTGTCTTGGTTAAAATGCATATCAAGTGTGTGAAGCAACAATTACAGCTACTCTCTCTCTCTCACACACACAAACACATGCATGTTGGAGCTTGATATATATTGTTGGGCCCATTCTCTTACAGTTCAAGCTTTTGGAGCAATTTCTAGCCTAACATGGTATTGGAGCTAGAAGGTCTCGAGTTCAAACCTCACCCTACCTAGATAATTATAATTGCTACACACGTTGGACCCAAATTCGGTCACACATGACGGGATGTGTTAGAGGAAATAAATAATTAAGTTACACCCTCTCTAACAACTTAAGTTTTTAGAGTAGATGGTGGTTGACAACACACACCTGCTCGCTCGCGTGCGCACATTGACACACACTCTTTTCCACTTGTTTTTTGTCCTATTTTATTTTTAAAACCCAGTGTCATTTTTATTTTACCTTTTCCTGAAGTAATAAAAATAATGATTGATGATCCTAATATCTAAACAAGTACCTAGTGATGTTTGTTTCATGAAAAACCGCATTTGTATGGACTTAATTTCTTTTTCATTCACTTCTATACGTTGTTTTTTATGAACGGTGGCTTCTATACATTGTTGGTATAGTGGATTAGTTGCTTCATTTTCTAGTTACTTGTGGTTTTCTATTGGACAAACAAAATTTTTTCATATACTGTCTGGAAAAAAGGGTTCATCCCATTTATCAGTAGATATGATCTATTTCAATAAATTTGCATTGATATGAAGATATTGATTATTGTATCCAATTGGTCAAATGATGTGATATTTAATATTCTGTATGAACTAAAAAATTCATTACTCATAATAGTGTGTTGACGGTCTCCTTTAGGGTTGTTTTATAACTGATAACTCTTTTCTTTCATGAACGACATACTTTTAGGTGTGACCACAATTGCTGGAGGTCCTTCACAAGAAGGCCATGTTGATGGACCTGGACAGAATGCATCATTCTCAACTGATTTTGAGCTGGCTTTCTTTCCTGAAAGATGTGCTTTACTGATCTCTGATCATGGAAATCAATTGGTCCGCCAGATTAATCTGAGGCAGGAGGATTGTGCAAGAGGTTCTCGATTTGGTAAGCTATTTGGAACTTATTATATGTTATATATTCTAAATGCATTTATCATATTTATTTTATTGAGGATGATAAATGTGAGGCTCTTTAATCACTTTATATTACATCTTAATGAAACCTGCCTGCGAACAGCCGTTGACCCATCTTGTAGGAGTGTAGTGGTTTGAAGGTTCAGTGTCTGGTTATAGGTTACAGATTTCAATTTAACTTTAAAACTGTTCCTACAGATCGAGAACATAAAGATGTAGATGGTCAATGTTCATTAGATGCTTAATCTTTGTTCCCAAGTTTTTGAAGGTGTGGCTATTAGCTTTACATAATGTTAGGCATGTAACATATCAAATCCTTCACGACTTGAAGAAAAAGAGTCACGTGTAAGCATATTCCGTTAGCAAACGTTGTGTTGTGGTCTATATATTATATGTGCTGTCACTTCAGTGAAAGATTCTCATCGACATTGAGGCTGTGATTGTAGATTGAAGACGGATCTGAAGATTGTATCTACATCTTATTTTAAGTTTAATCAGTTCCACAATATAAAGAATGGGAGTACAATATAAAGGAGGTGAGTTACCTAAGGGACCATAGGATTCATAGTGACTAATTAATGCTTAAGTTGATTTATAAGACTTTACTTGGTTATGAAAATTTGACTAAAATGACGTAGAATAATTAGGAAACTTGAATTAGTTTGGAGTGTATAAAACTAATTATTAATTAGAAGTTTAAAATTGAATATTATTCCACTAGAAATGAATTTCTAAACTTTAATGTTGGTTAGAAAGCTTAGTTTTTGAGATTTAGTTGAAAATCGATTTAAAGGTTGATTTTGATAAGGATTTGAAGTCATGAAAACTAATCTGTCTTTTTTGAATTAAGTTCCCTCACTTTTTATAGAAAATCATTAAAACTAAAATACTTGGAATCTTGTGATGAGTTCTATATATGCAAAAACTAGACTTGATAAGCTTTCCAGTGATATATTTTATGCCTAATTTCGAGTCAGTGTGACCTCTTAACGAAGTGCTCGAAGTCAGGTTTTGCACAGTTTGTTTCTGCAGAAAAGTTCGATAGATCAAATTTTAGTTTGATCAATCAAAATTATTCTAGAATAGCTTGAATACTTTGATCGATCGAACGGATGTCCAGTGTGGGTAAAATACGTGTTTTCATGTCCGGAAATGTTTCTCAACTTTCAAAATTCATCCAAAAAATTCCCGATCACTCCAACAATATAAAAAATGGATGTTCTAGGGTTCGGAAAACATAAGAAAACTACACCATTGTGAGTGAGAATGAGAGCTTTATTTTTCAATCACAAATGAGGTTCCTCATAGAATAGCCTGTTATATTGTGTGATTGAGTTCTAAAGTAAAAAGCTTCATTGAAGCACAACTTCTACACATCAAACAAAAGCTTGGACGACTAGCCACGGAGATCGATGTGCTTGAGGAGAAGCAGATTGCGTGAGGAGCAGGCGGCCTAAAAACTCGAGTGGAGAGTTTGGCATCAGTTTGTGTCAGGAGTTAACTAGGAGTTTTCTAAGATTTGGAAAACTAGTAACCTGGTTGTAAAATTATTTTCTCATAGCGGATTTAATATGTTTGGATTTGGTCCCGCAATTTTTTCTTATTGGAGTTTTTCATGTAAATCTTTGTGTCTGATTTACTTTGCTTTATTGCTTGGTGGTTTGGGTTGTTCGATTTACATCAACATGATTAATTGTTTGTTTTAAATTGATTGAAATTGAGATTATGTAAAAAATATCAAGATTAATTATTTGGTTTAAATTGATTAAAATTGAAATTATGTAAAAATTATCAGTGTGTGCAAAAGAACTATTCATTCCCCCTCTAGGTGTAATCAGGCCTTGTGCATACTCTCACATCAATCCTCAGATTCCTCATGTCCATTACTCATTATTGTTGACTGAGTTTCTATGTAAATAATTATATACCTGTAGGTTTGTTTTTGTTGTGGCCTTACCATAGTTGTGTTCTTATTCTTTTCATTATGATTATACTTTTCACTTTGTTCTTATTATCTTTCCCTCCAATTTATTGGTTTGTTGTTTTAGTTTTTCTTTTCTTCTGAGCTTTAGAAAAAATTTGTGCTAATTAGGATATCTAGATTTTTACTGAGGAAATGTTGGAATTTCTCCTGGCTTGCGGCAGAGGATTTACTCTTAATTCTATAATATACTATCTTTTTGGGATCTCAAGTTTTATTCTGAGTCTTAAGGAGAATTAACACATGCTTTATATCTTTTCCAGCACTTGGATCGACCTTGTATCGGATTCTGATTTCAGGAGTATCTTGTTTACTTGGCTTGTTCATTGGGTTTGCAGCTCGTCCTTATATAATCACTCATGTAAGTGTCTCCTCTACCTGTATGATAATATGCGACAAAACTGGATTACTTACTCATGTCTACCCAAACTTTATAGACAGGAAGGCTTCAGACTCTCCCTCAGCGAGACATGGAAGCATTCCCGAATCAGTCTGGGGAGGCAAATATGGGTGCTCTGCTTCGACTGGAAGCATTACCGAATCAGTCTGGGGAGGCAAATACAGATGCTCTGCTTCGACATACGAAGCGCAATTGTTAGCTCAACGCTCACGACACTTGTAAGGAGGCTCGTTATGTTGAGCTTATCTTACCTCTTTCTTGTGTATGGTATCAGCACAATAGAATCCAAAACTTTGCGTGAGAAACCTGTATCTTTGCTAGACAATGATGTGTTAAGTAGCAGTGAGATAACAAAATCGCAGATGTTCGATGACCAATTAAAGGATTTGATAAGTTTGGATGGAGGCCTGGAAACGTCAGAATCTACCGACAGAACCATTGAGCGAGGAGATAATTTATTTTCTGACAGTCATCAAAGGATAGATAATATGATACAAGCCAACATTATGGGATTTGCAGAGCAGGCTACAAGAATTTCACCGGAGTTATCTTTGATGAGCAGTTCAAGGTTTGTTAAAAGGAGACAGAAAGTATTTTAACAGAGGCCCTTTCCATGAAGCGTTTTATTTTCTACTACTCTAGTAAGTGCTGTGAAATGTGAATGTTTGAATAGTGTGTTAAATGAAGCTAAGGTTTATGAGTGAACTCGTCTGTCTGCTCAAACACTAGATTGAACCAATTTGGCACATACGGAAATAAGATACATTGGATATGCGCAATCATCTGCAAATCACACATTATTTGGAGTGTTTTTTTGCGTGCAGCAAAAGTCATACTTAGGACGTCCTAGTTTACGGCTCTTGAGACTCCTTAACCATTAGGCCGGGTTTGCTGGGGATGATATTTGCTAATGCAAGTTGTTGGCCATGAGGTATCATCAATTGGAACTCAGTCTGCCCCAATCTGAAAATTTCTTAAATTCAACTCAATTGACTGTAAGAACAAGTGGAGTTACCATTCAAAGGGTAAGAATGATTTTGTTGTCATTCATTCTAATGCATCCAAAGTAAATTAGAAAATAATAACTTCAGTTTATCAATGGATCCCGGTGTGGTATGAGTCTCTCTAATGTTTTTTCTTACCTGAATTTACAATAATTTCGTTGTGACTAGACCTACTTACTCATGTCCGGAGGCTTGACATGACACTGAATCAAAGACTCCACTTTATTTATAGCCGTGACCCACTTGACAAATTTCGCTTTAAAATATAGCACTTGTCCTATGCGCACCTACCTATTTATGGTCTATTCTGTTCACATCACGTGGGATGAGCTAACAAGGTAGCACTAAGCCTTTTAACCAAAAAAAAAAAAAAGAAAAAGAAAAAAGAAGGTAGCACTAGGCCTTGTGGTCCATGGGTTGTGTTAAAAAGCAAAAAAGGATAGATAAAAGGGCATCTTTGTGGAACCATATATGACAAGGGTTGTGTGTTTGCACTTACACATGAATTGCGATCTTGGATCAATAGATTAAATTATTTGATTTAACACTACCTTGTTGACTGAACATTTATTCTTCTAAAAAAAAAATTTGAAAAGATTCCTGACATTCTTGATCCCACTGTATTATTATAGAACCAAAAATTGGTAATATGTGCAATTTGCCAATTAATTAGCCCATAATGCTGTTAGATTCAGCACATGCCAGACCATGAATCAGGAAAACAAAAAATAAAAGTAATAAGTAATAATTAATAATAAAAAAAGAACACATGCTAGGTACATTGACTACTGTTTCAAGTACAATAATACCAGCAAGATCTTGTCTGTTTCTCAAGTTTGATAGCCAAGAATACACATTACTGCAACTTTTCTTGAAGCATAGGCCAGCAAGTGACTAAACAATACTTGGTACCAAAGCTGCTTCCCACAAACACTCCTTACTCCAAAATAATATTTTGACACCTACCATGATCTAAATTTTCATGGAAATATCAAGAAGGAATGAGGTTGATGGAACAAAATTACTTTTAGGTAGATTATCAATGTCCTTAACTACAAGCCAGAATTGGTCCGGGAGCGGATGTTCTGACGAAGACTATAAGGAGGATTACCATGATCCAAGGGCTTGATTACCACAGTTTCACGTCGCCCTTCCTGCTCTTGAACTGCCCCAAACACAATCTCATTGGTTTTCTCGGAGCATTGCTCATAGTAAGTTTGTGGGGCGGATGAGTAGTGTCGATGGTGATGCTGCTGCTGCTGAAAGTCAACGTCCCATCCACTATGGTGCTGCTGCTGTTTCTGCACTTGCTGCTGCTGAAAGTCTTGATCCCATCCGTTATAGAGAGTACGGCTTTGCCAGAGGTGTTGCATTTTTCCAGCATCCTTTGACATGAATGCATAGGTTTTCTGAGGGGTAGGGGTCCTTGCTTCGATGTAAGGAGGCTCATCTTCATGTGGTATCACAAAACTCTCTTGCATTGGCCAATCATTTGTATTCTGCTGTTGCTGGTACTGCTGTTCGTGCTGATATTGATAGTTCAATGGCTTCTTCCTAAATCCAAAGATTTCTGCCGCTGATGCCCTAGTATTGACAAGAAGCTTCCCAATAGATCCAAAGAAGCCTTCTTCTTGCTTTTCTGGTTCTTCTTCAGTGGGGAATAATGGAGGCCTAACCAAAGATTTCAGAGGCTCCTGATATGGACTTGGTGGCATGCTTGTTTTCATTGTTTTCTTGTCCTAAAAGAGCAAAAAAAAAAAAAAAAATATTTAAGGGAAAAAATAAGTTTCATGCTGCTCAAAAGATACTAGAAACATATTATAATCTTTTATGGTTCAGAAGGAAATGAAGGCCGCGCTTGTAACTCCAGAAAAGTTATCCGAAATATCCTTGATATGAAGCTGCTATACTCACCGAGTTAATGCATGATATGAAATGAATAGCAGAGTGTAGCTAACTTATGTTCTAGAAAGTAAGTTCTCCCCGAAACAAATGTTTTGTGGTCCTTCAGATCAGAGAATATTTCTTTTGTTGAGGACAGAATAATAGGGGAATTCTTGAACCTTATCTGGATTTACTTTTATGCTTTTCAAACACGTTCAAATCTATACACACACATTTATTGAGAATCCTAAGTTCTTCAACCTTTTACTCTTAACACTGAGAGTATAATTTACAACTCACATTTTGAGAAGACACCAAGGTACCAACCCTGCGTTGCAGCAATGCCAGCATGTAACCAAAGAAGCCAGCTGCTACAAGCACTACAATTCCTGCAGTGAAATTTGACATGTCTCGTAAATCTGCGAGTGACAAATATAAATAATTTAAAATTGGACAAGATGATTTACCAAGAGGGAAATCGCTTCCGTATTGATAAGCACAGTCCTCAAAATGGAGTTGGATCTCCCGGATCGCCTGGTTTCCTCTGTCTATGACAAGGAGGGAACAACTGCTTCCGCTATAAACCACATCAAAATCATTTGAAAATTTTGCATCTCCACTCGGTCCATCTACATGCCCCTTTCCATGGCCCCATTTGCCTCCTGCAATTGTTGTAACCCCTGCATGGGGAGAAAAAAGCCAATCATTTCAGCAATGGAGAACTACTCTTCCTGGAATTTCAATTTCAAAACATATATCACAACTATCCTTGCAACAGAAACAATCCTATAGAAATGAAGCATGCCTATCATGCTCTAGAAAAGAAATATAGCAATGATAAAGGGGTAAGGTGGTCATAAAGTGTTAATTGGTCAGAAATATGAAAGACAATCAAGATTTTGCTAAAGTTGTTAACAGTTTTAATATACATAAACATGAAGAAGAGTACCAAAATAATATGATTATCTTGACATAATTTCATAACACAAAGGAGAACAAGAATCTTCTAGCTGTGGGAATGCCCAAGACAAAACTCAACTTGCATTTACCTGCATCAGATATCTTCCTGATTGCCATGTTCACGGTGTCTGCAACATAGATGTTTCCTTTGTCATCCACTGTGAGCCCCTTTGGATGGTTCATTCTCGCCTCTCTAGGTTTCCCATCTACATGTCCAGAGTATCCTTCGGCAGATCCAGCAACCAGCTTTGGTCTGCTGTCTGCATTTTTCCCATTATCTTTTGTCAATTTTCTACTCAGGTTAAAACACACAACAGACACACACATTCAGGAAAAAAAATTGAATAGGCCACAAAAATATATCAAAATGGAATGCAACAATAGAGGAACTTTTACTATATAATAGTTCTTTAGCGAACCTTATAAGCATGAGCTACACAAGGGATAAATCGAGCTTTACAGAAAAGATAAAATGCATTTCGAGTGGAAGGAGACATTCAACATCTCAGATGTCCATTTGTTCGACAATCATTTAGACAGGTAAATCATACTTCTAGTCAAGTATGTAAGAATTGGAGAAAGTTGCTCCATAACAAAAGAGAACAAATGATTTGAACTTTGTGCACTAATTCAAACTTAAAAGTAGTTGGCTTAAAAAAAAAAAAAAAAAAAAAAAAAAGCAATCCTTCATAAATTAATAAGAAAAAAGATTGGATGGGATCCTCAAAATTAAACAAAAGGTTGAATGTAGTTTGTTAAATGGAGGAATCTAACACAAGCAAAAGCAAACTTGAGACCTCCAAAGTGTACTACTTCATGATAATGAGATTAATTCACAAAAACTAAAGATCTAGACAAGACAGCATGAGGTTGTGAATTTGGACGAACGGAGTGAAATCTGGTTTATTTCTTACAACTGCTCACTAATTAGAAGAAAGAGAAAAAATGCAAAATGCACAATTGAGTCAAATACTTGAAGAAATTAGTAAATGAAAATCAACAATCAAGACCAACCCAGAAAAGTTCCGAACATTTGCAACAAAAATCTACTTACACTGAGACAAAGAGGAAGAGAATCTGTAGAGATTACTGTTAACAGAGTCCAGAACCAGAAGATCCCCACTAGGCAACACTTCGACAGAAAAGGGTTCAATCCCAAGCTTACTTCCATCAAACACTGTCTCTACGGTGTATCCACCCTCAAATTTCATCATCGGACGGCCAGTAATTGCTGAACATAAAAGATCATGTAAGCTCCACCATTCGAGATAACAATCTCCAACACCCATTCACACACACACAGCCAATGTCAGTTGTACCATCGTATCAGAGAGATCTATACCTGTTTTGGTGGTAGCTTTGAGTGACCACAGCCATTTCAGAAGAACAGAGAAAGCATTTGAGAGGAACCCATTAACAATTTCTGCATCAAATAATGTGTAGATGCAAAAACACAACAGTAATCACAGAGAGATTGAAGCCCAAAAGTAGATCAATTGAAGGGGCTACTACAAGCAAATATAAGTGTGTGTGTGTGTACTCACTTGCTGGGGAAGCAGCTGAAGCGGATGAGAAAGGTGCGAACAGAACCACTAGGGTGAGAATTAACACCAATCCATTGTTACCCATGACCCTCATTTTCTAGGGAAAGTGCGAGAAAAAGCTCAGAACTGAAAACTCAAGCTGTGCATTATACATGAAACCCTCTAGTTTGATATGGTAGGTGGACAAGTAGGGAATGTATGAAGGGTGGGTTAATGAAGAAGTGCTCTTATGGGGGTGTGTGTGTGTGTGTTTCAATCAAAAGCTAAAGAGTTTTTGGGAGTGTGGGAGTGAATGGGAGGATAGAAAAAGATGAAAAGAGACGGGAGAAAAGAAGGGAGCAAAAGCACGAGGGCCACCAAGGAACAGAATTTCTGAACAATGTGGTCATTAGAATCTATCACGTCAATTAAATACAGTAAACAAAAATTGTTTCATCATTATATTTTTAACTTGAAAAATATAATAAAACTTAAAAAATTTGAGTAATCCTTAGGTCCACATAGGATATGTTTTTATCATGTACGTAAATAAATTTAAGTACAGAACTCACTCATTAACATTAACGGACTAAATTTTTATTTTTGGTATCTTACAAATACCTAAGAATCATTTTTCCTAAAATTTTGTACCTGAGGTTTTTAATTTCTTATTGCATTAGATTTTGAGATATGCAAAAAGCAAATAAATTTAAAGTAAAATCTGTGTATTGAGAAGAGGGATAAGAAAAATCTATAGCCTTATTCTCTAGAAATAAAAGCTAAATCTACTTCATTTATGGTGTACCAATAATGTACCATGAATGATGCCTGATATTCAAGAGCGCGTGACCCGTTGGTGGAGTGATCAGAGATTTATTTATTTATTTTACAGGTAGCTTGCAATTAAAAATTGAATAAAACTGTTGGCATTGACATTTTAATATTTTTAAGGTTAAAGTACAAAAAATCTCCCTATAATATTGATATAGTACAAAAAAAAAAAAAAATCCTTGGGTAAACACCTATTTATTTTTAATTTGGTGTAAATAGTCATTGTCTATGTAAAAGACTATAATACCTTCTGCCAATAAATTGAAATAATATTAAAAATATAAAGGAAGGTAAAATAACAAATTTAGATAAGAACTCGTGTCTTTCAACCCTGATTGGTTAGGTGACTCAATAAAAAAAGGGTTAATTACAGTCAAACCCTCTAAGGTTTGTTCTATTAACGCTCAGATGAAAATTAGCTCAATTTTACACAATCACACCCTTCAATTTTGATAAAGTTCGCAAACACACCCCGATCATATGCCCATAGTGAATTGACATTGTTACCCTTTGACTTGTGAGTTGACCATGTTAAATAATTAAATTACCTTTTTTAACCTTTCTTGGACCAAAGTACCCATTCTCTCTATCCACCTGTGGTCACCATCTTCCTCTACCCCACCACCGCCAAGATCAATTACCCCTTCTCCATTATCTCTCCCCTCTCTCTTTTTCCCTTCTTGTAATACCCCTAATTTCAAAAGGGATAAAAATAGAATTTAAATTTTATTTTTGTGCATTTTAAATTGATTTTGTATCTATATTCTTATGTGTCCAATTGTTTGTTTATTTTAATTCATTATGTTATTTTTTTTAATTGTTTGTTTATTTTAATTAAGGGTGTAATTCTTTATTTGTTTGTTTATTTTAATTAATTGTTTTATTTATTTTATGTGTTTTAAGTGATTCGTTGCTTGCTTATTTGATTTAATTAATGGGTTTTATTAAATTAATTATTTATTAAGTATTTAATTTTTGAATAGGGTAATTATGTAATTCCCATTAACTGGGGTTTTAGATACGTTTTAGTTAGGATTTTTGGAGCCGTCTCATAAGCATCTGATATGTAACTAAACTGGGTTACTTTGTGGGCCGACGAAGTTAGGGCTCTGTGGATTAGGGTTTTAATCTTGCAATTATAAATACCTCAGTATATGTTAAACCTAGGGTTACATATTGTCGTAACTTTTACACGGAAAAGTCTACCAAATAGAGAGAGTTACAGAGGGAGTTTTGGTGAGAACAAAGCAGTTTGTGAGAATTTCGACTGGGGTTCCAAGGTTTAACCAAGGAGAAGGAAGGAGCAGAGGTTCTAGGAGGTTAGACAAGTTTCAGTGGATGTCGGAAAAAAAAACTGAGACCAACGGCAACAAGGGTTTGTTTGCAAACCTATTCAGGCAAGTTCTATCTTCCTCTTTCCCTTTGAGCCGTGTTCTGTGCACTTAGATATGCTCTAGGGTTTTAAGGAAATTAACAACTAAATCATTCATGTATGTTATACATCAAATTAATCATATGTATGCTTTGAATTATTTCTGTGATGATTTCTGCAATATCTGTTACAGTGCATGCAAGTTGGTCCAGTTTTATGTCCTTTAAGCATGAGGGTTCTTGTCGTAGTTTTGGTCTCTGTTTTTTTTATTGCAACTACTGTAAACTAAGTATGGAAAGACTACGGGAGTTATGTAAATCTCATAGGAAGGTTGCTATTTCTGTTTTAGATCTCTGTTGCATTTTGCTTCGTTGTAATCCATGCATGAGGTTTCAGTTTTTGCACAAGTTTACTTCTGTTCATTGATTTAAATTGCTATAATCAAACCTTGGGGATGCTATCAGGAGGGTGTTAGATCCTTTAGATCAGTTTAAGAAACAAGCAGAGGGGTAGGAATTGATCGGAGAAGGAGCAGATTGACGGAAACGGAGCAGGGATGAACTGGAGGCTCTCAAGAGGGAGAGAGCCGGCTCTAGGAAGTCAAGAGCCGGCTCCCCTTCAGCAAGAGCCGGCTCCTAGGGAATTGGAGCCGGCTCCAATAGGGGAAGAGCCGGCTCTTCCATTCCAAGAGCCGGCTCCAATTTGTTTTACGTCCAGAAAGTGTTTTCTAGGGCTCTGTTTGGTGTTTTGAGCATTGTTTGAGCTTCTGAGTGATTCTAATGAACTGTAGGGACTTAACAGAGGATCTAAGTAGTTAATTCTAAGTGTTATTAAACTTATTGTTGTATGGTTTAAGTCTCTAAGATAAAGGATGAAGCAGTGTAAAAATATACAACGGTGTATGCTACTAACAGAGAAAGGAACTAAATGGCTTGATTAAATTTTAGAAATTTAATGAGACTTCACGGAGGGATTAAATAGTTAATTTTTGGGTGTTATTAAGACCCTAAATTGATTTAAGGTTAATTCTAAATTAACGGATCAAACTGTATAACACTTATGTACATTGTATACGGTTAGTGGATAGAAGAAGTTTTAAATACTTAAGCTTATTTTTAGGCATTCCAGTGGGATTTAATATATTTATAAAATGGTTTTAAATATATTATAGGGTCATTGATGTGTTAGATGTGATCTATGCAGGCTCTGGATGTTAGTTGTTGATTTATTAAATCATCTCCTGCAACTATATGGTTAATTGTTTGGATTTAAATTGCTGAAACACTTAAAAATCTTCTGTAATTATTTAGATATTGGTTTTGGATTTTAAATTATTGTACTATTATTTATAGCCTGTAATTTACATGGTTTTGGATTTAAGTTATTGGAATACTAAATACTATTCTGCAACGATGTGGATGGTTGGTTTTGGACTATAAATTACGTGCTTATTATTTATGCCTTGTAATTTACCTGGAATTATGTATTGGAACATAATTGCTGAATTTTTATACTTAATTCGGTCAATTATTTGGAATCATATATTGGATTATAATTGCTGAATTCTTATATTAAATTTGACCAATTATTTGGAATTATGTATTGGATTTTAATTGCTGAATTCTCACATTAAAATTCTGTCAATTATCTGGGTTTGGTTTTGCATTGTAAATTACTTGCTTATCATTTGAATGTTGTAATTTACATGGATATGGAGGATGGTATGCACCGGTATGGGATGGTGGCATACTAGGTATGGTTTAGCTCAAAATGCTAATTCCTACCTTATGGATTTAATTGGTGAACAGTATGACTGGTTCTATCAATTATATGGACTTTGTGGATTGTATGCACCGGTATGGGACGGTGGCATACTAGGGACAGACTGATTTAAAATACTCAGTCCTACCTATTTTGGAATAAGGGAACGGGTTGTTAAATAAATCCTCCTTATATATATATAAGTCGGTACGGTTGAATACGCCGAATGACTTATTGGATTTCTTGTGAATGGTTAGGAACGGAGTTTAGATATATATGTTTATGGTACCACGAGTTGAGCTTGAGTCTCAAACTTGTTGGTTAGGGCGCGTATATGCAGTGGATGTGTAGCTGGTTATAGTAGGTTGGGTGTACCCTGTTAGGCCTAGGTACTCATGCCCACCTTTGGGTGCGTTTTCGCATGTTGCCTTCTGTGATACCCCTGGATTTCCGGATGCGGGTTGGCCAGGCCCACGCTCGACTACCCGAGGATATCAAACAAATTAGCAATAATCGAACACAGAATATAATTAAGATAAACATGAGTAAATGAAATTCGCTGGAAAGAAACTAAATGAAAATCCCTTATTGAAAACTTCAGAATAAATCTGATAAATAAGAACTAGTCTGTTACATCCTACTTCTCCATTTCTATTACAACTCGGGAATCCATCTAGTGGACCCCTAATATATCTCACTGAACTCAAAAGATTGGAAATGAAACCCAAGTCTAAAATATGAAATAAAACCCTGGTCATCGGCGGAGTGAATAACTGTATCTGCTCAGCACGATCCAGCTCCAAGTCTGGAACTAACAAACACCTGTAAAAATAAGAGTGGGTCAGACCCACATGCAAATTCTTCTCTAACTACAATCTAAACAGTGACTCGATACGCAGATACACCCTAGATATCTCAACAATAGCTATCTAGTCCATACATATAGATATATCCACACTAAGGGACATTCACTGGACTTCAGTAGGGGTCTCAACCTGAATAGAAGGCAACATACGAAAACGCACCCAAAGGTGGGCATGAGTACCTATACCTAACAGGGTACACCTCAACTACTATAGCCAGCTACGCATCCACTGCATATACGCACCCTAACCAACGAGTCTGAGACTCAAGCTCATCTCGTGGTACCATAAACATATATATAAAGTCCGTCCAGAACCAGGGTATGTAGTTCAAATATTTATTAAACTGACATACAATAAACCAGTTAGTTAGTCTCTCAACTTATTCAGTTGACATGACTTAACTATCATCCATTAATCCAGGAAGTCACCCAACTTGATTACAGCTGATCTGACTTAGTCACAATTAGGATTCGATATCTTTCAATCCATTCCATTAATCCATTAGGTTAGGTTTATGCGTTTTGAGCTAAACCGTCCCTAGTATGTCACCGTCCCATACCGGTACATACAATCCTCCATATCCATGTAAATTACAACATATATAACAGTTCAATAATTTACAGACCCAAAAACCACCATCCAAATAATTGCAGAAAAATATTTAAAGCTTCCGCAATTTAAATCCAAGCATTTAACCATATAGTTGCAGGAGACGATTTGATAAATCAACAACTAATATCCAGAGCATGTATAGACCAAATTTAATATGTCAGGGACTCCATCATGCATGTGAATAGGTTAAATAATCCTATTATTATCCAATAAATTGCTAAAACAACTTCGGAAGATTGTTTAATATTTCAGCAATTTAAATCCAAGCATTAACCATATAGTTGCAGGAAACGATTTAATAATTCAGCAACTAGCCTCCTAAGCATGCATAGACCAAAATTAATAATTAAATGACCTTATCATGCACTTGAATGCATTCTAAAATAAGTTTTATAAACACATTATATTCCATCAAATTGCTGAAATTTAATTCAACAATTAATTTATCTTCCATTTGTTAACAACATAGGGAGTGTCCTAATTTTACACTGTTTGTCCCGACAATTTAGAATTAAACCCTAATCAATTTAAGGTCCTAAAAACACCCAAATTCAGCCTTCTAAACTCTCTAAGGAACCCCAGACTCAACAGATTTAAAACCCATGCTCCAATAGTAAGCACAGTACGTAGAAAATTAAAAAAAAAATTAAAACAAATCATAAATTAAAAAGGGAGCCTGCTCCAAAATTTGGAGCAGGCTCTTTTTAGAGCATGGAGCCGGCTCTAAACATCATAGAGCCGGCTCTTTTAGATGGGGGAGCCGGCTCCTTCCATTGTGGAGCCGGCTCTCTCCTCTTTGAGAGCCTACCGTCTGTCTGTTCTTCGTTTCAGTCTGTTTGCTCTGTCTCTGGACCATCCCTACCATTCTGTTGATTTCTAAAACTCATCTTAAGAGTCTTATTTGAGTCTAGAAGCATCCCCATGGTTGTTTACAATAACTGGGACCAATTACAGAGGTTAGATTTAGCCATTAAACTAGCATGTTTATAGTACGAAATTTAAGCTAACTTGCACCGTCCATTCCATTGTAACTCCTCTGTTCCTCTTTAGCCTTGAACCTAAAGATCTTATATCATCATAGTAACATCCCCATGATTTATTTACAGAGGTTAAAGGCAATTATAGAGACTAAAATTGCTTAACAACATAACATGCTTAACAGAGAAAACTGATCAAGGCTTGAAACAAGCTTGCACGCACTATACCATAATCAAATTTAACACGTAAAGATCATCAATATATTATATCGCAAACATGTAAGTTCCGATTTAAAAATTAATTAAACCCTAGAGATTATCTAGGTGCACAAAACACAAGCCAGAGGGAAGGAGGAAGAGAAGAACTTGCCTGTGATTTCAGTAATGAAATCTCAGCGTCGTCTCTAAGTTTCCAGCAACTGTTAGCTTCCTTCAAGCCTCCTATGGGTTTGACTTAATCCACCACAACCCTCCCTTTTTCCTTTCTATTCTTCTCCCTGGTAGCTCTTATGATTTCCTCTGTTCTCTTAACTCTCTCTTTGTTCTGTTTTATTTCCACTGTGCCGTAAATAAGGTTCTCCCCACCCTCAGTAAAAACTCATACACGTATCTATATAGGCACTTAGAAAACCCTAATTAAACTAGATCTAAGGCAGAAACCCTAATCAAACTAGAGTCAGCCGATAAAATCATAATCATATACATATATAACAGATACCTATATGACGTCCCAATAAAACCCTAATCTTAAATAAAGAAAAGAAAACAAACAATTAAATTAAAATAATAAATCAAAGAATTAAAACTACGTCATTTAAATCAACTTACCAAATAAACCAATTCAATTAAATCAAATAACCAATTAAATTACACAATTAAATCAAATAATGAAAGAAAACAATTAAACACCCAAGCAACTAGTCACATAAAAATGAAATGAAAATAAGCAACTAGTCACATAAAAATGAAATGAAAATAATTAAATTATAATTTTATCCTTTTTAAAACTAGGGGTATTACATTCTTCCCCCTAACAAACGGAATTTCGTCCTCGAAATTCACGAAACCTTGAATTATTTTAAAATTCATTTCCGTTTCGTTGTGGACTCTGCCTCTGTGTATAGGCTCCCCCACATTCCAAATCTTCCAAGAATAATTTATGGGTCCAATATAAAGGAAACACAAAAATTATTCAACACTTAAATCGTATGTAGCAACTACGCATTCTGACCCAAATTTTGATATAGGGTAAATATCCATATACCGCCAAATTCCATAGCATAGATGTGTAAAACTTCTATGCAGCCCATCCCAATGTTGAAAACATTAACCAATAGGCTACCGCCTAAATGAAGAGAAACCATCAATGAGAAGTCAATTTAATTAATACATAAGAACTGACCTTCCTTAATAACACTCCTTGCTTTCGATATGGAAGACATTCCAAATCAACTATTTCCTGATAGGAAAAACTATAGTGTACGAGCGGAACTAGTTACCACATCCTACTACCGCCTCCAAACTACGCGCAATCTAACATAAAGAAGCGTATATCTCTCAAATGTATCATTAAATGAAGTTAGGGTCTAATTGTATAACCCCTGCTTCCATGTCAAACCAACAGGTAAGAGGTCTGCACCATATAAAATACAAAACCTTCTACGTTGTCATGCTATCCTCCTTGTGCCAACAATATGAGAAGTGAAATAAGCACTTCCAACTTCCCATAAAAACCTAGGATACCTATCCCAAGTATCTCCTCCATGATTGAATATACATTCCCGATTCAATCCCTCGTCGAGAGATATGAAGCACAACTATACCTCCGTTATAAATGCAATGTAGAACTAATGCGAAATACCAAAGTGAACATTACGAGAATTAGGGCTAGCAGCAAACTTGCTCAATCCGCCACTCTTAATCCGTATGGAATTAAAATTCCAATAGATATCGACAAGTTCTACCAACCTTCCACTTCTGATTAGTCCTACCCCCATTTTAATTTAGGCAATGGCAAAAATCACTAATGAGATTTGGTTATCCATTTACTAGAACCGACATTTGATGTCTTGATGTTCCTTATAACCGTCCGTGTGCATCGAGAAAATTTCTACGAATTTTATACCTCAGTCACTCCCGATAACACTCACCGAATCAACGAATCCTCCCCTAGTACCTTAAGCTCTTTTCTGAATAAGGTAACACTGCCTCTAGGGTCAACTCCGACATTGGAGGGTGACCCCCCCCCTAATTTCCTTGATAAAAGCAAGTGTCATTAGTTCACAAGCTAAGATCCCCAACTCCTAATGTAACAACTAACGACAAACTCCTATCGGTTGTTACAAACGTCCTCATCCATGTTCCCTTCCACCAGACAGAACTTAACGCAAAGTGCGAATCACCACGTTGATGCATCTAAGTCATCTTGTAATCCCCTCTATTCATATGAACTGGGAGTTCATTAGCTCGAAATAAACAAGATCTGAGCTGGTTTAATTTATAACTTAACCCTCAACTAAATCTGTAATGATGTTCTATCATTTTCACCTCAGTACATAAAATAACTGCAAGGATTTTGTGATCTCTGATGATCCATCTCGACCATCTAATTTTGTTAGTCTAGAAGAAAACCACTTTGTCCCTCCTCCTGACCCTTAAAAACTGCTTCAGACCGTGAGTGCATCATATTATCCGCCAGAATGAAGAAAGAACTAAGTGTTGTAACCCTCAGTCTTTGCATCCTCCTTCTATCCTGCCTACCGAAAGTAGCATTAGTTTGGTACCACCAGTTTCCGTCTGCTCCCATTGTATAAATCGGAGCATCTACCAAACTAACTCCGCAAACAAACATGTAGATACGGACCCGTGATAACCTTACCGATATAGAAAATCAATCGGTAATTCTGTTCGCTGATAGTCAACTAACTATGACTTTTTCATGCACATCGTGTACCGCTCCCTTATGATAGGTGACCGGTCTCACCATCCTATCTTCGACACACCCTACCTTGGTACCATAAGTAGTGTCAATTTGACTCCTTGTCCCGCTTCTAAAACTTATGAAACTTTTTTCATCCTCCATATAGTCATCAATGTCCTAGCAACAACTAATTGTTGCCAATTATGACCCTAAAAATTTCTACATTTTATATAGTGTAAAACCTTTGGTTCCTCCTCCAAGTGCAACACTAACAACTCCTCCAAATAACGCCCTCATGAATAGTGTCATAACTACGAATAGGCTGATGAAGATTTAACCAATCCACTATCTTTTCTCGGCGTCATTCTAATAAGTACCTACCAGCACAAAATCCTCCATCCGAACCATAATGGCATTACAGTGATCTTCACCTACCACATCCTCACGAATCCCCAAAGCATTAACAATCACCATTATTATAGCGTTGTAAAAACGAATCCCTACCTAGCATAGAGCATATCAAACTAATCATTGTAGATTATTTAACTCATATTAGTAGTGTAACCATCCCTTCCTAAGTAGCATATCGTAATAATGCATATCCAGGTCTAATAGATGGGCTAGAAGTTTGTATCTCTACCCAATCCTATGACCCTATATCCACCAATCCTAGCGCATATAGCGCTATTACTCCATGTTATTATAATAATAGTTGGCTGACATACTTGTGCCCCAACCAAATCCTATTCCAAATCCTGAACCAATTAACAAAAATGAAACACGTACCAACAAAATGCAACATAAAATAACAAATTCAAACACATAGATACACACAATACAACAAAACAACCAAAATGTAATTCTACTTAAGACATACTCCATTCCAGAGAAGAAAAACCTCCTTTGACATCAAGTTGCCAAACTAGGTCACAAAAGGTCATTTCGTAGTTTCGTTTGTAATCATCTAACCTTGAAACCTATCCATTAACCATAGCTTAACAGCAACATTCTTTTGCCTAAGCAAATACCAAAGGCTTACCCCTTATCCTCCTTATACTCGGAATGCCAACCATCTATCGTGGCTTTACAATGCAACGTAGAACGTCATAACCTAATCCCCATTCGCTCTAAAATATGATATAAAATCACATCTTTGTTCTGATAAGAACTCCATTCGATTCCCAAACGCCTAAAGAGTACTTTTCAATTAACTCTCTGAAAGACGACACGAAAATTCATCCATATGTAGATTGGGTCACACTAACGTTACCAGTATCATTCACTATACTGCTGGTGAATGAGAGCACCCTCGTGCGATCCTTCATCTTCAAGCTTCAATATCCCCTTTCTTGAGGACGCTGATATCTCCCCTCTTAGGATCCTCTTCAGAATCCTACTATTCACTTGTCTATTTTTTTGAGAACAACTGAAGTTATGTTGGTCCCAATAAGCGGTGACCTAACACCTACACTGTAATCCTTCCATGGTGTATACTTTCTAAGTATTACCAACCTTGGAACTAAACCTTCGATCCCAAGTTCTGCTTCTCACAAAGAACTTAACAACCTACTCCTTTGGGTCCGTATCGCTTTCGCCTTGAACCCTATCCTCCACTTAGTGTCAACCATTTATGGAAATTGACATCAACTCCTTCGAACGATCCGTAAAGAGAGTACAACGAATCCTAACATGGCTCTAAGTTTTAAGAGACACAACGCGGAAGTCTTATGATAAAAACACTCCTAAGGACACTAGAACCTGGAGTGCTCTGATACGAACTGTGATACCCCCGGATTTCCGGATGCGGGTTGGCCAGGCCCACGCTCGACTACCCGAGGATATCAAACAAATTAGCAATAATTGAACACAGAATATAATTAAGATAAACATGAGTAAATGAAATTCGCTGGAAAGAAACTAAATGAAAATCCCTTATTGAAAACTTCAGAATAAATCTGATAAATAAGAACTAGTCTGTTACATCCTACTTCTCCATTTCTATTACAACTCGGGAATCCATCTAGTGGACCCCTAATATATCTCACTGAACTCAAAAGATTGGAAACGAAACCCAAGTCTAAAATATGAAATAAAACCCTGGTCATCGGCGGAGTGAATAACTGTATCTGCTCAGTACGATCCAGCTCCAAGTCTGGAACTAACAAACACCTGTAAAAATAAGAGTGGGTCAGGCCCACATGCAAATTCTTCTCTAACTACAATTCAAACAGTGACTCGATACGCAGATACACCCTAGATATCTCAACAATAGCTATCTAGTCCATACATATAGATATATCCACACTAAGGGACATTCACTGGACTTCAGTAGGGGTCTCAACCTGAATAGAAGGCAACATGCGAAAACGCACCCAAAGGTGGGCATGAGTACCTATACCTAACAGGGTACACCTCAACTACTATAGCCAGCTATACATCCACTGCATATACGCACCCTAACCAACGAGTCTGAGACTCAAGCTCATCTCGTGGTACCATAAACATATATATAAAGTCCGTCCAGAACCAGGGTATGTAGTTCAAATATTTATTAAACTGACATACAATAAACCAGTTAGTTAGTCTCTCAACTTATTCAGTTGACATGACTTAACTATCATCCATTAATCCAGGAAGTCACCCAACTTGATTACAGCTGATCTGACTTAGTCACAATTAGGATTCGATATCTTTCAATCCATTCCATTAATCCATTAGGTTAGGTTTATGCGTTTTGAGCTAAACCGTCCCTAGTATGTCACCGTCCCATACCGATACATACAATCCTCCATATCCATGTAAATTACAACATATATAACAGTTCAATAATTTACAGACCCAAAAACCACCATCCAAGTAATTGCAGAAAAATATTTAAAGCTTCCGCAATTTAAATCCAAGCATTTAACCATATAGTTGCAGGAGACGATTTGATAAATCAACAACTAACATCCAGAGCATGTGTAGACCAAATTTAATATGTCAGGGACTCCATCATGCATGTGAATAGGTTAAATAATCCTATTATTATCCAATAAATTGCTAAAACAACTTCGGAAGATTGTTTAATATTTCAGCAATTTAAGTCCAAGCATTAACCATATAGTTGCAGGAAACGATTTAATAATTCAGCAACTAGCCTCCTAAGCATGCATAGACCAAAATTAATAATTAAATGACCTTATCATGCACTTGAATGCATTCTAAAACAAGTTTTATAAACTCATTATATTCCATCAAATTGCTGAAATTTAATTCAACAATTAATTTATCTTCCATTTGTTAACAACATAGGGAGTGTCCTAATTTTACACTGTTTGTCCCGACAATTTAGAATTAAACCCTAATCAATTTAAGGTCCTAAGAACACCCAAATTCAGCCTTCTAAACTCTCTGAGGAACCCCAGACCCAACAGATTTAAAACCCATGCTCCAATAGTAAGCACAGTACGTAGAAAATTAAAAAAAAAATTAAAACAAATCATAAATTAAAAAGGGAGCCTGCTCCAAAATTTGGAGCAGGCTCTTTTTAGAGCATGGAGCCGGCTCTAAACATCATAGAGCCGGCTCTTTTAGATGGGGGAGCCGGCTCCTTCCATTGTGGAGCCGGCTCTCTCCTCTTTGAGAGCCTACCGTCCGTCTGTTCTTCGTTTCAGTCTGTTTGCTCTGTCTCTGGACCATCCCTACCATTCTGTTGATTTCTAAAACTCATCTTAAGAGTCTTATTTGAGTCTAGAAGCATCCCCAAGGTTGTTTACAATAACTGGGACCAATTACAGAGGTTAGATTTAGCCATTAAACTAGCATGTTTACAGTACGAAATTTAAGCTAACTTGCACCGTCCATTCCATTCTAACTCCTCTGTTCCTCTTTAGCCTTGAACCTAAAGATCTTATATCATCATAGTAACATCCCCATGATTTATTTACAGAGGTTAAAGGCAATTACAGAGACTAAAATTGCTTAACAACATAACATGCTTAAAAGAGAAAACTGATCAAGGCTTGAAACAAGCTTGCACGCACTATACCATAATCAAATTTAACACGTAAAGATCATCAATATATTATATCGGAAGCATGTAAGTTCCGATTTAAAAATTAATTAAACCCTAGAGATTATCTAGGTGCACAGAACACAAGCCAGAGGGAAGGAGGAAGAGAAGAACTTGCCTGTGATTTCAATAATGAAATCTCAGCGTCGTCTCTAAGTTTCCGGCAACTGTTAGCTTCCTTCAAGCCTCTTATGGGTTTGACTTAATCCACCACAACCCTCCCTTGATCCTTTCTATTCTTCTCCCTGGTAGCTCTTATGATTTCCTCTGTTCTCTCAACTCTCTCTTTGTTCTGTTTTATTTCCACTGTGCCGTAAATAAGGTTCTCCCCACCCTTAGTAAAAACTCATACACGTATCTATATAGGCACTTAGAAAACCCTAATTAAACTAGATCTAAGGCAGAAACCCTAATCAAACTAGAGTCAGCCGATAAAATCATAATCATATACATATATAACAGATACCTATATGACGTCCCAATAAAACCCTAATCTTAAATAAAGAAAAGAAAACAAACAATTAAATTAAAATAATAAATCAAAGAATTAAAACTACGTCATTTAAATCAACTTACCAAATAAACCAATTCAATTAAATCAAATAACCAATTAAATTACACAATTAAATCAAATAATGAAAGAAAACAATTAAACACCCAAGCAACTAGTCACATAAAAATGAAATGAAAATAAGCAACTAGTCACATAAAAATGAAATGAAAATAATTAAATTCCAATTTTATCCTTTTTAAAACTAGGGGTATTGCATCTTCTATTCAGGTTGAGACCCCTATTGTAGTTCAGTGAATGTCCCATAGTGTGGATATATATATGTATGGACTAGATAGATATTGTGAGGTATCTACGGTGTATTTGCGTATCGGGTCACTGTATGGATTGCAGCAAGATTAGAACTTGCTCGTGGGCCTGACCCACCCTTTTATTATTATTTTCAGGTGTTCGTCAGTTCTGGGCTGTAGAGCTTGATCGTGCTGAGCAGATACAGTTATTCACTTTACTGATGGCATAGGATTTTATTTCATGTTAAGACTTGGGTTTTGTTCCAGTCTTTTGAGTACCATTGGATATTTTAGGGGTCCACTAGATGGATTCCCGAGTTGTATAAATTGGAGAACGATTTCCATTCGTGATGGATCAGTTGTATCAAAATAGTTTTAATTATCAATGAAATTATTTATTTTGAGGTTTTCAATTATTGGATTATCATTCTAGGTTCTTTTCAGCAAAATTTTATTCATTCTGGTTTTCTATATTGTATTCTGTGTTCATTAAATTGCTAATTGTTTTGATATCCTCGGGTAATCGGGCGTGGGCCTGGCCAACCCGCATCCGGAAATCCGGGGGTATCACACTTCTCCATTATCTTCCCGTGAACAAATCAATATTCATTTCAATGACCTTAAGTAAGTTATTATATAATTAATATTTATTTTAATTCTAATTTTAGGGTTAATGTTGGGAAAGAAAAAAGGGAAGCACTAGCACCACCACTAGTCCATAACTAGCCACCAGCACTACCAACCAAGTCCAAAATTGCCACCAACCCAACACCCTTCACTGTCATCCTCACCCTCCTCGCTCAATCGATGAAAACTAGAGGAAAGTTACCAAAAGATGGCATCATCAGACTGAAACCTAAAAATAAAGAAGGACACTGTGAACATGCAACCAGTGGGTCATCGTCTCTCCGGCTAGAGCTCAACGACCTTCCTATTTCAAATTCAAATCTAACCCCAACCCAACAACAACAAAATGAATGAATTATTCAGCAAATTTACGAACTGGGTTTAAAAAATTACTTTGTGATGATTATGAGAGAGGGAGGGTTTAACTTATTACTGCGATTGATATTAAATAATAGAACTCAATAGCATCTATATGGATATCGGGATTCTGAACCATATAAGAATTGTGAACTAAAAATAAATAGAAATACAGTAATTGAAGAACACAAAACCAACCCCAAATATAATTAACGAATTGGGTCTATATATATTTAAATTTCGTAAGTAAAAAATTAGAAGAAATCAAGATAGGTAGTGCCCATGCCGATTGATATGAATGCGTCAAATCTGAACTTTTCTTCAACAAATTACAATCAGAGAATGAATGAATATATGATTTATATATATATACACATCTTGATGGTTTACATATATATTTACAAACATGTTTTACATCTATATATGTGTGTAAATAGACTTGATGTAAAAGAAAAATTGCATTTTACTAATAATGGCTTAGTGGATGTAGAGAGACAGAGTTGCAGATTTTTGGTTTTTTTGGAGAGAAACGTATGGTTAATAATGTTCAAGGGTAATTTTGTCATTTAAATATTTTAATTTTTTTATAGATAAAAGTTAATATTTTATTGAAGGGCTATCTCGTCTTTTTACATTTCTTAAAGGTTTGTTTGGATCAATTTTTTGACAGGAGGTGTGAGTGTTCAAAAATAATCTAACTTTCATCTAGCTGTCAATAAGGCAAACCTCAGGTAGTGTGATTGTAATTAACCCTTAAAAAAATACATGTGTACAAAAATTTATGTTATATTAAAAAAATAAAAAATTTGGAGAAAACCCTTTGTTAAATGGGTGAAACCAAACTGATAAAAAAAAGGGAATTTTACAAAAAAGTGGTAGTAATAAAAGTACATTACCAATACATTAACGTAGTTTGCATATTTACCATATCATGAACCAAAAGTCAAGACTTTCTATTGGAACCCTATAATAAGAAAAAAAATTATATTTTCACTTCTAAATTTTATTTTATGCACAACTTACCCAAATAACAACTTGTGGAAGTTCTAGAATTTTGTCAAATAGCACTTAACGCTGAAATAGATCTAGCA
Source organism: Cornus florida (assembly GCF_030987335.1). Classification (NCBI taxonomy): domain Eukaryota; kingdom Viridiplantae; phylum Streptophyta; class Magnoliopsida; order Cornales; family Cornaceae; genus Cornus; species Cornus florida. The sequence goes on from NW_026775572.1 coordinate 50,822,051, forward strand.
GGTAACGCAGCCATCGTAAGATGTATCCCCAATTACACGATGAATACTAGAGTATTCAGTAAACATATCAAGATAGCTATATTAACTTTTTGATTATTTCTTACGATTTATACAAATCGGCAACTTTATACCGACCATAATTTTATTAGACATATACCTTATTTTTTACTGCCCTATTGATATAACCAGAAAAACTTATTTTTCCACGAGAACGACCAGATGTTTCGTAAGCAAACTCTTAGAATTAGGAATGGTCAACAACATTTCTATACCAAAAGATATGCCATTATAATATTTAAACTCCCTAGGAAACCTTCCCAATCGTTTAAACCAAACCATTGTTTTCGAACAAAAGATAACCCAAAATCTCATGCTAGAAAGTCCAATTCTTCTTCAAATCCACAGTATTCCTCCAGAATGGGTAAAAGATGGAGCTATAATTCTCGGATAACATCAAATTTACATTCATTCTGATCCCACAGAAGTCCAAGTTCTGTCAAGACATATCAATTTTGTAAATAATTTTCATAATAATCTTGACCCAGCTACCTTTAACCATTTGATGTACTACAAAGCCTATCGACAGGTTAACCTAAGCTATAATCCTGGTTTCAGACTTTTTAACCATAATATAAATATGGAAATTTTTATCAAAGCCAGAATTCCCCATGTCATCAAATCTCCTCCAGAGATTGAGATATCTTTAGAAGTTGACGATTGACGAAGTAATAAATAAAGAAAAAATGTTGATTGAACAGAATGAACTGGCTTACAGAAATAAAGAAACCAGCTCACTCGATATTTCACTTGACAGTGATACTGACAGAAATTTGTCCAATATGACAAAAGTCTAAAGATCATCCAAAGAAAAAGCAAATTCTCCATCAGTATACAGTATTAAGATAAAAGCAGATCCACCGAAAGCAGATTCTTTACAGTAAAAGATAAAAACAGATTTATAGGAACATTCTGGACACAATGATATTGGTAGTTTTTCATTATTGTATTGACTCATATTAACATTTTAATTTAATTTTATTAATGTTTCATCTGGTACTAAATGTTTTTGAATTATGCCTTTAGATGCTCCAGTATTTAACATAGCTGAGGTTTAGACTAATCTTTCTTTGAATTCTAATGTTACGGGGAATTGGATTAAACTAGAAGGTTTATATATTGAATTTATGGGTTCAACAAGTGTATGTTTTAGGGTATTTTCATATTTCAAATAACAATCGTGACATAATAAGGTTTTACAATAGTTTCTACAATAATGTCCTTCCTTAATGGAGGAATTACATTGTTTACAGGTATGTTAGAGTTGCATTGCACAATCAACCGAATTTAATTCCAGTTCTTGTGGTGAAAACGTAAAATAACAAAGCACGCTGTTCTAGGAATAATCAAGCAATCACAAAGGAAAAAAAATCACACACAAGAATACAAGATATACATGGTTCACCCAAATCTTAGGGCTATGTCCATGGAGCACACCGAACAAATTTACTATGAAAAAGATGAAGAATTACAAGGAGAATTCTCTCTCAATCTCTCTCAGTTGTTCTCTCTTGTATTGGCACAAATTTCTCTTTAATTTTCACACACTCTAAAATCTGATTAGAGTTGATATTTATAGAGTCCCAAACTTGTCTTACAAGAACTTGCCTTTTGTAGAATCCAAAACCAATAAAGAAGTTAAATCAGATCAGGAAACTGAATTTTCCTTAAACCAATAAGGAAGTTAAAGTAGATCAGGAAACTAAATTTTTCCTAAACTAATAAGGAAGTTAAATCAGATCAGGAAAATAAAATTTTCCTAAAATTCAGCAGTGTTGAAGTTTCCATATAATTAAACATTCCTAAAAATTAATCAGACTCCACAAAACCATAACAATCTCCCACTTGAGGCTGAAACACTTGTAAACCTATTCCATCTTCTTCTCATATATGTTGGTGCGCTTCTTTCTGTTTTCAAGCTAAAAAACCGACTGAAGTTGCGCACAACTTCAGTTTCTCTATGGTCACTGTATTGGTCAACATATCAGCTGGATTCTTAGTGCCAAGTATTTTCTCAAGTGTCAACACCCCATCTTCTAACAAATATCTGGTAAAGTGATACCGAAGTCCTATATGCTTGGTCCTTGAATGAAATGCTGAATTCTTTGCCAAATGTATCGCACTCTGACTATCACTGTGCAAAATTTTATTCACCTGTTCGAATCCCAACTCTGTCAACAGACCTTGTAACCAAATCATCTCTTTGCTAGCCTCTATCATCACCACATACTCTGCCTCTGTAGTAGATAACGCTACAATCCTCTGTATTTGCGAAACCCGACTAACTGCAGTTGTACCCACCATGAACACATACCCTGCAGTATTTCTTCTGTGGTCCACCTCACTAGCAAAGTCTGAATCTACATAACCATGTAGCTTCATTTTGCCCCTTCTGAAACATAAGCATTTGTCTGTGGTACCCCGTAGATATCTCAATATCGACTTTACTGCTTCCCAGTGTAGCTTGCTTGGATCCTTCATAAACCTGCTTACTGCTCCCACTGCATATGTAATGTCCGGTCTTGTGCACACCATGTCATACATCAAACTTCCAATGGCTGAGGCATATGGAATTTTAGCCATGAAGTTTTTTTCATCCTCTGTCTTCGGACACTGATAGTGAGATAATCGGAAGTGATTAACTAAGGGAGTACTCACCACCTTAGCATTATTCATGTTGAACCTTTTCAGAACCCGTTCAACATACTCAGCCTGAGACAACTGCAAAGTACCTTTTTGTTTGTCTCTGCTAATCCTTATCCCAAGAATCTGCTTTGCTGTACCAAGATCCTTTATCTCGAATTCACTAGACAACTGCTTCTTTAATTTGTTGATTTCTTCAAAATCAGAACCTGCCACTAACATGTCATCAACATAAAGTAAAAGGATAATGAAACTTGATTTAAACCTCTTAAAGTAGCAGCAATGGTCAGCATTGCACTTGTTGTAGCTATGTCGCTTCATAAAACCATCAAACTTCTTATACCATTGCCTCGGGGCTTATTTCAAATCATACAAGATTTTCTTTAACTTGCACACTGGTTTCTCTTTCCCTTTGACTGAGAAACCCTCCGGTTGTTGTATTAAATCTCCTCCTCAAGGTCACCATGGAGGAAAACAGTTTTGACATCTAGCTGCTTGAGGTGCAACCCTTCTGCTATAACAATGCTAAAAACTGAGCGAATGGTACTCAGTTTCACAACTGGGAAAAAAATTTCTGTGTAGTCAATGTTTTACTTTTGCTGAAAGCCTTTGACCACCATTCTTGCCTTGTATCTCTTGGAACCATCATGTTCCTCTTTCACCCTGTACACCCATTTGTTGTGAAGAGCTTTCTTCCCCATGGGCAACTTGGCTAGTTCCCATGTTTTGTTGGAGATAAGGGACTTCATCTCATCTTCCATTATAAGCTCCCACTTGCTAGCATCTTCAACCTGACATGCTTCATCATAGCATTCAGGCTCACCATCATCTGTGAGCAACATATAATCCAAATATTTCCTATTCGGTACATGAGTTTGCGTAGACCTTTTGGGTGCAGGCATAGGAGCTGGAATCTGCGGTGAACTATGCTCTGTGAGTTCTGGCCAAAAACCTTCATCTTTCTGCTCCTCATCAATACTCTCTGGATCATCATCCAACTTAACAAACTCAGGCTTACTCTGTACAGGACTAGTTAACTATGCTGCATCTCTATCCTTGTATATCACATTTTCGTTGAAAATCACATCTCTACTTCTGATGATTTTCTTGTTCTGATTATCCTAGAGTCGATAACCAAACTTATCTCTGCCATACCTAACAGAGATGCATTTTAGTGACTTAGGGTCAAGCTTTCCCCTAGCATGGTCACTAATATGCGCATATGCAATACAACCAAAAACTTTCAACCATGAAAGATTTACCTTTTTACCATTCCATACCTCTTCTGGTATTCGATGCTCCAAAGGCACCGATGGTCCACGATTAATTAGGTAGGATGATGTATTGACTGCTTCTGACCAAAACTGTTTGGGTAGACCTGAATGTATACGCATGCTTCTGGCTCTCTCTGTCAATATTCTGTTCATCCGTTCTACCACCCCATTCTGCTGTAGGGTTTCTTGCACAGTCCTTTCTAATCTGATCCCATTATCAAAAAAGAATTTCCTGAATCTGGTGTCTTCATACTTACCACCATTGTTTGACCTCAACCTCTTGATCTTCAAACCTGTCTCATTCTCCACCATGGCCTTCTACTTCTTGAACACATCAAATACATTAGATTTGTGCTTCAAAAAATAAACCCACACCTTCCTCGTGTGATCATCAATGAAAGTTACGAAGTAGGATTTTCCGCCAATGGATAAAACAGTGGTTGGCCCCCAAACATCTGTGTGAACTAGCTCAAGTTTTTCCTTTCTAAGATCTCTGCCACTCTTCTTGAAACTGATCCTCTTCTGCTTGCCCATCACGCAACTCTTACAGAGGTTAATATCAATTGCCCGTATGCTTGGTAGTTTCTCCTTTGAGTGCATAATCTTGAACCCCCTTTCACTCATATAACCTAGTCTTTGGTGCCAAAGGTTGTGATCTTCTCAGTTTTCTGCAACTGCTATAGACCCACAAACACTGGTAGTTGTGTAGAGAGTGCCAGATTTCTTACCACGTGCAATGTTCATAGCCCATCTGGAAACTTTCCACGAGTCTCCATTGAAGGTTATAACAAAACCTTCATCTGACAATTGTCCTACCGAAATCAGATTCTTCCTCAAGTCAGGGATGTGTCTCACATCCTTTAACTTCCAAGCTGACCCATTCAACTTGATTTGCACTTTACCCTTGCCAATGACGCTGCAAGGTTGATCATCACCAAGATACACCTTGCCAAGGTTACTCGGTTCATAACTAGTAAATAGCTCTTTGCTTGAGGTGCTATGAAATGATGCGCCGAAATCTAAAACCCATGACTCCGTCTTGCTCTCCGAAGAGCATATCAATGCATCATCTGATTCTTCTGAGACAACATTTGCTTTAGTTTTTCTTTCGGTTCCCTTCTTTAGAAGTTTGTAATTAACACGGTAATGTCCCTTCTTTCCACAATTCCAACACTCAACGTCACTGAGATATGTGGAATTCCTGAAATTTTGAGACTGTATCCTTCTATTCCTTGACTTGGATCTGCCTCTGTTTCTATTACTGTTACCTTTCTTCTTGTTTGAACCCTTGCCTCTACTTTCAACATTCAATGCCGAACCACTAGTGGAAACCCCTGCTGTTTGCTTTGTGATTTCTTCAGTCAGAATCATGCTCACAACTTCATCAAACTTTAACTTGGTCTTCCATGCTAAGCTACTGATCGCTGTAACTGTGCCACTCCAACTCTCGGGTAACTGCCCTAGAATTAGCAGTGCTCGGACCTCGTCTTTGAAGTCGATATCAACAGACTCTAATTGCCCATCTATCTCGTTGAACGCATTTAGATGTTCGTTGAACTTGCCACCTTCGACCCTCTTCATGTTGATCAACTTCTTGATCAAATGCACCTTGTTTGCTGCAGAAGACTGTTCATACATATTAGAAAGGGTTGCCATGAGAAACATCGTCGTCTTCTCGTTCTAAATGTTGAAGGCGACTGACTTTGACAACGTCAATTTGACGGTGCCAAGAGCCTTCCTATCAAGTAATTCCTAATCTGCATCCTTTGTATTATTTGGTTTCTCTTCCAAAGGTTGATACAGATTTTTCTGAAACAAGAGATCTTCAATTTGCATCTTCCAAAAACTGAAGTTTGTGCCATCAAACTTCTCGATCATGGATGTGGATGTCTTATCTTCTGATGCCTTTACTCCCACTCGAACGAACAGATCTGATCGAAAGACTTTTGGAATTTTGTTAAACACCTTATGTGCCCTAGGTTCTCAACCAAAGGCTTTGATACCAGTTGTTAGAATTGCACTGCACAATCAACCGAATTTGATTCCAGTTATTGTGGTGGAAACGCAAAATAACAACGCATGCTGTTCGAGGAATAATCAAGCAATCACAAAGGAAAAAAAAAATCACACACAAGAATACAAGATAAACATGGTTCACCTAAATTTTAGGGCTACGTCCATGGAGCACACTGAACAAATTTACTATGAAAAAGATGAGGAGAATTCTATCTCAATCTCTCTCAATTGTTCTCTCTTGTATTGGCACAAATTTCTATCTAATTTTCACACACTCTAAAATCTGATTAGAATTGATATTTATAGAGTCCCAAACTTGTCCTACAAGAAATTACTTTTTGTAAATCCAAAACCAATAAGGAAGTTAAATCAGATCAGGAAACTGAATTTTCCTTAAACCAATAAGGAAATTAAAGAAGACCAGGAAACTAAATTTTCCTTAAATCAATAAGGAAGTTAAACCAGATTAGGAAACTGAATTTTTCCTAAAATTCAGCAGTGTTGAAGTTTCCATATAATTAAACATTCCTAAAAATTAATCAGACTCCACAAAACCATAACAATGTATAGGTTGAGAAATGAAAATTAACTAGATCATAATGATAAGAGGGATTGCTTACGGTACAAATAAAATCTTCTATAGAATGAAGTCCGAGCCATAGTTTCCTAGTGTGATTTCTTTCAGTGTTTTTCATTTTGTAAAATATTGTGTAAGAGTGTATCCATGTATAAACAGTGTGTATCCATGTACATATTTTTCATGAAATAAATCATTCAGTTTGCTCTTATTCAAAATTTTCTTATCCCCATTTAGTATTTTCAGTACTTTTGGGTAAAAGACTTTTGTTGACAAAAAGATCAAATAAATAGATTTTATTTAGCCAGACAGTGTAGATCCTAGAATTTTCTTGAATCCAACCAGTACAAGCAGCCTTAGTTTTAATTTAGCAATTTCTTCTGTGAATTGACTCGAATTATCAGCTTGTTGGCCCGTTCTTGCCGTTGTTCAGGTGTTTTTATAGGGCGTTATCAGAGCGTTATCAGGTTCGATAGTCATTTCTGTGATTTAATTGTTAATTTTATCTCTATGTTATCTCTATGATATTGCATGCTTCTATCTTGGTAGTGTTCAATTTAAGTTTGGTATCAGAGCCTATACTGTTTCGTTAAATTTAATTTATATATAAGATCTTTTGTCTAAAGAAGTCTATAATTCCATATTAATCTACTGTGAACTTTTAATTTATTGCGAAAAAAATTAAAAAAATCAAATAGTTTGTTCAAGAGCTTATTTCAAACTTTAAGGTTTTTATGAAATACAAGTATTGTTTTGGGTCACTAATAATAATATTGTTTGTTGTGTGGTATAAAATAGAAAGTATAATTCATTTTATAGAAATAGTTTAGTGGTCCATCTAATTATTGAAACTTCATGACTTTGACCTCATGAACATGTAGTATACACCCACTAAGTCCATGTACTGATAGTTTACCCTAAAAAAAATCTCCATTCTCCATCCTCCGAGGATTTGCCTGCGACGACAACGGTGAGGGGTTGCAAAGGAGGAGGTGACGGTAATGAAAAGGGTTAAGGGTTATGGGTTACGGGTGATCAGCGAATCAATTGTTCATCTTTGGTTTAGTCGCCTACTGGCGGCGCAATCATCGTCGGAGACTCCCGCTTAGACCGTGAGTATCCACCGCCGGCGCGATAGGGCACTAAGGATGATGTAGTTGTCTCGTTATCGTATCCACATTGTCGCTGACCAACTCTCTGGTCAATACCCACCTCGCATCATTTTCATACTTCTCTACCATAACGAATCAAAATTCATCGTTGTCTATAGTCCTCGCGTCCTCAGTTTCTCCTCGTCGGAATCTACTCGTTTCCATTAACCACTCGTCGTCGTCCCTATAATTTCATTACGCCATCATCAAAAAATTAGATCTGATAAGTGATGTGGCTTTATTCAATGACATAGTGAGTCAACTCAACAAATTGGCGCCGAACTTTGGCTATGAAGATTTCACTGTTGGTTATGAGATTGAATTAAATGTCCAAAATAAACATAGTGGTGGTGGTAGTTGTGGTGAGGAAGATAGTGGTGGTGGGGTTGGGGATGGTGGTTATGGTGTCATTGGTGGTTGAGGGGTGGCGATGATGGTGGCTGTTAAGAGATGGGTATTGCCGCCACCGGTGAAGAGCTCTTCAATCTCCGATTTGGGAGTTTTCTTGGATTTGGAGGTAGCTGCAGAAGGGGTCTGTTTGTATTTGGTTACTTGTTGTGGTTGTGAAACTGCTGTAACTGGTGCCGCTGTGACTGGTGTTGGTAACTGCTGGGGAAATTCTCCCTCAAGGTAACCAATGATTCTGTCAATTTGGAATGCGTCCCACCATTTAACATAGTAACGACGGATAACTAGTGTGCCTTGGATATCATATTGCCATTTGAAAATCCAAGGAACTTTGTATTTGCAGGAGAACAAGAGGAGGATAGGGAATTGAGAATTGTGTTTACTAACTTTGTAAACAGTGTGGAAATATTTGATTTGGTTGGCAAGAGTTAGGGGCAATATTTCAGGAATGGAGCCATACTGAGACCACCATTTTATGAACCAGGTAGGGATGGGAGATTTGTAATTGAATTGCTTATCAAAATTGAGAAACCAGGAATGAGTGAAGGACTTATTTTGGTGAAGCAGGATGATGAACCAGGCATTCATGTAGTCATGGTAATTAAAGACATAATCATGATCAGGTAATGGTTTGCATAAAGCAGGGTGACTATCCCATTCATTTAAGGACATGATTTTTTGTATATAGAGAGAATGGTAGAGAACTTTTGTTTTATCAATTTTATCAAAAATTTTGTTAATACGGATGGACTTGGTGGAATATAGAATATGTTTGTAAAATTGGAGTGACTTAAAGGGTTGACTAGAGAGGTAATGAAGATTAGGAGGAAAATAGGACCGGGCTAGTTCAATGGGGTCCTGTATGTGACTAAGAGAGGGCTCAATGTAGAATAAGGGTTAAATTGGTTTTTCAATATAGTTACTGGGTGATTTGGTAGTATCTCTTGGCACAGGTGACTGGTGTGAGCGTCTAGTAGTATCTTGGAAAGGGTCAGGTGCAGGATCAACTAGAGCGGACTTGAAAGTGGGTAACTAAGAAGTAAGTGGTTGAAATCTGTTTGTGACAACTAGAGCAGAGGACTGTTGTAACTGGGATTGTGATCTGGTGACTGGGGCTTTACTGGAGTAAATATCAAATGGTTTAACTAACTGGGGCCTCTGGGGAGGCTGTCGGTCCGCTATCAGATTTCTGCAAGAATTCTCTGGTGAGAAAATCTGGAATAGAATTGTTACTTCCTTTGATATATTCTATATCAAAATCAAATATACTTAATATAGCTTGCCATCGGGCAAAAATCTGTTTAGAAGCAATATTTTGAACATCTTTTTCTAAAATATATTTTGCACTTTGACAATCAACTCTGAGTAAAAACTTTTGATTTAAAATATCATCTTGAAATTTACTAATACATAAAACAATAGATAAAATTTCTTTCTTAATAGTACTATAGTTACTTTGTGCTTTCGTCCAAACACCAGAATGGAATCGAACTAATTGTTCAGGTGCATTTGGACTGACTCGTTCCTTGAGGATGCCACCATATCCAATGTCAGAGGCATCAGTTTCAATGATTTTAAAAGAATCAGTAGTTGGAATGCCAAGACAAGGCAAAGACTTGACATAACGCTTAATAGATTTGACTATATCAGTATAGACAGAGGTCCATGGAGGAGGGTTACTCTGCAGACGTTCAAATAGGGGCTTACATTGTTTGCGAAGATCTTTGTAAAAATCAGCAATGTAATTTAGAGATCCTAAGAATCGCTGTAATTGCGACTTCTCTAGAATCTGATCTGGGAATTTATCAGCAAATTGAAGAGATCGATCAATAGGTCGAATTTGGCCTTGATAGATATGGTATCCAAGAAACCTGATGTTGGTTTGGAATAACTTGATTTTTGTGGCAGAAACAACAAGACCATTTTTTTGAATTGTGGCTAGAAACGATTTCAAATGTTTCCAGTGTTCATCAATGGACTTGGAATAGATAAGAACATCATCAATATAAATAATGGAAAAGTGACTATAAGGATTGAAAATATCATTCATGATATTTTGGAATTCACTAGGAGCATTTTTCAATCCAAAGGGCATTAGTTTCCATTCATAATGACTAAAGGGAGTAGTGAAGGCAGTTTTGTATCTATCCTTTTTGCGGAGACGAATCTGCCAAAATCCTGATTTCATATCAAATTTGGAAAAAATAACTGCTTGACTAAGGCGACTAATAAGATCTTTTTTATTGGGAATAGGATACCTAATCCATTCTAAGACCTTATTTAGAGGTTTGTAATTGATGACTAGACGAGGCACACCTCTTTCTAGTTCAGAATTTTTCTGAACATAAAAAGCAGGACATGACTAAGGTGACTTGCTCTTCCTAATAATCTTCTTATGTAGAAGATCATTAATTTCTTTTTTGCAAAATTCCATGACTTCAGGACTCATTTGAATTGGTCTGGCTTTAGTAGGAATATGCCTTCTCTTGAATCCCTTAATATAAGGTAACTTCATAGAATGTCATTTTCTGTGCCAAAAAGCAGTGGGTAGATCAGAACAAACTGTATTTTTAATTTGTTGTTCAAAATTTTGAATTTTTGTTTGGAGAACTGGTTCAGTTAACTGAATATCAATTCTCTTGTAATTAACTTCTTCCTTCAAAAAACTCAACTGTTGAGTTTTACTTTGAAGTAAATTGATTGATGGAGACACAGAGGAATCAATTACTGATTTCAATTCGTTCCTGGAAGGAGGACTAAGGAATTTGAATTGAACTTTGTGTCTAAAAGGTCGAGTAACTAATCCTTTATTATCAGTGGTGAATGGGTAGAGGAGGTAAATGAATGGAACACCTAATATTAGCTTATCAGTCATATTTTTGACCAGGACAAATGATGTCTTAAAACATACATTGTTCTGGCAAATATGAGCTTTAGAAAGCTTGTATTTTATGTCCATTTTACTACCATTAGCTGAGTTTAGCCTTTCAGAGGTTTTCTAATAGTATTTAGTTGGTATGAGACCTTCCTGAATGCAATTAAGATCAGCTCCTGTATCCACCAAAGCAACGACTTCAAGTTTGAAACTTTGTTAATGATAAGAGTAACTTTAGTATACCATTTTTGAAATGAAATGTGACTCAAAGTTTGGAGTTTGTTAGAAGATTAAGAACCAAAGGGGTTTGAATGTTTTGATTCTGCTGAGTGAGTAGAGGTTTCTTCATCAGAGGACTCAGAAGAGTCTTTTCCTGTAAAGGAAAAAGTAGAATGTTGTTTAGTTCTTGTATATCATTTTTCATGACTTGGTGATCTGTTTTGAGATTTTTAATCTCATTTTTTACTATGTTAATTTCTGTTTGCAAGTCTTGAATAGTTACTTCTTTTGGTTTGTTATTAAATCTTTCTAGAGTTTTATATAAACTAAAATTAGGCTTACCAATTGTCGGGGCTTCAGGTTCTGAGTTACCTAATAATACCTTAAGTTTTTTAAGATATAAGGTTTTTAACTCAGGGTCATCTACCTTATTGATTAAATCAATAAGTAGATGTTCTTGTTCATCATTTTTTGTGAGAACATTAAGTGACTTAGTAGGATTGCAGCAACTATCTTTACATCCTAGTGTAATATTGGGAGAACTAGGGGAAGCATCAGATGACTGGGAAGAAGAACTAATTTCTGGGTTATTACTACTATCATCAATATCTTTTAACTGGAGAATTTGGTAAATGGATTCTTTAATGTCACTAGGGATTTGTAACTGATTAATCTTAGTCTTGGCATAACAATCTTTTGCAAAGTGACCTTGACGACCACATTTGTGGCATTTATCATTTGTGGCAGGGGTATTCTTTTTCTTAAAATCCTTTTTCCTAAATTTTTTTTTAGATTTAGGCTTTTGAGAATAATATTCATTTTTTGGAAATACTGGTTTCTTATTTTTGTAATTCCTTCGGTACCCTTTGTAACTCTTCTTTGGTGATTTGTGGTTTTGTCTAGAGGGAGCTATGGGTGGAAGACCATATTGTTTGCAAAAGGTTCCCATTTCATATTTAGCTCTTTTCCTATCATCTTGTAACTGATTACTAATCTTCATGTCAATACACATTCTTAATCCCTTCTTTTGGATTAAGCTGATGATATTGCCATATGTGAGATTATCATAATCAATGTTACCTGTGGCTTTACTAAGAGTATCTCAAATCTTATGGGCAAAAAGATTGGGTAAACCATTAATGAATTTTTCTTTCCAAAATGGTTTGTTACTATCATCTCTCATCATAACTCTGGACAAAAATACATCTTTATACCATCTAAAATCACTCATGGTCGGGCAGGAAAGATTTGTAAGTTGGTCATGTATTTTAGAGGTGATGTTACTTGGAGTACCTATAAAATGGTCTACTATGGTGTAAACAAGGGTATTGACTCCATCAGGAATGGCACGACCTAGGGCTTCATCAAAAATGTGAAGGCTATCATTGTCTTTTTGAATAGCATTTTTAATTTGTGTTCGAGAATCTTCAGTTAGATGTTTTTCCCACCAGGATTTTAACATCCCTGAAAATCCCGAAGCAAGAAGATCAACTATTTCAGGTTGACTAAGATTATGTGTGGTAACATAATTATTAGCCACCATGAAAATATGACTGAGTTTATTAAGAATTTCCTGTTCTGATAAACCATCAATATTCTATTCATAGAGTTTATCAGAGGAAACAGAAAATAAAGAACTTGTCCTCTGATTTAATCTCCTTTGTTTGTGATATTCTTTACAAAATAAAGAACTTGTCCTCTAATTTAATCTCCTTTGTTTATTGGATTCAAGGGTTGTTGGAGCTTGATCTTGAATCGGGTTATTGACAATCTTCTTCAAGTATTTATAGTTGAAGAAGATTGTCGATGATTTCTGACGATGGCTGTTCCTATACGCCAAACTAATGTAGTGAATGTAGGTTCAAGAAAAGCCTTTTGGGTCAAGTTTAAATTTATAAAAACCACTACTACCACTACTACTAACGTAGCAAGAGTGAGTAGGGATCGTCCCAAGGGATTAGAGGGCTACTAGTAATGGAAACAATGCTTAGGGTTAGTAGGTCGAGTGATCAAAGGTAAGTTATTTGGTTGATTAAACTACGATTAAGATTATGCAAGCTCAATATAAAACAAGTAATTAAAGGATAGAGAAAAAAGAGAGAGAGGTTTTGGGATTTAGAGATCACTACTAAATATCACTTTTCTTTACACTCAATTCACAATTAATGAGGGGGAAAACATATGTTGCAACAATAGTGAGTGTGTGTGGTTGTTTTAACAAGTATGGATGACCAATTAAGTTTATATTGTCTAAACAATACAATGAATAATACAATACATCAAACTAAGTCATTAATCCTTCTTTAAGCTCACAATCCAAACACATCACATAATTAGAGAAATATACTACTTGCATTCATAAGTATGGAACATCAAACAACAAGCATGAATTATCCTCCCATTTAATAACTAAGGTAGCTACACTATATCTAAGCTAATGACATGGAAATTAAACTAATTAAACTAAGGGAGATGCACAATCCATCAAGAAATGAGTATGAACTATCAAATAAACCGCAAGAGCATTCTATTAAGCACTATGTCTTGATAATCTCTAGATCTATAGCATCAACACACATAGACATGCATCAACAACACAAGAGATAGAGATAAACACATGAACATCTATTCTAGCATACATAGACATATGGATAGAATGAAATGATCAATTGGAAGAATTAAACCACATAAATCATTAAATAAATAAGATCTATGTATATAAATATGTCAAAACATGTATTACAACACAAATCCCCTCAAAAATACATAAATCAAGGTAAAGAAAGCATGCTTAGGGCTAACTCTAGCCCCAAGAGGATGTCTAGCCACTCATGAATGGTGTCCTCCAACCCTCAAGGGCTATCTCTATAGTAGAAGTGTTCTCCTTCTTGAGGAAGATGGAAAACCTCTCAAGAATGTGTCTCTAGCCTCCACTTCTCTTTTCTTCCTCTCTAAGAATTGTATCTCTCTACTTTAAAAAGTATATCCAAGACTATAAAAAAACTATGTATAAAAGTGGCTCATATTCCTTATATAGGTAGCTCAAATGTCACACCCAATGGTCTAGGCTCGTACACAAGGGCTCCTCCAATGATTGCACAATGAGACAACTTTTAATGAGCTGGAAATTGATTTAATTCGCATTTGAGAGGGTTCGATCGATCGAACCTATGATGTGATCGATTGAACATGGCTGAGATCTATCAAACTTTGGCTGGATCGATTCTCCCATGGCAGCGCCTTTTTGGATAAGGACAGATCTGAGATATTTTGGGGAAAGAGACAAAAGTGGTAGGTAGGGTGGTACAATAGGATAAGATGTAATTTTTTCGATCGATCTGAGAATTGTTGGATCAATCGAACTTTGTGGGATCTTTAGAAAAGGAAAAAAGAGCTTGGATCTATCTTGGAGAGTCTAGATCGATGAACTTTCGATCGATCGAAGGATTCCTGAGATTGATCGAACATGCTGATTTCTACACTTTGCTTCAATCTGCTTCCACTTTGCTCCTTTCTTCCATCCAACTTGAGTTAGCTTCTTTTAAGCTCTTATTTGGCTGAATTAGCTTATTTTAGGGATAAGCACCTAAAAAGGGCAATAACACGAAATTAGTCTAAAACGGGAAAGTAAGATAGATAAAGGTTCTAGAATACCTAAGCTTAAGGGGTTTAAATGCACACTTTTCAGCGTTCATCAATTTCTGATCGAAGGCTGACGAAGCTTGATCTCGAACAGTGTTATGTGGTGATTCGTCAAACTTGTTGAATCACGGAGAAAGAATGACACAATTTTGATTTGCTTGTTGTTCTTTGTTGAATTCGAGGAAGAACAACACGACTTTGGATGTGCTTGTTATTCTTCGTCTTCAGAGAGAATTTGTTGAATTTGGTGAAGAACGGCACGATTTTGGATTGGCTTGTTGTTGATCACCATGGAATTTTGATGAAGAATGACACGATTTGATGTGCTTGTTGCTCTTCGCCTTTAGGTTTGGGTGTTGGGGATAAATGTCGGCAGAGCTTCTGTATTTCTCTTTGGAATTCTGAATTTCTGTCCCCTCTGTATTTCTAGCTCTTTGGATTTCTGATTCTTTAAATTTCTAGACCCCTGGATTTCTGGACCCCTTCCTCCTTCATCTAGGCTTCTATTTGTAGGCTTCTTGGATTAATAGGATGATGATACGTGTCCTCTCCTGATAAGGACAAAATCATAACTGGGTCGGACCGGCTATATTGTAATGATTATCTATAAAATAATTATTCCAAATATATTTTATTATGAATAATTATCTTTTTCTTTAATCATCTGGACTGGACTAATTAAATAATTTAAGTGGACCAAATTTGGGCCAATTAAATAATTTAATTAAACATGAGACCCATATTTAATGGGTAAATTTGTCAAAACAAAAGTCCATAAAATTTTAATGTCTATAATGGGATATATGCACTGTTATATAAAGGCAGAGAGATGACCAGTTTTCCTTTTAGTAAACTTTAATTCCACTTTCCATCAAAGTAAGGAATAAATAGGAAAATACTTCTCCAATAATTAATTACCAAAAAGGTAATTAAATAAATTGACCAAATAATATAATATTAATCTGATATCTATTTACTAGACCACTAATTAAAGAAATATATCACATGTACAAATCACGTAGGCCACACAATTAATAAATAATCTTACAACATTAATATATTATCCAGTGGTTTAATTGATAGAGCGTCCAACTCCTGAACAAGAGAGTCCGAGTTACATTCTTTTGAAGAATCTACAAGAAAGTTGCATCAATTTGACTTCCCTTTCACCCGTATAAAAAGTTTTGTATTGATGCTACTTGGACGATGATGCAATTTTTTTTAGAGAAAAAAATTCATATTTGCATATAAATTTGAATAGCACACCTTCAAAATTTTATGAAAGAAATGAAATTTAAATACACTTAGCTTCTAAACCACGCGAGGAAAAGAAGTTATAAATTGAGATAAAGATAGAGATAGAGAAGGTTTGAACAAATTGAGATAAGCTCGTGAGTAATCAAGAAAGAAAGTATATAAAATTTATAAAAGAAATGAAATTCCAACTTAGATCGCAAAAGATATACACATACAAATGGTGATTGTGCTAGTGTAGGTAATACTTAAAAGTTTTATTTTGGAATTACATTATAATACTAACAGAGTTAGAAAACAGAATTTCAACCTCTTTGAAGGGATTGGATATGAAATTGGTGATTTTTCAAAATTTACATATTTTATTCTCAAATTTATATTTGTTACTATTTTATTTTTAGTTATTTTATTTTATTAGTAGACATTTGTGTATTTTTAGTTATTTGTAATAAGTGACTAAATCAAGTGAAAGACTACAAAAATAGTGGGAAGTTTTTGCTGTAGGAAACAATGTTATACCTATTTACACAAGGAGCTAACTCGAGCAAGTTAGGTAAGGTGGTGGAGTCTTTGGTTACTTTACTAGAGGTCCATGGTTCATTTCCAGTCTGTAGTTTTAAATTAACCTGAATAAAGTTGTTGGTGGCCAATTAAATTAGGTTTTGACATAAAGTTGGGTAAAAGGAAGCCATTCTCTGAAAAACTAATCATCTCGTTATGGAATGGCAAAAATAGAGTAGTTCAAATTATTTTACAAAACTGAGCTTACAAATGACACACCCACCTATTTATAGGTATCTTCTTTATCATGGACTCGCATAAATATATAAAATTCTATATACTTTTAGAATATTTCTTACATCCAACAAGTCTCTAATATTTTAGAACCTTTCACCTCTCTGTAACATTCTTGCGTGGTCCAACCTTATTTTTTAGGAGGCTAACTCAATGTCAGTGAGTACTAGAACATATGTGAAGAATTCTACTTGAATCAGAATGTCTAGGAGGGCCATGTATCATACTACTAGAAACATCATTTGTGTGAACTTCGGAAATTCTAAAACAATTAGTAAATCTACTCCATAATTCTTCAAATTTTATACAAGTTTTGATTAGTATCTTCACAATTAAAGAATCAAAGAACAATGATTTGGTACCTCATACACACATTTCAAGCAAAAGGGGTCCTAGATTCCTACTGATCCCAAACTTACATCTAGTTTCCAATTTTCACACCTCACATTGAATATATTACAACAATTTTTCATGCTCACTCCCAAATTACCACATGCCATAATAATTCAACAAAATACTCTCTCTCTCTCACACAAAAAGAATATCAAGCTTACCAACATGCATAGAAATATCGAAGGATCTCATCCATTGGTCTTTTCTATTCCTTTCCCATGACAAGTCCGTTATACTTATTGGGACGAGCAACACGGCTCAACAGAGAAATAATCATATCTTCAAATCTAAACCAAATATGGTACGCATGATAAATTTATAAAGCACATGTGAAGAATTCAATGGGAAAGTCTCCTGTAAAATAGTAATCGGAGCTACATTTGTGTAAACTTTGGAATTATAAAACAATTGGTAAACCTAATACAAAATTCTAAATTCTCTCTTCAATCCTTTTATTTATATATTTTCTTAACTAGCTCATCTCGTTGCATTCATTCAATATTAAATTCAATTAGGATATCACAAATGACCTTTAATTTAACTTTAAGTGGATCTCACACTCACAATACTAACTTAAAAACCTTTACTAAAAATTTGGGAAACTACATTTTATTTGTTAGATTTTGAGAGATTTGGCGCACACATAACTTGGGAGATTACTGAGAGAATCTTAGAACTTTGTGCTGTTGTTGCAGCATTGATTAAAGATTTTGAAGATCAACTAGTGGCAGTAACATCTATAAAAAAAGTTCACAAATTCATTAGTTATTCTTCTTGTAAAGAATGAGGATTGGCGGCAATGCATTGACGAGTTTGGGCTGGTTGGGTAACTTTTTCTCGGAGTAAATCAAAAGTGGTGATTTTGAAGATACTTAAATTTTTGCGACTTTCTTTTTCATAATGAATTTATGTGTTCGGAACTGTCTCTCCATGTTTTTTTCTGAATTTTTTCCGTAAAAATCGGATGTCCCTTACTTTTTTTACTTTATTATTTTATTACTTGTGCATACCGGCTTAATTAATTAATTAGGTTAATATTTTAACTTGTTAATCATCAAAAATAAAACATTGAAAAGAGCAAAATAGACTTGTTCACCCCTTAGGTCATATTTCCTTCAGCAAATGCCATTTTCAATATATACTTGCATCTATGAACTCTTCAAATAATTGATATTCAATGATGTACTTGTTGAAAACGGGGGCATTAAAAACATAAACTTTAGATGAGATTTTGAATAGATTTTGCTAAGAATTGTTTGCGGATCTATAGATGAGCGCGTTCCTCTCTGCAAGGAGATGAACGTGGTATATTTACTTTTTCAAATCCGTTTCTGGGTGAATGAGAAATTAACTCCAAAGTAAGGTATTTGATAAGCCTAAATGGGTTTGCAAAATGTGAGAAGTGTTTGTCTCACATCGGAAAAATATTAAAACCTAAAGGACCCCCCCCCCCCCCCCCCCCCACATTGAGTTTATTCTAAAGCACTCCAATTCAGAATCGTTTTCTCTAATTTTGAATTCTCTCCTTTCTCTTCTTCTATAAGTGTCTGTGGGTACGAACCCTTGTCTTTGGTCGATCACTCCTAGTCCAAGTTTAGTCGGTCACTCCGATTCCGAGTAAGGCTTATTTCCAGATTATTTTATTTGTTTTATTTTATTTTATATTATAAGATATTATATATATAGATTATATATATACACATTATATTTTTGCATAATATTTAAATAGTAATACTATAGTGTATGGTTAAACCATATTTATGGATTACAATCTTAAGACAGATTCTGCTTATACTATAGTTTAATTATTTAAATATTGTCGATATTTTATTTCTATAAATTTGACTGTGGTCTATATATTTAATATATATCAGACGAATGGCAAATACAAGTACTACTATGCCTAATGTTTCCGTCAGTCATGGGAAAATTTAATGGAGCGGAGTTTAAAAGGTGGCAACAGAAAATAATGTTCTACCTTACAACTCTAAATCTGAGCAAGTACCTAGCTGAAACTGCCTCAGTGCTATAAGAGGGAGAAACTGACATTACAAAGCTAGAAGTTGTTGATGCATAGAAGCATGGAGATTCCTATGCAAGAACTACATCCTCAATGGATTGGACAACACTCTATATAATGTGTACAGTCGAGAAAAAATATTTCATTACTTTTCTTGATGATTGCATAAGATACCGTTATGTATACTTGTTAAAAAGAAAAGATGAAGCCTTGGAAATGGTTAAACATTAGAAGAATGAGGTTGAGAATCAACTTGGTAAGAAGATAAATGTGTTTAGAAGTGATAGAGGTGGTGAATACAAAGCACCATTCGCTGACATTTGCTCAGAATATGGTATAATTTATCAAACTACCGATCCTTATTCACCTTAACAGAATGGTGTTGCTGAACGCAAAAACCGTACTTTAAAAGAAATGATGAATGCTATGTTGATAAGTTCTGGTTTAACCCAGAATTTGTGGGGGAAAGCTTTTCTTTCTGCTAATTATGTTCTCAACAAAATACCTCAAAAGAAAACAAATGTGACACCTTATGAATTATGGAAAGGTCAAAAACCTTCCTATAAATTCTTAAAAGTGTGGGGGTGTCTAGCTAAGGTTGTGGTTCTTACTCCTAAGAAAGTTAAGATAAGACCAAAAACCTTTGATGGTATTTTCATAGGCTATGCACAGAATAGTAGTTCACATCATTTCCTTGTGCATAAATCAAACATTCCTGACATCTATGTCAATACAATTATTGAGTTAAGGAATGCTTGTTTCTTTGATGATATATTTCCTCATAAAAACCATCTTAAAAGAAATCATGATATTGCTAATAGCAATATACAAAAGAATATAGACCAAGAGACTATAGATAAAAAAAATAAGGAAGAACCTAGACGTAGCAAAAGAGCTAGAACGTCTAAGTCATTTGGTCCTAATTTTCTGACATATATATTGGAGAATGAGCCACAAAGTTATAAGGAAGCTATGTCTTCTCCTGAAGCTCCTTTATGGAAAGAAGTTATAAATAGTGAAATTGAATCCATCATACTTGGGAGTTGATGGATCTTTCTCCTGTTACTAAACCTGTAGGGTATAAGTGGATTTTCAAGAGGAAGATGAAGCCTGATGGTTCAATAGATAAATTTAAAGCTAAGCTTGTTGTTAAGGAATAAAGGCAAGAAGAAGGCTTGGATTATTTTGATACATATTCACCAGTCACAAGAATAACATCCATTAGATTGTTTTTAGCTATTGCGGCATTACAAAATTTAGAAATACATCAAATGGATGTTAAGATTGCATTCTTGAATGGTGAATTAGAGGAGGAAATCTATATGGAACAACCTGAATGTTTTATTGTTCCAGGAAAAGAAAAGAAGGTGTGCGAACTTGTAAAATCCTTATATGGATTAAAATAAGCACCTAAACAATGGCATGAATGATTTTAGAATTAATGAGTGTGATAAATGTGTTTATATGAAAAACACTCAAAATGGATATGTCATTGTGTGCCTATATGTGGATGATATGCTAATAATAGGTAGTAATGATATTATAATTAAAACTACTAAAAAGATGTTAACCAAAAATTTCGATATAAAATATTTAGGCATACCTGATATCATACTAGGAATCAAGATTTCTAGAACATCAGATGGTCTAGTATTATCTCAATCTCACTATATTGAGAAAATATTAGAAAAGTTTAATAAAGAAGATAGCAGTCTTGTAAAGACTCCTATGGATGTAAATCTTTATTTATCAAAAAATACTGATCCTAGCATATCACAACTTGAGTATTCTCGCATTATAGAAAGCTTAATGTATTTGATGAATTGCACACGACTAGACATAGCATACTCAGTTAATAAATTGAGTAGATATACAAGTAATCCAGGAAAGAACCCTTGGACTGCAATAATCAAGGTTCTAAGATATTTAATATATACCATAAGTTATTAATTACATTATTCTAGATATCTAGCAGTACTTGAAAGATATAGTGATGCTAATTGGATATCAGATACGAAGGATTCTAAATCCACCAGTGGCTATGTCTTTACTATTGGAGGAGGTGCCATATCTTGGAAATCTTCAAAACAGACTTGTATTGCCAGATCCACTATGTAATATGAATTTATTGCTTTGGATAAAGTTGGTGAAGAAGCTGAGTGACTTCGTAATTTCTTAAAAGATATTCCAAATTGGCATAAACTTGTGCCCGCTATATGTATACATTGCGATGGTCAATCAACAATTGGAAGGGCACAAAGTAATATGTATAACAATAAGTCTAGACATATACGTCGACGACATAATACTGTTACACAATTGCTCTCAAGCGGGATAATCTCAATAGATTATATCAGGTCAAAAGATAATTTAGAAAATCCGTTTACAAAAGGTTTGACAAGAAAGCAAGTGTATAGTTCATCGAGGGGAATGGGATTAAAGCGAAAAGCTAACGAGTCATCTTAATGGAAACCCAACCTAGTTGACTGGAGATCTCAAGATCTATGTTCAAAGGGACATCATAAATTCTGAAGGGCTCACTAGAAGTACTTCAAAGATTTAATTTTCAACCCATTTCTATGATGAGACAGTGCTACCTACAGCAATGATTAGGATAAGCTATGCTTTTAATGACTCTTATACCTTGAAAATTCAAGTGGGGTATAGTATGATACTCTTAATAAGAAGTCACCTATATGAGTGTGAAGTGGTGCCGCTTCTATGAGAACTTCTAAGGTTAAGTTTTCTAGAGCACTCATGAAATAGTAGGAGTTGTTCAGAGCCATATGAATAAAACCACTAGAACCGACTTTGTGCGAGAAGGAACTGTGTGTTTGCTATTGTCTTAGTTTACATCACCGACTGAACAGTTCAAGACATCATATTCACTGGTTAGCCAGTAAATCCGATAGTAATAAACTAGGGAAGGTTCAAGGCCAAAAACTACCAATCCCGATGCAGTTACTTTTCAATAGTATTCTCTTTAGTGTCTGTATCTTCTTCATTTGTAATTTACGCAAATTTCCATATTTCTATTCATGTAGGGGATTGTTGCAAACGGGGGCATTAAAAACATAAACTTTGGATGAGATTTTGAATAGATTCCGCTAAGAATTTTTTGCGGATCTATAGACGAGTGCGTTCCTCTCCGCAAGGAGATGAACGTGGTATATTTACTTTCTCAAATTCGTTTCCGGGTGAATGAGAAATTAGCTCCAAAGTAAAGTATTTGATAAGCCTAAATGGGTTTGTAAAATGTGGGAAGAGTTTGTCCCACATCGGAAAAATATTCAAACCCAAAGGCACCATGAGGCTTATATAAACCCCTCATTGGGTTCATTCTAAAGCACTCCAATTCAAAATCTTTTTCTATAATTTTGAATTCTCTCCTTCCTTTTCTTCTATAAGTGTCTGTGATACGAACCCTTGTCTTTGGGTTCGAGCCTTAGTCAATCACTCTTAGTCCAAGTTTAGTTGGTCACTCCAAGTTCGAGTTCAAGTTAGAGAGTATTATACCGAGCCGGTTTCGTTAGCACCATAGCGGGGCGAATCTGTCTTAAGGACACAGAATCAATTTCTGTTCTCGACTTATTTTTTGTTTTATTTTATTTTATAAGATATTATATATATAGATTATTATTTTATAATAATAATTATATATATAAACATATTATATTTTTGCATAATATTTAAATAGTAATACTATAGTGTATGGTTAGACCATATTTATGGACTACAGTACTTACATTGGATCACTAGTGCCTCCTATCATTATAAACAACCTTAGAACTATATACTGCCTCCTATCATTATAAACAACCTTAGAACTATATACTGAGAAAAGTAATTTAACCCAAATAACCTTCCAAAGCTAGTATGATATTCAATTTATTTTTATTTTTATTTTGCGGGGAGTGATTCATATTAAAAAAAAAAAAAGAAAAAAAGAAAAAAAAAAAAGAAACCGGAGAGGACCGATCTAATAGTGCACAGAATAGACAAAGGAGAGGTGAGAAACTAGAGAGGATGCGAATCCCCTATTCAAATGCTTAGAAATACATACTCAGAAAAGTAATTTACTCCCAAAAAAATGCTTCCAAGGCCAATGTGAGCCAAATACTAGCACCCTCAAGTGAATTCCTAGCTTTGTCACTTACTGCATATTTTTAAAGAATAATCTTAGAATTTTGTAATAATATTCATCTTTTCAAAAAATTATTCTCAATGACCTTTCAATAATATATTATTTGTCTATTTTCGAGTCGATCTAAGTTGTAATATATAAATATTTATTTAGAGTTTACAAGAAAGTTGCATCAATTGGATTTTCCTTTTTCACCCCTATAGTGATGGCATTTTTAAAGTCATTCCTTCCAACTTTGACATTCGAGAGAAATTTCAAAATTTAATAATAATAATAAATAAAATAAAAAATAAAAGTCAATCTTTATAATATAAAGCTAGGGTTTATTATATACCATAAATGTAGTATTTTTGATTTAGCTTGAACATAATATAATATTGATTTATGATATATTACTATTGATTTAGCTTTATATCTATAAACAAAAATTCATTTTAATTTGCACACAAATCTGAAAAGTACGCGAATATAAAGATTTGTTTGAAACAATGTCAACATCTTTTAACTGTTTGGCCCTAAAATTTATTATTTTCAAAACTTCATCCACTAGATGTATGTGTAATGTATCGAATGGAACGGGAAATCGAGAAATGGAGATTTGGAAGAGCGAGCTGTTGGGAATGTTGTGGATCGATTATATTAATAAAACAACAGGTTACGCATAGTCCAATGGTGTTCGAGCACAGTGAAAAGAATATCCATAAAATTAAGTTTTAACACAAGGTTAAGGTAATACGTAATCTTCATGTGAAAAATGTGCATCTCGCTGTGGAATGAAAATTTGGCAAAACTAGAGTATTCAACAATTTTGTTGAATTTCATTTTGAAGCCAAGTTCCGCTATTGTGGCACTTTCGCATTTACTTCTACTTACAAATGATATCCCTCACTTATTTATAAGTATTTTCTTGTACGTTTGAATTTTTTAACATCTATCACTCTCTAACTAAATATTTAAAACTCTACAAAATTCCATATAGTTCTAAAATATTTCCTAATGCAAATCTCTACTAGCACTCCATATTTTAAAACCTTCCATCTTTCTATAACATGCTTGTGTAGTCTAACATCGTTGAAAATTCACCGCCGTGACAAAAGACTCGCCATTTTAGGAATTTAATTCAACATCAATGAGTACTAAAACATATATAATTTTTTTAATTGAATTAAAAGGTCTAAGTGTTGTGGAGACATTGCTTGGGAGAGCAATAGTATGTGTGAACACGATTTGAGGAAATTTAAAAAATGGACAATATTTACATGTTTTGATGGAGCAAGTATGTAACGAGCGGACGGCATAATAAAGGGTATCGTAACAAATGTTATCAAAGTCCACCTCAGCAAATAGAGAAATGCTATCATTCATGATTAAATCACCTAACTAATAAACATACCACATAATAAAAAGAAGGAAGGAATGAAAACCAAGAATAAAATTATATACATTTCAAATCATACAAAATTCTAAATTTTCTCTTCAGTGCTTTTATTTATATGTTTTCTTAACTAATTCATCTTGTTTGGTTAAGTGAATCTTAAATTCAATTAGGATACCATAAATAACATTTAATTTAGCTTTAAGTCAATCTCGTACCAACAATGCTAACTAAAAAACTTCACTAAAATATCATAATATTTTATTTTAATTGCTAGATTTCGAGAAATTTATGAGACTTCTTTCACAAACATAACTTGGGAGATTACTTAGAGAATCCTAGAACTTTCTATCATGAAATACTTCACAATTTCATTAGTGTTCCCATAGGGAATGAGGGTGCATGGTTTCGTGTGTCAAAATGTTCGTGGGAAGAGGACCATCACGGATGTTTCGCGTTGACGAGTTTGGTAGGTTAGGTAATCATTTTGAAGACTATAATTTTCTTTTACTTTCTTTCTTCGTAGTGACTTTATGTGCTCGATACGGTGTTTCGGTACATTTTCTCATAACAAGAATTCTCTAATGTTGTTTTTTGTTATCTTTCGGCTAATGTAAGAGCAACCGGTACGAGGCTCTTGTTGCTAGCTATGAAGTCAGTGTTGCTAGCATTTGGTTTGGTATAAGGCTCTCAATTTGCGGGATCCAGAAAAAAACTAGCAAGGTACATCGCAACAGGTAGCAAAGCCTTTGCGAGCCAAACAAGGCCCACATGCCCTGCAATCTGTCACAGCATGCCTTTGCATGGCTTTTTTTTTTTTTGGCCCACAAACAACAGCTCTTTTCCCTTTTTTTTTTTTTTTTTTTTCTTTTTATATGTAATTTATTTTTATTGTAAAAATTAAATTTATGATTTTGATTATTTTATTTTATTTTTTATTTTGAAATAAATATTTATGATTTCTATTTCTTAGTCTTTTGAAAAAAAATTTTAAAAAATTTGTCAACAAATAAATATGAATTTTTAAAACAAAAAATCATATTGTTAGAAATGGTTTTTTTTTTTTTTTTTTTCTTTACTATTTCCTTTTATATGTAATTTAATTTTATTGTAAATTTTTTTTTTTTTTTTATGATTTTGATTTTTTTTTCTTTAAAATTTGTCAACAAATATATAAGGAAAAAAAAATTGTAAAGTAATATTTTATTCATCACAAACATACAATATGAAGAAATACATTTTACTCAATATTAACGTTAAAAAATACAAGCAAACGAAAAATATATATATATATATGTTTTTAATTTTTTTTACTCAAAATATTAAATATATTAAAAAAGTACAATAAAAATTAATAAAGTAATAAATCTTAATTAACCCATACCGTGTAAACAAGATAGCAATATACTGTTACTAGCCACATCAGCACAATTGCTGACATGGCTAGCAATCCAACAAAGCTTTGCTAGCATGTATTGCTAGTACTATATCACTTGCCCTAATAATTTTAAATCATAAATGTAATAATTTTAAATCGATAATTCAACAACCACGTAAATGTAAATGTGTTAAATTCTCGATTTAATAGTATTATAACGTTACAATACGATGTAATATATCTTCAATATAAATGTGTCGCATAAGTGTGGCATTTTGTAATATATTGTGAGATAGTTGTGTTGCACTATGCTGTGTTGTACAATAATCCAATATACAATCGGTTAATTAATTAATTAGGTTAATATTTCAATTTCGTAATCAACAACTTTAATGAATAATGTACGAGAGAACAGCATACTCAAAACTGCTATGGTGAGCCAATAGCAGGGCACAGGCCACAGGCCAGGCAAATTAAGGTGGGGTTGAGTGAACAAAACTTCAATGTTAACGTCAACTTGATGATGAGTAGTAGTACCATGTTAAAATGAAAGGGTAACATTGTCATTTCGTGAAATTTAAGCAAATTAAATTCACGTTCCGTGAAGTTAGCAAATTATAAACAGGTATATTGTTAGTGTTTATTACTTTTCATAGGCGATCAAAATGTGAATTAAATGTAAAAATTCAGTATATAAGCCATTACATTACAAGAATTGCTAGGCGATGTCCAATCGTGCATCAAAATAAATTGGAATTGAGTGACCAAAAAATTATCTTATTTATTTTAGAATTTGGACCACCCTCAAGTGAATTCCTTGCTTTGTCACTTGCTGCATATTCTTTAAGAATAGTTTTGGAATTTTGTAATAATATTTATATTTTCAAAAAGTTGTATATTTTCGAGTCAATCTAAGTTGTATTTTTTTTTTTTGAGAGTTTACAAAAACGTTGCGTCAATTCGACTTCGTTTTTTTACCCATACAATAATATTTTTAACATTATTCCTTCTAATCTTGACCTTCTATAGAAATTTAAAAAAAAATAAATAAATAAATTCAATCTTTATAATACGAAGCTATATTGTATAACAGACTATAAATTTAGTCATACTGATTTAGGCATAAATATAATATAGATTTATTTATTTTTGTCAGAAATAAATACTAAACAAAATTTCATAGCTCACAAATCTGAATGGGATCCACCTACCATATGCTATATGGATTGGGAATAGGATATTGGGAGGAAATGGTGAATAGGATATTTGGAGGACATGGTGGTTGATGATGTTGTAGGTGGACTAAAACGCTCATCTAGCAGTTTTGAAGGTGGTGTGTTTGATAACAATCAGAAACCATCAGAAGAATATCGATAAAATTAAATTTTAACATAAGGTTAAGTAATACGGAACCATCATATAAAAACACGTGCATCTCGCTATGGAAAGAAAATTCTGCGAAAATAGAGTATTCAACAATTTTGTTGAATTTCATTTCCAAGCCAAATTCAGTTGCTGTGGCAATTATCCTTCTATTACTAATTTCAAATGATACCCTCACCTATTTATAAGCATCGTTTCTATCCACTCTCAAACTAAATATCTAAAACTCTACAAAATTCTGTAGAGTTCTAAAATATTTCCTACACTCTGCAAATCTCTAATAGCACTCCAACTTTTAAAATCTTCCATCTTTTTCTAACATGGTTGTGTAGTTGAACCTCCTTAAAAATTTAAGTGGCATGACAAGAAAAACTAACATTTTTTTTAAGAATTTAACTCAACATGGGTGAGTACTAGAACATATTTAACGTTTTTTTAATTGAATCGAAAAGTCTAAATGTGGCGTTCACATTACTTGGGGAGAGATTTGATGACAGTTGTATGTGTGGATATCTTCTAAGATTCATTTAGGAGAAAAGATCTCATTGTGAATATTATTGGATAGTTCATGGGTAAAGCCAAAGAGTGTGAACGGTGTAAGTTACCCGAGGAAATTTGCAAAACCGACAATATCCAAGTGTTGTTGGCGGCAGCGAATTCAGATATTATCAATGGAATGAGCTAATATTTGAGTACCTAATAGTAATAATAATAATAATAATTTTTTTTTTTTTTTTTTGATTGGGCTCAAATTTGGCTATAGTAATAATTTTTTTTTTGCTGGACTTGAGCCCACCAAAACCTACCTGAATCTGTCCTAACGAATGATATCATAGCCACCATGATTAAATCACCTAACTAATAAAAATACCACACAATAAAAAGAAAGAAGGTAAATCCAAGACTAAAATTATATACCTTTCAAATTTTACAAAATTCTAAAATTTCTCTTCAATCCTTTCATTTATATATTTTCTTAACTAACTCACCTTGTTGCGTTTAGTCAATCTTAAATTCAATTAGGATATCATAAGTAACATTTAATTTAGCTTTAAGTCAATCTCGCCCCAACAATACTAACTAAAAAACTTTACTAAAAATTCACAATATTTCATTTTAATTGTTAGATTTTGAGAGATTTGAGACATAACTTGGGAGATTAATCCTAGCTAAAACTTTCTATCTTGAAATACTTCACAATTACATTAGTGTTCTCATAGGGAATGAGGGTGGTTTTGTGTGTCAAAATGTCCATGAATGAATTTATAGTGAAGGGATGAGGATTATTGTGGATGTTTTGCGTTAATGAGTTTGGCTGGTTGAATAGCGCAATAGGTAGGGAGGAAGTGAATCAATAACAGAGATCTCGACAACGCTATAATCTTTTTAACTTTCTACTTTACAGTGAATCTATGTGCTCTAGACTATTTCAACACGTATTCTTATAACGAGAATCCTCATGTCATTTTCTGTTATATGCATGCATGACTTGTGCTTAATACACTAACTTTAAATCATGAATGTAATAACTTTAAATCGACAGTACAACAATTACATAAATGTGTTAAAATTTTGATTTAATGGTATTATAATGTTACAACACTAATATATATCTTCAATATAAATGTGTTATATAACTTTTTTTTAAGTTGTTGCATAGGTGTGGCATTTTGTGATATAACCAACTTGCACCAATACACTGGATCAACTTTTTTTTCAGTTGATTTTTTCGCTTAAAAATTTATTATCCCCTACTTTTTACTTTATTTTTTTATTCCTTGCTTGTACTGGGTTAATTAATTAATTAGGTTAATATTTCAATTTGGTGATCATCAATGTTAAAATCATTTTACATAGCAAAATAGAGTTCTTCACCCCTTTAGGTTATATTAGCTTCTGCAAGTGCCATTTTCAATATATACATGCATCTATTGTTTTTTCACATTATTGATATTCTATTCAATAATGCATTTCAATGGATCATTAGAATTTTTGAATCAAACTGACATGTATGAGAGAGAAACAACGTACCTATTCAGACTAAAGCAATGTTCACATCAACTTGATGATGATACTACTCACATGTGCTGCATGTTAAAATGAAACTGTAAATTATACTGGCGGCTCGTGAAATTTGGACAAATTATAAGAAATTAGATCATTTAGTGTTTACTATTTGTTCATAGTGTGAAAAGTCAAATGCCCTTATATCATAATACTCTAATATATTATATTACAAATATTTGTTAATATGATAATTCGCTTTCGTTTGTTCGAACTTCAGGAGAGATTAGTATAATTTACCCTATTGTCCTTTCATAAAAGAAAAGGGTAAAATTGTTATTTAATAAAATATGGTCGGCAAAAAATAAAATACCGTCTTTGAACACACACTAAAACTCAATGAAGTCAAAAAAAAAAAAACATGAATGGTATGATAAACTCGTTTGTTATTTGTCTAAACCTTATATATTTTTATTTAGAAAAATATTTACATCATAACCCAATATAAAAAGTTTTGTAGAAGTTCTTAACGTTGAATGGAAGAAGCCTTGGTTGGTCTGTATATCAACGCTTTGCTACCCATATGGGAGACCAAGTCCTACCCTCATTGAGAAAATTCAATTTTGGAGTAAATGATAATATACTTTTCTTTGCATATATTTCATTACGACATTTATAAAGTACGGAGTTGTTTATATATATATATACACACACACACACACACACACAAGATATTACAATAAACATCACAATGCCAGGCTGGGCAGAGGGGCCTGATACACATAGCTCCTAGTCTCATACTCTCAATTAACCAACACTTGTCTTCAAAAGCTTTTACAGTACTTGCATTTTTTCTTTCCAGTTCTTATATATATATATATATATATATATACACACACACACAATATATTACAATAAACATCACAATGCCAGGCTGGGCAGAGGGGCCTGATACACATAGCTCCAAGTCTCATACTCTCAATTAACCAACACTTTGTCTTCAAAAGCTTTTACAGTACTTGCATTTTTTACAGTACTTGCATTTTTGAAGACAAAGTGTTGGTTAATTGAGAGTATGAAAAAAAAAAAAAAAAAAGGAGCCTGGGCTGATGGAGATTATTCTGATTATCGTAGGGTTTATGGCGTTATTTATTGGGCAATTTCATGTTTCAAAATAAATAAATAAATAAAAATGGGGCACTGCACCTAGAAAATCTCAGAAGTCCTAGGGAACTCTCTCCATCTATAGCACAAAATTACCGACACATTTACAGAATATATTATATACTATTTGTGGTCTGTAACCAAAATCATACATGGTAAACCATTCCCACTTCTAGAGTAGATGCATGAGGTACACTTAATGCATAGGTGGGTGCCCTAGAATTTCTCCTCAGAAATTCATACCCAATATTAACAACAAGCTTCTTTACTAGGCTAGACCCTTGCTTAGCTCTTACATATGAATGCCCCAAAATGTAAGCCATTCCAGCTTCTCTAGCTTCCATTAGTTCTCCCAGCTCCTCCTGCACGTCCTTGTCGATTTTAGGACTCTCGGGTATCAAAAATCTTACCCTTTTCCTTGGTTGGATCACCGGTGGAGAACGTATCTCCCTAAGCTCTGACGTGCTAGCACAGTGTGTGTTGTTCATATCGTCATCACACATTTGAATCCCTTTAGGATGGGTTGAAGGCGTCCCAACAACGGCCATTTCTTCATCCTCCTTTGACAAATTTTCACTCTCACCATTGGCCGTGGCCGTTCCTGTCCGTATAAACTCAGCGATACTACATACAAGATCTTTCTCAAACTCCATGTCATCCTTGTGAGCATCACGATAACCATATCGCACAATGCACCTATAGAGCCTATACTCTCTTGGGCCAACATGACCCACAAGGAACCGTTCCTCGTGTTTTACATGGGGAATCGGGACAGATTTAATACAGAGAAAAATTAAGACCTGGTGGAAGGCTGGAAGGTTGGTCACAAAGTGGGAGAAGATTGCTGGGATCCCAGACACTAGCTCAGTGTGTATGAGGCCAATTCCGCGAACCCGAACAATGCCTAGGCTCGGACCCAAGCTGAGTAGCCAGTCCACAGAGACCTTATTTTGGACATCAAACTCATATTTTTTTAGGGTTCCATAATGCCAAATATACATGACCATCATGAAGATGAATGCAAGGGCAATGGGGACCCATGCTCCTTCAAGAAACTTGATTAGAGAAGCAGAGAAATAGAGAGCCTCTATTGCCCCAAAGAAGAACACGAAGCAAATTGCGAGGAAGACGCTCTGGTTCCAGCATAAAACAATCACCAGAGACATTAGGCAGGTGGTGACCAGCATGACAGTTATAACTGCTAAACCTGATCCAAAAGCAAGAAAAAACATGGAATTAGAAATGGCCACAACCAATACGATAATTAGATATGGTTTAATTTGATTGAGTCCCTTTAAAATTTAGCAACCTGTTCAACAGATAAGAGATGCTCATAGTGAATATGTTCTTCTTAAGTATGCAGAAAGATCCACACCATTTAAAAGGAGAAGAAAAGAGGAAAATAATAGACGAAGAAGAAAGAAGAGAAGAATGGAATGCTTGATAAATTTAATCAGATTATTAATGGAGAAGAAATGGAGAGAAAGGGAGAACAGCAAAGTATGAGGTTGACCTACAGCCTTACTCGAATTTTAGTGTCTAGTACTTCTCCAAGTGATTCTAAATACCTCGCTTTTTTAGGTGAGATTTAATGTGCCCAATTTTTTATTTTATTATTTTTTCGATCTTTTAAGCCCATAAGAAATCCACCGAATATCCCCTCCCCCCCCCCCCCCCAACAAAAAAAAAATTCTCTTGCATTACTTGTTGGGAGCCAGATATTTTCCTTTTATCATCTAATAAGAATCAGATCAGTTTCTTTGCTCCTTCATTGACTTCTTATTATACTAAGAATCCAAAAATATGCACAACACAGATAAAAATGCACACGATTCCATTTTTTGCTGAAGTATACCACCACATGCCAACACATGTTATATATCCTAATGAGGGAATAAGCCAGTATTACCCTAGGTTTGATAAGACAAGTCCGCACAGGGGGTGAATAGATCTTATGTAAATACTTTTCATACAATACCTAATGTTTATTTTTGCCCAATTTTCAGTTACTTAGTTGTCCACATGTCTCAATCACAATCACGAACACATAAAGAAGTCAATATATATATATATATAAAGCAGACACAAGTTTTAAGTGAAAAATCATAGAAAAGAAAAACCATGAGACTCCCAGTGCAGACATGAACAATCCACTATGGTTTAGAGATTACACACTAAGATTTTTACCTTTTATTATTATTATTATTATGCCGTGGCTCGAACCCCTCCCCTCCTCTTTGAAGATAGGAAGGTTATACCATTAGGCTAACCGCCCATTCGTGAGTACATACTAAGCTTCCAGACAATAATCCCAAGAAGCCCCTCCTTGTAATCGCAGAGACTATCAAAATGAAAATGATTCGTGATTACACTAAGATTCCAAAAAATAATCCCAAGAAGCCCCTGATTACATTTGACCTAAACTCACACCAGACGATCCTCCTCAAACTTATGGTTACCAGTCAACAAACATGATCACCCACAAGCTTGCTCCCTGTGGTTGTTCAAATCCTTGTTCTTCAGAAATAATCTGGTGATGATTGATTTATAAATCTTTGATTTGCTCCTTGCTTTGCATCTCTCAATCACATAGTCTGGTGTTCTATTCAAATCCCAGATTGATTCTCAAAGCTCTCTCTCTAAAACATTTAACTCTCAATAATGTGCAAAGAGACAAGAAGAGATATATCCTAGACTGTCTATAATCACATATTTGTAGCCAATATACCTATATGAAAAATGAAAATAAAATAAGACTGATTATTGAGAGTTTTCAAAACAATAATAGTTGTAGCCTTCAACTGATGTGGTTGATAGGTTCGACACATCGAAGCTCATTTAAGTTAGTTCAAGTGATTATTTGAGAAACCAAAGCTTTACTCGTATCTAATTATTTTCAAATTAAAAATCTGTTCAACAATGTTTGATTGACACATCAAATTTTCAATCGATCAATAAGCTTAATTCTTGTAAAATGTCAAAAACTTCAAATTTAAGCCTTCTAAAGATCAAACCCAGCTATAGAAGGTCCATTCATCTATAAATCATTCCAACCTAGATTACTATATCCGCTAAGGTCTCACCTTTCCTTGATCCTAGATATGTGATTGACTTTGATGAAAATATCACATGTTCATCGCTGTTCTTCATTTTCAGCATCTCCTCTGGTTGTAGACAACAAATCAAGATAATTTTTGAATCTTACAACTCTTGATTTGTGTAAAAGCTTTCCAATGCATGACTTAATATCCTGACACAAAACATTAAGCTCATCTCCTTAACCCCTAAAAAAAGTCAATTCTATTCACTTTCTTGTTTTACAATTATTTATATTATATTTTTTCTGATAGATACGTTTGAAGTTCAATGGTTCATATGATGATCCTACCAGTGAGATAACATTTTATGTTGTTCATATAATGGAAGACGTAGGGGAGAACCTTGATCTGATATGCCAACCGATTTCAACCCAAATCTAGGTTGAAGCTGGTATGGAAAGTGGTGCCCAAGTTGAGTGGATCCTTTTAAAACCCACACAAGCCTGATGGTCTGCAGGTCTGAAGACTGAAACATAAATTCATCAACCCAATCAAACCTGTCCGGTTTTAAGCAGTTTCCCTTTGACTATATATTCTTACCTAACATGCTAACTTCAACCACCCGCCAAATCAGGCTTGGCCCTACTCATCTTCACTCCTCAAAAGTCAGGCTTAACTGAGTGGAAAATTCTTCCATGGTAAATGCCGGGAGAAGTCATCAAATTAAAGAAAATCCAAAATCAATGCACAATGAGAATTAGTAGCACGAGAAGTCTCCAGCTAGGGCCCAATTAATGGTGGTTTATGGCTTCTTAACCACTACACATGCACCACAAGTGGTGCTCCTTCTTTTTCTCCCTCTTTTTCCTGATTTAGTTCCTAAAGTAAGCACTTGCAAAAATGTTTACTCGAACAAAAAAGCACGTGCACTTGCTCCCTCCACAAAGCAAAGGAAAAACTAAATTTCTGCCCATGCAGTATTGAATTAGTTGTTTTTTTTCTTTTTGCCTAGAAGGTAGAATGATAAGCAGAATAAATCTAATGGAATTATCATTCACTCATATATAATTTGTGCATACTTTGATCTCACCATCATACCTGAAGCATTACCCATGCGTCTTGTGTCTCTGAAACCAATAGTAACAGCCAAACATAATAGCATTAAGATCCAGTTGACCTCTGGGATGTAAATCTGGCCATGTATTTTCGACGATGTGTGGACTATTTTGACTTTTGGGAAGCAACCCAGAGCAGAGCATTGCTTGATGATTGAAAATGTTCCAGTGATGATGGCTTGACTTCCCACCACTGCAGCAAGTATGGCAATTGCAAGAACTGGCCATCTTAATTTCTCTGACACATTAATGTGAGATATCTGTTTTAGTTGAAACAAGCATTAATATATATACTTTTTCTCTAATAAGCAGCAACTAAAAGTACCTACCTGGTACAGAAACATAAAATCCAATCCGATAATCATTTTCGACAACATGGTGCCGAGATAAATAAGCAGCTTGCCCCATATATGCAAGAATCAAGGATGGATAAACCACAAATGTGAAAGCAATCTGCAGAAGCATGACTAGGCATTAACCAAAGCTGCCTGGGGTACAAAGGAGCCGTTTTTTAAATGATACCAAGTTACATAAAACCAATCCAGAAATTAATATTTAGGAAACCGTAAATTATATTTTTAATGGATGTTGTCTGTAAAGTTGAGATATTTTATTTAAAAAGAGAAAAATGATTTTTTTCTTTGAATTGTTGAAATCATCAGATAATTGGTCCACATTGAAGGTAATGTAAGGGAAGCAAAAAATAAAAATCAACATAAGTGGAGATGGAAAGATATGAGAGATTGTGATTTGACTGAGTTATGGCCTTAGAGTAGCAAGACAAAATCGGATTCATATTATCAATTCCAAATAGTTAGGCCAAGGCTATGTTGCGTTGACTGTTATATCACCATTGAAAAACATGACTTTTAAGAAATAAATAATTGGCATATAAATAAAAATGCTGTTTTTATTTGGCATAGGAATAATAAAGTACTAGCACTAATATTAATAGTGAAAAAAAAAAAAACAAGGGAACAAATAACAAATGCCAAGTAAATTCAGACTGCAAAAACCTCAGAGGTTATAAAATTAATTTTCTGAAAAATAAATACCTTAATTGACAACTGCGAAAAGTGTCCTAGATCAGCAAACATAGCTTCTGAACCTGGACAAAAAAAAGATGTGCATTAGGGAATCCAAAAAGAAAAAGAAAAAGGAAATATTCCCGCTTAGGAAGTAGATTCAATCATGATAAATGTATACTTACCTGTTATACATAACAGGATCCCACCCAAGGACATCCAACCACCTCTTTGGGTTTTCTTCAAAAATTTGTACATGTAATATGGAGAGAGTGCTTGATACACATGAGGATTCCAATGAATAATATTATATAAACCAATAGTACTGATGCATAAAAGCCACGTTATGACCACAGGTGCAAACAAGAATCCAACCCTGTGGGTGCCATAATGTTGAAGGGCAAACAAGCCTATCAGTATGATACATGCAACTGGAACTTCTACATCTGCAAAATAACCGAATTTTTTAGATGCATAATTAAACTAGATTCATGTCATCTAGAATAATGGAACAATAAATGAATATTAGGTTTAGATGAAACGTAATTACATGATCAAAAACATTGAGGTGAAGCCATAAAGACAGTTGTTTATGTCAGCATTAAAGAACAAGCAAAAAAGTTTATGTTTTAGGACCAGTATCCTGAAATTTCCAGTATAGGACTTTTAGATTGCAAAATTGACCAAAATCTACGATCATGCATTTAATACATAAATAAACATACTTTAAATTTTGAAAACAATAAAATTTTCAAAAAATTCAGTGTTCTTATAACTTGGTCTACATCGGTTGTGATACGGATGCTAATTTTAATATTGGAAATTTATTTAAGATCAGAAACAAATTTCAATGGGAATTTTGCCACAGAACATGCTAATTTTAATAGTGGACCTCCGTCTTGGGGAAGATTTTGACTCAGGATAAACTTAGGAGGATAAATCAGATTGTGGTCAATTGGTGTTTCATGTGCAAGAATGACGAAGAAACGGTTGATCATCTTCTTTTGCATTGCCCTTTGACTCGAGATTGCTGGATGTTGATGTTGGGTTTGTTTGGGGTGGGTTCAGTGGGTTATGCCCAGATCTTCTAGAGACTTGGTTGAGGCTTGGAGAGGTTGTAAAGTGGGGGCACAAGTTTGTGATTTCTGGAGGGTTACACCTTTATGCGTCTGGTGGAGCTTATGGCTTGAAAGAAATAGGAGATCCTTCGAAGTAAAGGAGAATCCTATTGGGATGTTGAAGCTTTCTATTATTAGTACTCTTTTTTGTTGGGTTCTAGGGAGGTATTGTAAATCCTTGGAGGAACTTGTAGATTTTTTTGGAGTCTTTGAGGGTTTAGAGGCCCTATTTGGCCTTGTGTAGCTTTTGAGGGATGCGTTCCCCTTTTGGACGCTTTTTATACAATCTTTTAGTTATCAAAAAAAAAAAAAAAAATTTCAATGTATTTCAAAAGACAATTTGATCAGTCAAACGAGTTTCAGTTAAAATAGGAGCACCCAGTATAAAAAACAGCTAACAACAAGCATTAGCAATTCATCAACAAGGTACCTTTCAAAAATATATATATTCATCAACAACGTAGCCATTAAAAATATTGCTTCACAGTAGTTACAATATTATAGCATAAGTTTCAAACTTCCACTGATATGTACTGAAGGTAAATATATATACTATAAATCTTTGCCCTGAATGCATGCAACTGCAGTGTTATTGGGACCATATAATACAATATCAGGAGGCAATTTTCCCCAAAACCAGTCAGGGATAACTGATGTTTCAGTTGCACAGTCCAAATAAGTATATATCCGAACTTGATTGGAACCAATCCAGTTAGACAAATGACCTCGATTGGCACTTTATCATCGCATGTATATTTGTGATTATTATTTATTTTCTGTGAACCTACTTGAAAAGATATCAAATTGGCTCTAAGGTCTATTGCTCTCTTGTCCATCATCAACGTTGTGGAGGAGACTGAGCAGTATTGCCAAGATAATCATGATCTTTTATACATTTGTACATGTCACGCATCCTAATCCATGAGATCGTTGGGTTTCTCTCTTGGAACGAGTAGTCTTTCACAATGCCAAAAGATAATGTCTAAACCTCAAATCTCAAGATACCATTTATTGTTAATGGCCAACGAACATTTTGTTTGGACACAAATTGATGTTCATGCAATGTGTATACTACTTCCTTCTGTAATCCGTGACACTAAAAGATAGCAACTTCTAGTAGTGGCGATGAACTTGATTTATTAATTTGTCTCCTATATGGAGCCTATCGTTATGAAATCCCTCAACTTAAGTATCTTTGCATCTAATGACTATTATAGAGACTATAATGTCTTCCAAACAATGGGAAACTTATATTGTAACAATTTAACTTATGATATAAACAACATGTAGTTTTGATATATACTTTCTTAATTGAAAACTTCTAAATACTAAACCACATACTCATGTTAGAGCACCAAAACTGATCTAGCACATATGATCTATGATGGGAATGTCGTATTGAATTGACACCTGTGGTCTTCCCACTTGTAGCTTTTTTAATAGAGTAGTGGTAGTCTATTACATAACCATATGAAGCTTGTGGTGACTAGGCTTAAAGAAACTAATTTAAAAATGGTAAGTAGAACAGTAAGTTATAGGGGTTCTTTACTGGAGCACTAAATGAGATGTAATAAATGGAGATATCAAAAT
The DNA here is from genome assembly GCF_030987335.1 of Cornus florida. Lineage (NCBI taxonomy): Eukaryota > Viridiplantae > Streptophyta > Magnoliopsida > Cornales > Cornaceae > Cornus > Cornus florida. The sequence goes on from NW_026775572.1 coordinate 50,860,709, forward strand.
GCAAATATGAGGGACCAAGAGAGATGATCTGGATGAAGGGAGAGAAGTAGACTGGCCAATGGGATTTAAGGTGGAGGTATGTATGTTTGCCTCCGTGACAGATCCTTGATGCTAATGTATGAGTTCACTCTGCCCTTAATGCTTGCCTTGATAATCGTATTTATAGTCCTAGGTTTCCTGGCTATGTTACATGGACTCGGGTACGGGTGTCAGACTCGGGTATATATCCATGCGTCGAACATGTCAAATCTCCAAACAGAAGGACACACGGACACGGCTAAATATTCATTTTAGTAATTATTTTATTTTATTTTCTAGAGTAAAGTAATGTTTTTATCTAATATAATGTTCAATATAGGCATTTAACTCATTTTAAAGTAATAATATAATGTAATTAAATGATAGGATATGCTTTTTAAGTACATGTTCAACCAAAAGTGTCAAACACATATCCCATACCCGTGTCTGAGGAATACGTGTCTGATACGGATACTTCACTACTTTTGAAGAGTCCATGTAACAGAGTTTCCTGGGTAATACTTAGAGGTACTCGACGAGGTTGGTCCTTACCTGGTGCCTAGAGTCACAAGTAATGATTCCCTTAGACACTTAAGGAGTCAAATCTCTCACTTAGCCATGCCTTTGATTGGTGTGGCTTGTTAAATTTCTAATGCAAACATTAAATGCATTCGGTTGGGCAACAACAGCAGTAGTTGAGGTATTAATGACTCTAGTCAGAGCATTAATGGTGATTGTAAGGGTCTTTGTCATAGCATGTGTTCACCATCCCTTTAGCTAGGCTTATTACTTGAGTTAGGCATTTTCAGACTTCTTATCCACAATAAAAAATCCTTCAAAGTGTCCCAAATGTAGTCATACGTATTCAAGAAGGCCCTACCTTTATCTCATTCCATACTTAGCAACTTTGACTCAAGGTTGTGAGGTTCCACCTATTGTAGGTGGTGTTCTCAAGATTTGATGACCTGGCCCGACGTCAAAGTTTTCTTTGGACTCAAGAATTGTACTCTCGAAGTTTGGCTACTTAGCGTGACGTCAGGGTTTTCTTTAGACTCGAGAGTTGTACTCTCGAGGTTTAGTGATCTGGCGTGACGTCAGGGTTCTTTTTAGACTCGAGAGTTGTGATCTCAAGGTATAGTGACTTGGCATGACGTCAAGGTTTTCTTTTGACTCAAGATAGGTCTTCTCGAGGTTTACTGGTCTGGCGTGGTGCGTCAGGGCTTTCTTTTGACTTTTCAAAGAGCCATATGGCTACTTCGTTGGGTCATCTTAGGCCATATTGGCGATGTTTGTTTTGACTTTTCAATGTGTCACATGGCTGACGCTATGCGACACCTACATTTAGTCCCTTTGCGCACGTGGCGCTTTATGTGAAGGGGTGCGCGTGCATAGATTCATGTAGTCATGCATTTTGAAAAAGACAAAAAAGAAACGGTCAGGCAATAGCTTTATCTTCTTCTTCCATCTCTAGTTGTCCATTGTTGAAGTATGACATAAAAGAGGGAGATTTGTAGAAGGCTTTCTTTGTGCTGTTTCTGTAAGCATTTTATGTTATGTTCATTCGCCATTTGGTAAATGCCGAAGAGCAAATTGAGTAAAAAGGACCAGTCCCCTCCTCGTTTTCGGCTGGATGTGGAGTGGCATAGGGTGCTGTTCTTTGGGGAGCACTATTCTTTTATATCATGCTGATCGTTTTGGGGAGGAGGGGCTGCCATTAGAGGAGGTTGGGTTACTATAAGAGGAGGCGGAGTTGGATGTGGGACTGCGTATTCCGGTGGACTCGGTGCTTTGATTTAATATTAAACAAGGGCAGTTTCCATACTCATTCATTGATTTTACGAGTCATCCCAATCCTAGTTATTTTTGGGATGACTGGACAGATTTAGTGTTGTCGTCGCCGGAGAACGAGGGATACCTGAGGTTGACGAGGGTAGTGAGGATGTTTTGTTCACTATCTATTCCTTGAGATCTTGATGGTTTGGGTGTGTTAACATCTCGATGGAGTGTTTTGATGTAAACAGCACAAAGAAAGCCCTCTGCAAATCTCCTTCCTTTGTCTCACACTGCAATAGAGGACAACTAGAGAGGGAAGAAGAAGATAAAGCTGCCGCCAGACCTTTCTTTTTCAAAACACATTACTACATGAAAACACACGATATTAAATACACCTCAGAACTCAAAGGGCCACTCAAACAAAAAAACTACGATAATAATAACTCAAACCATCGTTTCACTCACGTCAAATAGAGCGTCATCTATGCACGCGCACCCCTTACATGAAGTGTCATGCGCGTAGGGAGACTAAATGTAGGTGTCACATAGCGTCAACCACATGGCACGTTGAAAAGTCAAAACAAGCATCACCAACATGATCTAAGATGACCCAACGAACCAACCACATGGCTCTTTGAAAAGTCAAAAGAAAATCCTGACGCCCCAGGTCAGTAAACTTCAAGAAGGCCTGTCTCGAGTCAAAGGGAAACGATGATGTCATGCCAAATCACCAAACCTCGAGAATATAACTCTGGAGTCTAAAGTAAACCCTAACATCACGTCAAGTTACCAAAACTCGAGATTACAATTCTTGAGTCCAAAGAAAACCTGACGCCACACCAGATCATCAAATCTTGAGAGCACCACCTGTAACATTTGTGTTAACAACCATCTACTCCAAAAGCTTAAGTTGTTAGAGAGGGTGTAACTTAAATATATAAATCCTTCAACAATTTGGAAACTCACAGCTTCGAGTCAAAGTTGCTAAGCATGGGGCGAGATAAAGTTAGGGCCTTCTCGAATACTTACGAATACCATTTGGGACACTTTGAAGGATTTTGGATTGGTGGATGAGAAGTCAGAAAATGCCTAACACGAGTAATAGATAGGCCTAGCCAAAGGGATGGTGAACACATGATGTGACAAAGACCCTTACAATAATCATTAATGCTCTGGTTAGAGTCATTAATACCTCAACTACCATTGTTGTTGCCCAGCGGAATGCATTTAATGTTTGGAATAGAAATTTTACACGTCACGCCACGCCACTCAAAGGCATGGCTAAGTGAGAGATTTGATTCCTTAGGTATCTAAGGGAATCACTACCTATAACTCTAGGTGTCAGGTAAGGACCAACCTTGTTGAGTACCTCGGGATATTACCCAGGAAATCTAGGCGGGCAAACACTAAGGGAGAGTCAACTCATACATTAACTCCCATAACATCAAGGATCTGTCATGGAGGCAAACATCCCTACCTCCACTATAAATCCCATTGGCTAGTCTACTTCTCCTCCTCCATCCAAATCATCTCTCTAGGTCCCTCATATTTGTGCTTTGATATCTCCATTTATTACATCTCATTTAACGCTCCCCTACATAAGTTATGGAATGAGATTTTGGATTATAATAATACAATGAAACTCATCTTTTATTTTTTTCCTTATTCAGTCAAGACCATATTACTAAGTCTCAAAAGAACATTTTCTGAAGTTCTTCGGAATTTTTTAAAGAATGTTAGGTATCAAATTACAACAATTAATTTTGATTTTATAGTGTTTTGGTTTGCAGAAGGTCCATAAGCAAGTGTGAAAGGGATGAGTTAGTTGATACATTAGAGATGATAGATCTTACCTACAGCACCAAGTACATATATATCTTATTGCATTAATGTTAATTGTGAAAGAATTTTACCACAGGGCTATTGACCTGGGTGGGATAACATCTATTCGCCAAAGAGAGGTGATTGTTCAAGCCCCATTGCGGGAATTTATGGTTGTGTCCATGTGCGAGCATCTAATTTATAATATTTTCAAGCTAAGGTTTGCTTATTATTAGGCTGGTTTTGAATCATAAAGGGAATAATTCAAGATGTCGTAACCCATTCGATGTTAATCAGATCATCAATGTAATAACAAGATCACAGGGTGCAGAACATGTGTGTCCAAAATTGTGGTGTCTTGGCTAAAATTGCCATCGAGTATAGGGTCAAGATTTTCGACACAAGTCTTCTGCCATGTGCTAAAGGGTGAAAGATATCCTAGTCAAAAGATTTTGACATGGTATATGGAAAGTTCAGGAATAACAATGCATAAGTAGATGTGATCATGGTTTCACTCACTAATAATCTTAATGCAACCTTGCCATTAGTCATGAGTCATCGGTCCTGTCACAAAACTCAAAAGCTGAAAGTGGGCCAAATTTTCTCTTGATATCCTAGTTAATGATGACAATTGAGAGAATCTGAAAAGTTTTTCAAATTCTGATTAAATTGAACTTTTTACTCAATAATACTTGAATATGGTATTGAAATATATATAACAACATAAGAACACTTACAAAAATTGCAGAGGGTGTATTTATAGTACTGATTATAAAGCATATTGACATTTTGAGTCTCTTTGTATTATAATCGTTTCAAACTCCTACATATTCAGTTATAATTGATTTGTACTGTTAAAACTAGAGCTTGTTTCTCGTGTTTGGTTTATGCACAAGCTAATGGGTCCCAACAAAATAGTATATTCGTCTGAGTCTTAAAAATGAAATATAGAAATACCCTCTTTTCAAAGAGGAACGAGTAGAAACTGTGCCCAAGTATCAAGTCAATTAATTACAACCTAAGACATGACATGTGAAAATCAAAATATGGAGTTGTGCCAAACACTTATACAAGATAAAGAAATAGAAAGATATATTGTTTACAAATTGCTAAGTATTAACCTCAACTTCAACTTGAGAGGAACTTTGTAACTTTCATTATTCATCAAGGAGTCTATGAGTGAAGGTTGAACTAACTACGAAAGGTATTTTTTCCTTTCTTTCTGTTTTGTGAGGAGAGAAGTTAGGTGGCTACGCACTGTAATGACTTTCAATACTCCGAATTGCAAATTGCATATCTGTTGAACTATACAGTAACTACACATGACTACTATTCTTAGAAATTCAAACTATTTAGGGCAGCTTAACTTCACTACAAGTTACAAAATTAAATGTACTCATTGTAAACTTGAGTTGGTCTGTCCCACTCATACAGGCATTGGTGTTACACATCTACTAAAATTTGGTAGTGTTTACATGTTCCTTGGTGGCACAATCCATGGGCGTAAATGTAACTCCAAATTTAGAATGCTTGACTTTGAGTCTGTGTCGTGCTCTAATCTTTACAAGTTACATATCAGGTAGACTAAGCCTTATATCCTAAACAATGTTAAGGTTGTTGAGTCATTCTGTACTTATTGTACTATGTATTCTTCACATCCGAAACTCAATTCCTCTAATCATATGTATTATCCCTGAACATTCACTGCGCTGAAAAACCACATGTATAATTGAGTTGAACTATGGTTTTTCCCATCTGCTGACATCAGAATACCAATAATGACCTGAAGACCAAGTTTCTCCACACGCCTTCACATTCGACACACATAGCATAAGCAATCCATATGCTTCCAACAGCAGGAAACAATTACACCAAGTCAAAGTCAACCTAAGGAAGATGGTATTCTACTGCAATCCACCACAAAATTCTTCCTGCTGACCTGGTAACATAAAAACCTCTAGATTTCAACCCCCACATTAATAATGGTATGCCCTTGATGAATGAATGATTTGTTTAAACGAACACATTAGCCAAGATGAAGGCGGCATCATAAGAAAGATTAGTCATTATAAGCATTTATGAGAAATTGGTATCTGATATTTAAATAATTAACCAGATGATCTAATAAATGGAGCAACATGCTTAGACAATTTCTAGCTTTCTGCTATACATGTTAAATATACTAATGACTTTAACCAATTAAACTCTATTGTATCATCAGTTACACCTTCTAACCACCAACCCAACTGAACTCCACTTTATGATGAGTTTCACCACATAATTACTAACTTTGTTATATCTTACAAAGATAGAAATAAACAAAATCCATGCAATCAAGTAATTTTCATATGTATGGTTCGAAGAACTTTTGTTGGGGAGTCACAGGCATAATTTGTGTTTTTGAGTTGATGGCTATCTTGAGTTGATGGCTATCTCCCTTTCAGAGTCCAATGGTTTCAGAATTTTCCACTAGACTGCCTCTTTAAGTATAGGTGCCAAATGAGACTGAGCTTCAATCCAGATAAAATTAGGTTGGTCATCTTTTCCACAATGAGAAAACAAATAAAAAGAAGCAAAAGATTTTCAAATTTCTATTGGAAAAGAAAACAAGTTCAGCCATGAAGTATGGAAATTTGGTAAATATTGGAAAAAGTTGGATCAAATTAATACTAAAACTGAAATTGAGTGCCAGAAAACAAGAATTCATACTATAACCAAATCAGATTATAAACAGTTTCCCCTACTTATCAAAAAAAGATTATAAACAGTTTACCCAAAAGTTAACAATTGTTGTGCACTTATCTGCCTGCTTATCATGAAGGGTATTGCCACACAGTGGAAGACATATCAAAACACTACCAAATCAAAGCCTCAAAGAGGACAAATGTGAAGAAACTTACATTTATGGTGCTCTTTTGACATAGCAAGCTCGACACCGGAGACTGCAGAAAACACTGCAACAAACAGCCATAATAATCAATCAAAACCTAGTAACTAACAAAAGCACAAATGCCCAAAAGCCCAAAAATAGGTAAAACCCACAAGAACCAGAGTTATTGGCATACCAGAAATAGCAGGTGTGAGGACACCATCACCAATCACCATAGAAGTCCCAATCAAAGCCAATATAAGCAAGCATCTCTGCAACACTCTATGCCTCTCTAGTGTGGATTTCAACCTTGACCCAAAAGTTGTTTGGGCAGGACCAGTAATAATATCCTTCTTATAGGCTGACAATTCTTCATCTGCTAATTGGCAACTGGGCAATGAGCTCACTCTGGCATGGCGGCATAGCAGCGAATACAAGGCGAACGTGCCGCCTTCGCCATTATCGTCTGCTTTGAGCACAATGAACACATATTTGAGAAGAGGAACCAGTGTAAGGGTCCAGAAAACAAAGGACAAAACCCCATAAATCTCTTCATTGGTCTCTGAGTGTACAATGTCTTCATCAAATGTGCTCTTGTACACATACAGAGGAGATGTACTCAAATCTCCATACACAACACCCAAACTCTGATAAGCCAAGGTCAAGACTGTCCTCCAAGACTCTTTCTGCAACAAAAAAAACACACACACACAAAACATGGTCAGCAAAATCGAAATGGGTTTGTTCCAAAAAATCAAACACCACAAAAATTAACACACACCCATCTCACCTTAACATGATTCTGATAAAACCCACTTTCCAGATCCATGATGGGTTGTCTCATACCCCCAAAAAAACCATTTTTATCGTCAATTGAAGAGGTTCAACGATGACCCATTTGTGAAAACACCCTCCTCGGTAAACAACTTCAAAGAAATTCAACAGTAATATACTAAAAAAAGTATATCACCAACTTGTAATTATTAGGAAATTAGATTGTTTACCGGAGGTTATGTAAATAGCAGTTCAACTACTATCAATTAAGAACAAACACGAAAAGCCACCACACCAGAGTGCTGCAAAAGACACAGACAGAGAGAGAGAGAGAGAGGACACAGAGGAGAGAGAGAGATGGGTTTCGTGGGGGTGATTTGCTACGTGGAATCAGAGAATAAGACTAGAATATTTTGCGTATGACAGTTATTATTTTAGAGACAGAGAGATAAATATTTGTGATATTACGTTCCTCATTTCGATTGTTTCATTTAATGGGTTTGTTTCTCTTTCAATGTTGTTTAATTTTTTGGATTTAATCTGAATTCACACACGCTTGGCAATGAGATTTGGAGAGAGAGCGAGCTCTGCAATCTAGCAAGGCAAAACGGGTATGGATCTGAGTTTGACTGTTAATAGGAAGTTAGGAACAATCTCGATTTTGAACCCTCTGATTTGGACCAGTTGAGTTGAACATGTGTAAATTGAAATTGAAATTGAAAATGATGGGTGAATACATTACATGCACAATTTGCACATAACAACCATTACTTGCATTAATAAAACAACACATGCTAATCTAACTAAAAGACTTTCATTTCATAACCTAATTGCTTTGACATGGCATTTCTTGGGCAACCTGTATTTAAAATTAAATTTAATAATGTCTAATTTTGCAAGCGAGCGAGCATTCTCGTCATAATTTTTTTTAGTTGTGATTGGGCTCACTCCTTCTTTCTCACTATTGAATTTGGTGCAAGTCCAAAATCAAATCTTTACCTATTTTATAATTCCCTCTTGTGTTTTCAAAAATTATTAAGGAGTGTTAATTATAATCAGCAATTGTCTTTTTATAGTCGCTATTAAGATTGATTAATTTTAAATACATTAATTATTAGAGTTTCTATTTTCACGGAGTCCTACAAACATTATTTTTTTTATACAAAAACCCTTTAAAATTGTTTAGTCTTTCTTCTTATCTCTTATTTTAATCGATCCATATAAAGATGTGTGTGTGTATAAAAAAAAATATTCAAAATTAGTTTTATATACGTATATATTTCTTTATACAATCATCCTTGGCCTTTTCTTTTATTTTCTTTTTTTAAAAAAAAAATCCATTTATACAAGGATAGTTGTAAAAATAAAAAAACAAAAACAAAAAGAAACACTCACACACACACACGCGCGGAGGAAGAAAAAAAAAAAAGAAGAGAATTCATTCACTCTAGATAGGTGTAAGAAAATTTATATAATCGATCTCAGAATTCATCGTTTTTTTTACCTTTCTTTTTTATTCTTTTTGGATTTTTTTCTCGAATCTTTTTTTCTCCTTCCTTTTATTTTTTCATATTCGAATCCATCTGAATGAATTATCCATCCTATCTATATTTTTTCCCTTTTTCAGAATTAACACTAGTTATATATATACGCACATATTCTCATATGGATCGATTAAAAAAAGGAGAGAAGAGGAAAGACTGGATAATTTAAAAAAGTATTTTTGTCTAAAAATAATAATGTTGGTGGAGTTCAATAAAATAGAAACTCAAGTAATTAATGCATTTAAAATTAATCAATGCTAACCGCGATTGTGAATGAACAATTGCTTGCGCGACTGCAATTAGCACTCCTCAAAACTATATTAACATTTTTGTTTGTTTGACTTTGTTAACATTAGTTTGATTTTACTAAAATGTCCTCGATATTATTTCATTAATGTTGTCTTTGCATAGTCATAACAAAGATTAAATATACATTTAAATTTATACTTGTTGATGCTTAGTAGATTTCATCACCATAGTTCGAAGACCAAAATCTTTATCCAAGAAAGAGTAATTATCAATTTAATCAAGATTAAAATAACCTCTCTGGTATTTTAAAAAGCTATATTAGCATTTTTGTTTATTTGACTATGTTAACATTAGTTTGATTTTACTAAAATGTCCCCGGTATTATTTCATTCTCAATAAGGAAGGTAATGTTGTCTTTGCATAGTCATAACAAAGACTAAATAGTAGGTGCATATAAATTTCTACTTGTTGATGCTAGTAGATTTCATCACCCTAATTCGAGTTCAATGGAAGGGATATTTCTGTAGCCTAGGATAAACTTGAAGGAAGATCAATGTATATAATAATATTCTAATAATCATACTGATATTAGCAAGATATTTTAAATATCTTTAGAGACAATTTTTTAAATAGAAAATTTTCAATTCAAACTTAAGTAAACTTTCAATTACGTAAAAGGTTTGTCTAACTTCGTCTACGAATTAAATTAAACATGAGTTGACGGACCAAAAATTTTTATTTTTGTGTGTGTGTGTGTGTGTGTGACACGTGAAGGTGGTCATTAGTAACATCCAAATCCCAATTTAACGTATATGAATTTCTATGAATTGATAGAGTACACGATAAGTGACTTTTAAAAGGTTGTACTTCAAACTTGTGTTTTTCATTGTTTTGCTTTTTAGTGAAAGATTAAGACCCTTAAATTGAATGGCATGGAGTTGACTAGTCATTTCGGTGCGTGAATTGTTTAAAGGCTGAAACCATTGGATTAACAAGAGTAGCCCATGTTTTACCCGTTTTAAGGAAATAATATCTTGAATTTGAAAGAATGAAACTAGCATTTTAGATTTAGGAACCGAAAAAATTACTCATCTGAATGTCTTAAAAACACTTTAAAACAAGATATTCTAAATGGTTGAATTCATCAACGAAATTCACTTGATTTGCATAAACATTTAATTCTTATTCAACGAATTTAATTGACATGGATTAAGCACGCCAATTCACGCGCCTCGTAACATGTAAGCAGTAAGGGCTCGAGAGTGGATCACACACATTATTAGCAAATAAAATAGATAAAAGCGTACACGAGTAAAAATAAAATTTATGTGGTTCCAAATATTGCCTAGACGGTCTTTATTTTAAAACTTGATTACACACTCTCTCTTCTAACAAACTCAACTCACATTTTTTCTCTTTACAATTATTTTTCTCTTTCTACCCAAACACATCTCTATTTATAGAGTCTTCAAAACTCAATTCTTTGTTATATAAGAATTTCACAACTTGATTAGAAAGAGTTACGATATCAATCACAATTCTAAATTTCAAACTAAAGCGGAAACTAATTTTAATTTTGAGCCAACAGTGAGAAGTCAAAATAGTCAACATATAATCCAAGTGACACAAGGCATACCACTGAATAAATCTCGAGGAACTCTTACTCAAATAAATCTAGAGTTTATTAAAATAACTTCGAGGGGCTCTTTCCTATAAACAAAACTTTAGTCATCAAACCGCAACATTCTTATCCATATATAGATAAATCTTTAGTCAAGAAAGCCTCAAAGAGTGCTTTTTATACCGTAAACTTCGAGTCAACAAAACTTAGAGAAGTTCTTCCTCGTAGCTAAATCTCAAGTCAACTCTTACAAACCTTTAAAAAAGAATAAATTTTGAGTTCCTTCCACCACACAACCCTCGAACCAATAAATTTCGAGGAGTTCTTTCCCATAAATAAACCTTTAATCAACTCATATAAACCTTGAGGAGTTCTTCTTCACAACATAAACCTTGGTGAATAAACCTCGAGGAGTTCTTCTTCAAAGATTGTTAATGTAAGATTTTGTCGTGATCGGGAACGATGTCATTTCCTGAAAAACAGAAGTGGTAACCGAGAAAAGGCACTAGTTTGGTATCAGTTGGGTACACTCAGATGATCAAGTTAGTACTATATCACAATCACAAGAAGAAGAAAAGAGTATTTTGTAAGTAATTTTTGCCGTACGTTGATATACCCCTCTTTTTATAAAAGAGTCTGGGTAGTAGTGTCCAACCATGGGACTGATTCTCTTACCTTATCCACTATGAACTAGGAGAGTTATCCTTATCTGCTTATCCCGTTCTTTGGACTTCCATGTCATCCAAACTCCCAATAGAATTCAAATTCCATGTTGAGTTTATGGCTCAAAAACTGTTTTGGAATAATTGGACCATATCCAACTTCAGCATACCGGTCCAACATGGTTGTAGACTGAAGATTGAGATTCTGGTGAAATTGAACCAATCCATCGTGCCTATTAAGTGTAGAAGACATTTTCCTATTCCATTTAGTAACCCGAAGGCTTAAGGAGCAAGGCTGAAGATTTGGAAAGGAAGCTGTGACTTATTAGGCTACTATTTTAGAGTTGTAATTGATGTGGTAACTCCTTATAAGTAAGTTGCGGAATTGTTATCCAATAAGAAATTGTGTTTAAAGACTCTACAAATAAAGATGGGTTTGGATAGAGATCGGAAGTGTGAGAGAAAAAAATTAAGGGGTTAAAAGGGTAAGTATTTTTAAGAGAGGAATGAGTATATCTAAATCATGGGGATGTAACCTGAAAAGAAAAGTTTGAAAGAGGATTCTGGTATTCTTAGGCCCGGAAAAGAACAGAATGTAGGGAAAAAGGTTTTGGTATCCTTAGGCCCGTGAAAGAACAAAAAATGGGAAAAAGGGTTTTGACATCCGTAGTTGTATATCATATTCTTTGATACATAATAGTAAAATCTCGCTCTCTATGGACGTAGCCATAGAATTTGGTGAACTATGTAAAAATATTGTGTTGTGCGTGAAAGTATATGATTGTTATCTCCATATATGCTTGTGTGATGATGTAATGATGATGCTTCCACTGTGTATGACGAATGAAAGATTTAATTCTCAACAACAACTGGCGATAGGAACAAGTAAAATCCCATATCAGTTACCCTCATCCCCAATCTTGCTCATTGAACATTAAGTTAGTTTTGTTTCTTCCTAATTAATCGGGCTGGATAATAACAAATAAACAACAATATAGATGTGTACGTATAAATTAATGAACGCTAGTGTATATGGTTGTTGGCTCATGGCTCATATAGTTTTGTGTGAATGGGTTGGCCTTACGGGAGTAAAGGTGGCTGACCAAGGGATTTTTAAAGATTCAGGATAAAACATGACTAGTTACCTTTGTGATTATGTATGTGACACTTTGTATAAGTATTTAGTTTAGAGATTGAGAATTAGAACTAATCCCGCCTTCAAGTGTTTAACTTTAGTCAATGGATGGAAAACCATGTGCCATGACAGGAATCTCGAAAAGTGAATCTTGCCCCATTTGTTACCAATCTATACTACTTATAATAGTGTATGCATTTATATATATATATATATATATATATATATATATATATATATATATATACATCTTTCATATTTTTTAAAATAGAAAATTATTTTGTTTCCTTGTGTTAATATACACACATATACATACATATACAATTATTAAGAAACTCTTCCTCTTTCTTACAAAACTAAAAATCTACTATTAGTAGTTAAGAAGTTAGCGAGCCAACCCTCGAGTTTGTCTGGTTCATTCAATGAGCTAAGCTTTTCTTAAAAAACTGAAAACTCTTGACCACCATTACTAAGTTCATCCAATAAGCTAAAGTCTATCTATTATGACATCGTAAATATGAAGTTATCCCTTACTCCCTCGAGTTTGTCTGGTTCTCGTCATTCTCCTAGCTCCTCTCCTCGGGACCCATTTTATTGTGCATAGTATTATTTGTATTATTATTTATCACCTCATTTTCAAAGAACCAACAACTTTCCTTATTGATATTTGGGGTGTTTGGGAGAGGCATGTTATTATTATTATTATTTTTTTGCCCTAGCAAGAAAACAAGCCATACGCCATACGGCATCTACAACAAGATCATCAGGCAAAAACAGAGGATCAAAAACACATAAAACACCATCCCAAAACTAATACCTCTTATAGTCAAGATCAACAGTTTTGACAATACAAAGAAAAGGTGCCAGCTATAAAAGGAAAACCACCACAACAAAAGAAAAAAACAGTGCTAGAGAAAGACCCCATGACGTCAGTGATGAACCCACCAAAAAAAACCATCGGCGAGAGGACCAAACACACCAGCACAGGCACTAGAGACGGCGTACATCGACAAAGGACGCAGATGCATCAGATCCACTCCCAGTGCAAAACACCAAAAAGCTCCATAAAGGAGCAGACAAACAAACCCAACTCTGGTGACCCAGCAACCATCTACCCTTAGAAACGGCGCAGATCAGGAGATCGGGAATAAAAACTCACGATGAAACATGAGAGACGCTGCTCACAGCGAAACCTCGACGACAGCGAGGAGAAACAACAAAAAAATGGCGTGAATCCACTCACCGAACAGGCTTTGTACAGCACGCCAATATTATTAATCAGTGGGTGGCCAAGATCGGGACCTCCCCACTCCTATGGGAGGGAGTAAGGAGGAAGCAGATGGAGGAAGGCGAGGAGCGGTGGCTAGGGTAGAGAGAGACGAGAGAAAAGTTGGGTAGAGAGAGGCATGTTAGAAAGACCTAATATTAGACATTATTTTGTAGAGCGGTTGTTTTTGAATTTTTATCACTACATCAACACAATGTCCTTTTCACTTTGTTCCTCTACCTCTCGCTATGTAGGTTGAAGTTTGAACCCTCAACTTCTTTTTTTTTTTTTAAGGAATTGGAGAAGGAACGAGGATCCTCTCCTATGTCATTTTTGTCATATGCATGTCTTCTACCTAATGCAACAACTTTAAATTGAGAATGTAACAAGTATATAAATGTGTTAAATTTTTAATTTAATGGTGTTACAATGTATTAACATGATGTAATATGTTATATGAGTGTTGCAAATTCGAAATAGATGTGTTGGCATAATTTTTAGTATTATTGCATTGGTGTTAAATTTTGTGATATAATTATGTTGCATTGTGATGTAGTTATTCTGATACCACTACAGAATCTCCTAAACAAGAGGGAATCAGAATTCCTAAAAGGATACACCTCAAAGTAATGCATTGTGATAACTTTTTAAGTAGTTTTATTGATGATAATATTAAATTTGGTATGGAGGATTACCTAACAACAAAATAATGCATAATTTGTAATTAAGTCATATATTCTAATTTGAAAATTTATGAAAAAACATATGAAAGCCATATTATTTAAGAAACTTAAAAGTTATAAGTTCCTATTCTCTAATTATTTGAAATTATTTTAGAATTTTCAAAAGAAAAGAAAATTATCATAGCTAGTAGATGTATAAATAACTCGAGAATTATTAACTTATGCAGGATAAATTCGGGATTCATTTATATGAACTTCCCATCAAATTAAATTCTAAAAGTTTAGGAAAATCAAAGAGTATCATTATCTTCAGCAAGTCGAAAAATCTAAATAGATTGATGTGCATCCAAGGACGGAGCTACATGGTTCAGTGGGGGCAATTACCCTTCCTGAATTTTTTCTTTTTTTGTAATTTAGCCTTGTTAATTTAATTTTTTAATTATACACCCATAAAATATTACTATTATCCCCTCAAATTACTAAAAAAAAACAGTATTACCCCCTCATCTTATTTTCTGGCTCCATCTAGCGAATTTGAATTCCCATAAAAGTAAATCGGCAGGGGTGTACTTATTGTCAAGATAGATACATATCTATCTATATGTACATATCTATCTATATATATATTAATGTGCAAACAAGTAGGGATTTGTCTGTCAATACATTTGTCTTTGGATAGATTTGGATTGAATTGTATTTTGAGGGTCTTGTTAATCCCTACTTGTTTGCACATTTACAATTCAATCCAAATATATCCAGAGACAAATGTATTAACAGTATTATGAAGGCTTGAATAAAAAATTGAGTAAAAATTTATCACCAAGAGCAACTTTATATTTTCCTTGAAGTTATATTCAACTAGTTTGACTCTAGAAGTATCCTCCCAGTCTTTGGGAAAATTATATTTAACTCATTGGAACTTTAAAGTCATAAAAGTTGAAAAGAGGTGTGTTGATCTTTTACCACAAAATCAGGATCAATAATTGAGAAGTGGTCGAAACAATTAGTTTCAGAGTTTTAGGAGAGAATGAAATAAAAATATATATATATAAAAAAATTTGTAAACTTTTCATGATGACGAAGTACTGACAAGAAAAGTTTAAGGTGAAACTTGCACTTTCCTTTTATTAACATCACTTTTAAAGTAAAATAACATTAATGCCCTTAAATCGTAGACAAGAGGATCAAGTACTAGAAGACTTCTATCATTTATACTAAAATAAAAAAAAAAAAAAGAAATACATTTTTTTATTCACCAAAAAAAATTTCATCCATCATGTGAATTTACTAAAATACATGTGATGTTTTATTGTTTTGACCAATTTGTAAAAGAAGATAAATTTAAAATAAGAAATTAATATGAATTTTAAAATTGAAAAAAAAAAATTCAATACCCTTTTATTGTTATTATTATTTTATCCTTACAAAGAACTCACATGCTCACTTATCTTTATAGGAATTAAACCCTAGACATTTTCTTTTGAAATGCAGAAAGTGCCTTGATGACATGTTCAACGTATTATTCAGGTAAGACGCTTGCATAATTTTTTTTGTTTTTTTTCTTGTTTCTCTTCCCCATTCTGCAATATCTTTTTTAATTTCAAAAAGTTGGAGAAAACTTTGTTGACCGTGCCATGATAATCCTTATAACGTTTTGCATATTCTATCATAATAATGATATGTAAATTATTTTATCTTAATTTTAAAATTATTTTAAATTTTGTCAAGAATTTAAAATTAAGTTTGTCAACTTATTCGTGGTGTAATGGTTTATAGTGACATTTTATTGTCTTTCAAAGTAAAAAGTCTAATAGGCTTAAAAAAAAAAAAAAAAAAATGCCCTTATTCTTTCACAAATCAAGTCTTAACTACCCAAAGTAATTTTTTATTTTTTTTATATAAAAAATTCATTTAAAGTTGTGGCTTATTAAGTTGGTCATGGCCCTATTTCTTATGATATATAATTTCAATAAGCCAAGTGTCACAATCTCTAGAATTTTATGGTTCCTTTGTTTGGATGTAAAAAATTTTTATAAGTGAATTTTTTTTTTATTTTTTTTTTGATGTATATTTTTTTAGTATTTGGTTGTAATAAAATATTTCTTTCAAAAAAATATATTAAAACGTAACAAAATTAATTTATCCATCAATTTTTTATAAGTTATTTTACACGTCCTACTTGATAGGCTCAACTTCAATATCAACCTCGACCTTTGCTAAACACTAAAAAATATATATATATTTTAAATTGAAACAAACTGAACCCTTAGGGCCCGTTTGGCATGCACTTTTTTTTAAGCCGTTTTTGCTGTAGGAGTGTTTTGGAAAAAAAATCAGAAACACGTTTGAGAACTTTATTTTGCTATGAAAATGTCAGAAATAAAAACATGCACAGTTATGATTTTGAGTCATGAACAGTTGTCGATATATATATATCTTTTGGTGTTTTAATTTTAGATCACTGTTCACGAAATATTTTAACATTATATAAAATAAAATAAGACCGTACCAAACATGTTTTTATTATCAAAATTAACACTGTAACGGTTCAAAAATAAAAATAGTTAAAACTAAATGCATGCCAAATGAGACTTAGAAATCTCAAAATCATGAAACCTTAGAAAAACAAATTGAAAACGCCACCTAAATTAAAAAGATTCCATGGTTGGGCAAGAAATTGAAATGGCTCCAATTGTTGTATTTTTGTGGAGAACATTAAAGACATGGGAAACGTGATTTAGAACACTAATATCCCCCAATAATAGGTGCGGTAGGACATGATTTGGTTAACATTATGATAGGAAAGACAGCTAGCAGTGTGTCTCTATTCATGAATACAAAACATTAGTGGTGAATAAGTCCATGTGCAGTTCATCTTG
This sequence comes from Cornus florida, assembly GCF_030987335.1. NCBI lineage: Eukaryota > Viridiplantae > Streptophyta > Magnoliopsida > Cornales > Cornaceae > Cornus > Cornus florida. The sequence continues at coordinate 50,878,004 of NW_026775572.1, forward strand.
TGTTACAATTATAAGAAGTAACAAGTTTCTACTTTCGCTTTGTATATTTATATCTACCATATTTATGTATCATTTATATCTACTATTTTAAATAAATTACCATAAATTCGCATTACACTTTTCAACATTTGCATTACAATCTTAAATAAAATGACAATGTTAATCTTATCTTTACAAGTAAATAATTATTAATATTTAATATTTTAAGTTTCTTTTGACAATACAAATAAAATAAAATAAAAATTGAATAATTTTTTTTAAGGGACCAAAAAAAAAAATTTTTGTTATGTTGAATAAATTGCCTCTTTTGGCTAGATAAAAAAATAAAAAAGTTACCTTTTAAAAAAATATCTCTTTTGACATGAAGAAAAAAAAAATCCCAAAAAATATATTTATTGGAATAAATTATCTCTATTGTCAAGATCCCAAAAAAATAATAATAATAAAAATTACAACAGGAAGATAATTAAAAAAAATTATCTCGAATAAATTATCTCTTTTGATAAGACAAAAAAAAAGGTTATTTTTATAGAATAAATTATTTCTTTTAACAGGAGCGGTAAAAAATTACCAAAAAATAAAGTTACCTCTTTTGACAAAATTGGAAAAAAAAAAAAAAAGAAAAAAAAAGGAAGAAAAAAAAGTCACTATGGAATAAATTATCCATTTTGACTGTCAAAAATAAAATTATTAGTATAGAATAAATTATTTTCTTTGAGAGGGCCTCCGGAAATAACAAAAAGAAAGGAAAAAAATAGTAAAGAAATTAAGGAAGGTAAAATAAATAAATAAATAAATTTGTATAAAAGGTAGTTATGACATTATAAATTAAAAGATTGTGCATTAATGAATTTAATGACTTTCTTATTATTTCTTCTATAAAAAATGACAAATATAATACAATTGGAGAAAGATGAAGTGGGAATATCGTCTCCCTAAATAAATTGCCATAAGTCATAAAGTTTTGTTCTCTATAGAAAGTCATAACATTGATGTTGATTTATTAGTGTCAATTAAGTTGTGTGTGTGTGTGTTTTTTTTAATTGTTATTGATAAAAAATTTAGGCACACATTTATTGTCATCATGAAAAATTGAGTTCGGAAAAGATATTACGGGAATATAAGATCCTTAATTATTATGTTAATAAAATCACCCTCTTACTTGTACGAAATGATTATATTATTGTTAGATATTTATTTATTTATTGTTTTTCCTTTATAGATCATAACAATTGTCTCCAATTTGTTCATAGAAAATTACAACACCACCTCTAGTTTTCAACTGTATTTGGTAGGTCTTGAACCTCCTCCGTGCACGGATGTACAAGGCTGCCCCACTGAATTCTTGTAACTTACATTACAGCCTATATTTTTTGTTAAAATATTAAAATTGTCCCAACTTACTTTTTGAAATTCTCCCATTGATATTTTTTTCTATTAAAGAAAGTAAAGTAGGGGACTTTCTCTCTCTAATCTCTACTATCTTACATCCATGGTAATCTGACTCTCTCTCATTTTCTCACTCCCCTTCACAGCAAAGAAAACAATTTTTGCTAATGAATGTTGTGAATAATCAATCGCACAGTGAATGAAAAATCAGTTGATGAGTGATAGGGTTACGGGTGCACAATTAATTGTTGGAACCCTAAATTGAACTGAATCATTACTTTGATAGGTTCTTTTATGATTTTAGGTTCCAAAATTAGGAACTGTTTATTTACCGTTTATATATATATATATAGAGAGAGAGAGAGAGATTATTATCAATAAATAATAATACAACACATGTCACAAAAGTGAATTGTGATTGGCAGTGAGTCTGTTCCCATAAGATGTATATATTTGTAAAGTTAACAGATTGTTTTCGCAATATTATCATAAGAGAATTATACTGAATCTATAACGACCTACTTCACCATATGGTATAATATTGTCTATTTTGAATTTGAGTCATTACGGTTTTGCTCTTGAATTTCACCTCAAAAAGCCTCATACCAATTGAAAATGACACACTTACATATAAGCACTTCACCTTTCCTCTACCCAGGCAATGTGGGACTTGTGCACTCGTAACTCGTCAGTGTGGTAACCTGACAGTATTTCTCGCACCCGCTCACAGCACACCCGCCCACAAGTTCATCACAATCCATCCCCCTTGGAGGCCCGACGTCTCCGTCGGCACACTTCCGGCTGGGACAGGCTCTGATACCATTTATAATGATCCACTCCACCACATGGTATGATATTGTCTGCTTTAGGCCTGATCCCGCATGGTTTTGCTCTTGAACTTCAGCCCAAAAGGTCTCATACCAATTGGAGATGACACACTTACATATAAGCACTTCACCTTTCCTCTATTTACCCCAAAAGGCCTCATACCAATTGGAGATGACACACTTACATATAAGCACTTCACCTTTCCTTTACCCAGGCGATGTGGGACTTGTGCACCCGTAGCTCGCTAGTGTGGTAGCCTTTCAGTGTCTCTCGCACTCGCCCACAGCACAACCGCCCACAGAGTCATTACAATCCACCTCCCCTTAGAGGCCTGACGTCTTCGTCGGCACACTTCCGGTTGGGTCAGGCTCCGATACCATTTGTAACGACTCACTCCACCACATGATATGATATTATCCACTTTGGGTCTGAGTCCGCACGGTTTTGCTCTTGGGCATTACCCCAAAAGACCTCATACCAAATAGAAATGATACACTTACATATAAACACTTCACCTTTCTCTCTCCCAGGCGATGTGGGACTTGTGCACCTGTAACTCGCCAATATGCTAGCCTGACAGTGTCTCTCTCACCCGCCCACGACACACCCACCCACAAGGTCATCACAATCCACCCCCTTGGAGGCCCGATGTGATACCCCTCGGATCCGAGACACAGATTGATCAGACTCAGGCCCAAACCCGAGGGAATATTAAACAATTAATATGTAATGTGAACACAGATGACAAAAGAAATTAAGAATAAATATTTAAAGCTGAAAGAAACTAAATTAAAATCATTTAGAATAAATACTAAAAAACCCGGATAAAAATAATCCAACTCCAAAACCACAAGGGTACAACACGGGAATCCATCCAATGAACCCCTAATAAGAAAACCAAATTGAAATAAAATTAGAAGCAATCCATAATTAAATCATAAAGAGAGATCCTACGTTGTCGGAAGAATGAGTGACCGTCTCTGCTCAGCACGAACAAGCTCAAGCCTGAAACTGACGTACACCTGAAAAATAGGAGTGGGTCAAGCCCACGAATAAGTTCTAACTTACTGCAATCCAAGCAAAGACTCGATACGCATATACACTCTAACCAACTCAACAATAACTATATAAGTCGTGTATATATAAATATCCACACTGTGGACTCTCCCTGAACTATGATACGGGTCTCAACCTGAGTAGAAGGCAACATGCAAAACGCACCTGAGTGGGTATGACTACCTAAGCCTAACAGGGTACACCACAACCAGCATAGCCAGTTACGCGTCCTACTGCACATACGCTCCCTAACCATTGACTCTGAAACTCAAACTCATGTCACGGTACCATAATAATGTATTTAAAATCCGTTCATAACCATCCATAATAAATCTAGTAAGTCGTTCAGTTTATTCAACTGCACAGACTTAACATAGATAACAAGTAATCCAGCTAGTCATTCAGCTTGTGTAGCTTCTTTGACTTAGCATAAATATAAGTAGGATTTAATTATAATCCATTCCCTTATTCCAATTCAGGTTAGATTTAGTATTTTGTAACTAACCCATTCCTGGTATGTCACCGTCCCATACCGGTACATACAATCCATTCGTCCAGAAGTTGATAATACAAATCACGAATGTAAAGACCAACAAGTTCACAATAAGCAGAGTCAAAGTATTAAATTGAACATGCTTACTTTACCCCATTATGCAGTTATCCAAGAATTTCTAATGCAGTCAATATATGTATAAGTAATTCATCCATTATAAGCATATAATCGTTCTGTAACCTAACATACTTACTCCAGTAACTGATAACTCTTATCATGAGATATATCAATCAATTCCATATTGAACAAATAACAAATAGATAAGCTATCATGCTTATATTGAATTACCAATGCAGAATTCTCCAACACCTGAGATTACACAAAATCCGTTTCCCCGTTCCTTATTCCATGGCAAGTATAATATTAATTATTTTAATTATCATGCTTGTCTACTATTTATCGGGACATAATTTAAACAAATTCCCATTCACAGAGAATAATTAACCCGAGCTTTAGAAATATTAAAATCCTCCACAATTGAAATAACAACAATTTTATCCATTATTAACTACTGTTCAAGTTATGAACATCTTTGGTTCATTATGCATTAAAACCACTCTCTGAAGTTCAACAAGGCTTAGAACATCTCTAAACACTCCAATATAGCTTCCAACAGAATCTGAAAACGTGAAAATCCAAGCCCCGTAGCCAAAACCGTCACAGAAAAACGAGAAACCAAAGAAACCTTGAAGGAGCCAGCTCCAACCAAGTTGGAGCCGCCTCCAAACAAGATGGAGCCGGCTCCAACCTATTTGGAGCCGCCTCCAAATCCTTTTAGAGCCGGCTCCATGATTCCATGGAGCCGCCTCTTCCCCTTCTCCTCCTCTCTGCTTTATTTCTTCCCCTGTGTCCACTCCGGCGACGTTCAGTTTGTCTGTCCTCAATTCCTAAGACTTCTAGGTCTCTAAATTGAGTTCCAGTATGTTCAATAGACAATTTAAATCTTTATACAAACCCAGTTATTCTTCGGAACACAACTTACACAACAAAACTTAAAACGAAATAATTGTTTATTTCTGAACACTCACTGATTAAAGCATTCAACCCTATGATCCAGTTTAATTCCACTGTATTCCCAAGTGTTCCAGATTAATTAAAACCCTATATACATCAATTTACATGCATTCAATTAAAGGTTAAACAGGAAAACCTCAAAACAAGCAGTTCTTAATCATATAACTACGATCAGTTTTAAAACATCAGAAACATGAAGACGCGGATTAATTTTAATCATTATTATCTTCCTGGAGTTGTATTAGACATGCAAAGAACACGAGCCAAAGGAAAAGAGTTAGGAGTAGAACTTGCCTTTGAGACTTTTGTTCAAAATCTTTACGTCGTCTTCTAAGTTTTTCGGCAAATCCCATTGTAATCCTCCTCTGTTCCTGCCTCCACTGTCGTGAATAGGGTTCTAAAACCCTAGGCAGAACTTCATGACGTATATTTATAGGTTTACACAAAACCCTAAAACCCTACACTAAATCCTTAGTTGGCCCATAGAAAACCTAATTAATGAATTATGTCGGCTACATACGTGACTTCTTAAAAGAACCCTAATCTAAATCTTTAAATGAAAACAAATAATTAAATTAAAAATAGTGTTTCAAAGAAATAAAAATTATGTCATTTAAACAACTTACCAATTTAAAATTAAGTCAAATAACTCAACTAATTCACATAAGTCAAATAATTCAAATAATTCAAATAAATAATTAAATAATTAAAAATTCAATTAAAACAATAAATTAAATACCAGGACTATTCTTTTGAAATTAGGGGTATTACACCCGACGTCCCCGTCGGCACACTTCTGTCACACCCCAAATTTTAATATAAGAACTACTTGTTCTGCAAATAAAATTTGAAATATAACTTCCACCCATTCTCAAATTACGATGAATAGAATTACGATGAATTACGATGAATCTAATCATAAAATTTATTAACCTGAGAGTCTGACAAATTTATACAAATAATGAATGGAGGTTAAATTCCCTCTAACATGATAAAAATCCAATAACCACTCAGTCAACTAAACAATGTCTCACAAATCACCAACTTTAATACAATGATCATAATAAAGGAAAACCGAGTAAAAATAAATAAATATGCAACGAACTAAAATCCATCCATGTCATGTGTCTCCATCACGTTCCTACTCTACGAGCACCTGAAATGTGATAATGGGGTGAGCTCATGAGCTCAGCAAGAAATGCTAAACACAATTGTCGTTCAGCAAGCTAATCTTACCTTATATTTCCATATATATAAGCAACTCAACAAATGCATTAATTAAATATGCATAACCCAGTTAATTATAAACTCCATAAATAATCATCATTTACTTTTAATAAATCCATATATCCCATATGAGCCCCGGGCTCCCATCCAATAAAATGGTGTGAATCACAGTCCCTGACTACCGAAAACACACGTGTGACTGGATTGTACATCTACTCCCCAGATGATCCCTAATCACGTCCACACAATAAGGGCTCATTAGACTCATGATGATAATAAAATGGTAGTGCACTCCTAAATAGGCAGGTCCCTGACCATACCCAAAAGTCATCATAGGGTCAATCCCTGACTACCCCTTTGACTAATCCAAACTCATCAATTAAATATCAATTATGGTGAATTATGAAATGAATTAATAATTAATAATTTAAAATATTAATTAATGTATCAAACTATGCCTTTAATTAACCAACTATGAGAATCACAAATAAGCTTATATGGAATTTCCCACTTAACTATCACCTAGTCCAATAGCTTAAATTATCATCAACCATAACCGTCCTTAAACATAGCCTACTGATCTAGTCATGCAATTTCATTTATATATATATAATGATTAATCATGTGGTTTAATGGTCACAATCCAAAACACCTTACTCAGTTTTCCAACAAACATATCTAACAAATTAACATCATACTAACGTACAAACTCTATTGTTTAATGATACCCTGATATATCCCATCACATATAATTATGTTTAACTAATTAATTGTCATTCTTTTTTTTCTTTTTTCTTTTTATAACAGCAGTGAATAAAAGATACTCAACAATTCTATTACAACAATAACTCTAAATTAAAAAGAATTAACAGATGTATAATTATATATATCAACTCTCAAAACACCTATATAGAATCTATTTTAATTACTCAAACCATTAATCTGAAAATTAAAGTATACGCGTTTGTGGCCATTTATATCCAAAATATTGATTCTACAACTAAAGGTGAAAGAAAGTGATTCCTTAAAAAGTATCCCATCACAGTACCCATCATTGTAACCAAGCATAATAAAATGGGTACATTCCTATTCACTTTAATGAATAATTTATTTATAGCAGTGGAAACAATTTAGGTTTCATGCTTTAACAGGAAACATAGTATGTATCACATTAAAACTTTAAAGTAACTAAAATATACTAATTAATTAAATACAAAAGATCACGTTATACAAGTTCATGCAAATCTAATCTTAAATTTATCTTAGATTAATTTAACACATTTAACCTAACATATAATTTTTTAACTATTTTAATATTATTCCACATCGAGTTACGATTATATATAAAAATATAAAGCAATATTAACTTGCCTGGAAACGCTAATCCCTTCTACTACATGAATCTCCGATCACCGTCTCTCTTCCCAAAAACTGCAGGCAAGTACACGACGTCAGATCTCACTCACTCTGTATAACCCTATTATCTTTATCTCTCTTTCGATTTATAAAATAATGTAATATGATATACAGAGCAAGATAAACTTATAAAGAGTAATAATAACTGGTAGGTGAGATAATTTAGGATCCTTTTTTTAAAAATTTCAAACTTTTTAAAAAGGTAACATATTATCTCTAATATTCCTTAAATAGTTAACTAAATAAAAAAAAATACGGGTATTACATTCTACCCTCCTAAAAAGAAATTTCATCCACGAAATTTGCGTACCTTATTAGAAGAGATATGGGTACTTTCCTTCATTTCAGACTCTAGCTCCCAAGTAGCCTCTCTCTTATCCTGATGATTCCACTGCACCTTCACTAGCGGTATCTCTGCCCACCTCAACTGTTTCACCATACGGTCAACAATGCGAACAGGCGTCTCAACATAGGTTATATTAGAGCGCAACTGAACCTCTGTGCAGTCAACAACCTGAGTTTCATCCCTTAAGCACCTCCTCAACATAGAGACATAGAAAACATTATGAACAGCTGAGAGCCTGGGTGGTAAAGCCAATCTATACGCCACTTCCCCAATCCTCTCTGTGATCTCAAAAGGTCCAATGAATCGAGGAGCTAGTTTCCCTTTCTTCCTACTAAATCTCGTAACCCCCTTCATTGGTGATACTTTCAAGAACACCAAGCTACTCACACTAAACTCCAAAGCACGACGGTGTCGATCTGCATAACTCTTCTGTTGACTCTGAGCTGTGCGAAATCGATCTCGAATTATGGCAACCTTCTCCGTAGTCTCTTGCACCAATTCTAACCCCAAAAAAACTACCATCACTAACCTCAGCCCAACACACAGGTGAACGACAAGGTCTACCATAAAGTGCCTCATACGGTGCCATGCCAATACTAGCCTGGTAGCTGTTGTTATAAGCAAACTCAATCAGTGGAATGTGGTCCTCCCAATTGCCCCGGAAGTCTAAAACACATGCACGAAGCATATCCTTCAAAACCTAAATGACCCTCTTGGACTGGCCATTGGTCTGAGGATGAAAAGCAATACTCAGACTCAAAGGAGTACCAAAAGCTGCATGGAAACTACCCCAAAACCGAGATGAAAAATGAGGATTACGATTTGAAACAATAGACACCGGCACTCCATGGAGTTTAACTATGTCTCTAATGTAGATCTTACACAATTCCTTTACAGTATCAGTAGCTCGAATGGGTAGAAAATGAGCTGATTTAGTCAATCGGTCCACTATCAAACACACTGTATCATGGTTCTAAGATAATTTTAAGATTAGATTTGTATGAACTTGTATAACGTGATCTTTTGTATTTAATTAATTAGTATATTTTAGTTACCTTAAAGTTCTAATGTGATACGTACTATGTTCCCTGTTAAGGCATGAAACCTAAATTGTTTCCACTGCTATAAATAAATTATTCATTAAAGTGAATAGGAAGGTACCCATTTTATTATGCTCGGTTACAATGATAGGTACTCTGAAGGGATACTTTTTAAGGAATCACTTTCTTTCACCTTTAGTTATAGAATCAAGATTTGGATATAAATGGCCATAAACGTGTATACTTTAATTTTCAGATTAATGGTTTGAGTAATTAAAATAGATTTTATATAGGTGTTTTGAGAGTTGATATATATAATTATACATCTGTTAATTCTTTTTAATTTAGAGTTATTGTTGTAATAGAATTGTTGAGTATCTTTTATTCACTGTTGTTATATAAAAAAAAAAATGAATGACAATTAATTAGTTAAACATAATTATATGTGATGGGTTATATCAGGGTATCATTAAACAATAGAGTTTGTACGTTAGTATGATGTTAATTTGTTAGATATGTTTGCTGGAAAAAGTGAGTAAGGTGTTTTGGATTGTGACCATTAAACCACTTAATTTATTATTATTATTACTATTATATATATATATATATAAATGGAATTGCATGACTAGAAGAGTAGGTTATGTTTAAGGACGGTTATGGTTGATAATAATTTAAGCTACTGGACTAAGTGATAGTTAAGTGGGAAACTCCATATAAGCTTATTTGTGATTCTCATAGTTGGTTAATTAAAGGCATAGTTTGATACATTAATTAATATTCTAAATTATTAATTATTAATTCATTTCATAATTCACCATAATTGATATTTAATAGATGAGTTTGGATTAGTCGGAGGGTTAGTCAGGGACTGACCCTATGATGACTTTTGGGTATGGTCAGGGATCTGCCGATTTGGGAGTGCACTACCCTTTTATTATGGCCATAGGTCTAATGAGCCCTTATTATGTGGACGTGATCAGGAATTATCTGGGGAGTAAACGTATAATCCAGTCACACGTGTTTTTTGGTAATCAGGGACTATACTATTCACACCACTTTATTGGATGGGAGTCCGGGGCTCATGTGGGATATGTGGATTTATTAAAAGTAAATGATGATTATTTATGGAGTTTACAATTAACTGGGTTATGCATATTTAATTAATGCATTTGTTGAATTGCTTATATATATGGAAATATAAGGTAAGATTAGCTTGCTGAACGACAATTGTGTTTAGCATTTCTTCCTGAGCTTGTGAACTCACCTCATTATCACATTTCAGGTGCTCGTAGAGTAGGAACGTGATGGAGACACATGACAGGGACAGATTTTAACTCATTGAATATTTATTTATTTTTACTCGATTTTCCTTTATTATAATCATTGTATTAAAGTTGGTGATTTGTGAGACATCGTTTAGTTGACTGATTGGTTATTGGATTTTTATCATGTTAGAGGGAATTTCACCTCTATTCATTATTTGTATAAATTTGTCAAACTCTCGGGTTAATAAATTTTATGACGTGATTCATCGTAATTCTATTTATAGTGGATGTTTATTGAGAATGGGTGGAAGTTATATTTCAAATTTTATTTGCAGAACAAGTAGTTATTGGATTAAAATTTGGGGTGTGACAGTTTGGTATCAGAGCCTAAGTTAAGAATTACCTAGCTAAATGAAGTGATAGTAAGAATATGAGCATATACTTATACGAATTATTTGCTCTCTTACCATGCTCCAGTTTAAAGTATAAGTTACTTGTGAGACTTATCATTGACATTCCTTTATTGAAAATAGGATGTCAAGAGCTGGAAGAGGCAGAGGACGACCTGCTAGAGGTAGAGGTCAGAGAGGTGCTGGTCGTGGTGGTGTTGACTATGACAATGTTCTATTGGAGGATGCACCTTATGCGCCGAATCCTATGATTGGATTTATCAGAGATATACGCAAATTGGGAGCTGTTGAATTTGTCGGACCTACCGATCCACTTGATGCCGAGAAGTGGATTGAAGATATGGAAAAGTATTTTGAGATGATGGACTGCACTGAGGTGCAAAAAGGGAAGATTGGTGCTTTTCTTTTATCTGGTGAGGCCTTTTAGGGTAAAAATCAAATAGCAAAACCGTGCGGGCTCAGGCCCAAAGCGGATAATATTATACCATGTGGTGGAGTGGATCGTTACAAATGGTATCAGAGCCTGACCCAGCCGGAAGTGTGCCGACGGGAACGTCGGGCCACCAAGGGGGGTGGATTGTGATGATCTTGTGGACGGTTGTGCTATGGGCGAGTGCGAGAGACACTGTCAGGCTACCACATTGGCGAGCTACGAGTGCACAAGTCACACATCGCCTGGGTAGAGGAAAAGGGAAGTGCTTATATATAAGTGTGTCATCTCCAATTAATATGAGGCCTTTTGGGGTGAAACCCAAGAGCAAAATCATGCAGGCTCAGGCCCAAAGCGGATAATATCATATCATGTGGTGGAGTGAGTCGTTACAAAATCAATGTTTCACGATTCTATTCAATTTGATTCATGTTTTAACAATTTCGATTCTGATTTTAATTTTTTAAAAATCGTTAAGAACGGTTCCGTTTCGATTTATAAAACATACGGAACCGGATTGTGTCCTTCCCTAAATTATATATATATATATATATATATATATATATATATATATATATAATGAAACTATTGCTTTCAAAATATGAAAACTCATCAAGAATAATAATAAATTTAATCAATAAAATAGCAATGGATGTTAGCTTCTTTTTGTTTAGCACGATTAGTTTGAAAACTTTTATTCTATTATTAAAAAGCATCGCCCACTTGTATAATTTTCTGACTTCGTCACTGCTTCCCGTCCTCCTTCCTAGATTGGTAGAGAGACAACATGAAATCCAACAGCAACAAAAAAAAGTTGAATGGAAAGAAATGATTTGCTATCTGATTAGGAGAGAGTCAAACAACCCTCCATTTGGGAGAGTAGATCACCACTCGTGTGGATATTATATAGTAGATATTAGACAATCAAACAGTTGTATATTGCTTCTTAAATTGCCAAAACGACCAATAGGAAAGGAGACTAAAATATCTTTCCCTTTCCTAACAAATTGTGTACCGAACTACTCCCAACAAATCTTCAAAACTGAAAAGGAAATGAGATAGAAAATGTTGGAAAAAGTGGTGCCAAATTCCTCCAAACAAGTCTTTAAAATTGAAAAACAAAACAAAGGTAGAAAATGTTGAAAAGAAACATTGAGATTACTTTCAAGCATGAGAACAGGAAATAATTATATTAAAAGTTGGGACAAACTTCATCCTCATTCACATAAATATATATAGTGTCGGACTATGTATCACAACTCTTTTTGTTTTTTAATTTTCGATGTCTAACTGCAAGGTTTTTCAACTCATGAATTGGTTGAATAGCATAAAATAAAATTTTAAAAAAAAAAAAAAAAGAAAAGAAAAGAAAAAAAACAAACATATATTACTTATTTGTCTTATTTTCTTGGCCACAAAACTCATGTAAAAAGGTAATATATATATATATATATATATATATTCTGATAATTTTATTTTATTTTATTTTTATTTTGTTACCAGTTGATATAATTCTATATATATATATATATATTCTGATAAATTTTTTTTTTTTAATTTATTTTTTATTTTGTTACGAGTTGATATAATTCTATCTATAAAAATGAGTAATACTATAAATAACCATTGGTTCTTTGTGCAACTCCGGTACTAGAGTGTCTCTCTTCTTAAAGTGTCTATTTATCGCATCAACTGGTAACAAAATAAAAAATAAAAAATAAAAAAATTATCAGAACGTACTTAAAACGTTGCCTTACATAAGTACATTTGAATTTGAAGTATAAAATAGACAACTTAAATTTGAAATTCGAAGGAAGTTCAATAAGATCGACCTAAAACAATTCCTTCTCCAAGTCAACAACTCATATGCATGCATTTATATAATATATAGAGAGAGAGAGAGAGAGATATTATGTAATCCATGTCAAACAGTTATGTAAGCCATGTCAGAATATTCGCATATAATAAGTAATTATTAAGAGCAACAACTACTTAGTCGGCTGATTAGGTTGAGGATGAGCAAAGCCACCAAAAGGAAACAACTCAAGTTTAAGGCACTGTTTGTTAGGTAAAGCATCATGCTTATATATGAAGAGCAGTTTTGGCAATTTAACTATGCCGACCTAAACCAAGACAAACACAGTGCTTTACCATTTGTTTGGACTATCCAAAGACCATTATTAGTATTCAACATAACAACCACTCCTTATTTATTTATACACGTGCGTGCTTTATGTCTTAATCCATAGCTTAGAAGACCTATTGCAATATCTTATACGGAGTATATTTATATATATGCATCATTATATGAACATTGCGTGTGGGTAAAAAACCCTACCAAGTTTTGAAACGTGGACACTTTGAGCTTCAAATTTGAAGCTCGTCATTAAAAATATCTGATATGTCTCTTCTTGGTCTTCTATGATATTATTGCGACACGAATCCGAATTTACAATAGATACAAACATTTACAATAGATACAAACATATTACATTGAAAACACAACACAATACAATAATGTTCATTATTTCACAATGATATAACATTGTTGCATTTTTGATGTGGTGACTTCATTATGTGATGAGCGTGTTGTGTTTTTAATGTAATAACTAGGTGCTGCATGTGTTGTATTTTCAATTTAGGCTGGATGTAAAATATCAAAAAATTGATGTTTGGTTGTCAAAAGATTAAGTAAAATATTTACCAAGTACAATATTTTATTAAAATAATTAGTAACAATAACTTATAAATCTACTTTCGATAACTTATTTTACATGTCCAACTTGATAGATTCGATCACAATCTTAATTTAGACCTTTGCCAAATACAAATATATATATATATATATATATATATATATATATATATATATTATCTGGAAAAAATATATATTTTTTGAAAAAAATATTTTACATCGAAACAAATAAATAAGAGTTATATGTGCATCGAAATAACGTCTTTGTAAGGCACTTGAAAGTTTACAAGGGCCCTTGTAGATTTTTATTGGAAAAGAATGCAACACATAATTTTATGACCAAAATTCATTGATATTTATACTATTCTTCCTTTTTATATTGGCAAATTAAAATATTTTGTGTTGACCCAAACAATATGATTTTTTATTTTTCCAATTTAAACCAACACTGTATGGTACCTGCCCATGTTAACTTGTCATTGTCATGAAATCCCAACCATCTATCTGGACCAGGTTGGATGTGAGACCAAGATTGTTGGATAAAATTTGGGCAAATATCAATACTTCATCGACAAAAAAATGTACAATTACCTTTTTAATTAGGGCTTTGTAAATATGCAAGTTAAACCAAGTAAAATATTGTTCTTTTCTTTTCTTCCTCAAAAGTGCAAGCAACCACATACTCTCTACATATTTTTGTTATCCTGGAAACTCGAACACTCAATCTCCTCAAAGATTATTCAAATTTCACATAGAATAATTAATAAATGAGTTTCTAAATACGATCGAATTTAACTTATTTATTTCTTAAGTTGAACTTGAATGAGCCTCCGATCCACTACGCACTTGCTAGTACTGCAGGATGCACAAATACTTATCCTAGAGGTGCCGTGGCAGTATTGATAAAAAAATGGGACACAAATAAAAAGATCCTGGGATCGGAGTATAATATTTTATTTTCTGATTAGACATGTTTGAAAAAATTTCAAGACACAAGGGGTGGTTTTGTAATTGTTTTTAAAAATAATGGTTCTAAGTGAACTTAAAATATAGGGTGAATTGCAAAAATCCCTCCTCGACTTTCACCCGTTTACAAAAAAAAATTCCTTATAAATATCTTTAGCAATTAATCCTCCTCAACAATCTTGAGGGGTTATGTTAACTAACCTCTGTTAGAGTGATTGTGTGATAAAATTTTCAAACGAAACTACCCTTAAAATCAAAACAATACATTAATATTACTAAAGTACCTACCACTCACTTTATTTTTATTTTTTTAACTACATAAAACACTAACTTGATTTTGGTGGAAAAAAAAAAAAAAAACACACTTGTATCATGATTTTTTATAAAATAAGATAAAAAAAAGAGATATATATATACGAGAGATCCAAAAATATCAGTACCATAATTTTTTTTTATAAAATTTAAAAGTTGAAATTTATAATATTCTAAAAAATTATGGATATGCTAATATTTCACACCTGTTTTTTTATTTTTTATTTTTTTTATAGTCAAAAGATATTTCACTTAAATAACAAATATTTGTTTGGACTATCTTTAATTATTTATTTATTATGTAGAAAAAGCATTTATTATGACAAAATTTGATTTATTTCAACATCATAAATCTTAATCCCAATACTTTTCTATTCAATTGTGATATGTTACACACACACACATATATATATATATAAATGAAAAAAGCCACTTCCTCCTAATTATGAGATGACTTTGCCATGTAGTTTGATAAATTTTTACTTTTAAATTTTATAAAAAATCATGGTACTGATAAGAAAAAATCAGAGGCCTCGTTTTAGTGTTTTATTCAGTTAAAAAAAAAAAATTAAGTGGTAGGTACTTTAGTAATACTAATGTATTGTTTTGATTTTAAGGGTAATTTCGTCCGAAAATTTTATCACACAATCACTCAAACGGATGTTTTATGTTAAGAGTAATTTTATCCGAAAATTTTTCTCACACAATCACTTTAACAGATATTAGTTAAATGACCCCTCATAATAGTTGAGGGGGGTTAATTGCTCAAGATATTTATAAGGGGGGTTTTTTGCAAACAGATGAAAGTCGAGAGGGATTTTTCACAATTTGCCCTAAAATATATTATAAGTTAATTCAAAAACTGATATTACATTTTAGAAAATAAAAACATCAAACATATATTAACTCTAAGCTTCAAATTAGTGATTTTATTCATAATTATACAAATAAAATAGACAAAAACTATTTATACAAAGTAGTGCATATATATATATATATTATATTATCATTTTATTTATATAATCTTACCGAATTCATATCTTATTTTTTTTAAAATTTATCATATCATAATATTTATATCGTGTTATATTCGTGTGCCGTATAAAATTTGATTCTCTCATTTGTCATTTTCATTTTATATGCGTTTGCGATGTACCTTCACATCGTTAACACTATTTTATAATGCTATGTTACGCGATATAATTGTATCATTACGATATTGTGTTACATTATCGACACAAGATGTGTTGTATTTTGAGACTTTTGTAGAACATGATGGATGAGGGTAATGGGGTCCCATAATATACTTTAACCAATTTTTGAGTACGTAGAGAGAAAATATATATATATAAATAGATAGAGAGAAATTAGTGGTGGCATGGTAGATGACGAATGCAGTGTGTACCTAAAAAAAATTGAGTCATTAAGGGTCCCCTAATATGCTTTACCTAAAATTTGGTGCTGACCAACGCCTTTCGCCATTTAGTCAATGTCCGATGACGCCAAAATTGACACCCCACTCGATGAGTTGTATTGTGTGGACCCTCACAAGTCCATGACCAATTGTTGACGACACGTGTCGGACTGTGATGGGTTGGGCCCACCATTTCAGTGATCCAATTTTATGATGCAAACCCTTCATTTTGTCCACACCCATAGGTTAGGGCCCAATAGAATGAAATTTACAACAGATTAAAGTAAATAAGTAAATAGTGGGCTGGCCCGGATTGCATATGCAAATGGCCTTACTTTTGAACTTTTGATCATATAAAATTTTAATATTGGGGTTGTATTTTTTTGAGTGATAATAATCATAATACTGCTCAAATAAATAAATATAAAGTCAGTCCAATCATTCAAAATAAATAATAAACACCTTCTTGTGGGTCTTGTATCACATCATCACCTCTCATGTTGAAATTAGGATCCTCTGCTGTAAACGAGTCATGTTGTACCCATGCTGTAGTATAAATAACTTCATTTAAGGTATGTTTATTAAAAAGGTAATTTAAGAGTGAAACAGAACAACCAACGATATTAATGGTAAATTATTAAAAAATTAAAAATCAAAATATACTGTTTGTATCTCCCGTCCCCTTCCAATCTTTCTTGCCGATCACCGTTCCTATCAAAATATGTAACGCTTATTTTTTAGCTCCTAAAATTAAATTGAACAAAATATTGGATAATATGGTTCGTTATTGTTTAGCCTTTTCTCCTAAATTGTCTTCAGCCGACCCTCATAAAAACCAAAATCATTCAAGAGGCATGTTTTGCTAGTATACTCTTTGAATATTTTTAGTATTTGAAGCCCCTGCTCTAATTTGACTTACAAAATACCAAGAAAAAAGAACTAAACGAAGGGACTTGCTCCGGCAGGGAAACATATCTCTTGAGTGTCCCCACTATTAGTCACAGGTTTGTTATCATTGTTCTCTAGATGTATCCAACAAACTAACAGAGAAGTTACCATTCCTCAACCATTGAGATCGGAGAGAAATCGTGAGGGGAGATCGCAATGGTTGACAAGTATATTTTGATTTATATTTTTAAAATAATTTACCATTAACGTGATTTAAATAATTAGATATACTTTTTTAATCTTGTTCAACATGAATCTCAACACCTTAAATACCTTGAATCTTGTTCTCAACACTTTAAATCAATTGTAGACGTACATCTTTTAATCTTAACTTCTAAATCAATTAGGTACACATTTTAATTTTGTTCTCAACATATTTTAATCTTTATCTCAACATTTTTTAATCTTGTTCTCAACACCTTTAATCTTTACCTCAACGCCATTTAATCTTGTTTTCAACACATTTTAATCTTTACTTCAACGCCTTTTAATCTTTACCTCAACGCCATGTAATCTTATTCTTAACACCTTAATTTAATCTTGTTATCAACAACTTTAATATTTACCTCAACTTCATTTAATCTTACTCTCAACATATTTTAATCTTTATCTCAACACTTTTTGATCTTGTTCTCAACACCTTTAATCTTTACCTCAACGTCATTTAATCTTGCTCTCAACACATTTTAGTCTGATTCTTAACACATTTAATCTTTACCTCAAGGCCCTTTAATCTTTACCTCGACGTCATTTAATCTTATTCTCAACACCTTTAATCTTTACCTCAACGCCATTTAATCTTGCTCGATCTCAACACATTTTAATCTTGTTCTCAGCGTCTTTTAATCTTTACCTCAATACCCTTTAATCTTTACCTCAACACCTTAATTTAATCTTACTATCAACAACTTTAATATTTACCTCAACCTCATTTAATCTTGCTCTTAGTATATTTTAATATTTATCTCAACACTTTTTAATCTTGTTCTCAACACATTTAATCTTGTTATCAACAACTTTAATATTTTCCTCAACCTCGATCATTTAATCTTGCTCTCAACATATTTTAATCTTTATCTCAACACTTTTTAATTTTGTTCTTAACACCTTTAATCTTGTTCTCAACACCTTTTAATCTTGTTATCAACAATTTTAATCTTTACCTCAAAGCCATTTTATCTTGCTTTTAAAACATTTTAATCTTGTTTTTAACACCTTTAATCTTTACCTCAATGCCTCTCAAAAATTAAATGGCGTTGAGGTAAAGATTAAAATGTGTTGAGAACGTTGAGGTAAAGATTAAAATGTGTTGAGAGTAAAATTAAATGTTATTGAGAACAAGATTAAATGAGGTTGAGAGCATGAGGTAAATATTAAAATATATTGAGAACAAGATTAAAATGTGTTGAGAGCATTGAGGTAAAAATTAAAATATGTTGAGAACTAGATTAATCTTTACCTCAACGCCCTCAACACATTTTAATCTTTACCTCAACGCTCTCAATGACATTTAATTTAAAGATTAAAGTAATTGAAAACAAGATTAAAAAGTGTTGAGATAAAAATTAAAATATGTTGAGAACAAAATTAAATGAGGTTGAGGTAAATACTAAAGTTATTGATAACAAGATTAAAGGCGCTAAGAATAAGATTAAAAAGTGTTGATAACAAGAATAAAATATGTTGAGAGCAAGATTAAATGAGGTTGAGTTCAATATTAAAGTTGTTGATAACAAGATTAAAAGTGTTGAGAATAAGATTAAAAAGCGTTAATAGCAAGATTAAAGATTAAAGGTAAATATTAAAGTTCTTTACCTCAACGCTCTCAATGACATTTAATGTAAATATTAAAGTTGTTGAGAACAAGATTAAAAAGTGTTGAGAACAAGATTAAAGGTGTTGAGAACAAGATTAAAAAGTGTTGAGATGAAGATTAAAATATTTGAGTAAGATTAAATGACGTTGAGGCAAATATTGAAGTTGTTAATAATAAGATTAAATTAAGGTGTTGAGAATAAGATTAAATGTAGTTGAAGTAAAGATTAAAGGGTGTTGAAGTAAAGATTAAAGGTGTTAAGAATAAGATTAAAATGTGTTAAGAGTAAGATTAAATGGCGTTGAGGTAAAGATTAAAGGTGTTAAGAACAAGATTAAACTTAGAGAAGTTCTTCCTCGCATCTAAATCTCAAGTCAACTCTTACAAACCTTTAAAAAAGAATAAATTTCGAGTTCCTTCCACACAACCCTCGAACCAATAAATTTCGAGGAGTTATTTCCCATATATAAACCTTTAATCAACTCATATAAACCTCGAGGAGTTCTTCTTTATAACATAAACCTTGGTGAATAAACCTTGAGAAGTTCTCCTTCGAAGATTGTTAATGCAAGATTATGTCGTGATCGGGAACGATTTCATTTCCTGTAAACAGAAGTGGTAAACGAGAAAAGGCACTGGTGTGGTATTAGTTAGTACTATATTACAAGAAGAAGAAAAGACTATTATGTAAGTAATTTTTGTCATACGTTGATGTACCCTTCTTTTTATAGAAGAATCTAGGTAGTAATGTCCAACCATGGGACTGATTCTCTTACCTTATCCACTATGAACTAGGAGAGTTATCCTTATCTGCTTATCCTATTATTTGGACTTCCATGTTGTCCAAACTCCCTATAGAATTCAAATTCCATGTTGGGTTTGTGGCTCAAAAACTGTTCTCGAAGAATTAGACTGATCCAACTTCTGCATACCAGTCCAACATGGTTGTAGACTGAAGTTTGAGATTATGGTGAAATTGGACCAGTCCATCGTGCCTATTAAGTGTAGAAGACATTTTCCTATTCCGTTTTAGTAGCTCAGAGGCTTAAGGAGCAAGGCTAGAGATTTGGGAAGGAAGCTGTGACTTATTAGGCTATTATTTTAGAGTTGTGATTGATGCAGTAACTCCTTGTAAGTAAGTTGTGGAATTATTGTCCAATAAGAAATTGTGTTTAAAGACTCTACAAATAGAGATGGGTTTGGATAGAGATCGAGAGACAAAAAAAAAAAATTAAGGGGTTGAAAGGGTGGGTGTTTTGAAGAGAGGAATGAATGTATCTAAATCCTTAGGATGTAACCTGAATAGAAAAGTTTGAAAAAGGGTTCTGGTATTCTTAGGCCCGGAAAAGAACAGAAAATGGGGAAAAGGGTTCTAGTGTGATGATGATGTTTCCACTGTGTATAATGAATAAGGGATTTAATTCTCAACAACAACTGGTGATAGGAACGAGTACAATCCCATATCAGTTACCCCCATCCCCAATCTTGCTCATCGAACTTTAAGTTGCTTTTGTTTCCTCCTAATTAACCGGGCTGGATAATAAAAAAAGAACAACAATATAGACGTGCACGTATAAATCAATGAACGCTAGTGTATATGGTTGTTGGCTCATGGCTCATATAGCTCTGTGTGAATGGGTTAGCCTTGCGAGAGTAAAGGTGGCTGACCAAGGAATTTTTAAAGATTCAGGATAAGACATGACTAGTTGCCTTTATGATTATGTATGTGACACTTATATGTATTTAGTTTGGAGATTGAGAATTAGAACTAATCCAAGCCTTCAAGTATTTAACTTTAGTCAATTGGAAACCATGTGCCATGACTGGAATCTCGAAAAGTGAATCTTGCCCCACTTGTTACCAATCTATACTACTTATAATAGTGTATGCAATTTTTTTTTTTAATTTATATATATATATATATATATAGATACATCTTTCATATTTTTTAAAATAGAAAATTATTATTTTTTTCCTTGTATTAATATACACACATATACATGCATATACAATTATTGCGAAACTCTTCCTTTTTTTTACAAAACTAAAAATCACTTGACCACCATTACTATTAATGTAGTAGTTAAAAAGTTAGCGAGCCAACCCTCGAGTTTGTATGGTTCATTCAATGAGCTAAGCCTTTCTTAGAAAACTCTTGACCACCATTACTAAGCTAAAGTCTATCTATTATGACATCGTAAATATGAAGTTATCCCTTACTTCCTCGAGTTTGTCTGGTTCACATCATTCTCCTAGCTCATTTCTTTGGGGCCCATTTTGTTCTGCATGATATTATTTGTATTATTATTTATCACATCACTTTCAAAGAACCAACAACTTACCTTATTGGTATTTGGGGTGTTTGGGAGAGAGACCTAATATTAGACATTATTTTGTAGAGCGGTTGTTTTTGAATTTTTATTACTACATCAACACAATATCCTTTTCACTTTGTTCCTCTACTTCTCGCTCTAATAGGTTGAAGTTTGAACCCTCGACCTTTGTTTTTTTCAGGAACTGGAGAAGGAATAAGGATCCTCTCTTATGTCATTTTCGTCATATGCATGTCCTCTACCTAATGCAACAACTTCATATTCTGAATGCAACAACTTTAAATCGAGAATGTAACAAGTACATAAATGTGTTAAATTCATGATTTAATGGTGTTACAATGTATTAACATAATATAATATGTTGTATGAGTGTTGCATATTCAAAATATATGTGTTGGCATAACTTTTTACTATTATTGCATTGGTGTTAAATTTTGTGCTATAGTTATGTTGCATTGTGATGTAGTTATTGTGATACCAATGCACAAAATCTCCTAAACAAGAGGGAGTGGAGTTCCTAAAAAAATACACCTCAAAGTAATGCATTGTGATATCTTTTAAGTAGTTTTATTGAAGATAATATCAAATTTGGTAAGGAGGATTACCTAACAAAAAAATAATGCATAATTTGTAATTAAGTCATATATTCTAATTTGAAAAAAAAATAAAAAATGAAAGCCATATTATTTAAGAAACTTAAAGTTATAAGTTCCTATTCTCTAATTATTTGAAATTATTTTAGAATTTCAAAAAGAAAAGAAAATTATCATAGCTAGTAGATCTATAAACAACTCAAGAATTATTAACTAATTCGAGATAAATTCGGGATTCATTTATATGAACTTCTCATCAAATTAAATTCTAAAAATTCAAAAAAAATCAAAGAATATCATTATCTTTAGCAAGTCGAAAAATCTAAATAGATTGATGTGAATCCAGGGACGGAGCTACATGTAGTTCAGTAGGGGCAATTTCCCCTCCTGAATTTTTTCTTTTTTTGTAATTTAGCCTTGTTAATTTAATTTTTTAATTATACACCCAAAAAATATTACTATTACCCATTGAACTTACTTTTTTTTAAAAAAAAAATCATTATTACCCCCCTCATCTTATTTTTTGGCTCCGTCTAGTGAATTTGAGCTCTCGTAAAAGTAAATTGGTAGGGGTGTACTTATTGTCAAGATAAATAAATAAATATTTATATATATTAATGTGCAAACAAGTAGGGATTAACAAAATCCTCAAAATACAATTCAATCCAAATATATCCAGAGACAAATGTATTAACAATATTATGAAGGCCTGAATAAAAAATTGAGTAAAAATTTATCACCAAGAGCAACTTTATATTTTCCTTGTAGAACAAATGGAAACTGAATGAAAAAAGAGGAACAAGTTCGTTAACATTAAAGGGGTTTGGAACTTTCCTTTTCTTCTCTCCTTCAACAGTAACTTTTCTACGCCGCCGTCGAGGTTCCTCTGTAATTCAGAGGTTGGCTCATTTCATAGAGCTTTGTTTTGTTTAATCCTCTGTTTAGGGATGGTTTTGTGGTTGTTGTTGGTGATTGGCTTTCCTTCCCCAACTGGTTCAGCCGAATTCTTCTTCCTCGCTGCCGTCGAGGTTGCTTTGTGATCGGTGCTTTGATCGTTTTCTTACACTGTGGTGTCCCTTAATTTTGTGTTTGGAGCAGAATTTGTTGTTGGGTTGATGGTTTTAGCTTCTTAATCCGCTTGATTATGGCTTCCTTGTTGTGTGCTTTCTGGGTGTTTTGTTGCCTCTCTGTTGGTTGTGTTTTGTTGCCAGTTTTGGTTATTGAGGTTGATTGTCGTAATTAGTTGTGGTTGGTGAATATTGTATGGTCTTATTTTCAGTCTGCTCTAGTTGGGTGTTTTTGGCTGAATCCTTCGTTGTTATTGGCTTTCCTTTTTGCGTTTTGTTTCGATTTAGTGACTGTGTATTCGGTTTTTGGTTTGTTCTGTTTTCATCTGGTTAGTGGGTTGTGTGGTGGTGCTTAGTGCTATGCCGTCCCAGTTCAGTGCTTTTGTTCAAGGTTCCTTTTCGGGTATAAAGGATATTGGTGCTCATTTTCCTAATGGAGCGGTGCTTTTCGGTCTTCTGCCTCATCCTCCTCTACGGGTTTTACTTTGGAATTGCCAAGGTATCGGAAATCCTCTTACTGTTCGACAACTGTTGCATCTTAACATCCAACATTGTCCAGATGTTATTGTTCTACTTGAAATGAAAACGAATTTAAGAAAATTACAGTGGCTACAATGGCGGTTAAAGGTGAATTTTGTATGGGCTGTGGATTCGGTTGGGGCAGCTGGGGGGATTGCTATTTTTTGGGACTTTCCACATTTATTCCGCATTGTAGATTACTGTGAGTAGCAAATAACAGTGTAATTTTTTTCCAATGGTAAAGGTTCCTGGTTTCTTACCTTCATTTATGTTAGTACGGATGATAGTATTCGAGCGGCTCAATGGGCCTATCTAAAGCTTATGCAACAACAATGGGGAGACTGATGGCTTCTAATCGGTGATTTTAATGATCTATTGTCCCCTCTAGAAAAACGAGGGGGTAATCCAAAACAACCTTGGGTGTTGAAGAATTTTCTCTCCCTAGTATATGACTGTGAGCTAATGGATTTGGGATTTGAGGGGTATCCCTTCACCTGGAGCAATCATTGAAGTGGGCGAGCTCATATTCAAGAACGCTTGGATCGAGCCTTAGCTACTCAACATTGGTGTCGGTTGTTTCCCCAAGCTTGCCTACGTCATTTAACAGTTGCTGGGTCTGATCATTGTGCGTTGTTTCTTCAACCTTCGCCTACTTTTTCTAAGAAAGCCTGTCAATTTCGTTTTGATGCCCGGTGGGTTTTGGATCCTTTGTGTGATACTATTATTAGAAATGCATGGCGGGTGTCTATAAATGGCTCACATATGTATCGCTGGTCGGAAAAACTCAAATCCTGTAAGAAAGCCTTAATTAACTAGGTTCGCACTACT
Source organism: Cornus florida (assembly GCF_030987335.1). NCBI lineage: Eukaryota > Viridiplantae > Streptophyta > Magnoliopsida > Cornales > Cornaceae > Cornus > Cornus florida. Next base: position 50,902,469 of record NW_026775572.1, read on the forward strand.
ACTTTTAATTCTCGGGACCATATTGACCAAACTGCAAGCCGTTTGAAATTTTTGAAAGAAAATATAGCGGACTATGATCATGCTCAGGTGCTTCTTACAGAAAGCAAGTTGAATTATTTGTGGCAGCATAAGGAGTTATATTGGTTTCAGAAGTCCCGGGTTAATTAGCTCCGGTTGGGGGATCGAAATTCAAAAAAATTTTATGCTTCTACTGCACGTAGACGACAACGCAATCATATTTCTGGGGTTGAGGATTCACAGGGTAGATGGATCGAGGAAGAGTCTCAGATTCAAAACCTGTTTCTTAATTATTTTCACAATCTTTTCCATACTAATCATCCTACGGGAGTTGACCATTTTCACCGGCATATTCCATCCCGAGTGTCTCTAGAAATGAATCATCATTTAATTCAGCTACCCACTTAAGATGAAATCCGTCGAGCTATTTTTGAGATGTAACCCTGCAAAGCTCCAGGTCCGGATAGCATGACCCCTTTGTTTTATCAGCACTATTGGCATATTATCAAGCATGATGTCATCAATGCGGTACGTAGTTTTATGCATTCTGGCCAGTTATTATCTAGCATGAATCACACTAATATTGTTCTGATTCCAAAAATTGAATCTCCGACACTTGTGTCTCATTATCGACCTATATCTTTATATAATGTTGCTTATCGAATTGTGGCGAAAGTACTTGTTAATAAACTTCGCCAAGTTATTCCTTTGGTGGTTAGTAAGTCCCAAAGTGCTTTTGTTCTAGGACGTCACATCACTGATAATATTTTGATTACCCATGAAATTCTTCATTACCTTAAAAATAAACGTAAAGGCAAGAAGGCTTTTATGGCCTTGAAGTTAGATATGAGTAAAGCCTATGATAGAATTGAATGGTCTTTCTTGTTATCCATGTTATCTAAACTTGGATTTCACCCGCATTGGATTAAGTTTATCTCTGCTTGTATTTCTACGGTCTCTTATTCTGTTATAATTAATGGTCGTCCTGTTGGTTGGTTTCGACCAACTCGTGGGCTGAGACAAGGGGGTCCTTTATCTCCGTATTTATTTATATTGTGTGCCGAGGCTTTATCAATGTCTTTACAGATTGCGATCCAGCATAGTATCCTTTCGGGGATTCGTATTTGTCCCTGTGCACCTCCTGTTTCACATTTGTTTTTTGTAGATGATTCTATTGTTTTTTGTCAGGCATCTACCTCTGAGATTGGCTTTTTGAAAAATTTGTTATAGCAGTATGGAAAAGCATCTAGGTAGCAAATAAATTTTTCAAAATCTTCAATTTTTTTTCTCTAAAAATACATGTGCTAAGGATCGACTTAGCTTGTGTCAGATGCTGGGCAGTCAGGAAGAGGGGTTGTGTGCTAAATATTTGGGTATGCTTGCACTTATCGATCGGTCAAAATGGGATGTTTTTTATTATATTTTGGACCGTATTGCTTCTCGACTGGCCAACTGGAAGTCTTTACTTTTATCTTCGGCCGGTAAGAAAGTTTTAATTAAAGCCATTTTAAATGTTTTACCCACCTATGTCATGTCTTATTTTCAATTGCCCCGTAAGCTCTATAATTCAATGATGACGTTTATTCGACGATTTTGGTGAGGTAAGGATGCTGACTCTGCTCATCTTATTTGGGTTAAATGGGATATTTTATGTCAATCAAAGGAGGATGGGAGGTTAGGTTTTCGTAATTTTGAAGATTATAATGTTGCTTTATTGGCTAAGTAGGGATGGAATTTTCAAGTTAATACCCAGGGTTTAGTTTTTAACATATTTAAAGCTAAATATTTTCCGGATTGTTCCTTTTTGGATGCCCAATTGGGATCTAATCCCTCTTGGGCTTGGCGTAGTATTTGGTCCACACAGTCTCTGATTCGGGCTGGTTCGAGATGGGTGGTGGGCAATGGACAATCCATAGATATTTGGAAGGATCGTTGGGTTCCTAGTTTACCAGGCACACTTTCTAGGCCTGCTTTTATGGTGACCCTTATTACCGTGAATAATCTTTTTAATTCATCTAGGACAGGGTGGAATGTGGAAATGCTTAATTCTTTTTTTCCCCAGCCTGTTGTTGATGTTATTCTAACTTGTAACTTTAGTTTTTGTTCAAGAACTGATGTGTTGGTTTGGGAAGGTGAGGCAAATGGTAAGTTTTCTGTCAAATCTGCTTATCGTCTGGCAACTCGTATGGCTAGGGTTTCTAATACTAATTCCCCTGACCTATTTTCTTCTGCTCCTTCACTGACCATTGGTTGGTGTCATTTCTGGAAGTGTAAAGTTCTTCCCAAAATTTAACATTTTTTTGTGGAAATGTTGTAATTTGGCTCTTCCGGTTCGGAGCCTCCTCCAGTTGCATGGTATGGATGTGTCACCGATGTGTCCTAGATATGGTCTTGTTGAGGAATCCATTGAGCATTTTTTGTTTAAATGTCCTCATTCAATACAGGTCTGGAAATTATTGCCGGTTCGGTTTGATTTCATGTCTAATTCTCCAATTTCTTTTAAAGATTGGTGGATGAATCTGTTGGTAAAATGGACAAGAGGGCTAGGAGATGCTTCGTCTGGTGGCTTTTTGTTGCTGGGGTATTTGGAAAGTGAGAAACGGATTTGTTTTCGAGGGTGATTTGTTTACTCCTTTGCGGATTGTTAGTTGGACTTCTGCATAATGTTGAGAATTTCAAGAGTCTTTGCAGTCCTCGTTATCTTGTTTGGAGTACCGTGAGTTGGAAAACAATTTAACCTTGTCTGGTATTCTTTCTATTTCCCATTGGTTGCCCCCTCCTCTAGAGATGGTTAAATGTAATGTGGATGCTTCGTTTTGCTTAGATTCAAAGGTCGGTAGTGGAGGGGCTGTTTTTAGGAATTCTCAGGGTCACATATTGCAAGCGGTGATTTTTACTCCTTTCCCGGGGCAAAGTGTTTCACAGGCAAAAGTTGTGTCTCTTCGGAAGGCAATTTTATGGGCTTTGTCTTAGTGTTTTGATAAGATATGGTTTGAATGTGCTGCGTTGCTTGTAGTCCAGGCGGTGTTTGGGGTAGTGTGTGGTCCAGTGGAAATTCATCACATCTCTTTTGATGTGCAAAAGCTGCTGGAGCATTTCTCCTTAGTGCATCTTAGTCATATCAGACGGCATGGCAATAGAGTCGCCCATGTTCTTACTCGGTTGTCTCAGACACACATTACCCGTGATGTTGCTCTTGTTCATATTCCTATTGTTATTATGGAGCTGGCCATTATGGATTGTCTATGTTGATTCTGGTGGTGTTCTTATTTGCCAGGACCAAAAATAATAATAATAATTTTCCTTGTAGAACTAAGAAACAAGTTATATTTAACTAGTTTGACTCTAGAAGCATCCTCCCAGTCTTTGGGAAAATTATATTTAACACATTGGAACTTTAAAGTCATAAAAGTTGAAAAGAGGTGTGTTGATCTTTTACCAAAAGACCTGTATCAATAATGAGAAGTGGTCGAAACAATTAGTTTCAGAGTTTTAGGAGAGAATGAAATAAAAAATATATAAAAAAAAATTGTAAACTTTTCATGATGACGAAGTACTGACTACTGACAAGAAATGTTTAAGGTGAAATTTGCACTTTCTTTTTATTAGCATCACTTTTAAAGTAAAATAACATTTATGCCCTTAAATCACAGACAAGAGGATCAAGTACTAGAAGATTTCTATCATTTATACTAAAATAAAAATAAAAAAGAAAAACATTTTTTTATTCACCAAAAAAAATTTCATCCATCATGTGAATTTACTAAAATACATGTGATGTTTTATTGTTTTGACCAATTTGTAAAAGAAAATAATTTTAAAAATAAGGAATTAATATGAATAATAAAATTGTAAAAAATAAGTTCAATACACTTTTATTATTATTATTTTATCCTTACAATGAACTCACACGCTCGCCTATCTCTATAGGACTTGAACCCTAGACAATTTCATTTGAAATGCAGAAAGTGCAATGATGACATGTTTAACGCATTATTCGGGTCAGAGTGCTTGCATAATTTTTATTTTATTTTATTTTTATTTATTTATTTTTTTTTTGTTCTCTTCCCCATTCTACAATATCTTTTTTAATTTCAAAAAGTTGGAGAAAACTTTGTTGATAATGAGTTGAGGATTCCATGATATCCTTATAACGTTTTGCATTTTCTATCATAATAATGATATGTTAATTATTTTATCTATTTTAAATTTTGTCAATAATTTAAAATTAAGTTTGTCAACTTATTCGTGGTGTAATGGTTTTTAGTGGTATTGTATCGTCTTTCAAAGTAAAAGGTCGAAAGTTCAAATTCTTTTAGAAGCAAAGTGGATGTGTTAGTAATAAATTTCTTGCTAGGGTAAAAATAAAAAAATAAAAAAAACTTATTCTTTTACAAATTAAGTCATAACCACCCAAAGTAATTTTTTATTTTTTTTATATAAAAGATTCATTTAAAGTTGTGGCTTATTAAGTTGGTCATGGCCCTATTTCTTATGATTTATGATTTCAATAAGCCAAGTGTCACAATCTCTAGAATTTTACGGTTCCTTTGTTTGGATGTAAGAATATTTTTTAACTATTTTTTTTTTATGTATATTTTTTTAGTATTTGGTTGTAGTAAAATATTTCTTTCAAAAAAATATATTAAAACGTAACAAAATTAATTTATTCATCAATTTTTGATAAGTTTTTTTACACGTCTTAGTGAATAGATTCAATTTCAATCTCAACTTAGACCTTTGCTAAACACTAAAAAATAAAAATAAATATAAAAAATATATATTTTACGCTTAAACAAACTAAACCCTTGGGCCCATTTGGCATGTACTTTATTTTAGGCCCTTTTTGTAGTAGGAGTGTTTTGGAAAAAAAAAATCGGAAGCACTTTTGGGAACGATGTTGTTGGTAAAAATATATGCTTTATGTGACATTTAAGATATAACAACCCTTATACTAATATGCTATGAGATAATTAACAATATGCTAAGAAATGATTAATTAAATATGCAAATATATATTTAATTAAATATGAAAAATAAAGTAATAAACTAATAAATAATAAATAAAGAACCTGGACCGAGACTAGTATTGAATACTATGTCCTTAAGACAGATTCGCCCCGCTATGGTACTAACGGACTCAGTGGCGTCTATCTCTCAGGATACAACGGTTTACATCCACCAGTAGCAGCACTACAAACTCGTGGATACGGCGAACCTTTTCCGTGTAATACTCTCTCTGACTCAAAAATGCATCTATACTATATAAATGCTGAATTGGATGCAATCCGAATCAAATGGTTCGGACCAATCTTAATAGGGCTCGATGAAATTGGATTAGGGTCGAAGTGGTTCGGACCACTTAACCTATGGTTTGAACCCACTTGGGTTGGGTTCAAGTCTAGAGAGGGAGATAGAAGAAAATGAAAAATGAATCACTTGCAAATGATCCAAATGGGAGTATTTATAGAAACATAAATGCCTTTTCGAATTGGGTGTATCTCTTCATTATTGGACACAACCATTGCAATAGGTTGCAATGGTTCACATGGTGTCTATTCACCACTAGACATATCTATTCCAATAAGTTGCAATGGTTCACATGGTGTCTGTTTACCAATAGACACATCCATTCCAATAGGTTGCAATGTGCCTTTTCGAGTGGATGCAATCATGGGTTATGATGGTTCGGAAAAAGGTGTAACCCTTTAAAAAAAAACTAAAAAGTGGTTTTTTAATTTAAACGGTGTAACCCTTTAGAAAAACTAAAATGTGGTTTTTTAATTTAAAAGGTGTAACTTTTTAGAAAAACTAAAAAGTAATTTTTTTTAATTCAAAATACCAATCACCCAAAAAACCCACCCATTTGTGAAACCCATTTAAATAATCCCAGCCCAAAATTAGGCCCAATCCAAAATTCCAAAAAAGAATAATCTGGACTTTATAATTAGACCCAAGCCCAAGCCCAAATCCTAAACTCAGCTTATTTAAATTTCAATTTGTTTCAACATTTTTTCCATGTGGGACAAACACTTCCCACATTTTGCATACCCATTTAGGCTTATCAAAACACCATACTTTGGAGCTAATTTCTCATTCACCTGGAAATGAATTTGAGAAAGTAAATATACCACGTTCATCTCTTTGTAGAAAGAAAAGCGCTAGTCTATAGATCCGTAAAAAATTATTAGCGGAATCTATCCCAAATCTCATCCAAAGTTTATGTTTTTAATGCCTCGTTTCCAACAATCCCCCACATGAATGGAAATTTGCATAAAATGTAAAAAATGATCATGCAAACACTAGAGAGAGTATAGTCAAAAATTTACTGCATCAGGATAGGTAGCTTTTAGCTTTGAACCTTCCCTAGTATATTGCTATCGGATTTACTGGCTAACCAGTGAACGCGATGTCTTGAACTGTTTAGCCGTTTGTGTAAACCAAGAAAATAACAAACATATAGTACCTTTCCTTACAAAGTTGGTTCTCATTGTTGTGTTCATTTTGGCCCTGAACAACTCCCGGTATTCATGAATGCTCTAGAAAACTTAGCCTTTATAGTTCTCATAAAGCAGCCCCGCTTCACACTCATATAGGTGACTTCTTATTAAGAGTATCCTACCATATCCCACTTGAATTTTCAAGGTATAAGAGTCATTAAAAGCGTAGCTTATCCTAATCATCGCTATAGGTAGCACTGTCTCATCATAGAAATGGGTAGAAGATTTATATCTTCCCAGTGCTTCTAGTGAGTCACTCAAAATTTCTGTTGTCCCTTTGAACCTAGATCTTGGGATCTCCAGTCAACTAGGTTGGGTTTCCATTAAGGTGACTCGTTAGCTTTCGGCTCTTTTAATCATATTCCCCTCGATGAACTGTACAATTGCTCTCTAGTACAACCCTTAATTTTATATGTGGCCACAAGGTTGTGTTTAGAAATATTACACTCTGCAGAGGTTTCTCTAGGTGAGAGCAACTGTATACTTTGTGCCCTAAAATTATTTTCTTTATTGGCACAGGTGTAGACTTATTTTGAAATGTCTTCTAGGTGAAGTCTATTGACTTTCCTATTTGATTTATTCAAAGTTTCTAACTTTGAGTTATATTAAGAATGTACAACTACACCTTTAATATAAAAGACATATCCACTCTTGGATTTGAAGTCTTTAATATCCCATATCCAGATTGCATCACTGTTACACCTCCAATTTAGTTAGATACCTCGATCTAAGTAATATTGGATTTAGGGCGTATCTCAACTACCCAATTTATTGTTTTTCAGTGATTCGATCCTAAATTGAAAATGTGTAATTAAACACAGTTATTAAGATGCCTTGCAATCTTAACCAATGATATACTTTGACTAGTATTTATATTTGAGATTTACATCTACAAAAGTTAGCTAAGCTTTTGTTATCATAACTAGTATTATCTCAATCTCACTCCATTGAGAATATACTATGTTATCAGATGTTAAATCTTTCATATCAAATATACTAATTAGTATATCATTAATTTTTGTAAGGCATACAATGACTTATACATCACATTTATGTCATTGTCTTGGTATCAGCTTTAATCCACTCAAGGACTTATAAGCTTGCACACTTTACTCTTTAACTAGAACAAATAACTCAGTTATTCCATTGGAAAAAGAACTCTTCTAGTTGTTCCATAATATTTTCCTCATAGGAAACAACATGCACTATTGTTATAATACTATAAATGATTTTTGGTTCTATCCAAAATCTCTTAGGATTAAGAACCCTACATTTATAATTATTTCTTATTCGGTGAGGTAACTCATAGCAAATTTCATCTATGGATAGTATCCCCCACAACTTTGGGATAATCCTGAAATTTTATATATGATATATTTTTATGATTTTCTAACTCTTGAAATACCAAATATTAAATATTTCACCTCATCTACCTTTTCAAGGTTCTATATTCGCTTCTCAACCAGCATGTATACCAGTCTCTAGTGCATATGTATTAACTTTATCTCTAGTTTATTCTTATAATATGTCAGAGATGTTACTATGAATTAATGCTAGAGATATTAATTACAATGGGTTCTAATTAATATTTGCTTCTACATCTCTTGTATTTATGAATTAAGTTATTCATGTTTAGGTTCATGTTAAGTCAGTCATATTAACATATCATAACCTTTCATGTGTCATATATCACATAACTCAATCATTTAAGCAAATAATTGTCATATTATTTAAGTTTTGGATACAATCACCACAGAGTGAGCATTCACTTCTCAGCTATCATCACTAGCTTGAAGTTAAGTTTATTTAGCTATCAATTCTAGTAGCTCATAGTTTTAGTACACACTTATCTAAGTACTCTACCTTGGTAGTAGAGTAATTTGTTTTGAAAAATATTCTTCAAAAACTACTACTTTACAAGTAGTATTATTCACTCCTACATGAGTAGATGTGATGTATAGCTCAAATAACTTATGGCTAAAATGACTACTCATCACCCTCATGTTTTTTACAATCAAGTTGAGAGGTAGAACCAACTAACAGATTTTCCTCTTCCTTTTAGGTTCTATGCACCTCATTAATCATTTTAGCTTATAGCAAAGCTAACTAATTTGCAACTCAATAATATTTTAGCTTTTAGCTAAATTGTACATTAGAGCTAACTAGCTTGATTTAGCTTGTCTCGGTGTACTTGCTTAGTGTATCCATAACATTTTCCATTAAACTCATTCGAGTTATTGAAAAATCTTCTCTTATTCAGCCCATTTACAGCTATACGTGTCTTAAATACTAGTATAGATATTTTTCCTTTGACTATCTGGAGAATTGACATAATTGGACTAGTCAATTTTTGTTTGTTGTATTACATACACAAACCAATCATGAATTCATACAAATTCAATAATATCACATATTAAATAAATTATGTTGTAAATTTAAATTATAATGCACATTAAGTAATTCAACTACGTAGTTCAATATTATAGTATCAAATAAAAGTAAACATTTATAAAAATAATATTGAACTTGCATAACAATAAAGTTTCATATTATATCACATGATTAATTATATCACATAATTAACTTAAGAAATAATACTTCCTCTGTCCCACTTTAACTTTCTTAGGAGTAGAAACCACAACCTTAGTTAGACACCCCCACATATTTAAAAATTTATAGGAAGGTTTTCGACCTTTTCATAATTCACATGGTGTCACATTAGTTTTCTTTTGAGGTATTTTATTGAGAATATAATTTGCGAAAAGCAAAATTTACTCCCCACAAATTCTGATTTAAAACAGAACTTATCAACACAGCATTCATCATTTCTTCGTAAATGATACCATGTTCTAAATAATTATAAGAGTATGGTATTTTGTATTCACCACCTCTATCATTTCTTAACACCTTGATCTTTTTGCCAAGTTAACTATCAACCTCATTTTTTGTAATGTTTAAATATTTTTAAGATTTCATCTTTGCTTCGTAGCAAATATACATAACAGTATCTTATTCAACCATTGATAAAAGTAACGAAGTACCTTTTTCTACCTCTTGTTGGCATATGTTTAAGGTAATGTCATATACTTCATAATATCATATTATAAAATTAAAATAATTCAAACAATATTGAATTATATAAATAATTCAATAATATATAACATGCTTCAATTTCACATAATATTGAATACATTAATATTTAGCATATTATCATATAATAATGTATATAATATTATTTTATTATATCTCAATTATTAGTATAATCTCTACTTATTTATATCTTAAATAGAAGCATATAATAAAATCTACGCAAGGAATGATTCTGTCTTAAGATTGTTGGTAAAAATATATACTTCATGTGACATTTAAGATATAACAACCCTTATACTAATATGCTATGAGATAATTAACAATATTCTAAGAAATGATTAATTAAATATGCAAATATATATTTAATTAAATATGAAAAATAAAGTAATAAATTAATAAATAATAAATAAAGAACCTGGACCGAGGCTAGTATTGAATACTATGTCCTTAAGACAGATTCGCCCCGCTATGGTGCTAACGGACGCAGTGGCGTCTATCTCCCAAGATATAACGGTTTACATCCACCAGTAGTAGCATTACAAACTCGTGGATACGGTGAACCTTTTCCGTGTAATACTCTCTCTGACTCAAAAATGCATCTATACTATATAAATGCTGAATTGGATGCAATCCGAATCAAATGGTTCAGACCAATCTTAATATGGCTCGATGAAATTGGATTTGGGTCGAAGTGGTTCGAACCACTTAACCTATGGTTTGAACCCACTTGGGTTGGGTTCAAGTTTAGAGAGGGAGATAAAAGAAAATGAAAAATGAACCACTTGCAAATGATCCAAAGGGGGGTATTTATAGAAACATAAATGCCTTAAATTAAATATATAAAAATGTCGGAAACAAAAACATGCACAGTTATGATTTTGTGCTATGAACAGTTGTCAAAAAAAAATAAAAAAATCTTTTTGGTGTTTTGGTTTTGGACCACTGTTCACTAAATATTTTGGCACTGTGTAAAATAAAATAAGGCAGCACCAAATATTAGAGGCGGAGCCAGGATTTTAGTTTAGGGGGGGCACAATGTTAAGAAAAAAAAATTATTTAAAGGAGTAGAAGGGAAAAAAAATTATTTAAAGGAGTCGAAGGGAAAAAAAGAAAAGAAAAATAACAACTTAAAAAGGAAATAATTAAAATTTAATTTTTTTTAAGGAATTTGAAGAGTAAATTAGGAAAAAACTAGAAAAATAAGAAAAAATTTAAAAACTAATAATTTGAGGGGGTTCATTGTATAAAAAATTCTATATATACACATATAAAATACAAAAAAATTTCTATATCTATAGTAGGCGGGGCCAGGCCAGAGGGGGCAAGTGCCCCCTGGGCATATACCGGCTCCTGCCAAATATGCTTTTATTATCAAAATTGACACTGTAATAGTTCAAAAATAAAAATAACTAAAACAAAATGCATACCAAATGAGGCTTAGAAATCTCAAAATCATGAAACCTTAAAAAAAAATGAAAACGCCACCTAAATTGAAAAGATTCCATGGTTGGGCAAGAAATTGAAATGGCTCCAATTGTTGTATTTTTGTGGAGAACATTAAAGACATGGGAAACGTGATTTAGGACACTAATATCCCCAATAATAGGTGGGGTTGGACATGATTAGGTTAACATTATGATAGGAAAGACAGCTTGCAGTGCATGTTCGTCTCTATTCATGAATACAAAACATTAATGGTGAATAAGTCCATGTGCAGTTCATCTTGTGTTACAATTATAAGAAGTAACAAGTTTCCACTTCTGCTTTGTATATATATATCTACCATATTTATGTCTCATTTATATCTACTATTTTAAATAAATTGCCATAAGTCATAAAGTTTTGTTCTCTATAGAAAGTCATAACATTGATGTTGATTTATCATGTCAATTAAGTTGTGCATATGTTTTTTTTTTTAATTATTATTGATAAAAAATTTATGCACACATTTATTGTCGTCATAAAAAATTGATTTCCGAAGAGATATTATTGAAATATAAGATCCTTAATTATTATATCAATTAAATCATCCTCTTACTAGTACGAAATGATTATATTATTGTTAGATATTTATTAATTTATTGTTTTTCCTTTATAGATCATAACAATTGTCTCCAATTTGTTCATAGAAAATTACTACAACACCGCTAGTTTTCTACTGTATTTGGTAGGTCTTGAACCTCTCCATGCACGGATGTACAGGGCTGCCCCACTGAATTCTTGTAATTTACATTGCAGCCTATATTTTTGTTAAAATATTAAAATTGTCCCAACTTAATTTTTGAAATTACCTAATTATATATTCTTCACCCTTTGATATTTTTTTCTATATTAAAGAAAGTAAAGTAGGAGACTTTCTCTCTCTAATCTCTACTATCTCTCATTTTCTTACTCCCCGTCACTGCAAAGAAAACAATTTTTGCTAATGAATATTGTGAATAATCAATTGCACAGCGAATGAAAGATTAGTTGATGAGTGATAGTATTACGGGTGCACAATTAATTGTTGGAACCCTAAACTGAACCTAATCAATAATTACTTTGATGGGTTCTTTTATGATTTTAGGTTCCAAAATTAGGAATTGTTAATTTACTGTTCTGATTTCGTTTCCAACTCTATTAAGACTGAACCGAACCATCTACGATACATATATATATATATAGAGAGAGAGAGAGAGAGAGATTATTATTAATAAATAATAATATATTACATGTCACAAAAGTGAATCGTGATTGGCAGTGAGTTTGTTCCCATAAAATGTATATATTTGAAAAGTTAACAGATTGCAGATTGTTTTCACGATTCTATTCAATTTGATTATATGTTTTAACAATTTCGATTTGGATTTTAATCTTTTAAGAATCGTTAAGAACGTTTCAGTTTTGATTTGTAAAACATGCAAAGCCGGACGGCATCCTTCCCTAAATAGTTTATATTAAAAATATATATATATATATTTAGTAATATAAATAATGAAACTATCATATGATGCTTTCAAAATATATGAAAATTGTTTCGAGAACAATTGTAAATTTAATCAATAAAAATAGCAATTGATGTTAGGTTCTTTATGTTTAGCACGATTAGTTTGAAATTTTATTATTATTAAGACATCATTCTTGTATAATTTTCTGACTCCGTCACTGTCACCGTCCTCCTTCCGAGTTTGAAAGAGAGATAACTTGAAATCCGACCGTGACAAAAAAAATATATATATATAAAATAAAAAAATAAAAGTTGAATGGAAAGAGAGATGATTTGCTATCTCATTCGGCGATAGTCAAACAAACCCTCCATTTGGGAGAGTAGATCACCACTCGTGTGGATATTATATACTGTATCAGATAATCAAACAGTTGTATATTGCTTCTTAAATCGCCAAAACGACCAAAAAGAAAGGACGCTAAAATATCTTTCCCTTTGCTGGCAAATTGGGGTACCGAACTACTCCCAACAAATCTTCAAAACTGAAAAGGAAATGAGATGGAAAATGTTGGAAAAAGTGGTGCCAAATTCCTCCAAACAAGTCTTTAAAATTGAAAAGTTAAGGTAGAGAATGTTGAAAAAAAACATTGAAATTACTTCCAAGCGTGAAAATCTGAATAATTATATCAAAAGTTGGGACAAACTTCATTCTCATTCACATAAATATATATGGCATCAGACTCTGTATCACAACTCTTTTTTTTTTTTTGGTTTTCGATGTCTAATTGCAAGGTTTATCAACTCATGAATTGATTGAATAACATAAAATAAAAAATAACAAAAAAAAAAAAAAAATTAAATTAAATAAAAAAACACAAACATATAGTACTTATTTTCCTTATTTTCTTGGCTACAAAACTCATGTAAAAAGGTATATATATATATATATGCGCATGAGTTGTTGACTTGGAGAAGGAATTGTTTTACGTCGATCTTATCTAATTTCATTCTAATTTCAAAGTTAAGTTGTCGATTTTATACTTCAAACTCAAATGTATTATGTAAGGCAATGTTTTAAGTATGTTCTGATCATTTTTTTTCTCTACTCTTTTTACCAGTTGATGCAATAGATAGACACTTTAAGAAGAGAGACACTCTAGTACGGGAGTTGCACAAAGAACCCATTGTTATTTATAATATTACTCATTTTTATAGATACAATTATATATATATATGCGTGTGTGTGTGTGTGTGAGAGCCATGTCAGACAGCTATGTAAGCCATGTCAGAATATTCGCATATAATAAGTAATTATTAAGAGCAACAACTGCTTAGTCGGCTGAGTAGGTTGAGGATGAGCAAAGCCACCAAAAAGAAACAACTCAAGTTTAAGGCATTGTTTGTTAGGTAAAGCATCATGCTTATATATGAAGAGCAGTTTTGGCAATTTAAGTATGCCGACCTAAGCCAAGACAAACACAGTGCTTTACCATTTGTTTGGACTATCCAAAGTCCATTGTTAGTATTCAACACAACAACCACTCCTTATTTATAGCATACACATCCGTGCTTTATGTCTTAATCTATATGTCACGCCCCGCCTATGGAGGTTGTGCCACGCAAGCGACACGCAGACGCTGAGGAGGATGCTGCCTGACAACTGCATGGCAAGTGGAGTTTCTAGAGTCTTCCGGAGTAGTCTAGAGTTGTGTGGAAGATTCTAGATATGTGTAGAAATGTGTAGAAGTGTGTGGAAGGTTCTAGAGTTCTCCAGAGTTGTGTGGAGTAGTATGGAGAATTCTAGAATGTTGTAGATACTAGTAGATAAGTATGGAAGTGTGAAGAAGGTGGGAGAAGATTCTAGATAATCAATCTCCACCGTTGGTTAGAATGCATCCTAGCCGTCCATTAGGGATGGGGATGCCTATAAATAGAGGTAGGACTTCATTTTGTAGGCAACAAGTCCTAGAGTGAGTCTTGAGAGCCTTGTAGAGAGCTTGAGTGCTAGCCTTGTACAAAGCATTCTTTGGAGTAATAGAAGTGTTCTTTCCTTGCCAACTTAAGTGCCTTAGTGTGTGTGAGTGTGCAAGCCAAGTGAGGAGAGGGCGAGGGCAACTACAACACTAGTAAGCGCACGAGGGGAGTGTGTTGGCTAAGGTGTGCACGGGAGTTAGGCTGACCAAGTACTTGCGAGAGTGAAAGCAACGTCTTGGTGCCGCACGGGAGCAGCTAGAGTGGTGCTGAAACTCTAAGCCCGTGACAGTTGGTATCAGAGCAGGTTCGTCAAGGGAGCTTTGTTGGAGTAGACATGGCTAGCGGAGGAGACCACCAAGTCCACATCTTAGAGCAGAGCTTGGAGGAGAAGCTTGCCACACACTTGGTCTACACGGAGACCAAGTTTAATAGGCTCGAGAGAAGGATGGCGGACCTCTACGAGCTGATTGATGGCATCGCCAACAAGGCGCAAGAGAAAGAAAGGGACTTGCATGATTTGGTAGACGACTTGCGTGTGGAGATTGCCGAGTGCAAGAAGGAGTTCTCCCAGGCGCGCGAGGTCGTGGTGAAGCCAAGGAAGAAGAAGGCGCCGGAGCCCAAGGAGTACGATGGGGCAAGGAATGCGCGCCAGATTGACAACTTCTTCTGGCACATGGAGCGGTACTTCGAGTGCATGGAGATCGAGGATGATGAGGAGAAGGTGCAGACAGGCACTATGTACCTCACGGACACTGCCGCTCTATGGTGGAGGCAGCGCTTCACCGGTAGAGGCGCAAGAGCAGTTGACACATGGGAGGAGTTTAAGAGGCAGCTCAAGAGGCAGTTCTATCCCGAGTGCGTTGAGGACCTCGCCATGATCAACCTAAGGCGCCTGAAGCAGAAGGGCAGCATAAGGGAGTATGTGAAGGAGTACTCCAACTTGATGCTGGAGATCCCAGAGATGCCGGAGCGGCAACGCGTGTGCTTGTTCATTGATGGGTTGCAGTCTTGGGTAGCCACAGAGCTGAGAAGGAGGGAGCCTAGAGACTTGGCATCCGCAATGGCTATAGCGGAGCGCCTTGAAGACTTTAGGCACGATGACAAGAGGGCCATGTCTCCCAGGAGGGACCACGGCAAAGGTGGGGGAGACCAGCGCTTTAAGAAACGTGGCTCGCCCAAGTCCAGTGATGATGAGCACAGCGATGAGGAGAGACGCCCACGCCATGATAAGGGCAAGGACCGTGGAGAGAGGTCTAAGGCTAGTGGCAAAGGGGAGCGCCGCGATAAGGGCAAGTGGGAGCCGAAGTGCTACTTGTGCGAAGGGCCGCACATATTGCGACACTGCCCCAACAAGAAGACTATGAGCGCCCTTGTGAAGGATAAGGGCAAGGGCAGGGTGGACGATGCGGGCAGCGATGAAGATAGGTGCATGGGGGCTATGCAGATGCTGAGTAGCATGGCGCATGACACCAAGAAGAAGGGCAAGGCAAAGAAGGTAGCTGGGGTGCGCTATGTGGATGCGCAGGTTGGTGGCAAAGCCGTGCAAGCGTTGGTAGACACGGGCGCTACACACAACTTCATTACCCCAGAGGAGGCGCAACGACTTGGCTTGGAGATGCGCAAGACGGAAGGATGGATCAAGGCCGTCAACTCCGAGGAGGCACGCGTGAGTAGAGTGTGCAAAGAGGTGGAGCTATGCATGCAAGGATGGAAGGGCAAGGCCGACTTCCAAGTTGCGGAGATGGACGACCATGACATGGTGCTGGGGCTGGAGTTCATGGACAGGAACAACGCCGCGCCACTACCATGCCTTGGTGCGTTGATGATACTTGGAGGCGAGGAAGGCAAGGCCGCATGCATGGTGCCGCTCGTGGGCAGGAAGGAGAGTCCAGAGGTGGCAATCAACACGATGGAGCTCGTGAGGACCTCACATCTCCCGAAGGGCGCTCGTACGTTTGGGCCAAGGACATATGCGCAAGTGCTGATGACCTGCGAGAGGCTGGGTCAGCTGAAGAAACCGTGACGAGGGCGTCACGGAAATGGGTGGGGGAGAATGTCACGCCCCGCCTATGGAGGTTGTGCCACGCAGGCGACACGCAGACGCTGAGGAGGATGCTGCCTGGCAACTGCATGGCAAGTGGAGTTTCTAGAGTCTTCCGGAGTAGTCTAGAGTTGTGTGGAAGATTCTAGATATGTGTAGAAATGTGTAGAAGTGTGTGGAAGGTTCTAGAGTTCTCCAGAGTTGTGTGGAGTAGTATGGAGAATTCTAGAATGTTGTAGATACTAGTAGATAAGTATGGAAGTGTGAAGAAGGTGGGAGAAGATTCTAGATAATCAATCTCCACCGTTGGTTAGAATGCATCCTAGCCGTCCATTAGGGATGGGGATGCCTATAAATAGAGGTAGGACTTCATTTTGTAGGCAACAAGTCCTAGAGTGAGTCTTGAGAGCCTTGTAGAGAGCTTGAGTGCTAGCCTTGTACAAAGCATTCTTTGGAGTAATAGAAGTGTTCTTTCCTTGCCAACTTAAGTGCCTTAGTGTGTGTGAGTGTGCAAGCCAAGTGAGGAGAGGGCGAGGGCAACTACAACACTAGTAAGCGCACGAGGGGAGTGTGTTGGCTAAGGTGTGCACGGGAGTTAGGCTGACCAAGTACTTGCGAGAGTGAAAGCAACGTCTTGGTGCCGCACGGGAGCAGCTAGAGTGGTGCTGAAACTCTAAGCCCGTGACATATAGCTTAGAAGGCCTATTGCAATATCTTTTATATATATATATATGTGCGCGCGCGCGCGCGAGATCAACATTGCGTGTGGGAAAATAAACCATAGCAAGTTCTGAAAACGTGGACACTTTGAGCTTCAAATTAGAAACTCAACATTAAAAATATCTGATATGGCTCTTCTTGGTCTTCTATAAGATTATTTCCACACGAATCCGAATTTGCAATAGATACAAACAACGGATTACATCGAAAATATAACACAATACAATAATGTCCGTTATTTGAGAATGATGTAACATTGTTGCATGTGTGTTGCATTCTTGATGTACCGCGCACGGTTTACTTTATTATGTGATGAGCATTGCATGCATGTGTTATGTTTTTAATGTAATAACTAGGTATTGTATGTGTTGTATTTTCGATTTAAACTTTGTTTGTTTAGATGTAAAATATTAAAAAATTAATGTTTGGTTGTCAAAAAATTAAGTAAAATATTTTATTAAAACTTAATAAAAACAACTTACAAATTTATTTTTGATAACTTATTTTACATGTTTAACTCGATAAATTTGACCACAACCTCAACTTAGACCTTTATCAAATACGAAAAAATATATATATATATTACTTGAAAAAATAAATATTTTCTGAAAAAATTATTTTACATAGAAACATATAGATAAGGTGTTGCATGTGCAATGAAATAACGTCTTTTCAAGACACTTGAAAGTTAACAAGGACGTACCTTGTAAATTTTTATTGGAAAAGAACGCAACACATAATTCCATGGCCAAAATTCATTGATATTTTTACTATTCTTGCTTTTTATATTGGAAAATTAAAATATCTTGTGTTGACCCGAACAATATGATTTTTCCAATTTAAACCAACACTGTGTGGTACCTTCCCATGTTAATTTGTCGTTGTCATGATACCCCAGCCATCTATCTGGACCAGATTGGATGTGAGACCAAGATTGTTGGATAAAATTTGGGCAAATTAATATCAATAGTTCATCGACAAAAAAATGTACAATGACCTTTTTAACTAGGGCTTTGTAAATATGCAAGTTAAACCATGTAAAATATTCTTCTTTTGTTTTTTCTTTCTCGAAAGTGCAAGCAAGCACACACTCTCTACATATTTTTGTTATCACGGAAACTTGAACACTCAATCCATCTCCTCAAAGATTGTTCAAATTTCACGTAGAATAATCAATAAATGAGCTTCTAAATATGATTGAATTTGACTAATTTATTTCTTAAGTTGAACTTGAATGAGCCTCTGATTCACTACGCACTTGCAAGTATTGAAGGATGCACAAATACTTCTCCTAGAGGTGTCGTGGCAGTATTGGTAAAAAATCGAACACAAACAAAAAAGATCATGGGAGTATAATATTTTATTTTCTGATTAAACACGTTTAAAACAATTTCAAGACACAACAGGTGATTTTGTAATTGTTTTTAAAAATAATGGTTCTCAATGAACTTAAAGTATATTATGATTTAATTCAAAAAATGATATAACATTTTTTAAAATAAAAACAACAAACATATATTAACTCTAAGCTCCAAATTAGTGATTTTATTCATAATTATGCAAATAAAATACACAAAAACTATTTACACACTGCAGTGCATATATATATATATAGTAACATATTATATTATCATTTTATTTATATAATCTCACTGAATTCATATCCTATTCTTTTTTAGATTTACCGTATCACCGTTTTTGTATTGTGTTATATTCGTATCCCATATAAAATTCGATTCTCTCATTTGTCATTTTTATTCTATATATGTGTTTGTGATCTACTTTTATAATGTTATGTTTTGTGATTTAAGTGCAATATTAGGATAATGCCTGTTACATTTTGTATTTTAAGAACTTTCTAGAATATGATGGATGAGGGTAATGAGGTCCATGATATACTTTAACGAATTTTTAAGGGTGTAGAGAGAGAAAATAGAGAGATAGAGAGAGAGATTAGTGGCATGGTAGATGACGAATGCAGTGTGTACCTAAAAAAAATAGTCATTAAGGGTCCCCTAATATGCTTTACCCAAAAATTTTGGTGCTGACCAACGCCTTTTCCCATTTAGTCAATGTCCGATGCCAAAATTGACACCCCACTCGATGAGTTGTATTATGTGGACCAATTGTTAGCGACACGTGTCGGACTGTGATGGGTTAGGCCCACCATTTCAGTGGTCCAATTTTGTGATGCGAACCCTTCATTTTGTCCACGCCCATGTTAGGAGGGCCCAATAGGATGGAATTTTCAACAGGTTAAAGTAAATATGTAAATAGTGGGCCGGCCCGGATTGCATATGTAAATGGCATTACTTTTGAACTTTTGATCATATAAAATTTTAATATTGGGGTTGTATTTTCTTGATAAGTGATAATACTACTCAAATAAATAAATAAAAAGTCAGTCCAATAATTCAAAATATCATACTTAGTGATAACTGCTCACAATTTTATAACAGCACTTGCCTTTCGTGACTAATGGGATTAGACAGGAACCGAAAGAAACAAGCAAACAGCCAATCCATTTACATCTTCGTAGATTGTTACTCCTAAAAAAATATGGACAGACAATGATCCTCAGGAAAAAGATATGCATATAAATTATACATATAGTCATGCGCACACACACATATTCGTGAAGGTGAATGCAGTATTAAAGCACCTGCCAAGAGAGGACCAAACCTTTACTACGTGGGACCAAATTATTTTTAATTTTAATTATTTATTACAATCGTTGTAACGATGACGTGACGTAGAGGTGGCAATTCATGTTCAGATCGTGTCGATATAAAGGTATAATACTAAATATATAAACCCAAACCCAACCCATTTAATAATCGTGTCAAGAATTCTCAACACAAACCCAACCCTGATAAATGTGTTAACTCGTTTAATGACCTGTTTAACCCCGTTTAATAAACAGATAAATATGTTAACTTGTTTAATGACCTGTTTAGGTGATATTTAATATTTAATCAAATACTTACTAAATAATAGTAAAAATTATCATAATTAATCCAAATATTCAAAATAAAAATAAAAATCATAAAACATAGACAAAGTTTATGTTGAAATGACTTAACTATTTATAGTAATTGGGCTTAAACAGGTAATATGTTACATATGTCATATTCACGATTATAACATGTTGAGTTAAATGGGTCATAAACAGGTTACATAGGTTGAACCCCTCAATCATACCCCGACATGGTTAAGTAAACGGGTTGACAGATTAATCGTGTCGATTTTTGTATGATCCAAACCCGTTTATATTAAACCCAAATCCTTTTAACTCGTGTCGTGTCGTAATTTGCCACCCCTAACGTTATACAACGGACTACTATAAACACTCCACCAAATCACATAAAATAGTTTTTGGTTCTATTGTAGGCTCATTTTGTTTTGGTAAATTATTTGTAGTCGTAGGTTATATCACGTCATCATTGTAACGATTATAATAAATAATTTCTTGTTAATCACAAGTCCCTTAAAAAAATAAATAAAAAGGTAAACTAGAGAGTCCTCCTCTGAATTTTATAATTATTACAAGGATCTCCTCTTTGTTTATAAAATTAGTATAATAACTTCTTCTACTAGAGGTGGTTTTGTCACCAATTTTCTGACTCTGTTAATGAGTAACATTGGTTGATTTTTGCAAAAGTAAACAATTTAAAATTTCATACCACCAAATTTATCCTTATGGTACCAATTTTGCCCTTGTAATGCTAAGTTTATATCAATTTTTAGTATAAAGCGTTAAGTACCAAATCTCAGCAAACCACAAATGTAATGCGTCTCTGTGAGACCCTTTAACCATTGGGTCACCTGTGCGGATTGAGACGAAAGGTGTACCATGGAAAGTCGTTGCAATTTTTCAAAGAAGAGAAAAGACGGAGTAATTACTACAAAGTTGAAGAAATTTAGTGTGATTTACCCCTAAACAAAAAATTAATTGAAGCAAATTTTTTTGTTTTTTTGTTTTTTTTTTTCTGGTAAATTAATTAATTGAAGCATTTGATAGCCAAAGGGAGAATTCAATGGTTGGTGATGTGCCTCACTCACCTTAACCTACCAACGAGAAGTATTTTACTATGGATAGCATCTCATGGAAATTGTACGGACATCAAATGTATCTTCCACTGCTTGTAGGCTTGAAGAGGATGGCAACTTTTTTGTCCCTTTCAATAGAAATCAATTCCAAAGACAAATTGCTTGTCAAAATTGTTTCCTTCCGGCCTTTGTCTTTTAGAATCCAATGGAATTGACATAAGAACTAATCACTTTCATATCATGAGATTCAACTTAGTTCTAATCTAATAACTCACGGAGGGTATTTCCTTACCCCGTGAGTTGTTTAACACAACGCTCCTCCTTTCACAAATTTATTCATAATTGATCATTTCATTCTTCAAATCTATAAGAATGGTATAAAAACCTAGATAAGGTAAAACCGCAATTAAAAAAGAAATTATTATTTATCTCTTTGCAAATCTCAATTGTAATGCAATTTAGATAGTGAAAAAAAAAAAAAAAAATTGTGTAAAATTAGGTCAAATTATTAATTATTTGTGGACTTTACGTTTATTAGTAAGGGAGTATGTATCACACAACCGCAATCAAACCCCTTAACATATTAACATACAAATCAATCTCATCAAAAACCTAAATAAGAATAAATGTACATATATATAACCGCATGAAAAAATCAATGATTGAAGTAGTGAGGACAAGAAAGCTATAAATGATGGGGGGTCAAGACTGTGAGGTAAGCTGTGTGTGTCTTTGATTTAACAAGATACACGAACTTCAAGCAAATCATGACAAAATTGATTGGGGACATGTTGGAGCTTGTCAAACTTTTGAGATTTGAAATTATCCCGCTAATTCTTGGTATTACCTCTTGAAAATTCATAGACAAGTTTTTCGATGGAGCAATGTTGTTTAGACTTATTTGTCCGAAATAGTTTAGTCGATGAGTTTTTATTTATTTAGAGTGTGTTCAATTACATAGAATTGGAGTTTTAAAATTAAAATTGATGAATTTTTAGAAGAACAATTAGGGTGTGTTAGTTGCGTAGAATTTAAATTGATAAAATTTGAAAGAAAAAAAAGTTGATTCAATTTTCTTAGTCGTTATTTTCAAATTTTACCAATTTCAATTTCAAATTTTCTTAATTGTTATAAGGGTTTGTTGGTTTTATGGAATTAGAATTTTGAAATTGGAATTGATGGAATTTGAAAAAAATTTGGTTCAATTTTCTTAATTGATTTATTTATTTATTTATGTCTTTTTTTTTTTTTTTTTCAAATTTTACCAATTTCAATTATATGCAACAGAACATATCCTTAAGAAAATTAAACTAATTTTTTTTTCAAATTTCATTAATTCCAAATCCAAACCTGAATACACCCTTAATATAGTGGAAAAGTTCAAATGTGAATTACATTTACTATATCAAAGAGATAATCAACCCATCGATTAAATAAATAAATTTAAGATATCGGTCCGAATCATTTTCCTTTCAATGTAGCAACTCCTCTAGAAATGATAGCCAACATTAGGTGGCCCCCTATTATTTTTAGTGATATTCAAAATTGTGTTGTAAAATCTATTCAATTAGATAAACGTTTAATTAAAAAAAAAAAAAAAATTGAACAAATTAAGTGCCAAACAACACCTAAGTTAATTAGCGGGTGGAATTGAATATCAACCTACATGGTATCTGGCACGTGGCATCCTACCGAATATGACACGTGGCATTGTCCTTGATACCACAACTGCGTGCCCTACTCCTTTTATTCCGCCTAACCACCCACTACTTTGTTCATGCGGACTAAAATTCAGCTATGATGTCCACTTTTGTTTCTTTGAATTCAGCCATTTATTAATTGACCGACATGTAAGCCCATTCCTTGTAACCTCTTGAGCCCACCTCCATGTGGTGGTTGTATTTTTGTTCTTCGTTTGTCATGTGTCCGGCCCGCTTTCCCACGACTCAGCCCAGAATTTTAGTAACAACCCATCTTATCTGTAGTCCACAATCCGCAATTTTCAGCACAATCACAACGAGCAAGAAAAAATCTGAATAAAGTTAAAAAATTTATTTGCGTGTCGAAATGAGTCAAATAATGTAGTCTCATACCATGTATTAATTTTTTCAAACGTCTTCATCCCTTTCTTTTTGTTCCCCACTACATCACACAAATTCTCCCGCTTTGATTACTATTATTATTTTTATTGTTTGATCTGCGTGTAACTAATCTAAAATAGAAATACAAAAAACAAGTTTGGTAAAAAATATTTTGATTTGTACAGTGGCGATACTTTCGTAAATAGTGGCCAAAAATGAAAATATCGAATTTTTTTTTATTTATTTATTTATCAAGGAGCTGATATTTGCGCTCCATTATTATCCCAAGGCGCTCCAACTCTCTAAAGTATGGGTGGCATGAAAACTATAATTATTCGTGTTAAACCATTCATCACAAATAAACATGAATCCCATAATCTTAGAACATCATGATTTTCACATATTTATAATGCATAAATAAATAATTAGATATAAATACCTCGATTCATGATATCAAACCATGTTGAGATTAAATCCAACTTCTAGATCCTTTAACCACGAACTAATCTACAACTCTGATCAACAGGCAAAGGTAGAAACTGGTTTCTCTCTCTTGGCCTTTTGCACATATAAAACTTTTACGTGTTGTATCATTAATTGTACATAATTGATGGAGTATATGCACTTTTATAAAGGCAGAGAGGACCAGTTTTCCTTTTAGTAATACAATTCTACTTTCTATCAAAGTAAAGAATAAGAAAGAAAAACGCTTCTCCAATAAGTAATTACCAAAAAGGTAATTATAAGTTGACCAAATAATATAATATTAATCTGATACCTATTTACTTAACCATCAAGTAATATGTCACATGTCCAAATCATGTGGGCCACAATTAAATAAATAATCTTACATTCTCCCACTTGGCACATATGATAATTTCTGTAGTGGTTTAGTAAAATAGTCATTAATGTGCACCATAAATCAGATTAACTCATTAAATTGGTCATCATAAATACCATGGTAAATAAATTACCAATGCAAGTCATGGCGGTTATATATTCTTAAATGACACAATCCCTTCCATGTACCACAACACTAGTAATCTATTCAACATAGTCTATAAATGAGAAGTATCAATAATGATCTAACAATAATGTCTTTTCCAAGACTATTCATATTACCACTTATTAAAGTAATACGTACATGTACATTAATTAATAAAAAATATCAGAAATACATTTAATCAGCGCAAAATGTCGAATATATATAAGCACTATTTAAGTAATCCACAATTAAAAAATAATCATCATTGACTACATTTAAGACCCATTCTTTCAACATGTTCTATAAATGTCTTGGATGGTAGTCCATTCATTAATGGATTGCAATCATAAGTTGTGTGCTTATAATTTCAATAGACATTTGTTGTTTCTAAATATCTTCTTTAATGATAAAGTATTTCAACTTTAGAATACCTATCATTTTTCATACAAGAAAATCAACAATTGCAGCATAAATTTTCAGTAATCTGAAAACGGTACCTATAACTCCAAGTCCTGAAATAAATTCTGCAACCATAAATTATAGCCTCAAAGCATGCTACTAATAGACAAAATAATCATAAATTACTTTGCACTTTTCCATAATATTGTTCCTCCAACCAAATCTTCTAGAACTCTTTTAATATATGCTTTATGAGACAATTCTAAAAACAAATCAATGTGATTTATAATGAAATATTTCTATTCCTATCACATAGGATGCTTCATCCATATATTTCATTTCAAAGTTCTTAGAGATAACTTTTAGTTTCATATAATAAACTAAGATCACTACTAACAAATAAAATATCATCAATATATAGAATCAGAAATATAAACTTACTCCCACTAACCTTCTAGTATATACACTGATCAACAGTATTTTTCTTAAAACCAAAAAAAATAATGGTATCATTAAACTTAATATACCATTGTTAGGAAGCTTGTTTAAATCCATGTATTGACATCTTAAGTTTACGGACCATGAATTCTTTACCCTCTAATATGAAGTCTTCAAGTTGTTCCATATGGACTTCCTCTTATAAACTCCTATTCATAAAAATTGTATTCACATCCATTTGATGTAACTCTAAATCATAAGAAGCTACTAATGCCATGATATTTTAAAAGATTCCTTATTAAATACTAGAGAGAAGGTTTCTTTATAATCTCTTCATTCATGACACTAATCCATTTAGTAAAATCATTACTGTTAATAGCTTGTGAATATGTAACCGGATCCGTATATATCTCACTATTTATCAAAATCAGATTCTTGCAGATATATCATATAGTCATCCGGAATAACAGATCTTCTTTCTCTTTGAGATCGTCTTAATGTTATTCCTTATGATTTTTCTACAATCTATTCATTGGTGACAATCTCATTATAGAGTTGTTGATCATTTAATTATTCTTCGTTGTTATACGGTTCAACAACTGAAGGAACAATTATTTCCTTATAAGTTATGGATAAAAATATTTGTACCCTAACTTCTGAAATGATCAAATTCTTATTTTTATCACTCCCACTGATTTCACCATTCTTAATGAATCTGACATTACCGGTTTCAATAATTATCGTACTATGTTCCGGATAGTAAAACTTGTACCCTTTAGATTACTTAATATCCACAACATTATGGGTAACGAGGAATTACTTAACATACTCCTAACCAATTCCATAAGAATACGATTACGCCTTACAGCTACACGCTTCTACTGTAGCATATATAACAAAGTGTATTAAACACAAATGGCATACATTTCAAGGAGTTTAACAAACGGTTAGAGTATTAACCTGTTTCATCATACTTTACATAATATTCACCACCTCTATATGACTTTATGATTTTCACTTTCTATCTAATTGTTTTTCAACCTTATTTATGTATACTTCAAGAGTACCCACTGTTTGAGATTTTTCATACAACAAATAGATATATCCATAACGTGAAAAATCAACTATAAAGGCGATAAAATACTTTTCTTCTCCAAAAAATAGAACATCAGAAGGTTTACAAATAATTTCAAGAAGCTATGTACTTATTGTAGCTCATTTCTTTGTGCGTTTAGTTTGTCTATCCTTAATACAATCTACACACACACATCAAAATCAATAAAGTTTAGATTCAGAAGAATCACATCTTTTACTAATTTTCCTAACTTTTCACTAGATATTGACCTAGTCTTTTATGCCAAAGATAAATGTTCTATTAATTGAGTTTCGCTTAACATTATGATACAAGATCAAAAAGATTTTAATAAATAAACCATCAAATTTGAATTTACAGAAATCATCAACAATAATGCCATAACTCACAAATTATAATTTCTTAAATAAATATCATTACCAAATTTAAATGAAAAACCATTAACATAAAGTTTTTGAAATAAAATCAAATTATGAGAAATTGAATAAACATAAAAGTGTTAAAACAATTTAAATAAAATCCATTGTCTAACATTAAACATAGTGTCACAATGGTTTCAACAAAACTTTTTCCCAATTATCATAAATAAGAAATTCTTATTTGAATTTGTGGTTTAGGCCATAAAAAATTCGTGCATCTATTAGAAACATAAATATTAGTATTTAAGTCAACCTATCATGTATTAAAAAGAATTTCAACAAATAATTCGCAATATACAAAAGCCAAAAGCGTACTTTTCTTTTTCGAATCATTCTTTATATGTCATGTAATTTTTCTAAAAGTGTTCAATACATTAATGACACTTTTTCATTATTACATTACTTTCTTTTAGTAGATTGACCTAAATCTTTTAATTTTGGGTGTTGCTCACTTATTGCCTTTTCTGACTTATTCCCAAATTTCTTTCTAACTTATTGAGTCGTCAGATGAACATAATGATTACTTTACTACTTAAGTTTTGTCTCCTCATAAATTAACATAATAATTAATTAAATCACTTTCCACTTGTCTTAATAGTGTTAATTCAAAAATGACCCATACTGAATAGACAAGAAATTGAGAATAAATTGAATAGGAAAATTCCCATTCACAATCATCCATAAGGTTCTCAATTTTGCAGCAACATTATTCATCTAAAAATATGATCATACATGGTACGAGTACAACAAAAAATCCATAATAGTTATATCAATTAATAATTTTCGTTTTAGATATTTATCTACAACATGAAAACATTCTTATAATCAAATATTCCTTAGCACTATCACTATGAGGAACAATTATTCACATAACCATAATGCTTAATCTGTTCGATCTCTCCCAAGCTTTATGGAGAATCTTTTCTTCCTCACTGTTTTTATCAGTAATAACAGTAAGTTTCTCAATTTAAAATGTTAAATGAAGATTTAACACATCTAAATTTTGAACTCAACTTGCTCATTTCATTATGAGAAGTTAGTCATATTGAGAATCAGAACAAATGTAGCATGCGCATTAAGGGATGTAATAAAATAAATATAATAAGATAAAATCTTAACAACAATAATGCTTTGAGTTAACAATACGTATATATAACTTAAAAATATAAATACAATGTATAACTATAGTACCCCTTTGGGTGGCAACTATAAAATACTAATAATGATGCTTACATGTATTTATATGTATACCTTTATTGGTGATGCATTATTTAATTAAACAAATAAGTTACCTTTGAATATCTTATATTTACATAATTAAAAAAAAATACACACGACCTTTTAATTTTTATTTAATCACTCGAAAATCAATTCCCTTTGAGGAATTATTTCTCATAATTAAATAAAATCAATATTCATGAATATCACAAAAAATTATAAGCATCATAATTCATGAAATATTGCAATTATATTTACTACTAAAATTAATATTCATCAACTATTATGGTTAGGCCACTTTGGTAGCTACCAACCTTTACATAATATGAATATTAAATTAGATAGTAACTAATTTATGATTAATTATGTTTATTACAAAAATTAATATTCATCAATCATTATGATTGGGCCACTTTAGTAGCTACTAATCTTCACATAATATGAATATTAAATTAGACAGTAATTAATTCATCATTAAGTTATATTTACTACTAAAATTAATATTCATCGACCATTATAGTTAGGCCACTTTGGTAGCTACTAACCCACACATAATATGAATATTAAATTAACTAGTAATTAATTAATTATTAATTTACCCATTTAACATTATACACACATACTCATAATTGTCAATTAAAGTTTAAGCAACTTCAATCTTAAAAACTTAATAGTCCGAAATTTCATAGAAAATATCTTTTTATTTTATATACATAATAAAATATATTATTTTATTTCCGGACTTAAAGATCATAATTGAATCAATTTAAAATTGATTCTACAATAAGTATGTATGTTTGGATACAAAACAACCAGTTATTTGCATGTCTAATTTATTAGATTAAATTTCTAAACTCACAAATTATTCTAGAAATACAAATTCCTAAAATAAATAAATCAATACATATATTTTATTTATTTAATAATTTTAATTTTAATTTATTTTTAAATTAAAATTAGAATCTTCAAATCATTGGACAAATACTTATAACAATAATTTAAACTTCTTTAATAAAATAAACAAATACACAAATTTTATATATTTATTAATTTTTAAATAATAATAATAATAATAAGTCTTTGTAATTTGTAATTGGTGGACACCCACTGAGTTTCTTTAAAGCAGTAGCAAACAAATGCTATTTTCTTTTCAATCCCATGTTCTATTCCAATCATGTATGGAAACAGGAGGCAAACACATTAATAGATTTTATCTTGTTTGTCTTATTATTCATGTATACAAGTATAAGGCGTAAGCCTTAATTAACTTTTTGGTAATTCATTTAGGCTCGAAATTCAATGTATGTAAACCAAATAAATGACAAACTGATTAAAACATAGGAACCCACAAATTGATCAAAAACACGTACAGTACGGATTCCAAATGAATAGATTATGCAATCATTTAATTTTATTTTTATTTATACATATTATTTATGCAACGTTAAAGGAAAACAATAAGTTCATAAACCGTAAGCGTTGATACTATATGAAAACTATAATTATTCGTGTTAAACCATTCATCACAAATAAACATGAATCCTATAATCTTAGAACATCATGATTTTCACATATTTATAATGCATAAATAAATAGTTAAATATAAATACCTCGATTCATGATATCAAACCTTGTTGAGATTAAATCTAACTTCTAGATCCTTTAACCACGAACTAATCTGCAACTCTGATCAACAGGCAAAGGTAGAAATTGGTTTCTCTCTCTTGGCCTTTTGCACACATAAAACTTTTACGTGTTGTATCATTAATTGTACATAATTGATGGAATATATGCACTTTTATAAAGGCAGAGAGAGGACCAGTTTTCCTTTTAGTAATACAATTCTACTTTCTATCAAAGTAAAGAATAAGAAAGGAAAACGCTTCTCCAATAAGTAATTACCAAAAAGGTAATTATAAGTTGACCAAATAATATAATATTAATCTGATACCTATTTACTTAACCATTAAGTAATATGTCATATGTCCAAATCATGTGAGCCACAATTAAATAAATAATCTTACATGGCAATGGGGCAGAGTTGGAGCAGAGTTGACTAAACTCTACTTTACCCCGTTAAAAATTTCATCATACCAACTCCGCCCTAACTCCGAAACGGGTTTGTAATTGGTATACCATTCCTACCCTAACTCCGAGACGGGTTTGTAATTGTTATACCATCCCACCTCTACTCCAGTAACGAAGTAAAGACTATGCCTCGCATACTCCATTTAATTGTGGGGTGGGGCTGGTTATGTCACTTTTATTATTTAATAAACTAGCTCAATGTGCTTAAATTGGGCTGATAAATAAGTTGACATAACTTTAAATTACTACAAAGTAATGAATATTAATATATTAACTCACACTTCCGATAAAGTAACAAGAGTTCTAAAAATATTAAATATATATGTATATAAAATTTTTAAATATAAATATATAATCGGGGAGGGTCAGGGCGGGTTCATCATTAAATCCAATTCCTGGATTCGCCCTTGCCCCCTCTTCAAGTTTTCAATTATTTTATTATATCCGTCCTAAACCTATATAGGAAATTGACTATGAAATTCGTCCCATTAGTGGGGGCGGAGTGAAAACCCACCGTGTCGAGAGAATTGCCATCCCTACTCTGAAGTAATAAATCTAATGACCAAAGTGCCCTCTCGATAAACCATGAAAGTTCTTCCTCCCTCCTTTTTGTGTATTGTGATTAATTCCCTTTATTTGCACTTTTCTGATTAAACTTTCACTCTCTCCCCTCTTGCCATATCCAACTTCATCCTATTCTTTGGAAGTCTTGAACAACTAAAAAATTAAAAATTGGTTGCAGGCGCTATAGAAGAATCAGAATAGTTTTTTTTTTTTATTTATTTATTATTATTATTATTATTATTTTTTATACCGGTTGTAAGAGTTGCTCTTTTTGTGAAGAAAGAATATGTGAAACTCTATAATGGAATTAAGGCTTTTTTTTGTTTGGACGTAAAATATTTTTTAAGGTTTGGTTATCGTAAAATATTTACGAAGAAAAAAAATATTAAAATTTAACAAAAATAATTTATCCATAAATTTTCAGCAAGTTATTTTACATGTCCCGCTAGATGGACTACACTTCAACCTCGATGTAGATCTTTACTAAATACTGACAAAGTAAAAATAAAAAAAAAACATTTTACCTGAAAAAGAAAAATACTTTAAAAAATATATATTTTAGGTCGAAACAAATCTCAAATTTTATACTATTCATAGGATTGTTATTGATTTATCAAATTTTTTTTGTTCAAATTTCTTAATTTATGTGTGTACTGTTATTCAGTGAGTGCCTCTTTCCATCTGCTTAGAGAGCAGTGTCATCTTGCTTCTCTTCGTCTCTCAACGCATAAACTTTTTCTCTCTCTCCTTCCCAACTCACCATAAATTTAAAACCCTAATATCTTTTTTCCCAAACTAAAAAATTTCCTATATCATTATGGATAACTGAAATACCGTGCCCTCATCATTAGTATTCAAGACACTCAAATTAAAATAAAATGCCAAAAACAAAACTGAAACTAAATAGACTTAAGTTTATTTTTTTTTAACGCCAAAAACCAAAACTGGAACTAAATAGACTTAAGTTTTTTTTTTTTTTTTTCTACTAGCAACAAATTTAATTTTTTCATATTTTTTATTATTACGTATTTTTTTGGGTTTCGTGAATTGGAAATTGTTATTGCAAGTTCCAAGAGAGAGACAAAAAAATAATAATAATAAAAAATAATAAAATAAATAATTTTAAGTCTATTTAGTTCCAGTTTTGTGAATTGGAAATTGTTATTGCAAGTTCCAAGAGAGAGACAAAATAATAAATAATAAAAAAATAAATAATTTTATCTTTATTTTGTTGTCCACATGTCATTCTTTATCAGTCAGAGAATACGTGGCAATTCCTTATTAGTTTTTATTGCTGTGTGCCCCACTTGTTCACGTGACTGCTCCACATTGTTTGCACACAAATGTCAAATGCAAGTGTTTTTTAACTAATTTTGCCCAATTTAAAAAGCTACACCAGTTGCTCTCATTCGTATTAGGGTTTTAGGGCTCTGCGATTTGTTACGGAGCCAGTCGCACTTCTATAATTGAGGCACAAACCGTAAGAATTTTGCAAGGTAAGCTATCAATTTCGGGTTTCAGTTAGTGATCGCTTGCAGATCTATATATATATATTTTTCTAGTTTTGGATCTTTTGGTTGACTTCGTATCAGCAAAACCTAGGGGTTTCTAAAGGTTCCGTTTGTTGTTACGGAAAATTTGCTGGAAATTTTCTTTTCTCAGGAAAGAAAGTAATGTTTAGGCGTTTTGTTGTATGTTGGGTAGGTCACGACAATGTCTCGAGTTTATGTTGGGAATTTGGATCCGCGAGTTTCAGAAAGAGAACTCGAAGATGAATTCCGAATCTACGGCGTTCTCAGGAGGTGAATTTTATTTTTTATAAGACTCTCTTGAATATGTGTTCGATGTGATGTTATTTAATATGTGTTTGAAATATTGGTGAATGGTGCGTCTTGAGGTTGATATGTTCGCATGGTACATGAATTAGTTTGTTTCTGCCTTTAGTGTTTTGTTTAAAAATAAATAAATAAAAAAGTTGAATAGACCATAAGTCATATAGTCATCTAATAAAATTTGGGCACGCATAAATCTGACGCCTTGATACAGGCATGCCCATGACATGCCTACGAATTTTGTTTGCTGGGTTAATGCTTGTGAATTATTTGACAATTCGTACAATCCAGATAGTTCCATCTGTTATCTGGATGCATGTAAAAGATTTTAAGACAAAAACGTTTGGAAGTATGAATTTTGGTGTAAAGAAACTATATATTCTTAGGCATGCTCATGCTACCCTGAGTGTATTAAAATGTGCTGGGGTTCTGGGGCTTGTGTTTTAGCACGCCCATACATCAGTTTGGTAAATCTTTCCCATGCCTAAATGTTCATTTTGCACTAGGATTAAATGAGTGAGAATTTGATATAAATGAAACTGGCTTCACAGGGTACCTCTTATTGACTATGCTTTCTTTTGGGAGAATGAATATCTTTTAATGCTAGGCATATTGATTGAAGCTTGTTATATCATATATTTACAATTGAATCCTGGAACATGCATGAGTTCATCTTTTATGAAAGCATTTTGGGTTTGAAAATTTGTTAATTATGCTTGTTTTCATATTTTCACATTCATCCAAGATCATTTTGGATGGGAATAGGGTTAAATTCACTTTTTTATTCTTCCAGTTTACGATTAATGAAATTCTAAAAAGCTGTACTATTGTATTTGTATAGCATGCTTATAGGGTCGACCCGTGATCCTATTTGTGGTACTAGCACGAGAAAAAGCTATTGAACCATATTCAAAAGTTCGGACTAGGTCCATGCTTGTGTGATCCTGCTGGTCAGCACATAGCCTGTGTCGGACCTTAACCGTGGCCGCCTCTCAAAATTTCCTCTACAAAATGTAAATTCTGTTCAGGGGACAAAATATAATTTTCTTTGCTAAAATTGATTCTATTGTCAACAATATTTCTGTAGATCTATGTCGTTCCATTTGTTTTGTGCGGGTCTACCTGGCAAAAAATGTGTTTAAGAATTTAGATGCTATGTCTTGCCTGTGTAGTGTGTTCAGGTGCACACCCATCTACCTACACAATCTGATTTTTGTAACTTGATATATACTTATGATATTGCTGTTGTTCTGGTTGTCACTTGTCACCACTGTCCATCATCATGAAATCTACATGGTCAATGCTATATTGAGTATTTATATGAACGGAATTATCTCACAATTTTGTTTGCCTATATAAAACATTAAAATTTTGCATGAGTTTGGATTTACCGCAAATTTAAATAAGACTACATAGTTTTAACCACAATAGCTGGCCATGTGTAAATTGCATAGATGGTGCTAATGTATGAAAATTTCCTTCATATGATTATATGTTATTTCTATTCTCAATGTGCAGTAAAGAGGTTGACGAAAATTTTTGTGCTATACCACTTATTTTGGGTTTGGCCTTTTTTCTTTCCTAATATTTTGGTGAATTTCTTTTATCTTTTTCATCTTGCATTATGATTGTTGTTGGCCTCTTACATGTCCATGGAATTAATGCAGTGTTTGGGTTGCAAGAAGACCGCCTGGTTATGCCTTTGTTGAGTTTGATGATCGGAGGGACGCTTTAGATGCAATTCGTGCATTAGATGGTAAGTACAAAGTATACTTTCTATGTCAGTATCAGTTGCCAAGAAAACTTGATAATTGTTTTAATGCCTTCTTCACTTACTTTTGTTTAATACTACTGATCCAACCTTTCTAGTTACTTTTTTGGAATGTGCTATTCTCATGTATTTTTTGTTATAATTTGTGCAATACATAAGCAGTTTCTAGCTATGCCTTGAATGTTAATTGGAATTATCATGCTAATGATTAATAATTGTGGGGTATGTCCTAAAAAGCCCGTTTCTTGCCAGTGGAGGCATAGTTTTTACTGCTTATACTGCAAAGTGCAATGTTAGTTTGTTACTTGATGTTCTCTCTGAATATCATTTCCATTTATTTTTTTTAGGTATCAAACTATACAACTCAAATTATATCACCATGAATTTTATTGGTAGATAATTAATTTGTCAATTCTTTTATTCAGAAATAATAAGTCATATAGGTTTGTTCTGTTTTCGAGATCTCCCCTTATATCTTCTGGTAGTCTAATAGTTTAGTTACATAACATTTTTTTTTTAATGAATTGTTAGGTGAGATTGCTTGAGCGTGTTTGTGGTAAATTGATTGTCATATACCACAGTATGTAATTTTGACTATTGCAAGTGGATCTGTTTCCATATTTCCACATAAAGTTCACGCATTTTGTTCCCATATCTAATCCTATTACCAAGTTATATTTTTCAACATTCTAAATTCCCAGTTTGCTAGTAGTATAACCATTGCTTCCCTACAATTGTACGTTATTAGTTTCCCCATTTTGATTTCATCGACTAAAACTAAATCATTAGTTAATGACATGCTCCATGACGCCTCAGTTGAAATTTGTTGTTAGTGAATCCTATTTGACTCTGATAATTCTAAAGCATCATTTCATACTTTAGTTTTATTGACTGAAACTATATCATCAATGAGTGGCTTGCTCCATGGATGGAGCATGTCCCATGGGATCTCACTAAATGACATACTACACTGGACTACTTTGAAATGCCTTGTAAGTCCATTCATGAGCTACAGACATTCTCTATATCCTTTGAAATCCTTATTTATCATCCTCTCTCTCTCTCTCTCTATATATATATATATTTATCATCCTCTCTCACTAAATGACATACTACACTGGACTACTTTGAAATGCCTTGTAAGTCCATTCATGAATATATATATATATATATATCTACAGACATTCTCTATATCCTTTGAAATCCTTATTTATCATCCTCTCTCTCTCTCTCAATCTACAGACATTCTCTATATCCTTTGAAATCCTTATTTATCATCCTCTCTCATATATATATATATATATCTACAGACATTCTCTATATCCTTTGAAATCCTTATTTATCATCCTCTCTCTCTCTCTCTCTCTCTCTCTCTCAATCTACAGACATTCTCTATATCCTTTGAAATCCTTATTTATCATCCTCTCTCTCTCTCTCAATCTACAGACATTCTCTATATCCTTTGAAATCCTTATTTATCATCCTCTCTCTCTCTCTCAATCTACAGACATTCTCTATATCCTTTGAAATCCTTATTTATCATCCTCTCTCTCTCAGGGATTTCAAAGGATATAGAGAATGTCTGTAGATATATATATATATATATATATATGAGAGAGGATGATAAATAAGGATTTCTGTAGATATATATATATATATATATATATATATATAATTGCTTATAACATACAGGGATAACTTAATGCCCCAATAGTATCTTACCTGAATTTTCCGGTATATATTGTTTCTATTTGTTTCTATATATATATATATATATATATAGAGAGAGAGAGAGAGAGAGAGAGGATGATAAATAAGGATTTCAAAGGATATAGAGAATGTCTGTATATATATATATATATATATATATATATAATTGCTTATAACATACATGGATAACTTAATGCCCCAATAGT
The DNA here is from genome assembly GCF_030987335.1 of Cornus florida. Lineage (NCBI taxonomy): Eukaryota > Viridiplantae > Streptophyta > Magnoliopsida > Cornales > Cornaceae > Cornus > Cornus florida. Next base: position 50,938,592 of record NW_026775572.1, read on the forward strand.
ATCTTACCTGAATTTATATATATATATATATATAGAGAGAGAGAGAGAGAGAGAGGATGATAAATAAGGATTTCAAAGGATATAGAGAATGTCTGTATATATATATATATATATATATATATATAATTGCTTATAACATACATGGATAACTTAATGCCCCAATAGTATCTTACCTGAATTTTCCGGTATATATTGTTTCTATTTGTTTCTCTTTCCCCCTCATGGATGCTATTAAAGATGATTCTTTGGCTGCAGATAAGTCTCATGTGACTGGCTCAATATATATATATATATATATATATAGAGAGAGAGAGAGAGAGAGAGTGAGAGAGAGGATGATAAATAAGGATTTCAAAGGATATAGAGAATGTCTGTATATATATATATATATATATATATATATATATATATATATATATAATTGCTTATAACATACATGGATAACTTAATGCCCCAATAGTATCTTACCTGAATTTTCCGGTATATATTGTTTCTATTTGTTTCTCTTTCCCCCTCATGGATGCTCTTAAAGATGATTCTTTGGCTGCAGATAAGTCTCATGTGACTGGCTCAATATATATATATATATATATAGCTTTAATGACCGAAGAATATCTTACCTGAATTTTCTGATCTGTATTGTCAATTTGTTTCTTTTTCCCTCTTATGGGTGCTCTTTGAGACAATTCTTTGGCTCCGGCTGAGTTTCATGTAACTGGACCTCCTTCATGAGTAATAATTTGTGTGTTAATTGTCAACGCTATTTAGTTGTCCTACATTTAAATTCTTGTATTATTCAGGATTACTGTAGATTATGCTAGACAACAATCTTTTGTATCATTTATTAATTATGAGGAATGATGCTTGTTTTTATCCTGCTCTGTAAACCTTTGAGGTTTTCATTTAGATGAAAGTTGATTTAACAGGGAAAAACGGCTGGCGTGTTGAGCTTTCACACAATTCTAAGGGAAGTGGTGGAGGTCGTGGTGGAGGCGGTGGTGGTGGTGGGCGTGGACGTGGTGGAGGCGAGGACTTGAAGTGTTACGAGTGTGGTGAACCTGGTCATTTTGCCCGAGAGTGTCGCTTGCGCATTGGTTCACGAGGCTTAGGAAGTGGGTATCGTCGAAGCCCCAGTCCTCGACGTCGTAGAAGTCCGAGTTATGGGCGTAGGTGCGTTCCATGGTTCTCCCCATATTTTTTCTGTTTTATTTTTGACACCTTACAGCCTTCTCTGACTTGCAATCGTGAAATTCTGGAAAACATGTATTTTCTCTATGCAATCAGCTTGATTCTGTCTTTTTATTAATCTTTAATTATTATCTGCTTGATTCTGTTAGATGAATGCGGTTATTGTTATCTATATAATATATACTGTATGTGTTTTTCTGTTTATTTTCAAACCAACTACTTTTACATTATTGTCTCTCCTCTTCCACCCCCCACCAAAACTATCTTTTTGAATGTTTAATCTGTTCCAAGTGGTTTTGGGGATCTTGCTATATTTCATGATCAGCAATTTATAAGAATCAACGTATGATGCGCTCTCTTTGATGTGTGTGTGTTTTGAATCAATCCAAGTATTATGATATTAATCATTCTTATCAACACTATGGGTTCAAGGAATGCATTGTTAAATCCAACACAACCCACTAGTGGACCTTTTGATGCTTTTTTTTTTTTTTTTTTCTATTGTGTGAACTGCAGTTATGCCTGTTGCATTCTAGCTCACTTGTTTTTGTTTTTATTCGTATGTATCACACCTAGTCTATAGCATATTTTGTCTTTCCATTTATATGCAGCATTTTCTGTAGTTTGTGCTATTGTCGACAAGTAATTGAATTCATTTAACATTCTCTCCTTTTGTGTCTTATTAATAAAAAGTAGTACTACACACACACATAAACATCTATATATATATTAATTTACTTTTCATACTTTCTATGTAGTTTTAGCAGAAATTTTGTGGAAACTGTTTGATGGTAGTATTTTATTGTCTTTAATGAGTGCATCGTGAGAATCCTAATTATTGACAATTTTGTGTATAAGATTATATATTGTCATAAAATTTGCACTTTGTGGTAGAAGTTACAGCCCTCGTGGAAGAAGGTCTCCTCCTCCTCGACGCCGCAGCATATCTCCTCGCAGGGGCCGTAGCTACAGCAAGTCGCCACCATATCGCCGCTCTCACCGTGATTCACCCTATGCTAACGGGTATGTCCTTGTTCCAGACACCAAAATTTCTCAAATATGCTTTCACTGTTCTTTATCTTCTTTTTTTTCAAAAAAAAAAAACTTTTTTTATGCATACACTAGTTATTGTTCTCACACATGCAGTGTGTCACCTGGTTTTGTCCGTGGCTACAGCAGGTCACCTCCATATCGTCATGGTTATCGTGATTTACCTTAATGCTTTTGGTATGTCATGGTTCCATGCATGGAAATTTTCCTCGGCTGCGCTCAGCAATTAATCTCATGCCATTTACTAATTGCCAATGTCCTGCTATTTGGTGCTGTTAATTGTCATTTGGTTTCGACCTTCGATTGAATTGACAAGTGTCAAGAAAGAGGACTTGTAAAAAGAATCACAATTTATAACCATCTGGATCAATTGTTTGATTAAATGATCCGTAATGGTCATTTGGATGGAGGCATTGCTCCCTTTCCCCTCAATATATACACAAGGAGGGAGAAATCATGTTTTGATGATGAGGGTGTGGAAACTCAAACATAGGTTTGATTTGTTACGGTTCTAAGCTGGGCATCACTTGTTAAAGACACCAGATTAGAATCTACTGTGTGCAAGAGACCATCTCTGACTCCCTCTGTGTGTGTGTGTGTGTGTGTGTGTGTGTGTATATATATATCTTATTATCTATCTATCTATTTGTATATTTAAGAAACATAATTTACATTCAAGCTTATGTGAGTTGGTCTTTTCTGCAGTGATTAGGACTTGGGGGCTGGAACTGAAGCTAATTGGGGAAGAACAACAAACGATGAAGTTTCTGCTGTAATGTAGTCCTGATAGGATTGATAACAAACAAGAATAGGGTTATTTGAGTTCATGTGATGACAAATGGGTGTGTTTTGAACTTGGCTTTGGACGGCTTCTGCATTGTTAAGCTGCCAAAATGGGTGCTTTGGCCTCTGTTTTTAGCGTCAGCTTGCTCTATTCAGGTTACTGAAACTTGGAAGTCGCTTTTGTTCTTTTAATTGCTATACTGCTGCTGTTTATATGTTTTACTCTAAAATTCTATTAAACGTTAATATGATTGAAGTAGATGTTTCTAAAAGATTCCATGTTTTGTGTTTTGAAGTCATTTTCGGCTAAAACGGCAACATTTCGCCACTTAATGCACATGGTTTACCACTGCATAGTCTCTGCATCTGCTTCTCTGCACCCCATCATCCCCTCGTCATAGCTCCTTGTGCTTAATGAGTGACTCTCAATTGAAACTGAAAACGTTGAGGAAGTTGGTTGCGTGCACCACTTTTATGTGCAATCTTCTGTAGCGAAGCTTCTGATGTTGTAGTTAAGACCCTTTCTGCCTGGTGGTAGAGGAAGATGAAGGTTTTTATTCTTCTTTGGGTAACCATGTTTCAAGCTGCGGTAGTGAACTCGAACTGTAGGAATTATATGTGGTGACTTTTCCCAAAGAGATGTACCTTCGTAGTGGCTCGAGAGTATTACCTTCATAGTCGCTCAAGGAAATGAAAGTAATGGCTATGTAACTGTTACTGCGATAACCTACCCAAAGATCTTCAGCCACTTGTACTAGAGTGGCTAGCGCACTGCACCTTCATGTTTCTTGCCTTGTAAGTCTCCATTTCAGGCTAAAGTAATTGAAACCTTCGCGTTTCAATTGTTGTTGTGGTGCTCACTTGTGACCGTGGTTCGATGAGTACTTTGTGCATGAATGTTCGTTCTTGCATTTGCTGAAATTGCAATTTGTTTTAGAACACTTTATTATTTTGTTAATTACGGTCATGTAGGTCTTTGCACTTGGGAAAATGATAATACACTCCACTATTTTAATAAATGTGGTTCTTTTTCTTCATCTTTTTTTAAACTAAATGACTAAATGTCCCTTATACTTGGATTTTCATGAATTGAATCTAAGGACAATAAAATTCATTACCTTCTCTTATAATTTTTGTTCGTTACTATTTTAGGTTCTTTTCTTTTGGTTTGACTGGGGGATTGGGTTTTAACCTCCAAAGACTCTCGTGGAATTCCCAGAAATTCGGTACCCCCCAGCATTTCACTAGTTAGGCTTCTTCCTTGCAAGCTCACTATTGGGTCACTAATAATTTTGGTCTGTTTGTTGATGTCTGTCAAAATTTATGCTAGTAAGCTGGTTACTTAAACTGTGATTAACCAACGATGAAGGAGGAGATCTGTGCAAAACTATAAATATAGCAAAGTGAGTTTAGCTGTTAGCAAGACCAATTCCAAAGTACTTGTGGTTTTCTTTCGATTATTCTCTGGGAGTGATGTTATTATGTTCTCCTTTGGAGCTCTCTTCATGCTGAGAAGGTTAAACAAGGATTATTGGGACTTTTCTGATTGATAAAGAAGAGAGCTTTCCAACAATGGTTGTGTGGTGGTTTTTATTAATCACAGCACATTAACGAATTAATTATCGATTCATGTACTTTAGCTTTTAATGGCTTTTTTCAGATGTTATAATGTTTGGATGTTATCATAGCAAGTCAATTATATGTTACTGGTAGGAAGGTATGGAGAAGGAGAACAACCATTTAAGGATGAAGGAGAGAACTGCAGTTTTCTAGCATACTTAAAGGTGGTTTTCTAGCATACTTAAAGGTGGTTTAGTGGCTTTGAAATCTGTATGTCAACCCCAAAAGAAGTTCATCTCGGACATAGTATCCTCAAAGGTAATTTATTGTCTAAGGCCGGAAGGGTGGGGTAAAACCCAAGAGCAAAACCGTGCGGATTTAGGTCCAAAACAGACAATATCATACTATATGGTGGACTGGGTCGTTACAAATGGTATCAGAGCCAGATCCAGCCGGAAGTGTGCCAACGAGGACGCCGGGGCCTCCAAGGGGGCTGGATTGTAATGACCTTGTGGGCGGGTGTGCTGTGGGCGGGTGCGAGATACTGACCGACTACCACACTGGCCAGTTATGGGTGCACAATCCCACATCGCCTGGGAAAGGGAAAAGTGAAGTGCTTATATGTAGGTGTGATGGTTAAAGCATTGCTTTCGGTTGTCCTAGCTTATTTCAAACTTCCTATACTAAATTTTAAAGCCATATTGTTAATTTTTGGTGGCCGGAGTGGAGAGGAGAAATCTAACAAGATCAAGTGGATTAGCTAGGACAATCTCTGCAAGCCTAAAGCTAAAGGTAAGCCTAAAGCTAATGGTGGTCTGGGTTTTAAAAATGTGGAACCTTTCAATTTGGCTTTGCTGGCCAAAAAGCTCTTGTTTAAATCTTTCAAGCAAAAATACTAAAAAAAAAATTGTAATTTTGTGGATGCTGCTAACAAAGCCAGAGCTTCATGGGTGTGGAGGAGTGTCTTGGCTGGTCAGGATGAAATGGAGAATTGGAGATGGGTCAAAGGTCAATTGTTGGTCGGATAATTGGCTTCCTGGAGTAACCAATCATTCAGTCACCTCAAAACCTCTTTCAGTTGCTAATTTGATTGATCATTCGACTCATACATAAATGGAATTTTGTCCGTCCGGGTTAATCAACATTTTAATCAGAGAGATCGTGACATCGTTCTTCAAATTCCTCTTAACTTCAATGGATGGAGTTTGGGGTGCTTCCATTAATGATGGCTTGTTTTCTGTCAAGAGAACTTACAGAGTATCCCTTTTTATTCTTGGACACTAGCATGCTTGAAAGTAGTAGTTTTGAAGCTGTCAAAGGTTTTATGTGGAGTAGTACAGTATTTGGTCGTCTTTCATGATGTCTCTTCTCTCCGGCCTTGAGATTTGTAAAGGTGCTTCCTTAGCTTGGTTGGCTCGGGAAGGCAATGTTGTCGATCACTTGTTGAGCAAAAAGTCTCTTGTAGCCGAATGTGTTTGGAGATCTGGCTTCTAGAGGCTCTCCATCCTGTAATGTTAAAAAAAAAAAACCTCTATAAAAAGTTTACTAGTCTTTATACACTTTTCTCTATCTGGGTCTATTCCTTTCTATTGAGTTTTCATGAGCTTTCATTATATATTGTTTACATTTTTACATATTTTGGAATTTTTCTTCAGCATCTTTCGGCAATTAAGAGTTGAGAGTTGATTTATTTTCTCGTGTGCCCCAAGAGAACAGTTGTAGTGAGCTTGATTGTTATTTTTTAAAGGACTGGTGATCTTTGATTGCACTCGCGCTCACCTCTTGCCAATCTAGCTCTTTCCATCTCTTTATATTTTGTAAAGTTTATAGATTATTATTTTTGGCTTTGTTAATTAATCTTGAAAAGTTGTGTCAATTATTATTTATTACACCTATAAGTGTCTTCTCATGCCATTAGCTAAATATGTATGTTTCTGGGAGCTCAAATTTGAAGTTTTATTAGCATGCCGGTGTGTGGCAACGAAGAAAATATTAATTAATAGAAGTTGATGCCCATTAATTAGCTATGAGCTTGACTACATGTTTAATCTAAAATGCAATTCTTGGTATAAAAAATATTTTAAGAATTGCATTTTAGATTAAACATGTGCTCAAGCTCATAGCCAATTAATGGGCATCAACTAGGCTTGGGTAGTGCTTTTAAGTTGTAGTGTAACAAGCACTTCAAGTTCGAGAGCCAAAATTATTCACAAGGTTTGCACACGTCATCTTGTAATATAAACTTTAAAAGCTTTTCATTTTATTGATGCAATTTTGTACAAAAAAAATAATAATAATTGCTTTCTCAATTATCATTCTTAAAAAAAATTACTACCCCTAAAAAAAACAAGAGAATGAAGGAGGTTGGATTCACTTGCACAACGATCAACATAACTAACTATTGCTCCTCCGTGTAGCCTGGATTCTCTTTTAAGATCACAAAACCCTCCAGCATAGGAGAAAGGGGAATATACCTGCAAAAACGGTGAAATTTAGTATCCACCCACACACGTAAAATATAAGACAAGTTTATAAAACTTTCAAAGAAGAATTTTAAGTACTTTTTCGTTGCAAGTTCAGAACCTTAGAGATGAAGACAAGACATACATGTGTGTGTGTCTGTAAGTGGCTCAAGAGAAATTTCCGAAAGTAGCAGCTTGGGAGAAGTCTTACACAGAAGAGAAGACTAGCTTCCTTGTAGTAATAACTCGAAAGGTTCCGAAGCATGCCAGCTATTCTAGCATTGTTGGTTCCTGCACCTATCAACCCCAAGGAGATTATGGCAGCCTGTACAATAAAAACAAATTTTAAGGCTTTAGCCTATAAAGCAAGTAAATTCTATTGACAATACTGAAACGAAGACGATGAAAACAACGGGATATAAAGCTAGCTCTTGCATGTCCATACCATTGCTACTTCTGTATCCGTATCATGACCAAGTCTACTTAATGTGTCCATAACATTGACCTTAGGATTTGATATGTATAGGAGACCAAGGGCCAAAGGAACTGCCTTTCTGATACTCTGCTCACCGTACTGTAACAGATGCTCCATTAAGCGAATTTCCATCTCAACGCCCAGGTCTTCAGCCATTGCTACCATAGCAAGTCCAACTACAGCTGCTCCCTGATGGTTTGCATCCTTCTCAAGATGTTGCCCACACTGACCTACAAGGTGTTGGACCTATGAGATAAATAGACAGTTAGGTTTCATGCATGTAACAGGAATCTAAAAGTGCAATTCACTGGCTATTAAATACCTTGAGCACATTTCCTTGTTCCAGCATAGGCACACGAAAGCAAGGTCACATCACAATATTTTCTGATTTTTTTCATTTAATGTCTTTGAAACTTCTGCTGTTCCCTCCACACTTTCCTGTTAGATATAAAAAAGGAATCCCAAAAATAAAATATAGCTTTTAAGTATCATGTTTACACATTGTACTAAATTTTTTCCAAATATAACACAAAATGAAATAAGAAAACTCAGAGAGCATAATTCTCAATGAGGTAATGCAATCAAGAGAGCTCCCTCATGACAAGAGATATAAGCTCTCTATATTTTACCATTGGATTCAGACAGTTTTTTGAGATCTGTGAAAAATCAACTGAATTATTTAATGCATCTTTCAATACAGTGGTTAAAATATGGACAACTCATAGCTCATCATGAGGGAGCTCACTTGATAGCATTACTCATTCTTAATTAACTCAAACCAACAGCCATAGTAAATTCTGAAAAAAGGAAACCGCGGCTTGTAATTTGATGTTACCTGCTTCCCAAGTTATAGAAGACCAAGTCCAAGAGGCAAAAGTCGTGTAAGGGGCTCTCCTAATTCTGACTCACTTCGGTCCATTAATGCAAATATAATTGCCTGAGCAACCTCTTCATTACAGGAACCCACATATACCAAGCCCAACGAAATTGCAGTGAATGCAATCACGTCAAGGGGTGCTTTTGCATCTCCAAAGATAGGAGCCAATTTACTGAAGATCTGGAAAATGAATGTAGATAAGTTGGCTTCAAGAGGAACAAAACATATTTTAAAGAAAATGAAACAATCGGCCAAGTCAGTAACCTTTGTAAGCCCTTTTTGTTTTTTTAATCCCAAAACAATCTTCATATGCTCAACAATCTATGGTTGCAATCTATGCAATTACAGTGAATGCAATCACAGTGTTGAATAGATTGAAGGATTCCAATCATGCAACTTTCAAATTTAAAGAACAAAAAAGAGGTAGCTCATGCCAGCCACACATTATATTATTGCCGTGAAATAGAAAATAATCAGCAGGCAAAAATCAAGGGATCCACCTGCTCATTCTGAGCACCTGCATAAGCAATGCCCAGGCCCATTATCGCTCCGATTCTGATAGAATCATCTTCATTATATATGTAATCAGCAAGCAGTGCCAATGCCTGGAGAAGAAACTCTGTGAGCAAACTACAGATCAACAGTCATAGAGATGTTCTTATGCATGCTAAAAATACTAAGTGAAACTCACAGGATCACAATCATTCTTAGAATTGCAGTTAACAATTCCAACTCCCAGTAATGCACCCGCAATGACATGGTTGTCATTGCTGTGGAAATACTTGTCAATTTGAGCAAGTCCAGAATCAACATCCCAAAGCAAGATCATACCCTACAATGAGGAATACTGATGAGAGTCCGCCGACAATACATTCATGCACAACAGAGAAGACTGATAGTAAAGAACTAGATACCAGACTTGCTGCAGCACTGCCCTTCCCATGTTCTTTATTTTTGAAAAGCCAGTTGCCTGAAGAACCACCACTTGAAGCTTCTGATGGGACTGTGATTAACTTATCCTGCAACCAGAAAGCAATCGATGTCACAAAAACCCACCGACACTAGTTCATATGCGCGTGGAGAATACAAAATTTCACCTGTCCAAAGCCAGCATTTACAAATGCATTGACAAATGTAGCAGCTAAATTCTGTCTGGCAGAATCAACACTTGCACCAGCACTAGCCCGGCCATCAAGCAAATTTGCCTAAACAAATCCAAGCAAGTACATCATGAGTTTCGTTAGATTTAGAATGGAATGAAGTTATATATTGTTTGTGAGTGGAACAGAATGACAACCAAAATCGCAACAGCCACAAAACAAAAAGATGGTAGTCATACTTGTAGCAACAAACATCATAAAATAATAATTACATCAATAATTAAATATGGATGGCTAGATCAACCTTATAAATGTCCTCGAAAGATTTGGGTTCCATGACCTCTATATCACGAGCAAGGGTAAGATAGCCTTCACTTTATTTAGTGTTATTGATGATTTCTTGCAATGCCTCCCTGTCTTCATCATCTGTAGTCATCTCGTCATCAAGCTCAAATGTTATACCCTACATGAAAGAAATTCAATAAGCAAGCAATTTATCATTGACCTTTCAAAAGAAAAAACCAAAAAAAAAAAAAAAAAGGTAAGTTAACTTGATGCTTGACGGGAAGGCAAGAAAAAAGAAACTGCAATTCCCAGGCATCTGACTGTCAGTAATATACTTTCTATTAGTTATTATATACTTTCTATTTCTATTAATCTCCTAATTAGCAAAAACAGATCAGCCATCTAACAAAAAAGGAGGGCACAAGTCACAACTGATAATAGCCACTCCATGGACAAGACACTATAGAGGAATCAGAAGCAAACACAATAAGCAAAGCATGCTAAAATTACATACTCAGAAAATTTTGAAAAATATGCCACTAATTGTGTGAACAAGTTCACCAGACCTCTATGGCAATAGTAACATGAATAGCATGTTCATGAGAGAAAGACAACATACAGAGACAGGTACATATAATTTCCAGGTAAAATCAAACTGGATAAATGGTTTATCAAGGAAACTACGACTTCCATCCATACCAGAACTCAAACTGCATCATCTATAACTAAACAACGAAATGATGCAGCAAAACAAGTAGTATGTCTCCAGTTTGCGAGCAGCAATAAGAAAAAGCTTGGTGCAATGGTAAAAACTTGACTAACGATTATTAGAATGCGGCTTGTAATGAGAGTAACCACTTTATGAAAAACAATGCAGAAGATTAGGTCCGACTCCAATCTATCCTTACCAACACCCCGCATATATGGGAACAATATTGGGTAATGGCCTCATTTGCACAGCAAAAAGATGTAAAAGTCAACGACGATGAGAAAATAACTTAAACTAAAAAAATCAATACTTACATGCCGAGCAAGGATGTAACATAATTGCTTCATTCGCAGCAGATCATCACAAGATGTAAAAACCTGCTTTACATACTGCCAAGGTGTACATTGAAATTTTAGAACCAACATAAAGAAGGATGCGGGAAGAAAAAAACATTTAACCTTTCTATTAATTTCATCACAAATTTAACAATACTTGCAACTGGTCATACACCACAAATTTCAAATTTTCATATAAAAAATAAAAATAAATAAATAAAGTAAGTCCATATTCCTAATAAATTGCAGACCTGCATGCTGTCGAGGAATAACGCAATCTGAAGTGCACTTGGATATTCTTCAAATTTTGGATGATCATGTATGCAATACCTAGGACTAGCATATCATCTGGTCGAGGAAGACATCTGCATTATTTTGAAATGCAAAACGTCAGCAAGAATATGGATGTTTGTTCATGAATGTGTATTAGACATACACAATTGTTTATAACATAGATCTCTCTACTACGATTACCCTTTATATTTTTTTGTTAAAATTAAAAAAAATTATTAAATAATTAAAGTAATTATTTCAAAAGATTCTATGCCTACGGAACTCATTTCAGGATGCAAGATGGCATCTGTAGAAGTAAATCAAAACCAAATGCCAATTAACTACTCAATGTCTGCTTTTTGGTAATCTACTAACAATTTCTTATGCACTGCACCCAAAAAAAGAATTTTTGATAAGTAAGATTTCATTCAAAGATGCTCAAGAGGGGAGCGCTCTCGATAATACACAAGAAAAAAAAAAGCCAAAAGCGGCTGGACTATAATCTCAAACTATCAACAAAATCCACAAGTCCCCCACAGATTTACAATTTTGCCCATAAGATATTACTTACCTTGCCGCACTAGTTAGGTACAAGCATGTTCTTTTATAATTTCTCCCGTAGACATACTCCAGTAACAAATCAAGGTCTTCAACCTAAAATAATTCAAGAGATCATTTTTATATAGTAAATTCATGCACAGATGAGAAATAAATACAAAGACATAATAAAACAGTCATATACCTCCATCAAAAGATCTACAGCCTCAGATTCAGCATTGTGCTGCAATGCAGAAAAAATAATAATTAATCAAAAACAAAAACCAATAGTTCTTTGATTATATGACAACGGCCACAATACCGAAATAAAATATTAGAGGTTCATTACAAACACTTGATTTGACCCATGCTAACAATTAAAACTGTATTTTTGTATGTGAACCACTCAAAGCTTTCAATTGAGTCATACCTTCATATGGAAGGCAACTATTTGTAGTACAAGCTCCATTAGATCATCTATTGGGGCCTCTTCATCCTGCAATGGTTCATATAAAGGAAGAATATGTTAAAGTCTTTAACAATTATAACTACAAATAAAATGCTATAAAGAATGTAGTATATATAAATGAGATTGTCACTACCATTCCAAATCAAAAATAAAAAAGTCAATAAAATTACACTTCTTTACAAGTGAATAACTAGACTGCGACAGCACTGATCCCACACCCGACATATATGTCGACAATTGTCGTAAAAGTATTTGAGAAAAGAAAGATGGACCAACTAATTTGATCATATAAACAAAAACATTATGAACATTTCAGATTCTACAGTATGCATGTGAATACACAGCCCTTTTAAAACCGAAATTCAATATAGGGTTGATCAAAAACCTGTTTTCAGTTCCCAATGAGCAAAGATTATCATAAGATTTCTGAATGATATAAAATCTAACCTGTCATTTTGCATACTCTTGTGCAATTTCTCCGGCTAAGTTCCTATCACAAACAAGCAATAATTAATTATTGGCATGCAAATAATTTAGAGTTAAGCTACATATAAGAATTATGTACCAAACTTAGAGACCTAAATGTCTAATAAAATGGGCGAATAAATAATTTTAACTGTATAAAGACATATGGTTCTCACCTGACATACTCATGACCCCGTGAACCAATGTTGCCTTCAGAAGCGAACAGTCTATAATTTAGACTGTCCTGAAATAATTGTCAAATGAAACAAAAAATCAGATGAACTGTCAAATGCAACCCACCAAGGGCCCATTTGGCATGCGTTTTGTTTTTGGCTAAAACAGAAACAGTGTTTTTGTTTTTGCTCTAGGAGTGTTTTGAGAAAAAATCGAAAACACATTTGGGAACGATGTTTTGCTGTAGAAATGTAGGAAACAGAAACATGTTTGGTAGGTCATGCGTTTCAAGAACTTTGAAAACAAAACATGTTTGGTTACTCCAACTGTTGCCAAAAAAAAAAAAAAAAAACCATGTTTGATTATCATTGTTTTTAATTTGTTTTTATAACGTATTTATAATAACCTATTTACAAGTTGTTTGGAATAATCTGCTTCAATTTTGTATATTTTTAATGTATTTTTAACCCAACAATAGTGTTTTTAGTACTACTTATCTCAATAGAACTTTTATGCAATCATGAGACGTCCAAGTTTAATTCAATTCAGGATATGTCATTGTGTGTTTGGGCCGAAGTCTGAAAATTACAATTTAAATGATATAAACTAATCCAAAACACCAAAAAAAAAAAAAAATTACAATAATCTGAAAAATACATTGTACTAGTTATTTGAACTGCTTTCTGAAAAATAAATTTACAACATTGTCGGCATATTGTGCACTAATCTGAACTTTATATTGCCACTGATCTGAAACACATCCATCAATACACAGTTTACACATTGTACTAGTTATTTGAACTACTTTCTAAAATAACAAGGCACTGATAACAACATGTTGGCAATGGGAAGTACAAGTCACAATTCACAAGTCCAATTCACTCCAAACAAGGATCACTGAACCCAGTTGTAAATTTGAGAAAATGACCCCAAGCTCAAGCTCAAGCTCAATCCCAGTACACAGCTGCAACCAAACACATGCACAACCAAGCACACGAAGAAGATTAGACAAAGCAATTGTAGTACACAGCAGCAAGGTCAGGCAATCAGACAATGCTAGCTAGAAATACAATCCTCTGCACATGTGATGAAATACGGTTATTTCAAAGCTAGAACAATGGCATTACCTTGTTCCAAACGTATGTAAATCCCAAGTACTCAATTTTCTAGAACAACTCCATATTAAAAAATTATGCGCCTTCAAATTCCATGGAAACAGAATAAAATAATCCCATCACTATTGGTCATCCGAAGTCCCGGACACACATCAAATGTACCTTTTATTTGTCATTACTACAAACAGCATCATCAACTTCCATCCGAATATAGTGAATAATACCTAATCAAACATGGTATTTATTCTCAACCCGTGACTTCAACTCCACAACAAAATCTGTTCCTTTCTATTTCTATAGCATTTTAGGTAATGCTATATAGTTTGAACTAAGCATCATGATGGAGATAAGATGGAGTCATCACCAAAACAAATGAACCAAACAATTATTAGATTGTGACAATTCAGAAAAGTTTGATGACGCATCAGATAATGTAAAATGCAATGAAATATACAACCTAACATAATTCTCAAACAATGATAACTCCTACTTCAACCTACATTAGGGTAAAACTCATTAAATCTAAAGTAAAGTTTTGGATTGACAAGTGCAATAATATGGGTTCTAGTGTGAGAGCAGCCACTTTGTGCAAAAGTAATGCCAAAATTTATCTGTCTCCAATCTTCTACCAAGAACCTGTATACACTTGATCAGAAATGGATAATAGTAAAAAACATTAATTTTTTTAGTCATGTTACCAAAATTTTCCATCCACACCAACTCAAGTTTTCATGACATTTTTTTCCTGAATTTTATATATTTCAGATGCCAATTAGATCCTAAAGCCAAATTTACAATGTTGTAGCATTAGATCAACAAAGAAATAACAAGCACAACAATCATTCAACTGAGAAGGAAAGAACTAAGGCTTTTTAACTTTGATATGTAAAAACTAATGCTACAATTCTTCACATATTAGGCGCAATCACCATGTTAGCAACATGTCCTATCATTAAATTTTTTACTCAATGTTAGAACACATAATAAGTGCATCAAATAAATGATCAACTTTTACTCAATCACACACTAAACAATCTAAAACCCAGTATTTGAAGCAATTTTTTTTCTAAAAATTGTAAGACAAAATGAAACTAGGAGCTAGTACCTGCAAGCAATGCTTATTAAAGTTTTTTAATAGCAACCACAAGAGGTTCACCCGGACCATTTGGAGGCTCACAAGATTTTGCAGCCTGATTCCAAGGTTCTGCAACATTGCTTTGATTTTTCAATTCGGTAGCCAATTTCGCCTTCGAGACTCGCACTTGGACTTGTCCTTGAATATGTAAAAACACTTAATTATTAAAGTTAAATGCTCAGGACTCAAAATTTAATTTTGTAGCAATGATATAAATATTTGGGTACAAATCAATACATCCCCAAAATGGTATCTATCAAATCAATGGCTTCCGTAATTGAATTCCTGGTTAATTCATGAATTCATGGAGAGAAATAGAAGTTAAAAATAAATGGAGAAATTGAAATCTGGGTTGAACAAATCCAAATTCAACTAAAACCTAGAAATGGAGAAATTGAAAAATAAAAAATCAACATCGCCATGAAAGTAAGTGCAAACTAGATAATATTTTAAGAAAGTGAAAGATTGAGCCTACAACTCGTCTTCATTTTGAGAGGGAGAGAACAGAGTGAAAGATTGGGGCTTCGTTCTGACGCTGAATACAGAGACAGAAAACTAATCGCCTCTCAAATCGCCTCACACAACTGCAAAAGAGAAAACTAATTGCCTCTCCTTGTAATCTATTATTGAATGTTTTAGGGCTTCAAAGGACTTGCACTCTTCAATATCGCGAGGTACGTTTGGGTCACCTCCCAAATCGCCAGACTCTAGGGTTTCAAAGGAGAGAAAATTTCGCGTCGATTGTAGCAAGTCGTTTTTAAAGTTGTTTCATCCGCTACAGTGATCGGCCTAACTTACTTCCTCCGCTACAGTGCTTTTATTGGGCCAGCAGTATTGAAACAAGAAGAAACACCATTTTGGTGTTTCATTTTTTGGCCCAAATTTTGACAATGTTTTAGTACTGTTTAAAACAAAACAATGGCTACCAAACATGTATTTGGGCCTAAAATAAAGCCCTGCAACAAAAACACCAAAACAAAACAGCTACCAAACAGGCCCTAAGCTAGTAGAATAATCTATTTAGATATACACAACAGAGAAACTTCTACATTAGACCCCCAAAAGATTGTGTTAATAGACAATAATGCAAAGGATAACAGAAGCATGGTATAATGAATCGTGTTATTATGACACAATGAATAAGAAGTAAAAGTAAAATTTAAAGTTATCTCACATACGCGTTCTCCTTCAGCTGACATGGTTAAGGCCAAAACTGAAAGTACATCTGCTAAAAGTTTCTACATCAAAATAAGAATTTAATCAGATGGGTTATAATTGGAGGCCAATGGTAGCGTATAGAAGCCTATATATATGAACAGTATATACCTTCAAATATGAATCTGCCATCGTTTCAAAAAAAGCTTTAAGGGTTCCATAATAAGGACCCAAAAACTTCAATGGCTTCGGAACTGAAGCCATTGAGCTTGTTGCATTAAGAATTTCCTGTCTGTAAAGGGAAAAAAATGTTATCTAGGAGATCTCAGTCTAAATATGCACGTTATTTGAATAAACTGGTATGGTTGAAATTTTCAAAAAAAAAAATACCAAAAAAAAAAAAAATTGTTGTGACAAAATCTTGTATATTATTTTTATAAAATCAAAAAATAAAGGTAGTAGTAGTGTGCACCTTAATTTTATCAACACAAACTATTATAGAAACAAAAAGAAAAAAATAAGGACAAAGCTTGCGCAAAAGCAGAGTTGATGCTGACATGGACCAATAAGAGCCAATAAGAGAATGCCATGTGTAAAATAAAAAAAAAAAATTACATTAACCATGGTTTAATCTTACGACCCTCCTCACCACCACATTCCAGCCTCCTACCACCGCCCCAACCATGCCCAAAACCTCTCTAACACACAGAGCACCGTCGTCGGCATCAAAACGGCGTCGGCCGAGTAAGAGCACCGGCACATCTCATCGCCGTCCAGTGCTTGCGCCGGTGGTACTGCTCTTTCCTCGCCGATTAACACAGTCTGTCGCCGTTGGTAATACATACCCGATCGTCAACCACCTCTTCCCCACCGACCCTATTGAAGCCCAAAATCAGAACCTCCTCCACCAAGTCAATTTTTGGATCTAGCTCTCAATTTTTGGGCATGGTTGGGGCGGTGGTAGGAGGCTGGGATGTGGTGGTGAGAAGGGTGATGAGAAGGGGAGTAACATCTAACCATGGTTATATTTAATTTTTTTTTTTTTCTTTTATTGGTCATTATCTGCTGATGCGCTTTGTTCAAAAAAAAAAAATTAATGGGGATAAAAAAAAAAAAATTAATAATAATAATAATAATAATAATGGGGATAAAAAAAAACACAATCATTTAAATTAAATTTACATACCTCATATATTCAAGTGTCATCCTCTGTATCTCCGGATCAGAGTCCTGAACCCTTTCGACGTACAATTCTAATTTCTGCTTCAACGCCAAATCCTCAGGATCCAGATCCATAGCCACTGTTTTCTTGCTTCTTTCGTTATTGCTTGCTTGAGCCATAGCCACTGTTTTCTTACTTCTTTCGTTATTGCTTGCTTCTTTGGAAATAAACAAAACTACACCTAAAACCAGTACTTATATGTTAGTTTAAATAATCGTTTCTTTCCTTTCCCAAAAAGCTATGTTTCTTTCCCTATGTTTAGTTACCAAAACAGGTATGTTTCCTTCTCTATGTTTACTAATTATTATTAAATTAGTAATTAGTGTTTGACTTCACATAAAAGTATATTTTATATCTTATCTAATTTAATAATAATTTTAAAAGTATATTTTATATCTTATCTAATTTAATAATAATTTTTTAAAAAATTGTATGGTTCCTTTCTTAGCTTGGGATGCTGGATTTGATGGGATTTAGATTTGAAAACAGAATTTGTCTCGTTTAAAACCAAGAATTACAAATGAGATTTGATATTTATAGGATTTCAAATACATTTTTAATTGTAAATTATTTCAAATTCATCTAAAAAGTCAGGATTTGACTGGATAAATAATCATTAATTATATATTTCTTTAATTAACCCTCCAACCTCTTCTTGTTATTAAACCATTCGTCTTATTAAACCATATCTTATTAAATATCTACCACCATATCTCAATCTCTAGTGTTTTCCTTCATTTTCTCTATATAATAATACCATTGTTTTAATCTGTATATATATTTTCCTCTCACTGTTGAGCATATCCAATAATTTTTTTTTACTCTTTTTTTTTGTAACAAAAGTCATGGAATCCAATACTTTAGTATTTGTGTACCAAAGTCGTATTATCTAATTCTTCAGAATTCACACAGATAAGTTATTTATATACATACACACACACATATAAGCCCATATTGCCAATATTATCTTTAATAATTGTTCTTTTTTTTAAAAAAATAATAATAAATTTCATATTTCAGAGTTCCATCACGTAATCATTCCCATTGTTTGTTTTCTTGATTTTCTTGATGTAACTTTGGAGTATATTTTACAATAAAATAAATATTTCATTTATTATTTAAACAAGGGCAAAAATGATATTATATTATTTTTATTCAAAATCCCATTTTAAATCCAATTTGTTCCGAACATATAAATAGAATTTCATTTTAATTCCAATTCCTATTCCAATTCAAATTCCTTTTCCAAATCCTAGAATAATCGATTCCAAACAAAGCGATATGGTTATGGACCTTTTTCCAAAAAAAATGAAACGTTCCAATCACAACCTAGTCCGAAAAGAGTATGTTGGACATTTTGCAGCCTCCTCGGCGTCATGTTGTTTTAACTAGTCCGGCTGGAATGGCCTCTAGTGCTCAAGTCAGGTATGAAAAACTACATATTTTTGTTTTCTGTGTGGTATTATTGGACATCTTCTTTGCTGGACTTTAAGGAGTATGGGGTTGGCTAGGGGTTGAAGGGTTGGCTGTGGCAACCGGAGAAAGAAGTGGGTGATGGTTAAGGGTGATAACTTAACCAAAAAATGGCTATATGTGGATGATACTGAATCTGATGGGGCGGAGGATATGGGTCATCCTCCTACTTCCTCATTGGCTCGTCAATTTCCTGACTGGCCTAGTGATTCACGTGGGATTTTTGGGAGACCTTTGGGAAGACCTTCCATTAATCAGCCGCTCGCTTTGTCAAGTGTTGGTGATCCGAATAGGATTCCTGGAGGAGATGGTCAAGGGGAGGGGTCCACAAGAGCTATTGAAATACAAACTTTGCCTGTTGTGGATAACCACGGCAAAGGAATGGTGGTTGATTTTAATCCTGGTGGGGAACAATTTTCTGTGCCTGAAGGGGGTTTACTTCCGGGGTCTTCATCACAAAGTCATGTGGCATCGATGCAATTGGAGGAAAATGTGAACTATGCTCCGGTTACCTCTCCCATTAAGGGGAGGATTTTACCAAGCGTTGAGACCAAATGGCGAATGCGGGAAGAAAGGAAAGGCGAAGTCTAATAGGGGTACAGGGACTCAATCTTCGTTGGCCACTTCTAATAGTCGGGGATCTACTCAAGTTAGGAAAGGCCGCAAACGTCGACAAATAGTATCTGGTGGTTCTTCTGCGGCTCAGCTTGTGGGGGATAAAAGGCTTAAGGGAGTGACGGGTGGTGCCGTGAGTCAGATGGCTACTTTGAGTCCGTCAAGTAGTTTGGTCGGTGCAAATTCGGTTTCATCAAGTGGGATGGAGGCGCAAGTGACTGATTCTTTTACTTCAGTAGTCTTTCGCAACGAAAATTGCAATGTTGGCTAATGCTGGATGATCTCCTTCAACAGAAACTGTTTAAGCTCTGATTCTCATGACGATGGTCATGTCTTAATTTAATATTAAGTTTCTTTGGAGTAGTCTGGTTTGCTGTATATTTGGTTCTATTATATTTTTGTTATGTTCGTGTTTTGTTTATTAGTTGGCCACTTTATGAGCAACCTCATTACCATTTCTCTTAACATGGTTAATCCGAGATGAAAGAATGAAAGGTGGATTTTACTGGTTTAAAACTATTGAGGCTGACACTCCATCTACATGGTGTTGTACATCAAATGCAAGGTCTGGTGCTTACTTCTATATGTCACAATTGTATGTCAGCTGCGTATTACATTCATGATCTCTTCTTTTAGTGTGGAAATGGAGGGACTGGTCTACTGTTAGTTCTTTTGATCAAATTGGTCAAATGGTGCATCTCTAAATTTAAGAGTAATTATCACATAAATGAATGCTACAGACAGACCCACTTTGGAACGTTATGTCACGCAGCTGCCACGCACAGTGGACGATGACATTGGCAGTCTGGATGGGCTTATTCAGAATGGATCAAAAATTCTCTAGAGTTATGATGTAAGATTACCAAATTGCCCTTAAGTGGAAGGTTCTTTCTCTAATTATTTTAGTACCAAACATGGCCTTAACTACTGCCAATAACTAGGGAATGAGAGCTCCACAAAGAGACATGCCGATTTGGTATGGAATGAAGCTACTGGGAATGGAAGTTGGGGTTAAGAAGAATGAAGTTGGGAAGTTTTATTGAATTCATTACATATCATCAGTAATAAGGGCAAAATTGTCATTTTGAAATTACAATGCATATCTTACCGTCAAAATCAAGCCGAACCGTGTGGTCTGGTTTTTTTGGCAAAAACACATAAACAGTTTAGGGGATTTTCTGTCAAAATAGAGGTTCAGGGGTTTCTTGGGGGAGAGTAAAGTTCAGGGTTTTTTGCACTTTACCCAGTATTTTATTGCATAGAAAGACCAATGACAACCTATTATTCAAAAATAATAATAATAATTATTATTATTATTAAAAACACACAAAATGGGGCAACAGAGAGAAGAAGCTTAATCAGTGAGTATTTAAGTTCAATGTTGAGTGGTGCAAAGGCTACAAAGTGTAATTCCAAAATAAAGAAAAAGTTTTTAGAGTGATGCATCAAGGATACGTATATTACTACAATTTATAACATTAGAAGAATATTATGCATTGAAAGTGACATAACTAATAGTAATAAAAAATAAGAAGGGCAAAACTAATAATACATAACAACAACGTTGGATGAGAACTCCAGCAAAGTCTCCAGATTTTTCTATCACCACGTTCTTTTAACAACTGAGACTGTGGTACTTAAATTTTGTTTCTTCTGCTCTCTAAAGCTGTATTTCCTCAAAAATGACCATAAGATTTTCAAGTTCATTAGAGTTTAAAATCTCAAAAATTCAGGCGATAGTTGCAAACATAAAAGCCAGAGCAACTACAACCAATTTAACACTGTTGACAAATGTATCATATATAAAACTGCTATTTGTAATAAATTAACTGCCAATGTCATTCAAGTACGAGTTATGAGAAAGACATTGATCGATAAGCTAATCAATAATCATACAATTCTTCCCATTGCGTTCCTACAAAGGAAATCAATTCAAACCTCATCTTATTCTGTGGTCTGTAACTGAATGGACCATTAGTGTGGATGAGAGCCGGAACTCTAAAATGCCGCCCCTTTTTAGGTGCTCCAAAAACTTTTCCTCATTTAGCTTTGGAATCAATCACCTTCTTGGCGAAAGATGGCAAACAGAAAGCTGCTGAATGAATCTGGAAAGGAAAACGGAAACAAAATAATTAAAACAAAAAAGGAAAAAGGAAAAGGAAACAAAAACCATGTGGAAGAGTTTATGAGAATTAATCTGATGGAGAAGAACCACACCTCTGAGTTGTAGAATCTCAACGGTCCTTTTGATTTGCAATGGCAGTCATCGGCATCTATCGGGTTGACTGGATGCTTGAAATCAACCGATGGCCCCTCAGTTGAGCAAAGCATGAAACCAATTACACCACTGAAATATATCGACCAGTAATATGAAGACAGTTAACACTTCTTGCATAAATATAGGCAAATGTCATTTCAATGAATAACAAGCAGAAGAGTCTAAGCCTTGTAATCTAGGACAGATGATATGAATAACCCTAGATTATATATGCAAACACCCCCTTATTAGATTACTTCAGCACATTAAAAGGCCATAACCACCCCTTTGATTATATATGTATACACCATTTGTATGCCTTTTTACCATTTGTCCATTGGATGTGCCCCCACATGCTCACACACAAATTTTAACAGGAAGAGAGAGAGAGAGATATCAAAGTGCATGCCTTGGGTATGTGGGAACTGTAGTCCATGCATAGTTGACAGAGCCTTTGAATATCTGGCGGCAGTTTACAACAATGTCTTCAATTATGTGCATGTGAAGCCATATGCTCTCAGCCTGAGTACACACAACCCCTCCAGGACGGAGAGCCTTTGCTACTGACTCGAAGAAAGGCTTTTCAAAAAGTTCTTGTGCAGGACCTGATTGATATACAGAATTGACTAAGCAACTTACAAGAAGAACGTTTCTGATGAATGCAATAACAAAGCAATCACTTGCAGAAAATTTATTATCACCTATCGGGTCAGAAGAATCCACTATGACGGCATCATAACTTCCTGCAGTGACAGCTTTCAAAAAGGCAACTCCTGCGAGTTTGATAAAGAACCCAAAAGGCATGAATTCACAGGAGAAATAAGAAGGCTAGAGAAGAAAAGAAAATGTGACACTCGTACCATCACCGATATGAAGTGACACTCGTGGATCGTCATACCCAACAGCTACATCAGGAAAGAATTGTTTAGAAACCTGGAAGACGAGAAACAAATTTACGTGTTATGCCAAAATTACATCCAAACTAATCAAATACGTATTTTCAAAAGTTCAAAATCAAAGGAGCCCGTCTTGAAGTCATTTTGATTCAGCTGGAAGCCAAATTCATAATGTTCTCCAAACATGTATAAGAACGTCAACTTCTGTCCAAGGGATGACATCCAATGCTAGTTTGAGAGTAAAAAGTCTAGCATTACAGGAAGGCCAAAAGGAAAAGTAAAGCTAACAAAGTAATTAGTACTCACATCAACTACCATCTTATCAATTTCACAAATATCTATCTGCTCAATGGAAGAATGGCGAGACACTTCACGCAAGACACCACCATCTCCTCCTCCAATAACCAAAACCTGCATTGAAAGAGAGGAGGGAATCAAAACCAGCAACTGTTGATAACACATAATGTTTTTGCAATTTCTTTACGAAGAAGCTTTGACATGGAAAGATGCCTCATCATGAGAGAGAGGTGTCCTGTATTCGTTTTGGAATGGTGAAACACCAAAAGCATAAATGGTGCTCAACCACAAGTCTCACAAACCACAGGTCTCATTTCAGGATTTATATGCACCAAATCTAATGAAGATTTCACTCTCATGGACCTCATGTCAATCACCAAATCTATTGAACCATTTCCATGTCAATAAACCTTTCAGCTATTCCCCCAGTTCACCCTTCTCTTCACTACATGCTTATGTTTCAAACATGCAGATCAGCTTAGATGCACTCCCATTAAGGGGTCCATATCTTGAGTTAAGATCGACTAGACAAAATATGACACTGAAGGATTGGATAGGTTCATCATTGTTCTAGTGCTGAAACAACTCGGTAAAAAAATATCAGAAAAGCATATTATAATTCTTATTGATCTTCATTTGTGTAACAGGTCATTATTACAAGAGAGTAAACACCTTCTTTGGGTTGGGAATTGAACAAAGTGGGAGATGAGTGATCATTTCTTGATATGCACATTCATCCCTCTCTGTGAGTTGAATCACCCCGTCCAAAACAAGAACCTTCCCATATGTTGAAGACTACAACAAGAAAAGAGAAAGTAACACATGTTCAGCATCACATAATTACAGCCAGAACTAGAGTAGAGGTGAATGCAAAACAAACTTCTAAGTTCCGGATCATCAAATACCTGGAAGACCATAACATTCTGGTATTCAGACTTCTCTTGAAATAAGATTTTTTCCACCTTCAACGAATGTGCTTCTCCTGTATTCATTAAAAACGACTTTCATGTAGCATATCATATAAAACATTAAGGAAAAGGACAGATATTACAGAAATCAGAAACCAGTTCAGAAGTTTTCAAAAATTTAGAAGTATTAATTGAAGTGAGAATATATATATATATATATACACATATATATGTATATACGTATATATTTCCACTACAGCTATATAAATATATATATGAACTTATATGAACTAAATTAAAGCAATTTTCTTACTGATAACTTAATGCAATAAATGCCTGCCTAAGATCTACTATAATTCAAAAAAAAAAAAAAAAAATAGATATCATTTGGGCATACAACTGCAGAAGTAACACCGTATTAAACAGTAACATAAATATTACAAGATTAAGACTCAGCTGCAGTAATCATATTAAAAGTGTCTTGTTCCAAATGAAATTAGAAAAATAATTCCTTTCTTCACTACTCGTCTCATTAGAAGAATCCCATAACAAAACAGTGGTATTTCAATTTTTTGGCAACACAAATTCAATGTTTCACACACATACAAGTTAGATGGGAAAAAAGGAGAAATTACCTCATGCACTGCCACAAACAAGGCCTTGACTAGCTCAGAGGGGAGGGAAGGAGAGGGGAAAAAAAACGTATTTATTGACTAGTCTTCGAGAAATAGAAATAGCCCAAAATGTTACCTACGACTAATAGATCACAAGTCGAAAAGGCATATCCCAAAATTGCAAAGCCAGTACCATGGTACACGGACACTTCAAATATTGTGAGGCATCTATATACATGACATGACAGGAAGGTAATCAAAATGTTGTAGAAATCTCCCAACCATTATTTGTTACTATAATATTTACATCCAATATGTGAAGGACCCCAATCTAACATATAGTTGTTAAAGGCACGCCCAAGCTCCAAAAAAGCCTAATGTCAAGGCTCAACCAGAGTGCCTTAACCTACTACAAAACAGACCCCTTCAATCATGCTCACTAAAGCCCTCTGGTTCATGCTTTTAGATGTTCCGGACTCAAGAAAACGCGCCTCTTACTTTTAGTCATTCATTTGTATCGTCTTTTTTTTTTTTTTTTTTTTTTTTTTTTTTTTTAATACCTTAAATTGACATACTCTACTGCGCATCATGGATTTTTTGCTTCATTTAATAACTATTAGGATCGACTTCTCTTTTTAAGATCACATGCATAATCTCATCTGGTTTCTTTTTCAGGCATTGGCAATGATACCTTTGTATTGTATATTTGACTGAATTCATGAGCTTATGGTTGACTACATGCATTAATAACGTCTAGTGCTTGACTCTAAATTTCAAGATAATCCATGACTAACATCTACATGATTATTGCTTTTATTGTTGAAAATTTTTAATGGTGTTTGATTGAGTTAATGTATATGCATATTGAAAAAATATATAGTCATGCTCAATGATTTACTTGATCCTCCAAGTTTATGTCAAAAATTGCATTTGAAACAAATTCTGATTAGTTGTGTTGTATGTATTGAATTGCTTCAAAATTCAAATGTGCATTGATTTAATTAACATCATATACAAACTGAAAATATATATATGCAGATTGATTTAGCTAATCCATTGAAATGACATACTGAGAAATTCCTAGTTTGTGCTGAATATTTTAGTTTTTTTCTATACATATTTAATATTTATCTTTATTAGACACACCCCTTACATTCTGCGTTGCATGCTTAGTGTCACGAAGTGATTCCTAAGACGCTTGGAGGATGGAAGACACGCATGCTGGTTGGCAAAGAGCAGAGTTTGACTGGGAATGGTTCCAGGGAAGGGGCGTGCAGGAGCACAGGATGGTACCTCTTCAGAGTTCAGGCAGGTCGACTCGGTTCAGTTCGAGGTGCTTGTCGCTGGTCGTGGACTTGACTATGAAGAAGGGAGTTGGCTATCCCTGCACAAACTGGTCGGGAGCTGGAGTCGTTCCCCTGACGAGGCCATGGCAGGCCGAAACCAGTCAGCATGTATCCTTGGGAGGGCAGGTCGTGGTGGCTGATCAGGGCGCTTGCGCGAGCTGAAGCAACGCCTTGGTGCCGCACGGGCCGTGCCGCTGCGCCAAATCTCTAGGCCCGTGACAAATGGTATCAGAGCAGGACTTGGGGTAAAGCACGGTGGGGTGCCCCCTTGTCGGTCCGGGAGGGGTCAGAGAATGAAGACGGTGCATTGAAGTTGCGTCGATGTGGAGGAATCAATGCAGTTGGGGGGGGGGAGAGCCTCCATCTCCCCAGGAAGAGGCGTCCGTTGAAGTTGCGCATTGAAGGGCCGGAGGGCCGCGCGCACCAAAGTTCGTGCTTAGTCCTTGGGTGATGCAAACCATGGTGAAGGGCGAGCATCAAGTCGGCAGAAGGCCATTGCTTGCTCGGGATGTCGCGGAGGCGGCATGACGGAGAAGAGTCACGTCCTTGAGGAATGGACGTCCCCTTGGTCCGAGGCCTATCATTGGGCGAGTGCAGTGCAGGGAGCTGCACAAGGAAGCGATGGTGGGAAGGCGAGCATACCGCATGGAGGCAGACTTTGGAAGGGAGTGGACGCAGTAGTGAAGCGCCGCACTGCGACGAGGACGTCGCAGGATTTGGGTGGGGGAGAATGTCACGAAGTGATTCCTAAGACGCTTGGAGGATGGAAGACACGCATGCTGGTTGGCAAAGAGCAGAGTTTGACTGGGAATGGTTCCAGGGAAGGGGCGTGCAGGAGCACAGGATGGTACCTCTTCAGAGTTCAGGCAGGTCGACTCGGTTCAGTTCGAGGTGCTTGTCGCTGGTCGTGGACTTGACTATGAAGAAGGGAGTTGGCCATCCCTGCACAAACTGGTCGGGAGCTGGAGCCGTTCCCCTGACGAGGCCATGGCAGGCCGAAACTAGTCAGCATGTATCCTTGGGAGGGCAGGTCGTGGTGGCTGACCAGGGCGCTTACGCGAGCTGAAGCAACGCCTTGGTGCCGCACGGGCCGTGCCGCTGCGCCAAATCTCTAGGCCCGTGACATTAGGCTCCATCTAACAAGCTTTGATATGTAGGACAGTCATATCAGCCTAACATATACATGAACAGAAGTCCAATTGTAATATGTCGGCTGCATCACGATACCAAGATAATAAAATCAGACAAACCATACACCTATACATGCTTTCTAACATAGTGCCACTACAACATCCCCAATGCAAGGATCATCTTGCTGCTCCAATAAAAAACTAGACAAGTATGAATAAACATGGCAGATTCTTGTCCATATCAACTGCAGATGTTTCTAACAAGAAATATTTAAGCAGTACATTTGATTGACAACAGACTCATATAAGCACATGGGTATTCTCTAATTCCTACAAATATAATGACCCTAATCATGTGAAGCAGTACCAGGGACAGCTCAAAAACTAGGCAATTGCTTACAGCACCACTTAAAAAAGCACAATCAAATTTCATATTGTTCCCATTGTAGGATTTTTATAATTTAATATTCTTCAATTCTTTGATGTGGACAGATAAAAATTTTGAATTTGAAAAACAAAGTCTTTCTAATTCTTGTTTTTAGTAAAACTTCTACTTCAGTTACATATCTTTTCTCATACATTTCCTTATTATTCGAACTTCTTATAACCTTCCTTCCGAACTTCTTACTTACTATTCATGTATTTTTGTCAAAAATACAATCTTTCATTCCTCAAATAATAAGTTGGGTAAAAGCTAATGCATTTGATTATTTCTTAAATTTATGGAAGACAAACCAAAAGAAAAAATAAAAGGTAAATTGACTAAGAATGAAAAGTAATTGCCAACTGCAATTCTGTAACTTCAGCCTGGCAACAAAATCAATTTTGAACCGAAAACTTCAAAAAAGCATAGTCTGCACTGGTGAGAAACTGAACATCCCTTTGTTTTAACTTTTTCAAGGTTCAAGATTGTTTTGCTGAAAATTTAAGGGACCTCATAAAATTAGTAGGAAATTTAGCTGGAACTCTAAAAATTTCGCATTCCCAACCCAAAATTTAGTTGGTAAAAAAATTCTGGCAGAACTAAGAATATAAAAAAAGAACCATAAGAAAAATCATCCATTAGAAACCCTAAAACGAAACAGAACATGTTGATATGAACACGAAAAGAAACGTAAAAAAAGGTTCATAACGCAGAAGATTAAGACTTTGATCATGGATTAAAGAGCATACATAGGCAGATTTCAAAAAAACAAAAAAAAAAAAAAAAACAGAATATAAAAGCATATTTAAAAAAAATGAAATATAAACATTATAAACATGAAAAACAGAGTTAAAGAACAATCTCAAAAAACCACAATACATACAGATATACATACAGATATATACGATAAGAGTACCAAAAAAACCCACCAGGCCACATTGGGCTGATCTCAGAGAACCACCCGGGAATAACAGATGACATGTACTCCGGTTCTTTGTTGTTGTTGTCGTCCTCCATTGCACCAGAAACAGAGACACCTTTCTCTTCGTCCTCTCGCGGCCTCTTCACGGGCAAATCAGCAGATGGAACTGAACAAACCCCACAATCTTCGGCCATCAACTCTGTCTCTCTCTCTCTCTCTCTAAAACCCTAAACTGCGGACAGTGAGTGAGTGTGTGTTGCTGATAAGCGGCCACAATCTCACTCTTCGTTCATATATATATATATATATATAGATATATAGATATATAAAGGCGTAGAGAGAGAATAAAGAATAGGTATCACGCACAAAGAATCTGCTTAGTAAAGACGCGTTGCTGTCTTTTGCTTTCCTTCTTTCTTTCTAAGTAGGGGTTGTTAAATTATTGTTTTGATATTATTGGGCTCTCAATTAGGGCTTTGTTGGATTTCTCATTTTGTCAGACCCACTCATAGTGTGAGAATAATATATAAATATATAATACAAAGTTATTTTGGACTTCTCAAAATAAAGTTGCTTTCAACTTTCGAAAAAAATAATAATAAAAGGTTTTTTTATTTTTTTTTATTAGGATGCACAAATTTCGGATTGAACCAATTTTATTTATTTAAGAACTAGATAGGTTCCACAGGTTTTAAAAAATTGAAACTTAATTCAAATTGAACTATAAAATCAATACAAACGAATCACAACCGACCATGAAAAAAAGTAGTTTAGTTCAATTTGGCGGTTTTAAATTTTTTTTTAAATTCAATTTGATATAGGATAAAGTACAACAAAATTCCTGAATTATGTTTGAATTTACAAATAATCCTTTGAACTTTATTTTGTGCATAATACCTTTAAACTATTATATTTTGTTGCAAAGTGTTCCAATGGTATATTATATTTTATTAAATGACCATAATACATTTTCTTATTTAATTACTCATAATCTATTTTTCTTATTGAAATAAATTATGAAAAAAAAAAATCATACTTATTTGATAACATATTCTTCATTAAATTTTTATATATTTACATTTATTTTTTGAAATTAATTGTTTAAATAAAAAGAATTTTTTTATGAATATATTACATGAAAAAAAGGTTTTTTTATTTAAGTAATTTATTATTTTTTTATCAATATATTATAAGAAAGGAAATGTATTATTCTATAGTAACAATATTTAAACTGGGTATAATAAGTTTTATTATAAGTAATAAAATTTTAATAATAAGTTAATGATTTTTACAAAATGGTAGTTCCAAATCTTCTTATTTTTTCATTTTTATGATAAAATGAAACTAATAATAAAATTAAGGTAAATAGTATAATTAATAATTAGATAAAATAAAAGATAATAAAAATAATTTAATAAGAAATAAAAATTTATTGAAAAATGGTAAAATAGTCTTTTATAATGGATTTGTCCTTAATTGCAACACATCAATAGTTCATAGGGCCATTTTTAGTTTGGAGGGTTATTTGCAAAAGAACAATAGTTCAAGTTTTTTTATTTATTTAATTTTATATATATATATATATTTTTGCCCTTTACCCTTTAATATATAATAAAATATTATATTATATTATAATATATGTTCAGTGATTTAAGGCTACCCTGATCATATCCTATTTTGTGTTTAGAAGATAGGGTTTCATTAAATTTTAAGTCTAAATTAAAAAATTAAGTATTTGGAAAGAATGAAATCCTAGGGGAATTATATATGATAGTAAGAAAATTTATAATATAAACAGGGAAATTTTATTATTTTCCTGTGAAAGCATCTTTTTTTTTATTTTTTTTTATTTAGTGTTTTTATTTTACCCAACAACTTTATTGATATTATTTTACCCAACAACTTAATCTATATTTGGTTCTTCAAAAAAAAAAACTTAATCTATATTCGGAGACAACAACCATTTTTTACTGGGTTTGCTAGAATTAGAGTCCACCATTAACAAAGTTTTAATTAATTTGACTTCTATTTTTGTTGTTTTTCATTATATATGAATAATAGTAGTTGGGAAGGTCTAAATTAATTGAAAACTACCAAAAGGCCAGTGGCATAAGGTATTAGTCTCTTACTTCTCAAAGGGAGGTCAGAAGTTCAAGTCTCAAAAAGAGACAAGTGTATGTGAGTACCCATTAAAAAAAAATTGAAAACTTTATCGTATTCTATTACTAATTCTTTATTTATTTTTTATTATTTTTATAAAATAAAGGTAATTTAAGTATACAAAAGGAATTGTTAAGATTATCTGAAAAACAAAAAGGAACTTATCAACTTCACCATGCTTGAGTGTGAGTGTATGCTTATCTATTAAATTTAAATAAAAAAAAAAAAAGGAAAATAATAATAATAATATAAAATAAAAAATAAAATAAAAAATCTGTTAATTACTATTATAATAAATTTCAATCCGATTAATTATACCTTGAGGAATACCCTTTAACCTTATTACAAGGGCATTTATTAAAGCCTTTTCTCTTTGCACAAAATATCCCTCATTAACAGTATATTGAATCCTCCTGTTTTTTTTTTTACCTTAAATAATTATAGAAACCCTCTCGAGATATGTAACAACCTTATTTTTTAGAGACGTGTTATATATATATATATATATCTAGAATTAGTTGTATTTAGTTTTTTATCTACACTACTATTATCGGGATATAAGGCAAATTTATCGTAGGGAAGCAAAGAAGCTTAAGCCGATTGCAATTACAGGCAAAGCTTTAAATTCTGTGTATATTTGTGTTTTGGATTTTAGATGATTATTCATGATTTATGATAATTTATTTTAATTAGTGGGTTGGAGATTACGTACAAAGTTATGAGGTGAGGTGATCTAGGCACATGTGATTATAGTTAATTTTAGAGGAAGTATTTAATTGAAAGAATTATGGATTCTAAATGATACTTTAAATAATTCGCATGTTATGATAGATACATAAATGATGGATATATATATATATAGCAGGTATCCATTTACATAAGTAGAGGTGGGTGTTCAATTATCATACAACTGGTCGTTGGTTTCCGTACATATATGGTATTTTGTTTTAATCAACATATTTGTTGGATGTGAGTAGCGTGACTACATTGATGTATTTTATGGACCTGTGCAAATGGGTGTTAGGCTTTTAAGATTAGTTTGTTCAGTACTTGTGTGGATATATATATATATATATAGCAGGTATTCATTTACATAAGTAGAGGTGGGTGTTCAATTATCATACAACTGGTCGTTGGTTTCCGTACATATATGGTATTTTGTTTTAATCAACATATTTGTTGGATGTGAGTAGTGTAACTACATTGATGTATTTTATGGACCTGTGCAAATGGGTGTTGGGCTTTTAAGATTAGTTTGTTCAGTACTTGTGTGGCAATGAAATCCTAAGTATAGACTTGCAGATTGATTGGATGAAAATAAAGAGGAATAAGTCTCAGATTGGTGCAAGACAATGGTTTATTTTGATTGAATGAATGGAAATTTTACCACCATAGAATAGGCTTATATAATGGTTTACAACTTATTGTAATTAGGATTATGAGTTGATACTGGTATGTTGGTATTAATTAATTAAGGTGTTTGATAAACTCATAATATTATGAGTATGAATTATTTAAATGTAATAGTATTTAATTGAAGCAATTAAACTAGTTGGAGTGATAGTCAGGGACTTACCCAATGATGAGTTTGTTAAGCGCAGTCAAGGACTGTCTACGGGAGTGAATTACTCTTTTGTTATGGTCATTGGGCTAAAGGTGCCTTTAGTATGTGGACGTGTTCAGGGGCTATGTAGGTGAGTAGACGTACAACCCAACCACATGTGTGTTTTTGGTAGTCAGGGACTATGCAATTCACACCATTTATTTGGAGTGGAGCCAGGGGCTCATGTGAGGTATTGGCAATAGAACGCTAACTGGTTGAGAGGAGGTAGGGGCTCATGTGAGGTAAGTGAAATTTTAGTAATTTAAATTATAGATGGGTTACAAGGTCACAATTTGAGTTAATGTTATAGAATGACAATGATTAGTGGATATTTCGTGGTCACTTATATATGTATATATATACGGATTTTAAGTAAGGGTTGACTTGCTGAAGATGATAGTGTTTAGCAATTTATTGCAGAGCTTGTGAGCTCACCCCTTTATTACTTTCAGATGCACATGGATTTAGCTTGCAAAGGAGGCTCAATGGGAGAAGGAGATTTTTTGAATTTCCACATATTGATTTTATTATTGTTTCTTAGTAAACACTTTGTAATAAAATTCACTGAGTTGGTGGAATTTTAAATTAGTTGGAGATGTAATAGATTTCCTTTGGATTGATGGATTTTTTAAAAAAATGTTTTCTTACTGAATTTATCATGGATTATGGTGGATGAATGATGTGAGTCACGTACCAGATTTTAATATAACACAAGGATTCTTGTGTTAGAATTTTTGAGGCATGACAGATAATAGATAAATCCTAAAACCATAAGTGTTTTCTCATATAATGTTAGATAGAACTCATTTTTCAAACATGATATTCAAATTGTGCCGTGATATATGTTTAATAATCGTATCAAAAATCTTGATATAAGTAATAATCATGTTGTCGACCTTTAGAACAAGATACCTATATCGTGTAACTACGGAAGGAGAAAAAAAAAAAAAAAAAACCCACAAATTGCCACCCCTATTTAGGATAATAACACTAAAAAATGGCAATATAGAAGGCTATATTAGTAAAATATGATAAATTTGAACAAAATAGAGATAAACTAATTACGTTCAATGTTATAAATGAATAACAAATAAATGAAAGGAAGAATTTATTGATCAATTATTTTATATAATACAGACTCTTACACTTTAAAAATGAAACAAAACAAAAAAACAATTCATATGTAACGTTATTAACACAACAAGGGGGCAGTGATACGGTGGTGATAATAGAATTGGAGTTTTGAAATTATAATTTGTGAAATTAGAGAAAATTTTAGTTCAATTTTATTAATTATTTTTCTTCAATTTCAAAACTCCAATTCCATATAAACGAATATAACCATAACATAGTTGCTTCAAAAATAAAATGCTTATACATTTGTACGCATAAATTTTGAGTACGAGAATAAAAAAAGAAAAGTGTAACAAATGTACAGAGTAAATTTTATAGATTTTTCATGAATAGAACAGTACAATCTTATGTTGTATTGTTTACCGCTGTAAGAACAACACAAATTATTCTTCAAAAAATGATGATAACATTTCAGCTCGTCTTCTGACCGATGAGGTGACATTCTTTAACTTATTTGCCATGGCCAATCCAGAATATTTTGAGAAGAAGGTTCACTGTGGATGAATGCATATATTTTTTCCTTTGAGTTTCTTGATGTCCATAATTATCTATTTATTTAACTAAACCCCTTAGAGATAAGATGATGTGATACATGTCATTTTTTAATAATTACACAATTATCCTTTAAAATAATTATTTTTAATTATACTATCTTAATAATTATTATCTATTTATTTAACCAACCCCTTACAGGTTTGGAACTTTGGACAAGAACAACGAGTTTGGGCCAGTTTGGTAATTTAAATTAACCCATGACTCATATTTTGTACTGGGTCCAAGTCCATTAAGCCAAGGAAGCCCAAATCATCCAAGTCGGTTGCCGCCCTTTACATGTATAAGTCTGTCTCTCCTCCGATATTGTTCAGAGAGTTCCGCAATCCGGAGATACAACAGCTACTTCTCTCTCTCCTCCGAGATTGTTCGAATAGCTAGTCGTACATATATATATATATATATATATATAGAAGGTATTTATCTATTTCACCGTACTCGTCGATTAAATTTATGCCCTAGAGTCTCTGTATCATATTTTGCAATTCCTTTTCAGCAACCAAGTATGGAATAGAGCTTTTGTCAAAATCCCTAGTTTTTGCATTTACTTCTAAACTAGTTTTTGGAAGGAAAAAAAACCCTAGTTTTTGCATTGATTTCTGATTTTCTGATTATTTTGTTTTAAGGGCAGAACAAGATTGAAGATTTGTGGGCAGAACAACATTGAAGATAAGAAGATGGTTTGTACTCACAATTGTGGTCTAATTAGTATATCATATTCATATAATGTATTCAAATTGACAAATTATGCTATGTTTGCTTCAGGCAACTCTGGCTGATTCTTTCCTGGCAGACCTTGATGATTTATCCGATAACGAAGCCGATAATCTTGTGAGTTTATATATTTTTTTAAAAAATATTTTTTATGATTTTTATTTTTGGTGCCATGTGAGTGATAGAATTTAATTTTATGTATATGAAGGTGTTTGTTTTGCTGGTTCAGTGTTATTGTTTGTTGCTTCATCATATTGCCATGCTTTGTTGTGATAGTATTTTATTTATTTATTTATTTTTTTCAGAATGAGGATAATGTGGATACAGAGAACATGGAAGAAGATATTGATGGGGACCTAGAGGACATAGAAGCTCTTAATTGTGATGATCTTGATAGTGTTTTGAAATTGCAGAAAACACAGCGCTTCATCAATATTATGCAGGTTGGTTAATCTTTTAAGTGCAAGTTTTTTACGTGGTAAATCGTACTTCTATATGTGAACTAACCTGAAAAAGTCAAATACCCAATTGATATGTGAACTGTGTTTGTCCATTTTGGAAATTGGGTCTCAAATTCATATTCTAGTTGGGTTTCTATTAATTGAGTTTGGAACTCTACAAATAGGCACCTAGGTTATGGATTGAGATACAATTTCCAACAATCTAGCTTGTTGAGCTTCAGTTCCTTATATTTTTTCCTTGTTTTGTAATTTTTTTTGACCAAAAATTTCAAATTAAACTGCAGAGGATATGGGCATTTGATATGTTTGTTTTGTATATCTGTAGTACCCTAGGATTCAATGTGCCTTTTCCCTTTTCTTCTCTTTTGTAATAGGTATGGTGATTATTATGTGAATTATGTATTGAGAAAATGGTGATATGGTGTGTGTTGCAGAAAGTTGAAGATGCACTTGAAAAGGGGTCTGATATGTTGATTCACGGAATAGTTTTGGAAGATGATCCTGAATACCAGCTGATAGTAGATTGTAATGCATTGTCAGTCGAGATTGAGAATGAAATTGTTAATATCCACAATTTTATCCGCGACAAGTATCGCTTGAAATTTCCAGAGCTTGAATCACTTGTTCATCACCCAATTGATTACGCTCGAGTAGTTAAGAAGATTGGGAATGAAATGGATTTAACCCTTGTTGATCTGGAAGGAATTTTACCCTCTGCTATCATTATGGTTGTTTCAATTACTGCATCAACTACTAGTGGCAAGCCACTTCCAGAGGAAGTCCTCCAAAAGACAGTTGATGCATGTGATCGGGCTCTTGCTCTTGATTCAGCAAAAAAGAAAGTCCTTGATTTTGTGGAGCGTAGAATGGGTTATATTGCCCCCAATCTTTCTGCCATAGTTGGGAGCGATGTTGCCGCAAAACTTATGGGTACTGCTGGTGGCCTATCAGCATTAGCTAAGATGCCAGCTTGCAATGTTCAACTTCTTGGTGCCAAGAAAAAGAACCTGGCAGGGTTTTCCACTTCATCATCCCAATTTCGTGTAGGTTATATTGAGCAAACAGAACTATTTCAGAGCACACCCCCTTCTCTGAGGGTGCGTGCTTACCGACTACTGGCTACAAAATCAACACTTGCTGCACGTGTAGATTCCACAAGAGGTGATCCAACTGGGAAGACTGGAAGATCCTTCCGGGAACAGATCCGTAAGAAAATTGAGAAGTGGCAAGAGCCACCTCTTGCCAAGCAACCAAAGCCTCTTCCTGTTCCTGATTTTATGCCCAAAAAGAAGAGAGGTGGGCGTCGGTTGAGAAAGATGAAGGAAAGGTAAGGCAGTTTCTCTATTTGATTTATTCTGGAAACTCTCTCTCTCTCTCTATCTCTCTCTCTCCCACACACACATAATTGTTGTTATTAATTTGTGTGTCAATTAATCTTTTGTATTTTAGGAATGAAATAACAGACATGAGGAAGCTGGCAAATCGGATGCAATTTGGAGTTCCTGAAGAGAGTTCTTTAGGTAAATTTTATGGACTTCAGATCATATAGAATTATGATTAGTTGTAACTATTAATTCAATTAGTTGCATCTACCTTTTACATGTTTCTTACTGCATGTCGCTAGGTAATAATTGATTTGGGGTTCTTTGGAGACTTAGGCAAGAGCTCTGTGGGAATCGTTATATGTTGCAAAAAAGTTATGGTATAAGCATTTGCTAGTATTTCTCTGCATCTTTTTTCCTTTCCTTTGTCTTTTTTCTGAATGCCTTTTTTCAGGATTAAACTGAACATCTTCTTTTGTTAGTTCCTTTCAGTGTTATGAGAAACTTAAACAATTGGCTATCTTCAGGCTTGCTTGGTTCAGTTTTCAGTTTTCTTTTTTCAAATAATATAAAAACAGAAACAATTTGAAAATTAGTTCAGTTGACACCTTCTTTAAGAACTATTATATGAAAGCAGAGTTAGAAAATCCATTTTCAGATATTAGTCATATTAGTTATTTGAAAAAGTTTTTCATATTCAAAATTCTTAGTAACTGCTTTCAACAAACTAAACAAAACATGCTGTGTTGTTTCTGACATTTTTTGTATCTTAAAGCCTACATTCATAGGCTCAGGCGGGCGTGCCATTGTGGGTATGTGTTTAACCGCCAGATTTATCAAATTCTCAAACCTAAAAACATGGGGACATAGCTAGATGTTAATATTATTTATTTTTCTTGTATGTAAAGGCACATCACTCGTATTGAAACAATAATGTAACAAAGTGAATGTAAATGATTGTGTTCCTATAATTACTTAATAAACTTGAAATTATTGGATATTCTTGTGTGGTATCCAATCAGATGTGTTGGAGACATGCCATACCCACATCTGATTGGCATGTGTCCGACTTTGTTTTTTTACACATCTTTTGAAGAGTCAATGTAACATATTTAGGAAAAAAGGTCCATGTAATGATGTAACATAATTTAGAGCCATTTTAGAATGCAGAATCCATTTCTTCTCTATCCTTATTGTTCATTATGTGTTACTCTCTAAAAATAGGTGACGGATTGGGGGAAGGATATGGAATGCTTGGTCAGCCTGGAAGCGGAAAATTGCGTGTATCCATTCGTCAGAGCAAACTTGCTGCCAAAGGAGATAAAAAGTAGGTTTCTTTCTGCACCTCTTTAATCCTTTTCCTTTAACATCCAGCCAAATTACAGTTGTACTTCTTTAACTCTCCGTGTTAATTGAATGATCTTCCTTTGCATTTTTTAAGCTTTTTTACTTGTTATGGATTGGGGCAACTTCAATCTCATTAGCTTTGTTCTATCTCCAGGTTCAAGAAAAAGCATTATGGAAGCAGTGGTGCTACCTCAGGACTGACTTCAAGTTTGGCCTTTACACCTGTGCAGGTCCATTCCACTTCTTGCCTTCCTGTAAAAATTTGTTGTTGTTATGCTGCATTAAATCCCCAAGTCAGTGATATAAATGTTGATCATTTATTAAAAGGAAAAAATAAATAAAATTGAATAGTGAAAAAAATGAGCCTTTAGGCTACGGGTGCTCAACAAACTGGCAGTACTGGTAAACAGTACTGGACCATACGGTTTGGTCTGTCTCGATGAGAAAAAATATCTGGTTTGGGTTACGGTTCCAAAACTAAAGAACCGTTATTAACTGGAACTGAATTGAACCATTGCTAATGCACACACACATATATATGTATTTGGGTAAAGTGCAAGAAAACATTTTCCAAATTGAGCAAGTAAGAACATTTTGTCAATTTGAAGACTGAAATACCTAAAATGTCCTTGAGACAATAAAAATAAAAAACACTAATTTCAGGTTTTAACGGTATATGAAGGGTATTTTTTGTTTTTATAAAAACATTTGACCAAAATTAATGGTCAATTTGCACATATTCTCAAATGTTAGGGATTTATATCCATATACTAAACTGTAGGGGTGTTTTTTGCACATTTTTTATATAAAAGGCTTATTATTATTATTATTTTTTTTGCACCGAGACCCATAGTCGTATCTCGTGTTACCATAGGATCATTTGGTTGAGCATATAACCTTACCGATAGACCACATACACAGGATCATTCCTGGCCTTAGCGACATAAACCCTAGCTTCCTCATCTCTCTTCCAATGGTTGCTCTGTTCTCCTCATAAACTTTGTTTTTAATATCCGATTCTCATCTCTATACTCCAAAAGTATCATCGAATCATCACCTCTTCTCTTCTTTTTTATTTTTACATTAACAGAGATATTTGTTGTATACCCATTTCTAGATTCTCTATCTGAAACCTTTTTGGCACACTTTTCACGTCCCCCCCCCCCCCCCCCCCCCCTCCTTCTCGTCATTTAGGCTGAATTATAAAAGGCCCAGAAGTGTAGAATTGAATCAAACTGAACTAGTTTTCTATGGTTCTGTTCAGTTCCACAAGTTCCAACGATTTGATTTGGTTTTAATATTTCTGGAATTGCTTGAACCGATTTGGTTATGTTTCATCCCACTTGGATCAAACCGAACAGTGTGCACCCCTACTAGCAAACCGCAATGGTTGTCCACCTCTAAGGCCACTAAGAACCACTATTCTACACCATCAAATCGCCTGAACCATACATCATTCCAGTAGTGCTTGATCACTCACAATGGTGAATAGTTTTAGGTGCTAGATTAAGAACTATACTATATCTTATCATCACAACATTTTAGCCTATAGTTGTTGCATTATGAGCTAGCTCCATAATGGTGGAAATGATTTTAACTCCGACCCAATGTGCCCTTTCTTGAAACTCTCAAGAGGAATCCTCTCAAGAGGTATTAGCTTGGTGGCTGAGCACTAGAGGGAAGTTGGGGGGCGCCCTTCGCGCTGCTGAGCGGGGGGCGCTTCTCCGCCTGTCACAAGGGAAGGAAGAGGAAATCTTTTGATGGTCAGATATGAACTAGTAGTACAAGTGGGTTGGCATTAAATGCCCAAACTAACTTTGTCAAACCGACCAATCAGAGCATGACAACCCATAGTCTACTAAACTAAGAACCTAAGGGATGTTATATTTATCAGTGCCTTGCTTCTGCTGCTGTCATGGCCGAAGCCTTAATGCTGAGGTAAGCTGTCAAATGGTCAATCCATTGGGGGCTTCTGCAAGCAGATTTTGAGGGTGACATCAAAACAGTTATCGTGAATGGTCCTTGTCCTGAGAGGTGGCAGTATCTTTAGATGATACTAGTAACTACTTATACATTGGGGAGGAATGTTCCGTGTACTTTTTGATGGTCATTACTCTCTTTGTTTGATTGTAGTTGTGGGGAGGAATGTTCCGTGTACTTTTTGATGGTCATTACTCTCTTTGTTTGATTGTAGTTGTGGAAGAGGAGGATTGTAGGACCTTATTTGGTAGTAATTAAACTCTTTTGATTGTTGCCATGAAAAAGTCTAATAAATTTTCTGTTTGGTTTTGTGGTTGTGATTTTTTTTCTTTATAGATGACTTATCTTCATTCAGTGATTTACGATGTCATTTTCTCTTTGCAGGGGATGGAGCTCTCAAATCCACAGGCGCATGCAAGTCGGCTTGGAAGCGGAACTCAAAGCACTTACTTTTCAGAAATCGGAACATTTTCAAAGATACATTTTCAGAAATCGGAACACGTTCACATATAACAATATAAATACAGAGTGAATTAATATACAAGTATATAGAAATGGATAGACAAAGGCATATAGAGGATAAAGGATAGGTAAAGAATCTGCTTGGGAAAGGAGATCCTTTGAGGGCGAAGGGTCTTTATTTGGTCTCTCAAATTCAATATATTGTCTTCTTCGTTTTTTTTTATTTTATTTTAACGGGGCAGAATTGTATATCTATGTATCTTCTTTTGGATTTTGTGGATCGTTTGAAATTTGAAATTATAGTGAATTGTGAAAAAAATCTGATGTGATGATGGTGCTAGGGATGGCAATTTGTTTTGACCTGACGGGTTTCGCCCCGCCCCCGCCCCTAATGGAGTGGATTTAGTGACCCCTAAATGAATTTGGGATGAGAATGGTAAAATAATTGAAAACTCGAAGCGGGTTTGGGGTGGGGGCGGATTTAATGATGAACTTGTCCCGATTATATATGTACCTTTAAATTTTTTTATTTTTATATATAAAATATATAATTTATATTTTTAAGACTTGTTACTTTGTTGGAAGTATCCATTATTATAATTTAAAAGTTGGGCCAACTTATTTATCAATTCAATTTGAGCACATTGGGTTAGTTTTTTTTTTTTTACTATGTAATAAAAGTGACATAATTCGGTTCGCTTTTGCATCCCGCAATTAAAGGGAGTACATGGGGTAGAGTCAATACTTTGTCTATCGGAGTAGAGGCGAAGATGGTATGATAATTACAAATCTGTTTTGAAGTAGGGGCGGAGTTCGTATGATAGATTTTCTAATGGCACGAAAAAGGGTTTAGTCAAACCCGCTCTAACTTCGCCCCGTTATCAGTAGACGGTGCATTTGCTTTTTTATTTTTAATCAGGAGTTGTTTGATTTCTCAATTTGTCATAACACACAGTGTCAAACTTTATCACCTGGCATGGATATAACAAGATACTCATATTATGTAACGACATAAAAGCACAAATTTTCGCCCCTATTTAGAATTAGTAACATTGAGGAATGACAATATAGAAGGTGATGGTAGAATAGAATTTTTTTTGACAAAATAGAGGTAAACTATGGCGTTCAATGTGGTAAATGAATAACAAATAAATAAAAGTAAGATTTTATAGAACAATTATTTGACCAATAATATTATATAGCACAGAATCTTGCACTTAAAAATACAAAAAAGAAAAAGAAAGACAATGAAAATAAATGATTCATGTGTCTCACCTAGTAACGCGTGATTGAGGGCAATGATGATGGTGGTGACAAAATTAGAGTCCTCTCCATACTCTAACTCGACGACAGATTATGTTACATATACTTTATCAAAAAAATATTCATAATGTAATATTTATTTTGAAGAAACGATATTCATATAATATATTACATCGAAATACAATATTCTAGCATTATTAAATTAATAATGCAACATAATTTATCCAGGTAATTGCATTCTCATTTTGTATATTGTATCATGAATTTATTTGTACCAAAAAAAAAAAAAACACAAACAAACAAACAAATTAGAGTAGATTTATCATTTAAGTGAGATGATAATGGATTGACCCGGAAAAGACGATATGGGTCAATTTTCTTGACCATAGTCCATTAGCATTGGCAGCCCAAGTTACGAGCCTTGTGCAAGCCCATCCAAGTCGGTTGTCGCTTATTTATTTATTTGATTAATTTTTAATCTCTCTCCTTCTCTCCTCCGAGATTGTACTCAGAGTTCCTCAATCGCGATACAACATCTCTCTCTCCTACGAGGTTGAAGGTATTTATCTCTCTCACAGTACTCGTCAATTAGACTTATGCCCTAGAGTCTCTGTATCATATTTTGCAATTGTACCCATATATGAAATAGAGCTTCCGCAAAATCCCTAGTTTTTGCAATTACTCCTAAACTAGGTTTGATCTTTTGGATATATATTTTAATTTTTAATTTTCGGGTGTTTATCAGTAATTCTAATGGAGTTTTAATTAACATATTAAGTTTTATAGTTAACTTCTTTTCTATGTATCTGATTATTTTTTTTTTTTTTTTGCAGAACAAGCTCGAAGATTTGTGGGCAGAACAAGCTTGAAGCTTACGAAGATGGTTTGTGTTCACGATTTTGGTCTAATGAGTATATATCATATTCATATAAATGTATTCATATTGACAAATTATGCTATGTTTGTTTCAGGCAACTCTTGCTGATTCTTTCCTGGCAGACCTCGATGAATTATCCGATAACGAAGCCGATACTCTTGTGAGTGCATTTTTATTTATTTTTGTTTGTTTATAGTTTTTTAATTCTCGTAGAATGTATTGTTAGGTATATGAAGATGTTTACTTTGTTGCTTTATCGTGTTGTTGTATTTTGTTGTGATAAGTTTTATTTCTTTCAGAATGAGGATAATGTGGATACAGAGAACATGGAAGAAGATACTGTTGGGGACCTCGAGCACATAGAAGCTCTTAGTTTTGATGACCTTGATAGTGTTTCGAAATTGCAGAAATCACAGCGCTTTATCGATATTATGCAGGTCGGTTTTTCTTTTAAATGCATTTTTTTTTTTTTTTACATGGTAAACCCTATATCTAGTTGTGAACTAAAAAAGTTGAAATACCCAATTGATATGTGAACTGTGTTTGTGTAGCTTGGTGCTTCTGCTTTCAGAACTTAGCTTCAGTTTCTTATATTTTTCCTTGTTCTGAAATTTTTATTTGACCAAAAATTTCAAATTTAATTGCAGAGGATGGGCATATCAAATGTTTGTTTTGCATATCTCTAATACCTAGGATTCAAATTGCCTTTTCCTTTTCTTTTGCATTCTTTAAGCTTTTGTAATTGTAGATATGGTGATTATTATGTGACTTATGTTTTTTTGGGAAAATGGTGATATAATGTGTGTTGCAGAAAGTTGAAGATGCACTTGAAAAGGGGTCTGATATGTCGATTCACGGAATAGTTTTGGAAGATGATCCTGAATACCAGCTGATAGTAGATTGCAATGCATTGTCAGTTGAGATCGAGAATGAAATTGTTGTTATCCACAATTTTATACGTGACAAGTATCGCTTGAAATTTCCAGAGCTTGAATCACTTGTTCATCACCCAATTGATTACGCTCGAGTAGTTAAGAAGATTGGGAATGAAATGGATTTAACCCTTGTTGATCTGGAAGGGCTTTTACCCTCTGCTATCATTATGGTTGTTTCTGTTACAGCATCAACTACTAGCGGCAAGCCACTTCCAACGGAAGTCCTCCAAAAGACAGTTGATGCATGTGATCGGGCTCTTGCTCTTGATTCAGCAAAAAAGAAAGTCCTTGATTTTGTGGAGAGTAGAATGGGTTATATTGCTCCCAATCTTTCTGCCATAGTTGGGAGTGCCGTGGCAGCGAAACTTATGGGTACTGCTGGAGGTCTATCAGCATTAGCTAAGATGCCAGCTTGCAATGTTCAGCTTCTTGGTGCCAAGAAAAAGAACCTGGCAGGGTTTTCCACTGCGACATCACAATTTCGTGTAGGTTATATTGAGCAAACAGAATTATTTCAGAGCACGCCCCCTTCTCTGCGGATGCGTGCAT
This sequence comes from Cornus florida, assembly GCF_030987335.1. Classification (NCBI taxonomy): domain Eukaryota; kingdom Viridiplantae; phylum Streptophyta; class Magnoliopsida; order Cornales; family Cornaceae; genus Cornus; species Cornus florida. The sequence continues at coordinate 50,982,202 of NW_026775572.1, forward strand.
GCCGAGTACTGGCTGCAAAATCAACACTTGCTGCACGTGTAGATTCCACAAGAGGCGATCCAACTGGGAAGGCTGGAAGATCCTTCCGGGAGGAGATCCGTAAGAAAATTGAGAAGTGGCAAGAGCCACCTCCTGCGAAGCAACCCAAACCACTTCCTGTTCCTGATTCTGAGCCCAAAAAGAAGAGAGGTGGGCGCCGGCTGAGAAAGATGAAAGAGAGGTAAGTTTCTCTTGACTTGTGCATGAATCTCTCTCTCTCTCTCTCTCTTTTTCTCATAATTGTTGTTATTAGTTTATTGTGTCAATTAATCTTTTATATTCTAGATATGCAATAACGGACATGAGGAAGCTGGCAAATCGGATGCAATTTGGAATTCCTGAAGAGAGTTCTTTAGGTAAATTTTATGGACTTCAGAACATGTAGAATTATGAGTAGTTGTAGCTATTAATTTAATTAGTTGCATCTACCTTCTACATGTTTCTTACTGCACGTTGCTACATCTTTCTTACTGCATGTCTCTAGGTGAATCTACCTTTTACATGTTTTTTACTGCATGTCGCTAGGTGGATAATTAATTTTGGTTCTTTGAAGACATAGGCAAGAGCTTTGAGGGCATCATTATATGTTGCATGAATGGTTATGTTATAAGCATTTACTAGTGTTTCTCTGCCATTTTTTCCTTTCCTGTATAGTTTCTCAATACTTTTTTTCTTCCTTTCTTCTTCTTCTTCTTCTTCTTTATTTTATTTTTTTTCCCCAGGGTTAAACTGAATATCTTCTCTTGTTAGTTCCTTTCAATATTACGAGAAACTTAAACAATCGGCTACAGGGTTTGCCTGGTTCAATTTTCAATTTTCTGCTTTCAAAGAAAATAAAAACAGAAATAATTTGAATATAAGTTCAGTTGACAGCTTCTTTAAGAACTATATTATATGAAAGCAGAGTTAGAAAATCCATTTTCAGAGACTAGTCCTTTTAGTCCTTTGAAAAATGTTTTTCACATTCTTAATAATTGCTATCAACAAACTAAACAAAACATGCTTTGTTGTTTCTGACATTTTTTGTATCTTAAAAGCTATGTTCATAGGCTTAGGTAGGTATGCCATTGTAAGCGCCAGTTTTATCAAATTTTCAAACCTAAAAACACGTAGGCATAGCTAAATGTTAAATATTATTTCATTTTCTTTTATTTTTAGGCACTTCACTCGTTTTGAAACAATAATGTAATAAAATGTATGTGCAAGATTGTGTTCCTATAATTACTTAGTAAACTTGAAATTATTGGATATTCTTGTGTGGTGCATATCCAATCAGAGGTGTTGGAGACATGGCATACCCATGTCCAATTGGTGTGTGTCCGAAATTGGTTTTTTTACACATCTTTTGAAGAGTCCAACTGTCCATGTAATAAAACATAGAGTCACTTTAGAATGCAGAATCCATTTCTTTTCTATCCTTGTTGTTTATTATGTGTTTCTATTTAAATATAGGTGACGGGTTAGGGGAAGGATATGGAATGCTCGGTCAGGCTGGAAGTGGAAAATTGCGTGTATCCATCGGTCAGAGCAAACTTGCTGCCAAAGTTGCTAAAAAGTAGGTTTCGTTCTGCACTTCTTTATTCCTGTACCTTTAACAACCAGCCAAACTACAGTTTCACTTCTTTCACTCTCCATGTGAAGTTGAATAATCTTCCTTCTCATTTTATAAGCTGTTTTTACTTGTTCTGAATTGGAGCAACTTTAATCTCATTAGCTTTGTACTATTTCCAGGTTCAAGGAAAAGCCTTATGGAAGCAGTGGTGCTACTTCAGGACTGACTTCAAGTTTGGCCTTTACACCTGTGCAGGTTCATTCCACTTCTTACATTCCTGTGAAAATCTTTCATTGTTATACTGCATTTAATCCCCAAGGCAGTGATATAGATGTTGATCTTTTATTAAAAGGAACAAAATGTTGAATAGTGACAATATATATATATCCTTTAGTCTAGGGCTGACCAAAAAACAGGTGGGACTAGTAAAACCTGACCAGACCGCACAGTTTGGTCTAGTTCTATGAGGAAAATGATCTGCATAAAAAACTATAGAACCGTTATTAACCGAAACTGAACTGAACTGTTGCTAATATGTATTCAAGTTTGATTGGTTGAGCATATAATCTTTACCATGGACCATACTACACAAGATCATGATATATGTATATATATATATATATATATATATGAATTTCTCCATTATTAGTACTCTTTTTTGTTGTGCTTTAGGAAAAAATTGTAAATCAATGGAGGAAATAGTTGATTTTTTAGACTCTTTGAGGGTATAGAGGCCCTATTTGGCCTTTTTCTTGTGAGGGATGCTTTCCCCTTTTGAACGCTTCTTTTATACAATTACTACTTATCAAATATATATATATATATATATATATATATATATATTATGGGGTAAATTACTCAGACCTCCCCTGAGGTTTGGTTAAATTACCCATGGCTGAAACCTTTTGAAAAAGTGTAGTCAACCTCCCTTGTGGTTTTGCATAATTACTTTTACCACCCTCGTTAATAGACCGTTAAGTCAATCATTTGATAAATTCTAAATTTTGAAAATGCCCTTATTTGAAGCAAAATGACACAAATGACCTTATTGATTTTATTAAATGACCATTTTAACCATCCTCAATACTCTTTCTTAACCGAATCAAACCCTCATCCGCCTCATTTGTATATACCCAATCAAAATAGATGGACAATAATCATAGTGAGAGGTTCTCAATGAACTCTTCAACGGGTTGTGTATCATCCAAACTCTATGGGTCCGTTTGGTTAGGACGGAAATTTATAATGGAAGGTGAAAGCGAAAGAAAGTGAAGTGAAAGAAAGGAAAGTCAAGTTTCCAGCATGCATTTGGTTAGTAGGAATTTTTTTCAAGAAAGTTGTTAGTTTGGATAGCATAAAAAGGAAAAGAAAATGATTCTACTTATCAAAACTACCCTTATGATTTCAAATACTAAAAATATAAATGAAGTTGGGTTAGATGAATCCTCTTTATACTCAATTGTGTGTGTCCATTTTTAGCAAAGAAATAGTAAAATGATGGATTATTAAAAATATAAATATAATTATTCATATTCATGTCTAAATTGTTTATATTTAAAATAAGGGTTCATAAAATTTTTCTTAGGTAGAACTCATTACTGGTTTAAGCTTGAGGAGGGAACAATTAATGAGTTAAGGAAGAAGAAACTAAAGAAAGTAAATATTAATAAAATAAAAAATAAAAAAAAAAATCTTAAGTGAAGGGAAAAAAAAACAGAAAACTTCAAAGCCTACGCTTAGCACTGTTTTTAAGGTACTTGGTTATCATTATCCTATAAACCTAATACAGTAAGAAAGAAAAGAAAGAAAAAATTGAGAATTTTTTTATTAACAGAGATAATGGGCCAGAATGGCCGCAGCTGCCCCCTGAGCTGGCTCCACCGGAATACTCATCCACACGTCACAATTCAATTATTATGAGCATTCATGTGTAAAACCAGTGAATATTCTAAAATGGAGTTCAAAACAATGTCACTTGACCATCAAGTCCATCAACTAGGCGTAATATGGAGAAACTAGAGATGTAGAAACAGGTTCCAGAACCTATATTAGATCATATCTGATAGTCCATTACCAGGTCTCCATTGTCACCTAATGGAAGCCAACTGCCTAGAAAGGTCCGAAATAATGACCATTAACACACATGATGACATCGTTGACATTGTAATGCTAAACTCTTGCATTATCAGATGAAAGTCCAAAAACTATTGCAATATTAGAACCTCTACATTTCTTGAAAAATGAAAAGGTTCACAGGCAATACTGAAAAGAGTTTAGGTTGAAATCTTGATAATTTAACTGCTTATAAAATGATTTTGTTGAATATAGACTATTCTAATTTGTTTCAATTCAAAGAATAGAAATTGTATGGATAAAAAAATAATAATAATTAATTATTAACACCGGTACAATTGCTTAAATAATAATATTTTTTGTTGTCTGCAAAATTGAGTTCATTAAGTTTAATGGCAGTTGCTGAATGCTGATTCTGAAAGATGTGCGGAAGTGTCTTGTGTGACGTTAAAGAAATTGTCGTATTGGAATATGTTTCACACAATCCTTTTGCTCGAGTGATAAGAATAAGATCAATTCATACTGGAAAGAAGATTTTAAATGTTGTTCTAGGTGTTATACTTAATCTTGATTAGAGTTAAATTGAGATTCAGATCTTCAAGTACTACTTGGTTGGGTTTGACGAGTGCAGAAGTTTTAAGAAAAATATTTTAATTTTTGTTGATCTAATCAAAAGTAATTTTTTTTGCTACTTTCAAGTTTAAGACTATCAACTGCCTGCTTTAATCGAGATGGAAGTAGCAAATTGGAAAATCATTTTATTTGGTTTCATGGTGTCTCCATTTTGCTTACACTAGCTTTAAGTGGTCCCCCTCCTCTATCTCCTCTCTGCTTGTTTGCATTAGGGAAATGAGTTTTACGAATGATTTAGTGCAATGGGTGAAGAAAATTCTTTTGCATTCATTTATTGTCCCAATTGTAGTTTTTCTTTTCTCTTCTTCTTCTTCTTACTGATTTTATCATGAAGGAAGGAGAAAGTGAAGGACGTATAGAGGTTCTAATCAATAATAGGAACAATAAAGGAGACAATCTGTCTGACATCAATAATGAAGTGTTCTGATATGATACTGCTGCACTCTTCTTAGAGAGATCGTTGGATATTACCAACCCTAAGCTCCCCTCAGGGGAAGATACTCTAGGAATGGTTGTCCATTACACCATGTCTTCCCTGAAGTCGGTTATGGACGGATGTTAAGAGATAGAATAGAATTGGTGAGTTTATCAGCACCCAAAGGTAGAAAAGAATCGGTGAGTTTATCAACACCCAAAGGTAGAATAGAATCAGTGACTTTTTCAACACACAAGCCTAAGGGAGTGTGTAGGGGGTGCCAGATCCCCTTAAAAGCTGTACGTGCAAGTCTCCTCACATGCAGCTCTTTCCAATTTTTATTTTTTAAGTAAAATTATATTAGAAAGCGTTCAAATAAGGACACATCCCAATAAAACTACACAAGGCCAAAAAAGCCACTAAATTCTCAAAGAGTCCAAAAAATCAAGAATCTCCCCATGGATTTACAATCTTTCCCCAAAACCCAACAAAAAGTAGAACAAAGAATAGAGAACTTAAGAGCTCCAATAGGAAATGAAACTTTTGCTGATTCTCAGAGTGCCCCAAAAAGGAACTCCTATTCCTTTCTGTCCATAAGCACCACCAAATGCACAAAGGTGAAAGTCACGGGCTTGGGCATTCGCTGTTTATCCTCTCCAAGCCTCAATCAGACCCCTAGAGGACCTAGGCATAACCCAATGGACCCCAAGCAAACTAAAAGGCCCCAACTATCTTGGGCCAAAGGACGGTGCAGCAAAAGATGATCAACCATCTCCTTATCTCTCTTGCACATACAACACCAATTTACAACAATTTGTTTCCTCCTCCTCAAGTCGTCTGGACTCTGGAGTGAGAATCTTCCCTAGAACAATCGTCCAGGCAAAAAAAAGGCACCTTAAGGGGCACTTTGGACCACCACACAGCCTTCCAAGGAAAAGAATGCCCTGAATCATCTGTAAGACTCCTGTAGAAAGACCGCCCTGTAAAACTCCCCTGTGTAGAAAGGATCCAAACACAGGAATCCATGCCCACCACTACAATCTCCTGACAGAAAAGGCTCATGCCATTCAAGGTGGTCCAGCCTGAAAAGACCATGTTAGATTGGGGCTTGACTTAGAGAATATAAGATGGTATGTAATCAGTTTATAGTTCTCCATATTTATAGAACACGTCTAACCTTGTCATGGGTGGAACAAAAACCTTTACTGTGTTTTTATTTATTCTGTGTTGGCAACTATGTAAAATGAGAAAAGATTTGATTTTTGATGGTACTAGATGGGAAGTGGGGGATATAATTAGTAGTCATTGCGGAGGAATGTGTCTTGTACTTTCTGATAATCATTATCCTCTTTATTTGATTGAAGCTATGGAAGAGGATTGTAAGACCTACTTGGAAGTAATTAAACTCTTCTGATTGTTGCCATGAAAATTTCTTATAAATATCTGTTAGGTTTTTTTGGTTAAGTAATTTTTTTCCTTTATAGTTGATTTATCTTCATTCGGTTGCTTACAATGTCTTTTTCACTTTGCAGGGGATTGAGCTCTCAAATCCACAGGCACATGCAAGTCAGCTTGGAAGTGGAACTCAAAGCACTTACTTTTCAGAAATTGGAACATTTTCAAAGATAAAGAGGACCTGAGCCCCCTCCAGGTATCTTGTACGTTGCCCACCGGTAGCCGGCCCAAGCACATTAGATGCTAAATTCATCTGAGGAATCCTATAAATGGTCCCAAGGAAAATGATTAGATACACTTCTAACTTCATTCCTAGCTATATGCTAGCTGCCTGTTTGGGTGAAATTCAGTATCCTGTAGGGTTTTTGCTCAACTGGTCTAATTGCTGACGTTACTCTGCTTGTTAAAAAGCACGTGCTTTAGGCTATCCTTTTTCTTTTGTACGCTCATCGATACATATTTGTCTGTCCAGGCACAATCTACTGGTTTTTGTTTTTGATATAAAATCAGTAAGCTATGTTTGTATAGATTTTGTCTGAGTAATTAGACACGTGTTGCGGTCTATAGGTTTTTATTTTGATATAAAATCAGTAAGCTATGTTTGTATAGATTTTGTTGAGTAATTAGACACGTGATGCGGTATATATCAGAGCAGACTATACTTAAAGATGTGCTAGATAATTCACAATAGCATAATGTTGGATTTGGTGGTAGTGACACATATTTTTTGATGCACAGACAATAGCATAATCTTGGATTAGGTGGTAATCACATTTTTGTCGAGTAATTAGACACGTGACGTGGTACATATCAGAGCGGACTATACTTAAAAATGTGTTAGATAATTCACAATAGCATAATGTTGGATTTAGTGGTAGTCACACACATATTTTTTTGATGAACAGAAAATAGCATAATGTTGGATTAGGTGGTAATCACACTGGCACACTTTTTTTGATGCACAGACAATAGTGTGAGTAATGTTGGGTTAGGTAGTAGTTAGAGACATTTTTTTGTATGCACAGACAGTAGCATAATGTTGGATCATATGTTTTTATGCACAGGGAGTGGCCCAGTTGTGTGGGAAAGAAATGGAAGTAAAAGAAAGCATATGGAGGGATACATTTTTTTTTTTTTTTTTTTGGTATAAAATTTTAGGTTTATTTCATTATCTCTTGCCTGAGGACATGTTTTAAATTTATTTACCAAAAAAGCAGAAACATATTTTAAATTTCTTTTAACTTCTGGTTTATCCCCTATATGAAGGAATCTCTTTCTTGGTATTTCTATTTAAAAGAGGGCTGTCCCCTGTTTAAAGGAACTTTTGGCGGATATCATACTATAAGGCAACGGAATTCATTAAAAGCCCATGAACTAATAATAAAAATTAAAAAACAATAATAATAAAACAATCACATCATCGGACTAGTTTGAGCTGTTTGTGTTTGTGATTCTTCTCACGTCAACGTGTATTATGCACGCATATAGATTAATTGTGCATGTATGACTTGGATTATTAGCCGTGTGCACTGAGCAGACCGAATATTTACTTGTCCTTAATCAGTCGTGGCAAGTGCTATTATAAGTTCATTTTTTAGGGCACAATAATAAAATAGAAAATATTATGAGATTTTCTAGACACAAAATAATGATCCTTTTGGCTTTTTATCCATCTCATGCCTGTCCATCTGACGACACATAAAATATTCAATATACAAATCTAGTGCATAAAAAGTGAGGGTGAGTAGAGCTAAATGTAGAATTACAAGGCTATTTGAGTGTGTGTATATTGATACATTATTGTTAAATATTTTGTTGATTATTTTTATAAAAATGATTGTATTGAATTTGTTTAGACTTGAATTTTGAGTTGTTGATGTCTCTATACACAATTAACTCCTTTGCTTGTATCACCAGACGTATCCTTCTTTTAACTTCTCCAACACCAACTCAAAGAAGAGTTAGGTTTGTTTGGTTTAATTTATTTTTGAAAAATTGAAAATAAAAAATTATAATACAAAAATCTGTTTTTAGTAAATCCATTTTTTTTTTTTTTTTTTTTAATCTTAGTTTTTAGAGACCAATCTTTGAAAATAGATTTAGGAATTTTAGATACATGTTTTTAAGAAATTGAATCAAATGGGTCTTACTTTCTTAACCTTGTCTCAATGAACTTAATGTTCATGCCCATCAAGAAAATTACTACACGAATTAAAACTACATGATCCCAACTAATTATAATAAAAAAAATTATTACATGAATTAAAACTACGTGACCCTGACTAATCACAATGCATCACATAAGTAAAATTTTGGTATTTTGGTATTATTATAGTGCACTGAAAGATAACTTATCACTTGCCAACGGCAGTTGAATGGTCATTCAGCAATAAAGACGTAGGACCTAAGTTCCTAACCAGCTAGACGAATTTTTATTTTATTTTTTTAATTTTAATTTTAATTTTTCATTTCAAGCACGTGGTAGGATTTGATTGATGACTCTCCTGAAAATTTTCATCTACTGGTTCAAGGAGGTTTCATTGGTCAAACCTATTCCAATTGGTTATAAACATATTTTAAAAATATAAAATCCATTATTTGAGTTTTTTTGTTCCCATTAATTTTCGTTGTAAAATCTGATTGCATACCCGTTTGACCCGACAGTCCAAATGGGTTATAAAAGCTTGGATAATCAGTTCTACATCATATATAATCCGTTATATGATTTCTTCAATGTTTAAATTTACAACTATAAAGTTAATAATAGTTTAAAAAACAAAGAAAGCAATTTGATTATAATTGTTAAGAATTTGTCAAAATTTTTATTTAAAAAGACTTATATTGAATTTGTTAAAAATTCATTGTTTTCTATACACAAATAACACCTTAGCCATACTGCAAACCCTATTTTTGCTCCATCTATTTTTGGCGTTTTGTTTTTAAACAATATTTGGGTCCAATTTAGGTTAAATAAATTTCATCTAATTTACTGACGTGGTCCAATAAATTTAAAATAATTATTCAAAAACAAAAATTAATATATGCTCAAAAATAAAAATTAAATAATATTTAATTTAATTTAACACTTGTTGTAATTTTATTGAACAACATTATTATTGGTCACTAAGATTTACAAAGCACCCGCTGACTGCAATGGCTCAATGGTCCGATGAATGTGGGGCCTAACCAACTCGTGAAGGATGTGAAGAATTATTATTATTATTATTTTGGTGGGCAGGGTGGATATGATTGACTACTGTTTTTTAGTTGTCACGGGCCTTTTTTTCGTTGGGACTCACAGGCCTGTTGGTGATATTATTGGCTTTGCTGATAAGTATTATCACTTTCTCATGCCCATTACATTTCTTTTTTCATATCTTTTCAATTGTCCCAATTCAGATTTCCGACCTAAACTTGGTTTATAAAGCACACGGTAGGTAACTTCCTATTATTTGGGTTGTCAACGGGAGTCCGTTTGAGATGGGCACTCTGTTTTTCAAAGGAATTTTTATTAATGCATGGGCTTAGAGTCCAAATACTACAAGGTACTGAAGTCAAATTTGGGTTATTTCTGAAAAATGGGAAAACAAACCAACTTTTTCTTAGAAATGGATGGACCAGTGTATTATTTATTCAAAATGGATTATTATTTTATTATGGACCACACAACAATTTATAATGCTACAATGGGTCAAACTATATTTTATTATAACAATAAAACCATAACACATGAAATAAGCTTACGGAATATCTTAAATGATCCAAATTTTTTGTGTAAATTTATTCTGACACATCAGATTTACACAAAAAATAATACACAACGATTGGAGATTTTCTTATTCAAAAACAGTGTCACGGTACTAAATTTTAGGGGGAAAAAAAAAACAATTAAATAAGTATTTTATAAATAGTATGTTCCAAATATGAAAAAGATCCGACAAACATAAAAAGAAATATATGTAGATAAGTTTCAGCACTCATTCAAAGACATGTCATGTCACAACTCAAGGGCACTCATCATCATTAACTTAAAGTGATGATAAGACTGTCGTTCCATTTATTTGGAATAAAAATAAGGATGGTGATAAAATTTAGGATAAGATAAAGTTGTGATACGATAATGTTTGAATTCAGAATAATAATTTAAAATTAAAATCAGACAATTCGTGAAATCGGTGTAAGTGCAGGAACTGATGTCATTAGTATTTTTAGTAAGATGAGTTGTGACATGATAATGTTTGAATGTAAAATAATAATTTATAGTCAATATCAAACAAGTCGCTAAATCATATGAGTGATGACTGATATCATTAATATTTTCACTAAATCATAATCGGATAATTCACTAAATCATGTGAGCGAAAACTGATATCATTATTATTTTTGATAAGACGAGTTGTGAGAAAACAATGTTTGATTGCAGAATTATAATTTAGAGTTAAAATCAGACAATTCACTAAATTATGTAAGTGATGACTGACGCTATTAATATTTCTGATAATACGAGTTGTGACATAACAATGTTCGAGTGCATAATAATGATTTAGAGCCAAAATCGAACAATTTGCTAAATCGTGTGAGTGAGGACTGACGTCATTAATATTTGTGATAAGGCGAGTTGTGACATGACAATGTTTGAGTGCAGAATAATGATTTATAGTGAAAATCGGACAATTCGCTAAATCATATGAGTAAGGATTGATGTCATTAATATTATTATACAACGAGTTATGACACTACAATATTTGAATGCACAATAATGATTTGGAGTCATAATAGGATAATTTGTTGAATCATATGAGCCAAGACTGATGTCATTAATATTTATGATAAGACGAGTTGTGACATAACAATGTTTGAATACATAATAATGATTTAGAGTCAAAATTACTATTCGATAAGATTGATATCATTAATATTCAGTGTTGATATCTACTTATGCTTACATAAAATTACTTCTACTTACATAAAATTAGTCAAATTTGTTCCACTGTCAAACTAAGATTAAATGTTTGGGACGTGATAAATACACTCTAATTTATAAATGCACTTCACTTTTAATCTGAAATAACATTATTGCCAATAACATTATTGTCAATACATTATAAAGGAAATTTTAGTCATTTAGTTATTTATTTTATTTTAAAAATAGTACATTTAAAAAAATTAAAAAAAATTGGGATGCTTTTATCATTTTCCTATATTATTATAGTTTGCTCGGACTCGAGTCTCTTCTTTAGTTATCCATGTAAATTTTTTGGGGGCTCAATTGCTTCTCTTACAATTTTAATTAGATCATGTCAACAATTGATACATATATAACACCATCTATAATTCTGCACACATTTCTATATTGACCAGTCAACACCGGTGGATGAAGTTGCCTCTTATATTTTGAGTTGTATATATGTGAATATATATATATAAAAGAAACATTCCATAACATGGTGCTGTAAAGTGGTCTCATTATTTGAGCATCTTATATTTTGAGTTGTATATATGTGAAATGAGACCACTTTACAGCTCATGCTAATGCACCATGTTATGGGAATATATATATATATATATATATATATATATATATATATATAAAGTGGTCTCATTATTTGAGCATATCATCGAGAATCAAATAAATAAATGGACTGAATATCTCAAAACTTAAACCCTACTTACATACCATATAATTTTATATGTAATCATTATATTTCATGGACATGATTGCCATGTCTCTTTACATGGAAGGTGATTTGAGTTGAGTTGTCTTGATCAGATTGACTTTAAGTTTCAAGGATTTCAAATGAAGTATTTTAAAGTCTAATTATTTAAGAAGCTTCTTCTAAAGTTTAGATTTAATTTTTAATAACATGGCTGACTAATTTAAAACGATTGTATATTTGTATGTGTGATTTTCAAACAAGTTATAATAATTATTTATAATTTGAAAATAATAATAATAATAATTATTATTTATAATGCCAATAAGACTTGTAGTTTTTCAAGGATTGTAATAAAATATGTTCCTCATCATACCTCAAACTAAAATCACGTTGAACTTTTAAAATTAAATTTTAATAGACTCATCAATGTTCCATATCCCATGTATCTAGGAGGATAAATGAAAAGAGGATAACATTGGATAAAATATAAAAGAAAATAATTAAATAATGTGTTGGGATAACTAAAAAAATGAAGGGAAATGATTTTAATAATAATCTCTTCCAAGAGAAAAGAAGGTGGGTGAAATGGAAATTCATTATATATAAGGAACAAAAATGGTAACCATTAACTTTTTTATTTTTTATTTTTAGGATGAGTACATAATGATTAACTTATAATATCTCCTATCATCTATTCCTTGTCAAATAATATATTTTTAAGTTAGTTCTCACAAATTCTCAATTATCACCCTTAAGACATGAAAAACTACATAAATCATCGATAGAAATCATAGAATTATTATCTGGTGTGAAAATAGATATTCTCAACATTTGAATCTGTATTTCTAGACTTATCATAAAATAAAATAATGAGCTCTGATACATAGTTTGAGTGTCGGATGAATTTAGGGATGGCAATTTGACCCACCCCCACGGTTACCCGCCTACCCCGTACCATTTTTGACATTTTTTGGGGACCGTTTTGCTTAATTGGGCGGGGATAGTTTGATGTAATAAAAATCCGCACAGGTTTGGTGCGAGAGCGGGGGAGGTTGCCCTGCATCGCCCTGTCAACCCCGTTTAGATAGACAAATTACTGAAGTACCTTTATTTCATTAGTATATATATTTCCTACTATATATTAAGTATCCTATATAATAATATTAAAGTAACAAATGAATTTGATTAAAAGGAAATTTGCAATGGTGAAGAATTGAAGATGAGGGAAAAAAAAAGAATGCAAATCTATTTCAATAATAAATAAATTTTGGTCTTAAACGGGGCGGGGGTAGGTATCCGCGAGAGTAAAAATGTTAAACACTTACAGAGATGTGGTAGACAGTTCTCTTGTTTTTGTGGTTTTGGGTTTCTAAATGGTTGTGGGAGCGGGAGAGGGTATACCTGCCCTCGTTGTCATCTCTAGATGCATTCTACTAAATTTATATGCATTTTACTAGATTTATGCAAATGAAGATTGATATCGCGAAGTCATTAAGATAGGTTAATGCAATTGACTTTTGACTAGTTATCATTATTTTAAAATTATATTAGACAATCAAAGATTATGTATTAATTTGGTACGATGAGAATGTATGAGTTTGACAGATTCATGTACTCTAAATAAACAGTCTATGATGATATATTAATTTGAGCAGATGAAGTAAAACAAAAAAAAAAAAAAAATTGTAGAGTTTCTCCTATCCATGCAATCTAAATAGAAAATCAAAGATGATATATTAATTTGTTCGATGAAGTGAAAAGAAATAGAATGTAAAAGTTTTACCGCTTCATATAATCTATTAGAAATGAGCTCATATAAAGTAGTCAAATGTATTACTTATTATTATTCAAAACTTATATGATATATTAATTTGGTCAAATAAAGTAAAAAAAATGTAATGTAAATGTTTGACCAATTCATCTAGTCTATTATAAATAGATTTTGATACAAAATTTTGATAGTATAATTTTTTACAGTTCTCTTTTAATATAATTAAATACTTTTCTCAATATTTATACATAATTATAATAAAAAAATAAATAAGATATCACGCTTTTGACTCTCAAATTTACTCTGACTCTTACTCCTTTTTTACACTAGTAATTCGGAAAGGTCAATTTCACCCTAAAATCACTCCAAGTCAAAATCAATTTTTTTTTTTTTTTTTTTTGGTAGGATGTGATTTATGATCCATCTTTTCCAAGTCAAAACCTATATATATATATTTTTTTGGTAGGATGTGATTTATGATCTATCTTTTTATATTTTATTTTTGTTTTAAAAAAAGTTGATGCGATCGTGTGAGCCAATGAGTTGAATATTATACAATCATAAAGCCCATATCCCAACATTTTTGGTAACCTAAGAAGATAAGTCATCCACGTGTGTATATATATATATACATATATATATATAAATATGATATATCCAGAGAGAGCAGCACTATTATGTGGGTGCGCTCACGATAAACTCACGCTCTCAACCATTGAATCCAACGATTCAATACCTGATATTGACCATAACATTTTCTTATATATATGTGTCAGTGTGTGTTATTTACATAAGGTCGTCCTCATTGTGAAGTTTTGCTTTTCATATCTTTGCCAATAATTTTGGTGCCTCCATCCAGAGGAGGTTGGTAACTCAGTCTCTCTCTCTCTCTACACTTAGACGACGGCATTTTAGTCATCCAATCTCTCTGACTTTTCACCATTTGAAGCCCTCGTGATAGCGATGAGAAGAAACTGAAACAGAGAGATACGGAGTTTTGTTTATATAACTATATACACTATTCAATATCGATATATATATATATATATATCGAGAGAGAGAACGAGAGGTTTATTTGTTGGTAAAGCTCGAGCTTCATTGCAATGGCGGTTCGAAGAATGCCATCTGTTCTCTTTCGCTCGTTTGCTTCGTCCTCTGTTGCTTTGCTTTCTCGAGGTAAACACAGTCATTTTCTTCGTCTGTTCAGTTATGCTGAGTGATTGTATAGTATGTATATTTATATATATAGCTCGTTTTCACCTTAATTTCTCTGTGATTGATTTTATGTTCTTTGCAATCTCGGATTCAGGGATAAAAAAAAGAAAAAGATTGAGAATGAAATAATTCGGAAAGACTTGTAGTTTATCTAATTTTTTTTTTGTCTATATCTATTTTTTTTTAATAGATATAATTCACCTAGTGAAATACGATTTAATTTTCAGATTACAAGATCTCTTAACACGTTAGGTATTGTAACAAGAGATTATTATATTTTGTTTCAAATTATAGGTCATATATATTTTTGGTAATTATTATTAAAGTCAAACATGGTGATTTGTTGAATGTGATTGTTATCTTTTTTAATTAGCACCTTTTTTTTTTTTACACTTATCATCATGGATAAAATTTATTGCATTATATATATTTATGTATATATGTATTCAAGATAAATTAAATGCTTATATCCGCCCATGTGTGACTCCACATATGTTCAAACTGGGGTTAAGCCATCTCGTACAAAGTTAATCATGGGTGATCTTAAAAATGTGCCAATTCTTGGATCTGGATTGTGATTCTATTCATAGTTCACGCTTTAATGAGACTTTCACATTTTAGTGTCATACGTCTCTTTTCATGCTCAAATTGTTGATTTCATTTCAGCAATGACAGGGACCGACCTATGTACTAGTCAATGGGGGCGGCCACCCCCACTCACTTTCTCCTATTATATATGTACTTAATTTTTTTGGTAAACTACCCTAAACATACTAGTAGTCCCCACCAAAATTTTCCTTATTTATATAACATATCTATTTTTTTTCTAATATGTTAGCTCTATAATAATCGAAATGGATGTATTTACCTTAAAAAAAAAAAATGGAAATGGGATTTTAACTAAAATATCAATAAATGTTAAAAAGTTCATTTTTTTTTTTTTTAGTGTAAGTAAATTTCAATGTTCATTTGTTTATTATGGCAGTTTGAAATTTCTTTATCTTATTGTGTGACTCAAAATTTTTTTTTTTTTTGCTGGCTCAATGATCTCCAAATCCTTGTTACAAAAAACACAAAGTGTCTAAGTTTATTGAAGCATGTAATTATAGTTGTACCATTCTTATTAATTACAACAAATTCTTATTGTTTTGTTTAGGTAAACAATCTAATGTTGGCAGAGGAATCAGCAAATATAGCACTGCTGCTTTAGTTGAGGAGCCAATCAAACCACCTGTTAATGTAAATTACACTCAGCTTCTTATCAATGGACAATTTGTGGATGCTGCATCCGGTGAGCTTTCAATACTTTTATTCCCGGGAACAGCCTAATGAATAAACTTCATCATTTCATCAACTGTGTAAGATTTTATCTGGCATCAGGGAAAACATTTCCGTCCGTGGACCCTAGGACAGGGGATGTGATTGCTCGTGTTGCTGAAGGCGATGCAGAAGACATCAACCGAGCAGTTGCTGCTGCTCGCAAGGCTTTTGATGAAGGACCCTGGCCAAAAATGCCTGCTTATGTAACTTTCTTATCTCCGTCCTCATTTTATACATGTTTCACTCATTATATATAAAAAATTTTATTTAAATAATCTATTGTTTGATGCATCCAGCAAAGATCGCGAATAATGTTGCGCTGTGCTGATTTGATTGAAAAGCATAATGATGAAATTGCAGCACTTGAGACTTGGGATAATGGAAAGCCATTTGAACAGTCTGCTAACATTGAAGTACCGATGCTTGTAAGACTAATTCGATATTATGCTGGTAGGGTGAAGTGAAAACACTATGATGATGTATGTTTCAATCTCTACCATTCTGCAGATTTTAATAAAATTCTAAGATTTTTATCTACAAATTCTGCAGGTTGGGCCGATAAAATTCATGGTCTCACAGTTCCTGCTGATGGCCTGCACCATGTGCAAACCCTGCACGAACCAATTGGTGTTGCAGGTCAGATTATCCCATGGAACTTCCCTCTTCTCATGTATGCCTGGAAGGTTGGGCCTGCATTAGCATGCGGTAACACTGTTGTTTTGAAGACCGCAGAGCAGACACCACTGTCAGCTTTATATGTATCAAAGCTATTCCTTGAGGTAATTCATGAATCAAACTTCCATTCATTTCTTTAGAATGTTTCCCTGTCATACAATTTTGATTATTGGAGTCGAATTTTGATTTTTGTAGCCAAAAAAAGAACATCTATGGTGAGAAGTAGAGTATACTAAAAGCACAAAGGATGTTTCTCATGCCAAAAAACAGAAAATTAAATTTGGTTTTACATTTTTATAATCTGCACATTGTCCTATATATGTTCCGAACATTTTACAGTAGTCATGTACAGTTTCATCAGGAGTCATGCTGAATTTTTTTAGTTTGTGTTGATAATAAATATGTGCTATCTTAATATTTATTCTTATGATTATTTTTGGAAAGGCTGGGCTTCCTCCAGGTGTTCTTAATGTGGTTTCTGGCTTCGGCTCCACTGCTGGTGCAGCTCTTGCCAAACATATGGATGTGGATAAGGTAATCTAAAACCTTAAAATGTATTTATTATTCAGTCATATATGAGTTCGGTACAGGTTAAGAATTGTCTGCAAGATTGCTCTACTTAGGTTGATTTATCTAAGTTTGTGATGAATGCCCTAGGAAGTATGTGCTTGCTCGTCCATTGCAAAAATATACTATTTTGGATCCTTAGGCATGATATTATACGTCAGCCTCCCAATAACCGGACATGGGGTTGTGGATTGCGAAACTTGAGTTGAAGGTTGGGTTTGATTGGACTTGGTTGAAGGTTTCATACCTTGGGTTTCGCATGAACTATTTCTCAGTCTATCCAATCTGCTCAAATTTAGCCCCTATATGCGTCTAAGTGGAAAGGCTTATGGCACAAAAACACATCTAAATTCGAGCTTAAATTTTGAAATTAGCACAGCCTAAATATTTTAACCCATAGCCCATAGGGAATGCAATTCATGTAATTTCACTTTCTTGTTCCATGTTTAGAATTTCTCAATGTTGTTTAAGACTGTTAAACTATCACATGACCATACAAACTGGATGGATGGAGGAAACTGCCAAGTCTCATAGAGGTATGAGATTTTAGGAAGATAAATGTGATATTATTTCTATATGTAGTGAAAGAACATCTGAACGAAATTTTTTTTTTTGGGGGAGTATATGCAGTATTACATAAGTGTCTATGAATGAGGTGAAAGACAATAAGGCAGTAAATTCTATAAATTGGTCATTTATAAATATGATTTTGCATGATGAAGTATTATCCAAATACTTATCCAAAAAAAAATAAAAATAAATTCATCTCCAAATGTGTCCAAAGATCAACTAGGACAAAACCAAAAAAAATGTGTTTCAAGATACAAGCTAAATTGAATCTAGCTGAGTACACATAGTTCTGGAGGAAATCAGTTCCAGTTGTTTACACTGGAAACTTTTGGCAGCTAATTGTAATGGTTCACTTTGATGTTTTTTATTCAATTAAATAACTAGTGGTTTTGGTTGGCCTTTCCAATTAGTGCATAAACAGGCCTAGTTCTGGTTGATCCATTTGAACCTAACACTATAATTGATAATGTTTAACCTTCATTAATTATTTGTTTTATCCCTATAATAGTGTTTAACATTATAATTACTTAAAGTATATGCAATGCTAGATTTAGTTTAATTTGTTGGAAAAGAATAGATTAGACATGTCAGGTTTTGGTTTATGCATTTTTAAATGGGTTGGGTCCGTGTTTAGGCTTCATTTCACATTTATTAAATAGGCAGGATTTGGGCGTATGCACTTATTATATGCACCTAATACTAGCCAACTTGACCAATTGCCATCCTTACCTCTGGGCTAGTCCTCGAATACCTTTTCTTTTCAGAATCTTTTGAATTTTTAACGATATTTTCATCAAAGAACAAATCCCGCTTCTTTTTCGCATATTGAAGTAGTTCTCAAATTGTGTTTGAATGAATTGAATACTGACATTGGAAACTAAGAATCAATTTTGATCTATGTTACTCATTTTTTATTCTAAATGGCAATGTTTTGGTTCTTGTTCCAGCTTTCAAATGAATAAAAAGTTATATATTTTTATTAAATAACTGATATTTTATTTATTTATTTATTTTTTTAAATACATCATTTTAACAATGCTCAACGCAACTTAACAAAAACCTTAATTACCATTTGGAGTTGATTCCATGAATATTATTTCACTGTTCTACTCTGTATTGGGTGACTTCAAGGTTAACAACGTCACTTTCCCTTGCCGGTTTGTGGCATCATCCACCTTTTATGTAGATGGTTTTTATTTTATTTTATTTTATTTTTTACAAGAAGTAATAATTAATTAATGAGTTAATTTATTTTTATGAAGTTTATACTATAGTATAAGTTCTGTAATTTCTGTCTTTTTGACTTTGTTTATCCTGTTCCATATATTTTTAAAATATTATTATTCTTGCACCAGCTATTTTACATCTTCCCCTAATGTTTCTCCCTCCTTCCTTCTCACCAACCTGTTTCTCCCTTACTCTTTACTCTTTCTCTGTTTGTCAGACATGAGTTAATTTTTTTTTGTTGGATGAACATTTGATTGAGGTGGTTGTGATTGTGATATCAATATCATGAATTTTGTGATTAGCTGGATATGTGAAGGCCATTTTCCATAAGGTTGCGACTTGGTAAGGCTACCCAAACCTAACTCAAATCTTTTTCATAGCTTGGACAATCATTTTTACCACAAGGGTTGGTCTTGGATTGAGGTTTCGGGCAAGCCAAACCCAACCAAGGGCCGAGCTTAACCCAAATTCCTTGTATGTATTTTTAACTTAATGTTATATTATATTTATCTACAACCGTGATCAGATTTTTTTTATTTAAATCTTGATTTGCTGTATAATAAATCTTTGAATAATTAATTACTGACACTTGGCTGTAGTTTTTCAATATTTTTATATTCAGTTTTTAGAATTTTTATGGAAGGAGCAACCCAACCCTAGGCTAACTCGAAGCCGACCCGATTTTCCAAACCAAACTCAATATTTGAGTTTGAGTTGGGGATGGGCTTGGATTGAAGGTTCTATACCGTGGGTTTTTGAGGCTGGGTTGGTAACTCATCCCGCTCAAGAACCCCTACTTATCCAATGTGGTACCTATTAATTGAATGTGGTGGAAAGAATGGACTAGGTAAGAACTTCACCGTTGCCAATTTTTTGCCCAAAGTGATAGTCCTCGAACTAAAACCTGCATTCTCATGCTTTACAGTTCAGGCTTTTACCACTGCACCAAGCAATGCAATGCCGCTAACAGGATGATTTATAAGTTACGTAGAGAATTGTTACCCCATGTTTGAACTTTTTGGACCGAAGAAACTTGTTTTGCTTAATAACCAAAGTTCATGATTTGGAAGAAACAGATTGTGTTTCCTGATGGGATTACAATTTTTTTTTTTTTTTTAATCTTTTCACCTGAGATGGAGTTGATTCACTTGTATGTATCTTAGAGTAAATATATTTGTTAGTTGCTCTCACTTGTTCCTATAATGACATTTGGTACTGCATTCGTAGCTTGCTTTCACTGGATCAACAGAAGTCGGAAAAATTGTACTTGAACTGGCTGCTAAAAGCAATCTTAAGCCAGTGACCTTGGAGCTGGGAGGAAAATCCCCTTTCATTGTATGTGAGGATGCTGACGTGGATAAGGCCGTTGAACTGGCTCACTTTGCTCTGTTCTTTAACCAGGTATGTCCAATCAATTGTCTTTGAAAATGGGTGGGATCATGTTCATGGAGAATTGAAATAATTGGTTACACATTCTCTCCGCAGGGACAATGCTGCTGTGCTGGCTCTCGTACATATGTACATGAACGCGTCTATGATGAGTTTGTAGAGAAAGCAAAAGCACGTGCCATGAAACGTGTCGTTGGTGATCCATTCAGGAAGGGAATTGAACAAGGTCCCCAGGTAGATTTTCAGAATTCCGTTACATAATAATTGTCCTTTTTCTTCACATTTCATGCTTGACATTATCTTTCAACTCAGCTGCTGAACTTTGTTTGAAAGCCTGAACTTGTGTCTAACTTGTATGCTAATGTTTATGTTGCTACGTGCTTCAACCAATAAAATTTTCAATTTAAACCAACTCTCCCAAAACTGAAATATCAATTTATTGAATGAAAAATCATATTTTCAAATTCTTACAATTTGCTACTTATTTTTAGTACTGCAAAATATATCAAATCGTTCTAATTGCTGCATTGCTGAAAAAATCAGGTTGATTCGGAGCAATTTGAAAAGATCCTGAAGTGTATAAGATCTGGGATCGACAGTGGAGCTACCCTTGAGACTGGAGGTGAGAGATTTGGTACCAAGGGCTACTATATCACGCCCACGGTTTTCTCTAATGTTCAGGTATATCTCCTTGCACCATAAATAGTTAGTAAGATTACCTTTCCACTGTGGAGGTCAATGTATCATCAAAACTAACATAATTTTAACTTAAATCAGGACAATATGTTTATTGCAAAGGAGGAGATCTTTGGTCCGGTGCAATCTATCTTAAAATACAAGTGAGTCGACGAAAAATCCTCTGTATTGCCTATATTATTGGAGTGCTTGTGCATCTTCACCTTCACCATTTTATTTGCTGGCTGATTGCAGGGATCTTAATGATGTGATACGAAGGGCAAATGCGTCTCGTTATGGGCTGGCTGCAGGGGTGTTTACTCAGAACCTCAGCACCGCCAACACCTTGATGCGTGCATTGAGAGTTGGGACAGTGTGGATTAACAGCTTCGATACGTTTGATGCTGCAATCCCTTTCGGTGGTTACAAGATGAGCGGACATGGCAGAGAAAAGGGAATCTACAGTCTCAGTAACTACTTGCAAGTAAAGGCCGTTGTTACTCCCTTGGAAAATCCTGCATGGTTATAACTTCTCACATTTCGATTCAGATTTCGTTTGAAAATAAAGAGCAGGCCGCAACAGAATCTTAGGTCGGACTTGCTTGACATTGATGATGATGATCAAAGACCCTTTTTTTTTTGGCTTCTTTTGTTGGAAATGGCTGATACAAATAAATTATGTTGCAATCTGTGGTTAAGGCTAATGAAAACTGCTTTATTTTTCCTAGATTTCATATTAAAATGGAAAATTATCTGAAGTTGTGTGATCGTAGACTTCGTAGTTATGTTTTAGTTTTGACATTTACTTTCAAAAACAGAATTTTCCTTGGCCCCAAACAATATATTTGTTCTATACAGATTTGGGAGAACTTGCACCATTTTGTCTTTTAGCTCTTAGCTGTGTGCTTATTCAGTTGATTTGTTAGTCGGCAGATACCAAAAAATTTGTTGACCATCTGAAAGCAGAAGCTTTTTGTCAAACAGCTCATTTTAGATGTATTTCAGTTCTTCCCGCCATTAATCATACCTATATATATTTATTTCAGTTGATTTTTCAAACTTTGTTCATGACAAAAAAAGGTCATGTACTATCTTTGTGGGGTTTGTATGTTGGGTTGGTAAACTAGAAAGTGATCTGACCTTTGACATTTTGCATAAAGTGGAACACTTGGATTTGAGTTCTCACGCTTGTTAGTTGCACGGTCTCAGTCAATCACGTATCGACACATGAGTAAAAGTGAGTTGTAATTGACATAAGGTGATGGATTTGTTTATATATCAGTATATAATTGGCCCGATAAAAGTGAGTTGGAGTTGATATAAGATGACGGATTTGTTTATGTATCAGTACATAATTGGTCCAGGACTAATGATCCCGTGACCATGTTAATAAATTTCTCCCAAACAATGACCTTTGTACAAAAACAAAACTATACACAAGGCTTCCGTTATTGTGGGATCTAAGAAGGGTTAGATGTACGCAACTTACCTCCGCATGATGAGACTATTTTTAATTTTGAGCCCGTGATCTTCAAGTCACAATGAAGCAACCTCAATGAGACTCTTACCATCCAAAATAGAATTGCATCACTTTTTTAACCATCTAAAAAGGAAATTAGTTGAGATTGGTCCATGTAAACAATATAATACAATACCTCTATAATTCTTTATGTTTAAGCTAAACTATTTGGTTCTGACTTCTGATAACTTGATATGAATTATACAAGTAACCCCTCAATTTATTCACCTCTATATATAAAAAATAGAATGATTTAACAAAAAAAAAAAAAATTAGAAATGGTTTTACTTTGCCTTGCACTCTGGTGGTAGGACTTTATATCTGGATGTGTCTTTACAGTATGAGTAAAACATGAGCTTCTTCCTTGCCCACTCCAACCCTGTTATCTGCTGCTGTGATAACTTCACAAACTCTTCCCCCTCAACTGGATCCAGGCTTGAAAGTCTGCTCTTAGAACACGGTGAAGCTGAGTTTGTCGAATGCAATACGCAGCCTTCCATCTCCATTTCTGCAAGGGACGCCACAAATGGCGCGTACTTGTAGTTGACAGGGTATTTTCCTCCATGAGTTGCCCACTCTGATGCGTCCCAAATCGTCGCGTGGAGTGACATTGGCTTTGATGGATACGCAGAAGAAATGGCGTCAGTGTGTGGAATCTCTCTCACTGGTACATTGTCCACTAGAAACCTGCATTGGTTCATCAACAGTTTGTTGTAGAATCATGAAAGCCAGAGAGAATGTTGGAAATATTAGAAGTGTGTGTTTTCTGAAAACTGAAAATCATAATTGTTTTAGAGAATTATCTTTGAAAACTACTTTTGGGAACTGTCTTTTAAGGGTTTGTTTGGCAACTACTTTTGTTTCGTGTTTTCTCTTACAGATAATGTACTTTAGCAAAGCAAACATTGAAAAATGTGTGCTTACTTTTGTTGTGATTTGAATACTATCAGCATTTGTTGTCGAAAAGAAGCCCAAATCAGAAACACCACATTGGTATTTCTTAATGTTTTGCACAGTAACAAAACATTGTAGCGATGAAGCACTAGGGAAGAAAACCACTCTAAATGACCTTTTTGACTATAGCCCTTCTGTGTTTTTCAGTTTTTGACTTTTTTGACCAAACACATTTTTATATTTTTGCTTCCAAAACATCTTGCAACAAATTTTACAAAAGTAAACATGCTTCAACAACCATTGAACACACTCCACAATAGAAACCTTGGGCCTGCTTGATTTGTAACTCTAAGAACTGTACAAAAAATTCTGCTTGGTTCAGTTTTCTGAAAACTCATTATAAAAAGGCTTGTTTTGAGATACCTGTCTTTTATTATTCTCCGAAAACTGTTTTCTGTTCTCTGAATTATTGAGAACTATTTTCAGATTTATAAACCAATCCCTCTGTTTCGGTTTCGGATGAAAACAAAAACGCAAAACGGAAATGGTTGCCAAACATGCCCTAAGCGATAAACCAAACAAATTCTAAATTTCTGAACAATATATATATATATATATATATTGAAAGTAAAATTCTAAAAGTTGTGATGTATTCCAAAAGTTATATATGACCTTTAAGAAATTAATTTGAAAATATATTTTATATATTTCCAACAGAGAAAGAGGGAGAGCTTGGATTAGGGTTACTCACACTATATGATGGTTGTTCCAGAGAATGCTGTAATGATGGAACTGCTGTGTTGGATCAAACCAAAGATAGAATTTCTCTTCTCTTCCTGTTCTTACACTTCCATTGCCATAGATGTTTGTTTGCAACACCCACTCTCGTCTTTTCTCATGACCAAGCAGCTCAAAGTCTATCTCATCATGGTTGTGAGGGAATACATCTGCATTAGACAACTGCATTTCCCAATGTTTTGTCACTTTTTGGGCTTTCACATCCACATGTTTGATGCAACATGGTGCACATAATATAATATGTTAAATCATGTACTGGAATTATTAAAATACACACATTAATATTAATAAATAAATATATACATATTATAGTAATCGAAGGTAAATCTCTAGGCATAATGTTGTTCTACAGTAAACCTTGTGTCACCAAAGGTTGAAAACAAGAAAACAACCATTCTGATTTCCGACAAGGTTATGTTATGGTTCGCAGTAACAGTCACGATCGCGGTATAAAGGATTCGGACAAAATCAGTGTAAATTGGTCAATACGAATCACGTATCGAACTTAAAAAAGATCGCGTATCGAACGATACGACAAACCATAATTATGTATATTGTGAACCTTAAGTCACAGTTTGAAAATAAGAAAATAACATTTCCGATAAGGCTTTGTACTCGCAATTACCATAGTCTTGTCCCCTTGACTTGTGAGTTTAAATCCTGAGATTAGCCATTTTTACTAATAACAATGATAAAGTTCTGCTTCTTTTTTTTTTTTTTTTTTAAATTATTATTCAGTCTGTCCCTCCAATCAGTCCCAATTAATAATATTTTTAAAATAAAGAAAATATGTTAGGTTCAGAAATATATGCATTGTTATGTGACATATATACTATATGACACACACTGACACACACAAATATATGTAAATATTATGCATGAAAAGAAGAGCTTACATAGAAGGCCACCACAACTCCAGATGTGAAACCAGAAGGGAGCTTAATTGCAGCACTAAAAAACCCATGATGGTATTTGTTCCGGGAGACCAATCCAGAGCCTGTAATATACACACGCGCGTTTGGAAGCATTAAATCGTCGTCTTAAAATTTGAATAAGAAGAAATACAGTCGAAAGATAGCTTGGACTTTACCGGAGGATTTATTGAGAACGAGATCGACGCCGGACCCATTTCTGGTGGGATGGACATTGGAGTGACCAAAAGATTCAGAGAACCCTTCACTGACTGAGACATGACTGAAACCATCTGTCAAATGTGGGACTGTTGGTGCTGTGTAAAATGCACCTCTTGAAGAAACCAAAACAGTGTTACTACTGCATAGCACTAAGCTAAGAGTAAATAAAAGCAACCCATCTTGAAATAATTCCATACTTTGTCACTTAGATGATGAAAAGGGTTCATAAGATATGGTCATATATATATATATATATATATATATATATATATTTGATCAAGTTAATATGTTTGCTTAGTTGTTGCAAGCTGGCCATATCTCTTATAAGAAATTAAATTGATGGGTGGTTTCGATACATAAAAGACAGTGATTGGGAAATTCATATGGGGTGAGTTTGGCATGTTTGGAAGGGTATTGCGGTCCTTTTACCAATTGGAGGGTTCTGGATTGGACATGTACATGTGTATAAATATGTAAGTGTCTTGGTGGATCTAATTGGGTACCAGCTGGGAGATTATGTGAACGTTAGCATCACTTGTTTTGATTATGGCCCATGCATTTATTATAGGCCAACTTGGTTCATGTTTGTGCGAGTTAAGAGCGAGCTAAGGAAATGAGGACACTTTCTGGTAGAGATCGTGGCAGTATCATATACTTGAATATATATATATATATATATATATATATATATAACAAAGTTTGAATGTGAATACATATGGTTGGTGGAGGGACGGAGTGAATTTAGTTCAAGGAACATGTTAACCATAAAAATAAAAAATAATAATAAAAAAGAAGAAAATATTTAATTTTCTTTTATGTTATTTTTTATATAAAAATGTTAAAACAACAATGAAGCTGTACATTGTGGGTTATTTTTAAATGCAGCTAAAGGGTGTGTTTGGCTGTATGGAAGCTTTGGAATTAAAATTTGAAAAAAAACAACTAAGAAAATTCAACCAAAACTTTCTCAAATTTTACCAATTCTAATTCCAAAACTCTAATTCTATACCGCCAAACACATCCTAAATATATACCCATGGTCATAAATTTTTTTATCCTTGTGGCCTGTCACCACTCACAAGAGTGGTGGGTCTATCTCCTGTGAGTGATTTTTCGTGCCGTCACTCAATGATATAGTCTCAGTTTGTTTTAATTTTCTTAATAAAACCTCACCACCCACACAAAAAAAAAATTATAATAATAAAAAAAATCACTTGCTTGAATTATTTTTTATTTTTTTTTGAACTGAATTTTTTGAAATTTGATGACTTAACAATTAACAAGTTTATATATAATTTTTATAAAAAATTAACAAATATTTATAAAAAATTGAATCAAACAAACCCTAAATCTCTTTGTCATACTATGTTATTCTTCTGCCTACATCACCAATGGTCCAAAATATATGTATGATGTAATAAATACGTGAACTTTTAGTTCAAAGAATCCTATTGTTTAAATTCAAAAACGTCTCTCTCAACATATACGATGTGTATTGCAATAAATTTATATAGGTAAACAATTAATATACGAATCATATTATTTTTCTTCTCTACTACGTTTGAATGTATGTATATATAGTACGTACTTCTCTATCAATGCGCCTCCAATCACGGCACAAATTATGACTAAAGGAATCTCTCTCTCTCTCAAAAGCAACCTCACAATGGAGGCATTTAAGGTTGGACGTGTACGTGCATTAATATGTTCATATCGAGAAATTATTAGATGATTAAATATACGTAGTCTTATCATAAACTATTCACTTTTTGTGGTTGAAGAATTTTGATTGAACTAGATCATAAATGAGAACCATTTTCTCTCTATTTTGGCCGTGGCCCATGTATTTATCACAAGCTAACTCGATTCATGTTTGTGCAAAAGCAAGTTTATCATGAAGTTGTTCTTCTAATAAAAAAATCAGAACAAATTTATAATATAAGCACGAGTTAATAATATAGAAAGGAATAGTTCAGTATGCGAGACTCTCGTCATTGTAGAAACTAAGAATGATCAAATGTACGTAACTTTATATGTAGAGAAATTATTTCTTGATTCGATCCTTTAATTTTTATGTCATGATAGAATAATTTTACTATTCTGTCAAGTTCATATGAGAGCAAGTTCATATGAGAGCAAGTCGTTGGAAAAATGTTGGAATTGCAAAAATGAACAATAATAGTCTCATGGAAGTCCAAAATGGTTTAAACTTGTAGAATCTATCTAGTGTCAGTCTCAACTTATTTTGAATACTAAGATCATAAAACAGTACTGAAATTGTAAACTATGGGGGTTTTTTATTTTATTTATTTATTTTTAGTGGAGCAGGTAGATCTGAAGTGAATGGCACTGAATATTAAACTGAAAGTTACGCAGCTAAAATCTGTCTCTATCCACTACTATATCATGAAATGTGCAGTAGTCGTTTTATAAATTTTTTATTTTAGTTTATTATTATTTTTTTTTCTGTGAATCACCAAACTATGGATTCTCTGCTGTAGCTATGTATTCTCCACTGTAGCTAGTTCTTACACCATTACTTTGAGTTTGAAGTAACGTGCAGGTAGGGACGGAACGAGGATATTGAGTAAGGGGACAAAAGTAAATTTTTTTTTAATTTATAATTTCATAGAACCATGGTAAAATTTCAAAAGTATATAATTGAAAATAAGAGAAATTACAACTACTTAATGCTAAAAAAACAAAATTCCACCCCTTCTTACTTGTAGGTCTGTCCCGCCTGTGGGTGGAGCCAGAAATTATGTTCAGCCTTTAGGGGAGCACAATTCAATAAAAGAAATTTGAGATGGGCAATTTTAAAATTTTGAAGAATTATACATACAAAAATAAAATGTTCTATATTTTGAATGGGGTAATTTTAAAATTTTAAAAAATTATACATACAAAAATACAATTTTTAAGAAGTTGAGTGGCACATGCCCCAGGCCTTAACTGGCTCTGTCCGTGTGTTGAATCGCAATTTAATTGTTTAAGCACGATAATATTATTTTGTAATGTTGTGGGTCAAATTTGGTTCTGAATCGCAACCCGATAAACTGTTAGAAGAACTTTTTAACCCATTCTTACTCAAGGTAATAGAGATATGATCATATGAACAACAAAATTCAGAAATGTCTAACACGTACAATGTGTATTGCAATATATAAGGGTAAATAATAAACTATACGAAATCCCATTATTTTTCTTCTGTGTTACGTTTGAACCTTGAACTTCTCCATCAATCCGCTTCTAAATATGACTGTAGAGGAATCTTTCTGTGTCCAAAGCAACCGAAAAGGATGGCAATTAAGATTGGACACGTACACGCATAAATGTGTTCATTTGATTCTACAAGTGTATTGCTCTGGTTCTACATTATAAACGATAAATTATTAGATGATTC
Organism: Cornus florida; assembly: GCF_030987335.1. Lineage (NCBI taxonomy): Eukaryota > Viridiplantae > Streptophyta > Magnoliopsida > Cornales > Cornaceae > Cornus > Cornus florida. The sequence goes on from NW_026775572.1 coordinate 51,011,182, forward strand.
TGTGCATTAATAAATTATTAAATGATTCTGTGCATTGAGATATCTGGTGAATCAATTAAATCTAGAATTTTGAATTGAAAAAATGATTCACAAGAGTGTATTTATTAATATAGTATAAATAAATCTCAACATTAATTTTTTTTGGTTTAGACTTTGGGGTGTCAATTGGATAGATTTGGACGGATTTTGGGCTAATCATGAATCAACAAGTTAATAGTGGGTCAATAACATATTATCAACCCATTTATGATGGGTTATAAAAGGGTTGGATGTTAAATGAGTTAGTTAACAAACATCCAATCCAATTATTCAAATATTTTTAGATACAAATTGTCAAATTATTTTAATTGGTGAATACAAAAAGAAAATATAAAGAATATTTTTATTTTAAATTTATTAATTTTTTTGGTCTCACTCATTACAATTTTTTTTTCCTTTTATTTTTTTTTTATTATTATACAACTTATTTTGAAAGTTATCACAGCCTTAAAAAAAAAATAATAATAATAAAAAAAATAAAAAAAAACGGAGGAGAGAGAAATGGAGAAAAGAGTAAATAGGAGGAGAGAGAAAAAAAGGGAGAACACCTACCCTTCTAATAATATTATTACTATTAATTTAATTATTATTATTATTATTATTATTATTATTTTTAATGACATAAAAATGAGAGGAGAGAGATAAAAAAAATGAAAAAAATAGGATTTTGTTTGAGGGGTTAAGATAGATATCCACTTTTAATCCATCATTGATTCTTGAATTAAATGGGTACTCATTTTTTACTCATCATTGACCCACTCACTTAAATTTGGCTACCAAATAATTTAATTTTAATAACGAGTTTGGACGGTTTAATAGGTTTAGACTTAAATTGTCACCCCTAAGTTTAGATCACTATAAAATGTCACCCCTAAGTTTAGATCACCAAGTTTCTTATACTTAATTACCGGGTAATATCATGTAATCGGTATTTTTAGTGCATTAAAGTTTTTCAATCTCATGGTATAGAAGAAAACAATTAATAATTTCTCCTTGTTTCAGGTATTTATCACATGCATTTTAAGAGCAAGTCTATCATGACCTCGTTTCATCGTTCTTTCAACTGAAAATTTAGAAAAAATCTACAATACTGATATACTCGATCAAATTTATAAGAACTATAAGAACAGAATTTACGTGAAAGTAATTTAGTCGAAACTTATGCAGGAAGTTCACGAAGGAATGTTGGAATAGCAAAAATGGACAATTTGGTATTGGATAGGTTGTGGTTACTTTTCGCCATTAATGTTCAAATTCTATCAATAGTTTAACATCACACCATCGTTCCATGCGCATTTCATCACATTAATTTTTTTTTTTACTAAAATGGTTTTAACCTTGTAGAAACCTATCAGGTGTCAGTCTTAAATCATTTTTAATATTCAGATCTTAAAACAGTGATGAATTAAATTGTATATAATGTTTTTTTTTTTTTAGTGGAGTATGTAGATCTGAAATTATTTGTAATGAATATAAAACTGAAAGTTATGCAGCTAAATTTCTGTCTCTATCCATTACTAAATAGCAATGTGTGTATATATATATTTTCCTTGTATCACCAAATTATGGTCAGATTTCTCTCACTCTCTCTCCATCCTCAATAAAATTATGATATAATAAATACTGAACATTTAGGCTGTAAAATATATATTTTTTTTAAGTAAAATATTTTTTTATTTTTAGTTTATGGTGTTTGACAAATGTTTATGTCGGGATATCACTGAGCCACAAGCCCTTTGGTATATATATTAAAAAAGGAAAATGATTCTTACACGGAATAGTTATAGTAAATTGTTAGATCTATTCTTTTAATTGGTCAATTATGCAACGAATAAGGAAGTGGAGCCTTTCACTTAGTTGTATTTGGTATAAATAGTCAACTAAAAATTATTTTATTAAACAATTCACCAAAAGTGTTCGGTGCGAGTATCACTAATTAAAAAATATTTTAGATCCAAACAAACTAAACCTTTAGTACGAACAATCCCATTATTTCCCTTCATATAATATTGTTCTCATTTATCAAGATGTGATTTAAATATTTGAGTCGGTGAGATAGACCCATAAGAATTTAATAAGCGGCACTTTCCTCGAGCATAAAATTAAAATACGTAGTAATTTAAAACTTTATCTTCTCCCGCTCACAAAGTGGTCTAAGGTCGTTGGCCAATGAATAGCTGACTTGAAACGTGGGCGTGCTAGAATCCTGATGGATTCAAAGATATCTTGCCAAACTATTCCTATTGGGGCGGGTCATCGACCTAATGTGATTCAGGCGAAAGTTAGAAAGTAGGAATGACCATCTCCTTAAGGTTGCTATTGCCTTTAAGAAAGGACTTTAACCATTCAAGATAGATAGCAATCTGAAGCAAATTAATTGAACAATAAATATACCTGAATCTGCAAACCTTTCTTCATTGAACTTTGGATTGATTATAATGATGAATGAATTACAAACTCTTGATTGAAATGGAAACTAAAGTATTAAATGCTGAAAGATGAAATAAATACTAAACTGATAGTGATAACTAAACTTGATAAAATAAAAGTTAACTGCTAAGTGATATGAATGTTAAAGACTTAAACTTTAGAAATGGTGTTAGACCTCTTCAATGTGAGGCTTGAGTGGGTATTTAAGAGGCTTCAACCTGGTGTTATCCCTTTCAATCCGTTTTTCTAGAAATTAATTGGTTGCAAGTTGGTAATGACTTCTCCTAACCATCTTGATGAGCTGGTCTGGTTAACTGACTTGCACACTCCATAGGCAGATACAAATTTGCGTGGCATACCATTTTTGACTAAAGGATGCATCCTCTTTCATGTTTGATGAATCTGGTCTTCAGTCTATTTCAGCTCTCTGCCCTGCCATGCCTGTCTTGATCTAAACTTGGGCTAGGGGAGAACCTTCCATTTGTAGTTATGAATTTATGGACCTTAAACATGGTTAAGTTGTCCTTTTTCATTTCAAGCTTTCTTTAAGTTTACAAACGTGATTTGTTGGGTTCTTGAGACATTGGGATTCACAGTTGGTCTTCATTTGAATTACACTAAATATTCTTCAAGTGATTATGACCCGAAGAGATATTAGATCCATCTTAGTCTGAACTTGTCCATCAATTAGGCATACTGTCGATCATTGGTCGAGATACTTTTTTAGGTCATGATGACTGAAAAACTTTGGTCGAGACTCTTAATCATGACCTTAGTGACTGAAACTCCGATCATGGCCATACTGATTGAAACCCCTGATCATGGCAATAATGACTGAGACTCCTGATCATGACCATAGTGACTAAGACTTCTAATCATGACCACAGTGACTGAAATACTTTTCTAGGTCATAACCACAGTGACTGAGACTCCTGATCATGACCATAGTGACTGAGACTCTTGATCGTGACAATAGTGACTGAGACTCCTGATTATGACCATAGTGACTGAGAGACTTTGCTCGAGACTCTCGACCATGGTTGGTCGAGCTTCTTAATATCTTATCTCAGTCTTAATGACCTCGGAATTCCATCCTTAGTGATTCTCTGTAACACCCATATATATATATATATATATATATATATAATTAAATTGATATCTTCGTTTGAATTTAAACGAGATATTGAGATAGTTCTAGTTTATAAGTAATTTAAATTTAAAATAAAAATCACTTAATTATCTCACCTGACTCCCTATATCTCTATAACTCTATCACTGCTTTATTTTATAAAAAAGGATAGCACTATACATCGTGAGGGAAGGAAACCTGTTGAGAGAGTAAAGATCTAACGTTGTGCTTTTCTGTAGTAGTCAGGAAAAAGGACGGCAACCGAAAATTTGTTTAGAAAGGAAGAATTAGTGATATTTAACAAGTTAATATTACTTTGTGTACTTGTATATATTGATGACTTCGTTTATTAAGTGTTCTGCTAACACAATATGGCATGCGATTAATGTTATTTTAATGAGATGCTAATTAAGAATAGATTAGTACATCATGCTTAATGAGTTGTTTGAACTTTAGCAATTAAACTTTTAGAATATTATTTCGTGATAGTTTATTTGTATTTTATATGGGTGAGTCTGGAATCAATGTGGCCAATTTTTTTTTTTGGTTGGTCATTCAAAGGCCAAGCCAAAGCGGCAGTATAGCGACATAAAGCCAAACTAGAAGAGGCATACAAATCTTGAAGCATAGATAAAAAATAAAGAATAAGCTCTAGATTTGGGGAGGAAACAGAGTACAAAACTCTACAAACGGAACCACCATGAGAGAATGCAGCAAACAGGAGAGACCCAAAAGTTTGGCCATTATCACGGCAACCTCTCCAAAGCTACAGTCACAAGGCGTTCCGACATACAAAACCCTGCACAAGATCAAATCAAAGAGAAAATGATCTAATATAGGCAAGGAAAAACCCAAAACCGACTTAGATCAGAGATCTCATGTAGGCCAAAAACAAACCAAACATGAGCGGATTTAGCCGAACAAAACCAAAAACGGCGTAAAAAAATACCCACCAAGCACAATTATTGAAACACGCCGAGTTTATCACCTCCCCACTCCCATGGAAAGGAGCAGGGAGCAACTGAAGGAAGGAGATGAAGGCTGGGTTAGAGAGAGAAAGTTAGAGAGAGGTGGGAGCATTTTTCAGAACTCCGTAAATGGTTGTGGTCAGTATTGTTGTAACTCTCATTATGGGTTATGGAGGTCATATGTGTCAGACGTGTTCACATGAGTGTGTGTGTATGGTGTAAGTTAATGATATATGATGACATATGGAATTGTTTTGTCATGTTTTTATTTGTATATATGTATATAGAGTCCTGATCTCTTGCTCCCCATGGAGCAAGAAAAATAATCCACACTTTTTATATAGACCGTTAGATTAAATCTAACGGTCATTTTACAAACCCACTTATGGCCTTTCCTTTTAAACCAAAACCACTCTCACACTATTTTACCATTACCACGTACTCTAACAATAAAAGGTAGTTATCAAATTAAAAATAGAAAGCTTTGAAAAAAAATTAATACCGTATATTTTACTAATAAATTTGTTTTTATAAATATCTTTTGGCTTTCACCTCTATTTTTCACGATTATGTCAAACAAACAAAGAAGAATTACAAGAGAATTGATAGGGATTAGGCGGTAATCGCAGGCTAAGGTACTATACAATTTTTCTGTTTCCTCTTCTTTATTTATTTTGTTTTGAAAAAGTAAATTTGTTTTCCCTTTAAATCTTTAAGTTCTGTGTGGTTCCTTATTCTAATTACCATTCTTCAGCCTCCTTTGCCCAGTTTTATAAATCACTAATTCAATACATAAAGTAAAAATCTTGTTTCATTAATTTTAATTGATTCAAATATATTACTAATCCACATTTTGTATTACTAAATGTGTTCAAGAATGATTGTTACATAGGACTGTCCATTAATTTAATTTATAGAACTATGTCTTAATTAATTTTAGTTGATTAATGCATTGTGTTTTATTCAAATATAACAATATTTAAATTCCATATTTCTTTTTAGGAATGAATGAAGTAGAAGAATTTGGAATAACACAAAAAGATGGAACATTCATTCCACAAGTTACTTATGAAAGAAAACCAAAAGAAGGGCAACAGTTTAAATCTTTAGATGATGCTTATGATTTTTATAACAAGTATGCACGAGAAGCTGGTTTCAGTGTACGGATTGATAAGAGTAAGAAGCATAAAGAAACTGGTGAAACGATTTGGAAACAATATGTTTGTTATAAAGAAGGAGAAACAGATGAAACTTATAGAAGAACAAAGAAAAAAGAAAAGCAGATGGTGGAGACCATTGGAGATGGTGGTAAGAAATTAGAAAGACAACGAGGAAATGTACGCGAAGGTTGTAAAGCAAGGTTAAGTGTAGGAAGACGTGACGGGAATTATACAATCAGACAATTCATTGAGAGCCACAATCATCCTCTTGCAACTCCAAGAAAAATACACTTATTGAGGTCACATCGAAATGTTTCAAATGTGAAGAAACAACTGGCTCAACAATTTGCAAGTGTAAATGTGCCTACGTGTCAACAATTTGATATCTTAGAGACGCAAGTAGGGGGTATTGAAAATGTTGGGTGTACAGAAAGAGATCTTCGAAATTATGAACGAGATATGAGGGAGAAGTTTAAAGGTCACGATGCAAATATGTTGAATGAATATTTCTTATCAAAACAAGAAAAGGATCCAAATTTTGTTTTTCAAATTGACAAAGATGAGGATGATAGAATGACTAGGTGTTTTTGGGTTGACTTCAGTGCAAGGAGAGCATACAATTTTTTTAATGATGTGGTTGTGTTTGACACAACATACAACACTAACCGTTATGGGATGATATTTGCTCCACTTACAGGGGTTAACCACCATGGAAAAACAATCATTTTTGGATGTGCCTTTTTAAATGACGAGACCACTGAGTCTTTCATTTGGCTATTTAAGACTTGGCTTAATGCAATGCCAAAGGGTCCTCCAAAAGTTATTATTACTGACCAGGATCCTGCAATGACAAAGGCTATAGCTCAATTTCTTCCAGACACATTTCATCGGTATTGTATTTGGCACATCTCAAAAAAATTTGTAGAAAAATTGGACTCAGTTGTATTTCGAGATTACTATGACCTTTTTAAATCATCTTTATGGAATTCAGATACAATAGAAGAGTTTGAAGAAAGTTGGAACCACGCGCTTGAAAAAAGTAAACAACAAAATAATGAATGGTTAAGAACAATGTATACATTGCGTCATAAGTGGGTTCCAGCATTTACCAATAAATTCTTCTCTGCTGGTATGACAAGCAGTCAAAGAGCTGAAAGTTCCCATGCATTCTTCAAGAGGTATTGCTGTAAGGACAATTCTTTAATGGATTTTATTATAGGATTTAACAGGGCAGTTGGACATCTACGACATGAAGAGGTGATTGATGATCATGCTGATATTAATGAACAGCCAAACTTGAAATCCATGGTGCCTATGGAGAAGCAAATGATGGGTATGTTTACAAAGGAATACTTTCATAAATTTCAGAAAGAGCTTTATGCTAGTAATGCTTATGTATTAAATATTATATTGGATGATGAAAGTCAATGTGTTTATGAGGTCAATAGGGTGCTTTATGGAGATCTTAAAGTTCGACAACTTGTGCACGATAAGCTAATTGATAATGTCAAGTGCAATTGTCAACGTTTTGAATTTGAAGGCATCCCATGCAAGCATATTCTAGCATTTTTTAGAATAAAGCAAGTTGTATTTTTGCCAGAGCAATATATTAAGAATAGATGGACAAAGTTTGCAAGAGTTGGAAGCATTACTGGTAAAGATGGTTTAGAGATTAAAGATGCACAAGATAAGTCGGTTTTAGTGAGACGTACTAAGGTATCTCAACTTGCATCAGCTGTAATTGATGAAGCTGCATTCTCAGAAGAAGGTACGGAACTGTTAATAAACACGCTGGACACATTTCATGAACAACTGAAAGCCATGAATGCAAGTAAAATTGGAGGAAAAAATGCTTCATCATTAGAAAAGCAATATGACATTCATCTACAACAAACCTTTAATGATCCTCTTCAAGATAGAGCAAAAGGATGCGGTAAACGTTTGAGGTCATGGAGAGAGACTAAAAAGACAAATCGTAGACGTTGTCGTGGTTGTGGAGAACTTGGACAGTCACATGACAAAAGAAATTGTCCAACGCTTATTAACAAGTGAGCATTATCTCATGCTTATTATTATTACTTAATTATGAAATTAATTAGTGTTTCACATGCATTTTTTTTCTCTGTTTCAGGTCTACTATAAACAATGAGGAGAATATTTCTTATGGGTCAGAACATATGGATGATGGATGTAATTGAATGTGTTCAAGGTTTGAATTTGAACTTTTTTCATTATTTTGTAAATTTTTTTATTTGCTTTATTGGCAATAATAATTCCGTTTATTTCATCTAAGTCAATATATATATGCTTAATTATTAATTTGTTGTTGAATTTTTTTTTTATTCAGGTTTACACGAAGTGGAGAGATATTTCATTAATTTTGAAAATATGAGGAAGAGCAAACAGATGGACTGGAGTTTCTAGGTTTTGAGGCCTAAATGTCTATTATTTGGCTTTACTTTTATTTGTCATGGAAGAGTTTACTTTAAGACTTTGGGGATTAAATGTTTTTAAATTTTGTTAAGTTTCAGCCCTTTATGAAGAGATTAAAATTTTTGTTTTTGTTTTATTTAGTTTAAGCTTTAACAATTTTGAATAAAACCAATGTCATCTTATTCCATTATTCAGTTATATAATATTGTTATTCACATGCACAAATAACTATAACATAGTCCGTACATCATCATCATTTAATAATCAAACTCACATATTGAATAATGAATTTCACCAAATGTCTATCTTCAAATTGAATAGAAAGAACTTTTATTCAAATTTTAAATGAAATTTTCTTAAATTTCAATTCCAATTAATCAATTCATGCTCCAAAATACAACATTGCAGTATATTTGCAGTAAAGATGTTTCTTAGTAAAATATACGGGTATTAATTTTTTTTCAAAGCTTTCTATTTTTAATTTGATAATTACCTTTTATTGTTAGAGTAGGTGGTAATTCTTCTTTGTTTGTTTGACATAATCGTGAAAAATAGAGGTGAAAGCCAAAAGATATTTATAAAAACAAATTTATTAGTAAAATATACGGTATTAATTTTTTTTCAAAGCTTTCTATTTTTAATTTGATAATTACCTTTTATTGTTAGAGTAGGTGGTAATGGTAAAATTAATTATAGAAACTAAAAATAGTGTGAGAGTGGTTTTGGTTTAAAAGGAAATGCCATAAGTGGGTTTGTAAAATGACCGTTAGATTTAATCTAACGGTCTATATAAAAAGTGTGGATTATTTTTCTTGCTCCATGGGGAGCAAGAGATCAGGACTCTATGTATATATATACATATGTATGTATGTATGTATGTATATAGGAAAAAATTATAAACATTTAAAGATGTTATTGCATTTGTATTTAGGGTTAAGTGCAAAAAATCCCATTCTACTATCAATATAGTGCAAAACAGTCATTGTGTGGTATAAAACTTTCCTATACTATCAATTTGGTGCAATTAGCCCCCTGTTCGCATAAAAAGACATTAATACCCTCTCTAATATAAATGAAATAATATTAAAAAAAAAAAAATAGGCAATGTAAAATTACCATTTTAGACATTTTATTTTTATTTTTATTTTTTATTTTTTATTTTTTATTTTTTATTTTTTATTTTTTATTTGGCTGATTGACAGCCGAGGTAGGAACACCAGAGCTAAATTCCAGTGGGGAACCGGCTTTAAGCCTTGAACTTGAACCCTCCGCTTCTAGTGCTGAAGTTGAAGTTATAAGAACAGTCCCGTGGTAGTACTTCCATCCACATTCGCAGGGCTTCCAAGAATCCATCTGACGCCTAATTCGAAGGGAAGGGAGTAGCCGAACCCTCTCCTTTGTTCCTGACCTCAGAGAGGAAATTGGACAATCAATCTTGAGCTTTTGGGAGTTAGCTAAGTGGGGAATGGGGATGGGCTGTGATTTGTTATGGCAGAGGAGTATGGAGACGATGCGAGATGGGTATTAACCAGAGAGTTTGTTGGCAACCATCGACGTCGAAAACGCATCACCGGCGTGCCATCCCCACTGCAAGTTGTCATCGTCGGAGCCTAATCTGTGGCTCAACGACGGTGACAATACGGCGACCTCTGTAACTCTTCCTCAGCAATGGAAAATGAGGGATTTTACAGAGAGAACAAAATGGATGAGGGGATTTTAGAGCTAAAAATTATGATTTTTTGGTATGCTTTGGGTATGATAATTTGTTATTTTTTTGAGTTTGATCAATTTGCTGGGTGCTTTGTGTTTGATATATATATATATATATATATATATATATATATATATATATATTTCTTGAATATTTGATATATATATTTTTTGTTGTTATGAGTCTTCTCTTATCTATAGAAAGAACATGACCCATTCATGTGGGTCACAGATTGCATTGTATCACGGCCATGGACACAAACCACAAAACAGAAGGAGAGAATTAGGGTGAGGATGGCATATACAAGAAGATGGCAGTGGTCTAAAGTGGTCGAAAGGGCACACAGTTGAGAGGGATATATATTTTGGAAGATTTGAGATCAAAAAATGTTGTCGGTCTAGGGTTTCAATCATAGTATTTGAATATACCATTAAGAGAAGCGAGAAATATATAGGAGTGGTGGTGGTGGTGATGGTGGGGTTGGGGATGGTGGTGGTGGTGGAAGATAGGAGAGAAGGGTGGAATAGGAAAAGGAAAGGGGAAAATAGGGTTTTTGAATTTATTTTATTTCAATTTTTACCAAAAAGTGGTCAGAGGGCTTATTTGCATCTTTTTTTAATTTTATGAACTAAAATGCACATTTTCAAAAAGTAAGGACTAGTTATATACAAACCCTATATATAACCCTATATATCATGAGGATATTTTGCACTTAACCCTTGTATTTATTTACACATAGATTGAATTGAAATTAAAGAGGAATATAGTATTACGCAGTAAACAGAAACAAAGTCCATGAAGTTAATTAGTTTTAATATAGATCTTTGCGTCATTTTGAAGTTAGAATGAATTGTGGTTGCTGGTAGGATTTGGTGTAAGCTAGAATGAAGGAGAAAGATGGAATTTTGGCTGCAATGCCACTCTCGGGCTTGGCATGTGTGGGAGAGTGCGGGCTAGTTCAGGCCCATTTAGAATCTGATTTTAGTCAACCAAGTCCACTCACCAGGCCCAATTTGTTGGGCCTCACTGTTAAATTGTATTTAAATTATTATTTCTTATTAGTTTTAAATTAGAAAAAAATATATAATAAATGTTTCAAAAATTATGATATTTTCCGGAATATCATATTTTATCATATATTACCTGTTTGTGTTGAAATATTTAGGTTTAGATTATTTTTAGGTAGTTTTACTAAATTAAAATCCAAAAAAGTATTATATTCAGCACTAAAATGGAGAGTACGGAAAAACTATTAAGAATTAGATTCTGAAATTTTGCAGGGTCATATATCTAATGTTAGGCTATGTCCAAAATTTTTTTACTCTCACTAGTTGGGTCTTTAGGGTGTTGTTTTTAAATTAAAAATATATTTGGGTGTATTAATTATTAATTAATAATGTCTTTCATAAACTACCATAATTACTAATTAATGGATGAGTTTGGATTAGTCGAAAGGGTAGTTAGAGAATGATCCTAAGATGACTTTTGAGTATGGTCAGGAACCTGCCTATTTGTGAGTACACTACACTTTTATTATGGCCATGGGTTTAATGTGTTCTTATTGTGTGGACGTGATCCGAGATCATCTGGGAAGTATTACTACAAGTTGAGTAGGAAAGTGATGGGATCATATGACGGATGAATATTAGCTCGTTGCGCATTGATTTGTTTTAACTTAGTTTTCCCTATTATGATCATTGTAATAAGGATTATGTTATTTTTGTGGAACCGTATTTAGTCGGTTCAGTGAACTTGGATTAATTTAGATGATGTTATTATTATCTCGGAAGTATCTATGTAATAAACTGTTGATGGAGTTTTAGCTTGATTTATTAGTTAAGGTGGATGATTGTTGAGATTTTTTATAAGTTGTACTCTAATTTTATATACGGAACAAAGGGTTCTTGTTTAAAAAAATTTGGGGTGTGACATTCTCGGCCTTACTTCCGACCACAATGATTAGAAATTAATTTTTCACACCAACGATCATGGACCGAGCCAGAGTTCAGACCTCCGGATTTTTGACCACGTGATAATTTTCGACCATAATTTTAGGTATTAACACTAACACGGAAGAGTAAGTCCTCTCCCTTTAACATGTTCATACCGTGCAGATATTGTTCGCTTACACTATATTATCTTTCATTCAAGGTTCACAAATTTTCCAAATATGTGTTTATACAATCAAAAAGTGTCAAACACATTGTCGTCAAACCTCAAAACAACCACTCACAGAATATGGGACGTCATAATTTTTCTTTACAAAAGTTTTCGAGAGATAAAGAATGTGTATGTGATTAGTATTTGACTTCGTTGTTTGCGGGGAGAACTATATGACAGAGCTGTTTGTTCTTGGTAGGCAGTGATGGTGACTCAAATTCAAGGATTCATGGTTTCAAACCCAGTCTCACTTTGTAGGCTATTCTCAAATCCCTTGTTTCATCATTTCCCGACAAACTTACAAATGTTAGACTTGGGAGCATCGAATTAGCGGCTTGAATTTGGGAATGGAGGAAATTTAATTCAGAACTTGTACTAAATTTCCTCTCATCTCAAATACAAAATTTAGTTCTCCCAAAGGCAACAAATAAGTTATTCTCTTTGACAAGAACAACTTTTTTTATGGACATAAAATTATTACAAGTCATTTTGCCACTGGCTAAAATATCAGAATAAAATCAACAACCCACAAAAGATTATTCTCACTCACCCCAATGATTCAGTGAAATACTAAGGAAATCCCTGAGTCAAGAAAACCAGGTATGTCTACCTTTTTTTTTTTGGTAGCAGTCTAGTTGACAGTGGTAAAATGATCGTTTCATGTCAAAATTATGGGATGGAACCTATACTATTAGAAAGATGACTCAAAAACGTATGAGTTGGACTCAAGAACGACCCTATTCGGGTTAACCTTTTATCTGTTAGTCGTCTTGCAAAAAATCTCCAATGTGCAGTAATATTCTTACTAGATCCCTTCGAGGAGCCTTCCATTGTAGCCTTCCATTTGAACATGACTAATAACATAATACCTTGTAGCAGACCCTATTCAAAGTGAAACGTTGAGCCTTCTTTGTTGTTTCTTGCGACTACTCATCGTCACTGTATAGATACGATCCATTTTGCATGTTCTCGCTGACCTTGAGCAATTCTCAAATTCATAGAATTGACTTGAGGCCCGTGTCACAATCTCAACTCCAGACCACTCATTCCCATTAAAGAGCAAATCATTCCTCCATTTCCATACATACTATGACAAAATTTGCACCAACCATTTAATTTGCAAATGTGAGCATGTAACTTAAAAATTGGTAATTAACCGTGATAAACCCTTCTTAGTGCACACGTAAGAGAGAAACATATGCTTAAACCTTATTTCTACGTGATGTACATGTATAGTAACGAAACTATCATTCAATCAAATGAAAATAATTATCTATGCATAAATATTATTACACTTTGATTTTTTTCCCTTTATGTGTCAATGGTTATGGAATATCATTGAAAAGGGTAAGTACCACCAAGTGTGAAAAAATAAAAAATAAAAAATAAAAATGAAGGTGCCAAGTTCCACAGTTAGTCATTTCACATTTAATTAATTTTTTACTTATTTTTATTCAGTTATAGAGGGATACTTTAGTCTTTTCAACATTCACTTCTTTATTTGTTTCAAAATTAAATGTTTGAGACCTTTTAGAATCATAGAATGTATAGGGCTTATACACTCTATACGCATATTATAGGTGTGTTTTTCACTCGCGACCATTTAAAAAAAAAAAAATTATATTGCACACAAATTTGAACAGCAAAATCGTTTTAGGAATTAAGTAAATAAAGTGTATAAAATTTATAAAACAGTTTGAAAATAAAATTCGAATATAAAGAGAATCCACCTAGTATTAGGAAATACTATTGTGATATTCAAGTTTCACTTGACAATAATATTCGAAAACAAATACAGACTCGATAAAAGGAGAAAAAACTAAAAGTTATAAACTTTTTACAATAGATTATGAATTACATTACACTCAATATAGTTGAACAAAAAGTTTTATTAACTTTTAGATATCCAATTAAATCAGATTTTAACATAAAAATGAGTAATACTGAGTTATTCTCTGGAAAATGAAGCATCTCGTTGTAGAATAAAAATTTGACAAAAATAAAGTAGTTAAAGTTATTATAAAAGATTGTTTGAGTGTTAGAGTTTATAAATGACACTTCCTTATTTATAGACATCTCTTTTCCAATTGAGGGAAGTATATGTTAACAATAATTCTTTCTCTACCTAAATATCTAAAACACTACAAAAATTCTATACTATTATGGAATATCTCCTACAACCCATTTGGCCATAACACACTGCGTGGTCCAACCTTATTTTTTAGGAGGCTAACTCAAAGTCAGTGAGTACTAGAACATATGTGAAGAATTCTACTTAAATCAGAAAGTCTAGGAGGGCCATGTACTATACCACTAGAAACATCATTTGTGTGAACTTTGGAAATTCTAAATCAATTAGTAATCTACTCCATAATTCTTCAAATTTTATTCAAGTTTTGACTAGTATCTTCACAATTAAAGAACAAAGAACAATGATTTGGTACCTCATATACACATTTCAAGCAAAAGGGGTCCTAGATTCCTACTGATCCCAAACTTACATCTAGTTTTCAATTTTCACACCTCACATTGAATATATTACAACAATTTTTCGTACTCACTCCCAAATTACCATATGCCATAATAATTCAACAAAACACACACTCTCTCTCTCTCACACATACACACACACAAAATCACGTTTTGAACCACGTCAACTAATTTATACCACGTCAACTAATTTAAAGAAAGTTAGAAAACTGCACCGTTTCGAGATAAGAAAAAATTACCAAAATTTGAAAACTGTTTGGTTTAATACAAGCCGTAGATAAATTTTAAATGTCACGTGTCTACAAAATTCAAATTAGGATAACTTAGAGAAGTTTTAACTTAAAAGATCCACGTCCTTAGTAAACCTACTACAAATTTCTAAATTTTCTCTTCAAGCCTTCTATTTATATATTTTCTTAACTAACTCATCTTGTTACATTCATTCAATATTAAATTCAATTAGGATATCGCAAATAACCTTTAATTTAGCTTTTAAGTGAATCTCACTCACTATAGTAACTAAAAAAACTTTACTAAAAATTTGGTATACTACATTTTATTTGTTAGATTTTGAGAGATTTTGCACACACATGACTTGAGAGATTACAGAGAGAATCTTAGAACTATGTGGTGTTGTTGCTGTTGGGATTTATATGTCCTGGCATAGCAAATTCTCATCTGGATTATAGTGACATATGTTCCTGACATATCTGAAATATTTATGATTTATATAATTGGTGAATTCAATGTATTATGTTTCGATTCACTATGAAATTAATAGTGTCCATGTAATTACAAGAAATATTTATATATATGTATGTGATGGAAATCAATGCATGATATATAAATAGTAATTATAAATTGTTCATAGTCGGTAATTATGGATGGACTCATAATTAATTAAGACTTGAACTGGATTCGCGTTAGGTTGAGATATATTGCGAGAGCCGTCGTATGCAATTACTCCCTATCACCGTCATGGCATTTGACTCTTAAGCATGAGAAAAGTATAGACTCTTTTATTAATTAATAATTACTTTGATTTGTTCGGCGGATTCTTCGGGATCCTTAGACCGACACTTTGGGTAGTTATGTAATTAATAGTTAGACGGTTATATTTTCAATATTTGCATCATTGCTACTTGTATTTATTTTGTATTGATTATGGTTGATCACAAAGTAAATTCGAAGGCCTTCGTGTGTTTTTAGACAAAATGATTTATTCTATATTTATTTATTTAAATTATTATTTTTGTCAAACAAATGTTTTATTGTGATCGAGCCAGAAATAATCAGAGGTACCAAAATAGATATATTAATTAAGTAGTCGGATTGATGGCTTTATTTATTCGATAACTAATTATGCATAGAGGGGTCAAAGTGCAATATTGACTTAGAGGTTATTTATTATTTAATTGGAGTTCAATTAATTTCTTTTAGTGGAGTAGAAATTAATTTATGAATTAATTGAATTGGGTACATGGACCTGGCCAATTATTAATTCATTGTAGCCAATAAAATAATAGGCCCAATGGATTCTCACTCATAGCCCAACTTGATATTGGAATCATATTAGATTTGAGACATATGAATTAG
Source organism: Cornus florida (assembly GCF_030987335.1). NCBI lineage: Eukaryota > Viridiplantae > Streptophyta > Magnoliopsida > Cornales > Cornaceae > Cornus > Cornus florida. The sequence goes on from NW_026775572.1 coordinate 51,027,298, forward strand.
AGATGGAGAAGGATTTGTTGTTTCCTTTTCTTTATTTTTATGTTGCCTATAAATATACATGGTCTATCTATATTTTAGGGGGTGATTTTTAGTAGAAGGAAAAAGAAATATATATTTTCTCTCTCTAGAAAATTAGGGTTTATGTTCTCATCTAATGGAGGCTCCCACAAGCCTAGTTTTCCAAGGTAATTCATGGAGGCTTATGAGTGATTCCTAAAGGCAAAACAATTACCAAGAAGATGGAGATCCATGGAAAAGGTGTCTAGCAAAAGGGATCTACAATAAGTGAGAACATTCACTTTAGAGGAAAGATCTAAGGTTTACTCAAACCTTGATGTAAGTATTCAATCTTTTAATTGAATGATACATCATGTTTTATTTTTTCATAAAACTTGTCTCTATGTGATGAATCAAGATCTATGAATCAAAATCCCTCGAAAAGTTTTTAAAACTTGCACGTTTCCCAACAGTGGTATCAGAGCATGGTTTGATTCATTACTAGAGATCATGTTTTTATCAAAATCATCATCATGGATCCAAATTTATATATGCATATGTTTATATTATTATATGATCATGATGTATGTATAATTGTGAATGAATGATGATGAATGTTTGGGCCATGGATGAAGGTTATAGGTTATTGGAATGTAATTTTATCTTTACATGAATGTAATTCAGACTTTGATTTAGCCGTTTGAAAGTTCAATGATGTAATTTAATTTTTTCCATTGTATTTCAAATTGTAAATTTATTTAAAGCCATGTAATCTTCATCAAAGGATGTTATGAAGCTTCAAGAAGGTCCGAGAGGGTTAAATTAGGCTTCAGGAATTTTCTAGGATTTTTTAGAAATTTTTCAGAATTTTTCTGGAATTTTTTAAGGCCTAATTTAATTTCTGGAATTTTAAAAATATTTTCTGGAATTTTTGGCGATTTTCCGGCGACCGGAGCAATACCGGCGGCGAGGGACAGCGCCGGAAGATGGACGTATAATCCAGTGTAGCAGCACCCATGGTGCACTGAAGAGGACAGCCAATGGAAAAGCGCGTGTAGTACACGCGCTGACAAGGTCAGCATTCTGGCGCGTGAGATACACGCGCCAGACAAAGTCAACCATCCGGCGCGTGAGGAACACGCGCTGGACAAAGGAACCTTCCCCACGCGCGTGCCGGCACGTGGCATGCACTGAATCATCTTTCCAGCGCATGTAAGCGCGTGGGAGCGTGTGACACGCGCTGGGACTCTCCAGAGGCACGTGGGAGCTCGTGAATGACCTTCCAGGTGCGTAGCAAGCCTCGTTTTGCTTCTCCTAGCGCGTATCAACCTCCTGCGGGTGTTTTCATGCTGATGGAAGACCATCATGCAGTTATTAGAGCAATTAAATGTTAAAAGCTAAATCCATTGGCCATTTAAATTGCTTCTGTCTGTTATTTATTTATTTAACTGATGCATGGAATAATTAATTGTTTATTGTATTCATGCATTAGATCCATGATATTTAATTAAATGACTTGATTTATATTAATTAAATTATGAAAATTAATTGGATTTGATTACTAATTAATTAGAGGCCACTTATTGGGAAACGAAAAATTATTTTTGTAAATTATTTTTGAAGTGTGCCTCAAATTAAATATTAGTGAATCATTTAAGTCCAAATAGTTTCTAAATTTAATTGGATTAAAATCAAGACGTTTTGCATACATTATATCATGTAAATGAATAAATTCAAAACCCTAATTATGAATGATTAAAAATTGAGTAGGAGCGGGGATTTTTATACATTACCCCATGGCCTTCGTTATTAAAACCATTGTAATTAGATCTTCAAACATAAGGCCCCATGCATGATTTGAAGAGTCTTAATATTACAAGAATGGTTGTCTCATGAAAATAATAATATTAAATGTTCATTGTACTTAGATCTTTAAAAATAAGGCCCTACGCATGATTTAAAGAGTCTAGATTATAATGACAAGATATTTAATATTTTATTTTTTATTAGAGCATTAATAACGTTATACACTCAATCTAAAATCAATAGTGTTAGCTCCCCAACGGAGTGGTCTACACTAGGTGATTTTAGAAAGGCTAAACATAATCGGGAATCATTTCATATAGATAGACAAGGCATTGTCTTAAGAAATATGGAGATGATGGGATTTGCCCGCTAATAGCAATAATGAACTTCGCCAACTGAATAAGTTATTGGTGTATTGGTTATCCGATTTTTCATGCAGTGGTTAAGGGACCCACATACTATTTTAATGGAAATGCTCACCTAATAGTAAATGAATCTCAACAATAGTAATAATGAACTCCTCCAACAGGATAAGTTATTGACATATTGATTGGTTGATTTATTATGCTACAGAGTTGAGGGATCCGCATTAATTAAATGGGATTGTTCACCAATAATGATAATGATCTCTTGTTCGATTGAGATTTATTATATTATGTGGTTAACAAACTCATTTTAATTTTAAATATGCATAATAGTATTAATAATTCACCTTGTTTATCGTATGAATGCATTTATATTCAGACTGATTATGTCTAATCCATTTTATCTGCTTGCTAATTTCAATGTATGTGGACTTCATTTATAATGACTAGAAAAAGAATTTAGATATTTTATTCACAACGTGGTGGTACAAATGTATTTACTACTCCTAAAACCTAATCCTTTTACTTTAAGATACCCAAGAGAACATTAATGCTTTGAATAAGTGAAATAAGGCAAATGAGATGAATTGGTGCAATATTCTAGAGTTTACCTCGAATACGTTCCAAAGCTAACATTTACATTATTTTATTTTCTTCAAGTATCATGTTAAGATTTAATAAGATGTTTTGGTGAGATTAGATAGAGAGTATGCCAAAGTACTATGTCAGACTTGAATAGCATCAAGATAGCCTAAGGAACTCCAGTATGAAATCGAATTTTGAAAAATGATTGTTTATTATTTAAAAATTAGCTGGAGATCAATAAGGCTGACTTGGGTGGTAAGTTTCAAGTTGACATGATTATTGCCTTGTTACCAAACTCGTTCGACTCTGTTAGAGTGAACTAAATAAGGAATCAGTTTGAGTTCACACTCGCTGATATTCTTATAGAATTGGTAACAGATGAAGGGATAATCAAGAGTATGGGCGTTCTTATCAATCTAACCTAGTCTATACCATCTTCTTCTAAGCCCAAGTGGACGGGCAAAGCAAAGAAGAAGGATGATAATAGGACTAGGCTAGCACAAAACATGGGTATTCAAAAAGGTTAAAGGGAATAAGGCAGTGTATGAGGGCGAAGAAAATTGTTTCTTTTGTCGCTAACTAAAACACTAAAGGACGAACTGTTTAAGCAATGATGTGGCATAGGAAAATATATATTTAATCATTGAGCCATGTTATGTGGTTGCGTCTATTAATACCTGATGGATAGATTCTGGAGCCACTAAACATGTTTGCAATTTATTGTAAGGATTTAAGGAATCCAGAAGCCTTGATGATATGGATATATATTTATCTTTTGACCTGATGCCAAGGTTGTAGTTAAGACAGTGGGAGTATTACATCTGAAATTAGAGAGTATGAGGATATTAGTATTAGAGAACTATCTTTATGCACAGAAGTGAAACGCAATCTCATTCTTATTTCACTTTTGGTTTATAAAAACTGTGTTGTTATTTTGTAGAACTGGATTTATAAAATTGAATAGATATGCGATTGCTTCTGGTGCATTGAAAGATGGTTAATATACTATAATCACAAACTCTTAAGATTTGCAGGATGTAAAAACTAATGTTGCATATTCTAGATTAAATGTTAAGAGAAAAATTGTTATTCCTGACTCATTGTATTTTTAATGTCTATTTTTGGGTTGTTATCAATCAAAATAAGATTCAATGATTGGTCAAAGAAGGTTAATTACCTAGTGAGGCAGGGGAGCCCAAACCAAACTTGTGAATCCTGTTTTGAAGGATAGATAACTCTTAGGGCTTAATCAGCCAGATGAAATAGACATAAAGGACAATTGGAGTCGGTACACACTGACACGTGTGGTCTTTTGAACATCCAAGCAAGATTACTCACGTTTTGAATAAATTTATCTGATGCAACACAAGTCTTAAACTCTTGGTATTTTCTGAGAAGGTTGAGACTGATGTGGAACACATATTAGGTAAACTTATCAAGACACTTCGATCTGATCGAGGGTATGGGTATTTCTTGGGATAGTGCAAAGACTATATGGTCAATAAGGGTATTATGTACCAGTTTTCCGCAATTGACGCTAAATGTATTTAGGTGTCGAATAGGAATAACAGAATTCCACTTAACATGGTTAGATCTATGATCAGCTATGCTACATTATCTCTTTCATTTAAGAGTTTAGCGTTAATGATATCGATGCGCATTATGAACTGCATTCCATCTTAGTCTGTCTCAAGGATACCGTTGAGCTGTGTTTTTTTACTAAATATTAGTTTGAATCATATGCACATATGGGGTAGTCTTGCACATGTGCGCTTGATATGGACAAGTAAGTTGGAAGCAGATCATAGGCATGCTAGATTTGATAGCTACTCTAAATGTCACTAGGATGGATTATTTTATGATCTCAAAGATAAAAGTTGATTGTTTACACTCACTGTTTATTTATAGGAGAATCATATTATGAATCACATACCTAGTAGCATAATGTTAGAGAATTTGGTATGAGTACCAGATGTACCACATGTGAACACACTTGATATAGAGATTGAAAATAATATATGAATTCCCTATTGATGCGTTAGCATCATCTACTACACAGATTCTTGCATTGGTACATTGATGTAGTGGGAGGATTATCATCCAATTCGACAGAATCATGTTTTTAGGTGAGATCATTATGGACATCCTTGTTAAACATGAGCTGGACCCAGTAAGCTACACGGAAGCGTGAACCGATGTGGATACAGATCGTTTTGGTGAGTTACTATGAAATCAGAGTTGGAATCTATGTATTCTAATAAATTCTGGGATCTTGTAGAACTTTCTAGTAGGGTGATTCCTATGTAAGGCAAGTTAATCTACAAAAAGATATCAGAAGATTTCTTAGTGAATAAATCATGAGTGTACAAGAGAATGTCATTATTTTTCTAATTCTATATATATTGATGACATCCTACTCATTTAGAATGATGTGGAAGTTGTGTCATCAATAAAGAGGTAGTTGTTCAATTACTTTTAAATAAAGGATTTTCAGGATGTAAGCTAGATTCCTAGGATCAAGCTTTTGCAAGATCAGGTTAAAAGGAAAATAGGCTTATTTTAATAATCCTACATTGATAAAGTTTTGACCAGGTTTGGTATGCATAACTCAAAGAATGAGTTCTTGCTTTATTGATATGGATGGCTCTCTCTAGTAAGTAGTTTTTCAAGACTATCAAAGGAGATTGAGCAAATGAGACTGGAACAATATGTTTCGGCATATGAGAGTCTCATATATGCCATGGTCTATACCAAACAGGACATCCGCTACATAGTAGGGATAGTCAGTAGAGATCAGTCCAATACTGGACTTGACAACTGGTTTATTGTGAAAAATATCATTAAGTACCTAAGGAGAACCAATGATATCATATTCATTTATGGATGTGATGATATGGTCCTAGTCAGGTATGCTAGTTCTGATTTTCAATCAGAAGTAGATACTATGAGGCTCATGACTCAGTGTATGTTCACTTAATGGAAGGGAGATCAGTTGGTAGATTGTTAAGCAGATTTCAACTGCTGACTCAAACCTGTAGGTGGAATATATTGCAGCCTTAAAGGCGGCAAAGGAAGCCTATTAGTTTGATCTCACTGATTTAGAGGCTGTGGTGTATACTAGCCTGCCTATTAAGCAATGTTGTGACAATAGTGCAGAAGTAGTCCAAACCAATGACCCAAGGTTCCATAGAGGAACAAGATACACTGAGAGGAAGTATCATGTTCTACATGATATTGTCCGGCAAGAAAATGCACTTGTAGTTAGAACATTGCATTGGAACACAACTTTGTTGATCCATTATCAAAGGTGTCATTGATCAATAATTTTGATCATCATCTGGATAACATTGGAGTTAGGTGCAATTTGAATTGGCTATGAGGGCAAATGGGAGCTGTTGGGATTTATATGCCCTGGCATAGCAAATTCTCATCTGGATTATAGTGACATATGTTCCTGATATATCTGAAATATTTATGATTTATATAATTAGTGAATTCAATGTATTATGTTTCGATTCACTATGAAATTGATAGTGTTCATGTAATTACAAGAAATATTTATATATATATGTATGTGATGGCAATCAATGCATGATATATAAATAGCAATTATAAATTGTTCATAGTCGGTAATTATGGATGGACTCATAATTAATTAAGACTTAAACTGGATCCGCGTTAGGTTGAGATATATTGCGAGAGCCGTCGTATGCAATTACTCCCTATCACCGTCATGGCATTTGACTCTTAAGCATAAGAAAAGTATAGACTCTTTTATTAATTAATAATTACTTTGATTTATTCGGCGGATTCTTCGGGATCCTTAGACCGACACTTTGGGTAGTTATGTAATTAATAGTTAGAGGGTTAGATTTTCAATATTTGCATCATTGCTACTTGTATTTATTTTGTATTGATTATGGTTGATCACAAAGTAAATTCGAAGGCCTTCGTGTGTTTTTAGACAAAATGATTTATTCTATATTTATTTATTTAAATTATTATTTTTGTCAAACAAATATTTTATTGTGATCGAGCCAGAAATAATCAGAGGTACCAAAATAGATATATTAATTAAGTAGTCGGATTGATGGCTTTATTTATCCGATAACTAATTATGCATAGAGGGGTCAAAGTGCAATATTAACTTAGAGGTTATTTATTATTTAATTGGAGTTCAATTAATTTCTTTTAGTGGAGTAGAAATTAATTTATGAATTAATTGAATTGAGTCCATGGACCTGGCCATTTATTAATTCATTGTAGCCAATAAAATAATAGGCCCAATGGATTCTCACTCATAGCCCAACTTGATATTGGAATCATATTAGATTTGAGACATATGAATTAGAGATGGAGAAGGATTTGTTGTTTCCTTTTCTTTATTTTTATGTTGCCTATAAATATACATGGTCTATGTATATTTTAGGGGGTGATTTTTAGTAGAAGGAAAAAGGAATATATATTTTCTCTCTCTAGAAAATTAGGGTTTATGTTCTCATCTAATGGAGGCTCCCACAAGCCTAGTTTTCCAAGGTAATTCATGGAGGCTTATGAGTGATTCCTAAAGGCAAAACAATTACCAAGAAGATGGAGATCCATGGAAAAGGTGTCTAGCAAAAGGGATCTACAATAAGTGAGAACATTCACTTTAGAGGAAAGATCTAAGGTTTACTCAAACCTTGATGTAAGTATTCAATCTTTTAATTGAATGATACATCATGTTTTATTTTTTCATAAAACTTGTCTCTATGTGATGAATCAAGATCTATGAATCAAAATCCCTCGAAAAGTTTTTAAAACTTGCACGTTTCCCAACAGTTGCAGCATTGATTAAAGATTTTGAATATCAACTAGTGGCAGTAACATCTATAAAAAAAAGTTCACAATTTCATTAATTATTCTTCGTGTAGAGAATGAGGATTGGCTTGTGTGTTGAAATGTCCGGCAATCAATTTCAAGTGAAGGGAAATGGATCATTGCAGATGTTTTGCATTGACGAGTTTGGGTTGGTTGGATAACTTTTTCTCGGAGTATATCAATAGTGGTGATTTTGAGGACACTAAAATTTTTGTGACTTTATTCTTTATAGTGAATTTATGTGTTTGGAACTGTCTCTCTATATTTTTTCTGAATTTTTCAGGTAAAAATTAGATGTCCCTGTATATACCTAAAATTTGTGATGGTCTAATCATCGTCAGATCGGTCAAGAAGTTAAATATTTCTTGATTAATTAAATTTCACAAATACAGACTCATCAATGGACATGTGTCAAAATCCTAAAGGTTTAGACCTTTAAAGAAAAGTGCGGTTAAATTCAAATTAATTCAAATTTGAATTTGATTTGATTTTAATATAAAAGGGAACAAATACTTTATTTGATTTCAATATAAAAGGAAATAAATCCCTTATTTATGGGAAAATCTTACAACTGGGGAGTTTCCAAATTAGACGATACACTCTTTGACGTATAAATACAAGACCACCTTACAAGAGAAAAGGGTCACACAGATAGACACACAGAGAAAGAAGAAGAGGACACCAAAGCCCTGTCGAATCTTTGCCTCAACAAACGCTCTGAAGTCTCTGAAGACGGAGAACAACAAGCACGCCATACAAGTGCCATTCTTCATTAAAGCCCTTCAACATTTGAAGATTTTGAAGAAGAAAAACAACAAAGCACGTCACACAAGTGCCGTTCTTCATTGAAGCCATTCAAAGATTCTGAAGAACAACAAACACGCAAGTGCCATTCTCCTTCGAAGAAATTCAAATCCACCATTCAAGATTTAAAGAACATTCAACCACCGGTGCAAGGGTGGTTCAAGATTAAGCTATCACAGCCCTTGCACCGACTTTTTCAAGGAGATCGAATCAAAGGATACACTCTTTTATTGTAAAGATATTTACAGAGGATTGTACCGAATTTTTCAAAATTAATAAAATTGATATTTGGTCCATATTTTGTTCTTTATTACAAATACAAAATTTGTGCGTAAAAGAACAAAATATGGAGCAAATATCAATTTTATTATTTTTTTTAACATTCGGGTACAATTCTCTATAAATATCTTTATAATAAAAAGAGTGTATCCTCTGATTCGATCTCCTTGGAAAAGTCAGTGCAAGGGCTGTGATAGCTTGATCTTGAACCAGTGGTTGAATGCTCTTCAAATCTTCAAGATTGAAGAAGACTTGATTGGATTTCCGATCGAGGGCCGATGAAGCTTGATCTCAAACGATGAATTTGAAGGTCTTCGAAGGATCGAACAGTACTGGCGTGCTTGTTGTTCTTTAAAATCTTTGAATGGCTTCAATGAAGAATGACACTTGTGTGACGTGCGTTATTGTTCTTCGTATTCAAAATCTTCAAATGTTGAAGGGCTTTAATGAAGAATAACACTTGTATAGCGCGCTTGTTGTTCTTCTTGAGGCAAAGATTCGGCAGGGCTTTAGTGTTCTCTTCTTATTTCTCTGTGTGTCTATCTGTGTGTCCCTTTTCTCTTGTAAGGTGGTGTGATATCCCTCGGATCCGAGACACGAGTTGATCAGGCCCAAGCCCAAACCCGAAGGAATATCAAACAATTAATATTTTATAATGAACACGGAATACAAAATAAATTAAGAAATGAAATTAAAGCTGGAAGGAATACAAAATAGAATCCGCAAAATATTATAATTATTAAGATCCATCAAACCCAAACTCCAAAACTCCATCAGTTTACAACTTGGGAATCCATCTCTAGTGGACCCCTATTAAACATCCAAACGGAAGATAGAACAAATGTAATAAACGTCCAGAAATAAAACTATAGAGAGAGCCCTACATCGTCGGAAGAGTGAATAGAGACCTCTGCTCAGCACGAACACGTCTAAGCCTGGAACTGTCGTGTACCTGAAAAATAGAAGTGGGTTAGGCCCACGCGCAAGTTCTATACTACTACAATCCAAACAGAGGCCCGATACGCATGTACATCCTAAACAATTCAACAATAGCTAATAGTCCGTAAATATATATATAGTCACACTAAAGGACTCTCACTGGACAACAGGCCGGTCTCAACCTGAATAGAGGTAACATGCTAAAACGCACACGAAGTGGGCATATGTACCTATACCTAAACAGGGTACACCTCCAACCATCGTAGCCAGCTACACATCCCGATGCATATACGCTCCCTAGCCATCGGTCCTGAGGCTCAAGCTCATACCGAGGCACCATAACAGTACATATATAAAATCTATCCAAAATCCCTGGTATTGCTGCTCAACAAGTAGTTGCCATGACAATACAAATCCACGGGACTTAACTTTTAGTTAATCCCATCCTTATTCCAAGTAGGTGGGTAATGGTATTGTTTTAAAAACCAAACCCATCCTTAGTATGCCACCGTCCCATACCGGTGCCTACTTCCCAATCCTCCAGTAGTCAATAATACCAATAAATCAAGTATATATCAACTAAATTCCAACATCCAACATTCAATGTTAACAGTGATAAAATAAGCATTGATAAACAGGGTTACAACAACAACATATACATGCCCAATTTAAGTTGTTCCCTTTAGTCTGATATAAAGACAGAATTAATTAAAACTTCCATTTAACACCTTACAAATGACATACAGATATGTAGGGTATGTATCACAAAATCCTAACCTCCACAGTTGATACTAACTGTGATAATGTAAGTATCAAAACAATATTCACAGTATGTATGTAGACATGCTCAAATTATAGTGTTCCACAAAACCGATCTAGTGTTAAACTCAAATCCTCATAGTATTTAAGTTCCAACAGTTGCTATTACAGAAGTTAAGATAGCTATCATCTAGACCCATCCTTCCAATAATTTATACTAGCAGTGGTAAGGAAAAACGTGAACCACAGAACCACAATGCATCCACAAACATACTTAGTCTAGGTTGAACAAGCATACAACACTACTGTAACTACCAGTTTCATAGCAAAACAGATATCATTTTAGTTTGGTTTAATCTTCATTAATCCTGGAATCATTTAAGAGTGCAAAGAGTATGAAGCCTAAGGGAAAGAGTAAGGATAGAATCTTGCCTCAGAAACTTTTGTTCAAAGTTTCAACGTCGTCTTCTTAAAAAATCCCGGCGAGTTCCAAAACCCGGTTACTGTTTACGGGTACGAAATACTGTTCCCGAGGTCAAACTCTGATCTCCACCGTTCGGATTGTATGTCACTGAGTTGTGAACCTCTCCTCCAAAATTCAGCTCAATCGGACCACGGACAAAGCGGGATCGGAAGTTTGATGAAATCTGGGCAGAATGAAAAAAACCTGTGCGACCCAATTACTGTTCACGAGTATGAATCACTATTCCCGATGTCAAACTCTGATCTTCACCGTTCAAATTGTGCGTCACTGAGTCGTGAACCTCTCCTCCAAAATTTAGCTCGATCGAACCACGGACGAAGCAGGATCGGATGTTTGATGAAATCTGGGCAGAATGTGAAAAACTGCGTTTTTCCTTCTCCACTTCCACAAAATGTGTGCTTTGTTTAAAAAAACCCTACACAGACGTCTACCTTATACTTATAGAGTTTTCCTAAACCCTAGGTTCATTTAAGTCCAACTCACAATCCTAACCGGCCCATCCAATTAACGTAGAAACCTACGACGGCTATAATATAAAACCCTAATTTATACTGTAATTAAAACCCTAGTTAGATGTATTTACCTAATTACCCTATTCACCATTAAATACTTAACAAATAATCTAATTGAACAAAATAATAATTAGTAAACCCAATTAAACCAAATAAGACACACATAAAATAAGACACACATAGAATAATTAAACCAATTACACTTAAACCATTAATGCCAATTAAATAATTAAAATACTAACAAGTAATTCCAATCAAATAACTAAAAATAAATATCATTTAAATAAATTAAATCACCACAAAAAAAAAATAATTAAGCACTTAATAAAAAAAATAATAACACATAATCAAATAAAATGCACTTAAATAATAAATTAAATACCAGGAATATCCTTTTTAAAATTAGGGGTATTACATTCTTCCCCCCTAATAAAAGGAATTCCGTCCTCGGAATTCACTCTTACCTTCTTCCAATATTTCAGGAAACCGTGAGCGAATGATATCCTCTCGTTCCCAAGTGGACTCAGACTTATTGTGATGACTCCACTGAACACGAACCAAAGGAATAACCTTATTACGAAGAATCTGATCTCGTCGATCGACAATACGACACGGTGGCTCTAAATAAGTTGCATCCGGCTGCAACGCAATCTCCCCAACATCGATATGCTGATACCGATCCTCATCTCGAAGAAAATTTCTGCAACATGGAAACATAAAACACGTTGTGGACGTGATCCAAAGTATCCGGAAGTGCCAACCGATAAGCAATAGCTCCAATGCGATCCGTAATCATGAATGGACCAACAAATCGCGGTGACAACTTCCCTTTCTTCCCAAAGCACATAACACCCTTCATAGGAGACACTTTGAGTAGAACCTGATCCCCAACCTGAAACTCCAAAGCCCGAGTACGACGATCAGCATAGCTCTTCTGCCTACTTTGGGTAGTACGCATGCGATCTCGAATAAGAGCAATCTTTTCAGAGGTATCCTTGATGAACTCAGGACTTAAGAATCGATTCTTTCCAACCTCCATCCAACAAACAGGTGACCGACATGGTCGACCGTACAATGCCTCAAATGGTGCCATACCAATAGTCTTCTGGAAACTATTGTTATAAGCAAACTCCACAAGTGGCAAATATTCCTCCCAGTGGCCCTTGAAATCCAGAACACACGACCGAAGCATATCTTCCATAATCTGATTCACCCTCTCAGTCTGTCCGTCAGTCTGAGGATGATAAGCAGTACTAAGGTGTAACTCCGTACCTAAAGCCTGCTGAAAACTCTTCCAAAATCCAGATACAAAGCTCGAATCCCTGTCCGATATAATAGACAATGGAATGCCATGTAGCTTCACAATCTCTGAAATGTAAAGCCTCGCCAACTGCTCCGAAGTGTAGTCAGTGCAAATAGGCAAGAAATGAGCTGACTTGGTCAACCTATCCACAATGACCCATATGGAATTATGCCCCTTGAAAGAATTTGGCAACCCTTCCACAAAATCCATAGATATGCTCTCCCATTTCCACTCCGAAATTGGTAATGGCTGTAGAGCTCCTGGCGGCCTCTGATGATCAATCTTAACCATCTGACAAGTACTACATTGAGAAACAAAAAAAGCAATGTTCCTCTTCATATCTTGATACATCTTATCGCCTCCTGGATGAACAGAGAACTCAGAGTGATGAGTCTCAGTCATCACATCCTTCCTCAAATTATCAGCAGAAGGTACCACTAACCGTCCCTTGTACCTTAAACCTCCATCAGCCCCAACATAGTAGAATGGAACCTCTCCGAAAGCTATCTCTGCGACCTTGTCGACACACTGCTGATCGGTGAGTTGTGCTTGTAAAACCTTGCGAATGATGGAAGGTGTAACCACCATGCAAGCCATAAAAGCATCCGATAACTCATCCACACTCTTTAAAGCATTCCACTCAGTAGTGAATAGAGCAGAAAGACTACCAACAGGTCGGCGACTGAGTGCATCCGCCACTACATTCGCTTTCCCTGGATGGTACTGTCTAGAAAAATGATAGTCTTTTACAAACTCCAACCACCTGCGCTGTCTCATATTTAGCTCCCGTTGAGTGAACAAGTACTGCAGACTCTTGTGATCACTGAATAATCTGAAGGACTCACCCAACAGATAATGCCTCCAAATACGCAAGGCAAAGACCACTACTGCCAACTCCAAATCATGTGTTGGATAATTAAGCTCATGAGGCTTAAGTTTCCGAGATCCATAAGAAATCGGTCGCTTCTCCTGCATCAATACACATCCAAGACCCTGCAACGAAGCATTCGTGTAAACAAGATACTCTATCCCGCTCTGCGGAGTAGCCAGAACCGGTGCAGAAGTCAGCTTCCTTTTCAGCTCATCAAAAGCTCGCTGACAGTGTTCATCCCACACGAACTGTACACCCTTCTTGGTCAGATGAGTGAGTGGTCCTGCTATCTTGGAGAACCCCTGGATGAATCTCCTGTAATATCCTGCCAGACCGAGAAAACTCCGAATCTCAGTAGGTGATGTAGGCTGTCCCCACTTAACCACCGCTGAAACCTTAGCCAGATCCACTGCTATCCCCTTTTCTGATACCACGTGACCCAGAAATTTCCCCTCCCACTGCCAAAATTCACACTTCTCGAACTTGGCATATAACTGGTGCTCACGAAGCGTCTGCAAGATTATGCGAAAATGTCTAGCATGATCGTCCTCCGACCGAGAATAGATTAAGATGTCATCAATAAAGACAATAACAAATTGATCCAAATAAGCCCGGAAGACTCTATTCATTAAGTCCATGAATACTGCAGGTGCATTAGTCGTCCCAAACGGCATAACTCGAAACTCATAAGAACCATATCGCGTGAGAAATGCTATCTTAGGAACATCCTGCTCCCTGACCCTCAGCTGATGATACCCAGAACGCAGATCAATCTTGGAGAAATATGTGGCTCCCCTTAACTGATCAAACAAGTCATCAATCCTGGGCAAAGGATACTTGTTACGAATCGTAACCTTGTTCAACTCCCTGTAATCTATACACAGACGAAGCGAACCATCCTTCTTCTTTACAAACAGAACCGGTGCTCCCCAAGGTGATGTACTCCTACGAATAAAACCCTGGCTGAGTAACTGCTGAATCTGATCCCTCAGCTCTCTCATCTCTACCGGTGCCATCCTATAGGGTGCCCTAGCAATAGGCGCAGTGCCTGGAGCTAAGTCTATCACAAAATTGATCTTGCGACTAGATGGCAACCCTGGAATCTCTTGAAATACATCCGGGAAATCCTGTACAATCGGTATGTTATCCAATGACACAGTAATCCCCTCCTCATTTTCTTCCTCCACATGGAACAAATAGATGCTACCGCCCCCTTTAGAACGTGGTATAGCTACTACATACATATCCTGACCAGGTATGGTAAAAATAATAGATCTATCAAAACAAACAACTTGGGCATGGTAGTGAGACAACCAATCCATCCCAAGTATCACATCATAAGTGTGCATGTCCAGGACCAATAGATTGGTTAGAAATCTGAGTCTGCCAATATCTAGTGTCACAGGCCCATCACTCTCATGTATAATAGCTGTATCACCCAATGGTGTAGAAATACCCTGAGGTCTAGTGCATACCCTCGTCCTCATCCCAGACAAAGCAACAAAAATCCTAGCTACAAATGAATGTGTAGCACCCGTATCAAATAAAACACGTCCATGCAAACCATGAATAAGAAACTTACCCTCAATAGTCTGAGGTGCCTGAACATCCTGTGGCATGGGGTTATACACCCTGCCATAGTGCAACTGCTGTGGTGCCTGTCCCTGAGTCTGCGGCGGTGCCGGTAAAGCCAGATGTGTCTGTCCCTGAATCCGTGGAACCTGTGGAGCTGGTAGAGGCACTGACGCCCTCTGTCCCTGCTGCACATACTGTCTCTGTCCCTGTCCTTGTCCTGCTTTAGGACACTGCCTGGTGGTATGACCATACTCTCCACAAGTGTAACAACCACCCTGGAAAGTATCAAATGGCCTCCTCTGTCAGTTAGCCTGTGGCTGACCCTGTCCTACTTGTGGTCCCCCATTCTGTTGCCTCTGAATAGGTGCCCCATTCCGGTAAGCATCTGAACCACCTTTGTGCTTCTTCCAAGGCTGTTGTCCTTGGAACTTGCCTTTGTCATTCTGTCGGTGACCATTGCCATTCCCCTTTTCAGCTGACTGATTAGTAGAGTCTTTATCTCCCCGCTTCTCACTACGAGCCTGTCTGATGTCCACAGTCAACTGATACTGTTGTAGAGCGGCGTCTACCACCTGAGCATAGGTAGTATAGGCTGGACTACCTGTAATAGCTCTCTTGATAGATCACATCAGTCCCTTGACAAAACTGTTGCGCTTCTTCTCCTCTGTATCCACCTCCTCCGGTGCAAAGAGAGACAAGCGTGTGAACTGCTGCTCATACTCCGCCACTGTCATGTTTCCCTGCTGCAGACTTAGAAACTCGGTCTTCATAGCTGCCCTGACTGCATAGGGAAAATATTTCTCATCAAAGCGAGCACCGAACTCATCATAAGACAATGTCATCCTCTCCTCTGAGGTGGTAACTGACTCCCACCACTGTAGTGCATCCCCAACTAGCTTGAAAGTAGCAAACATCTGCTTTTAAACCTCCGTGCATTGAACCAAACGAAGATGACGCTCGATGTCCTGTTTCCACCGATGAGCTGCTCTCGCATCGGTTGAGCCTGAGAACACAGGTGGACTCCCCTTTGTGAAAGAGCTCCTAGCCTTTCCCCAAGAATCCGTCTGAACCACTAGTGCTGGTACAGGTGCCGGCTGTACCTGAGGCTGATTCCGAAGTGCAGCTGTTACCCCAGCCTCTATAGCCCGAGCAACGAGGTCATTGAGGTGAGGAGGAATCTCTGGATCTCTGACCTGGTCCAGAGTCTGTCGAACATTCTCCTGTTCCTCCTGAAACTGATCCATGTCATCTTGAAACCTAACCCTTTGCTGCTCTTCCTCCATTTGCTAACGCCGTAGGAGATATTGTTGCCTACGTGCCGTTCTCCTTTCCTTCCTAGTTCCTTGCATGTTCTGTCCATTTCTAGCGTTAACCATCTGTTAACACGAAAAGACAAACGTCAGTACCCTTTCTATACGAACCATAAGGAATACAATGAATCCTAACTTAAGCTCTATTCAAGAGAAAACGCTACGCGGAAGACTTAATACGAAACATCCTAGAGACACTTGAATCTGGAGTGCTCTGATACCAACTGTGATACCCCTCGGATCCGAGACACAGGTTGATGAGGCTCAGGCCCAAACCCAAGGGAATATCAAACAATTAATATTTTATAATGAACACGGAATAAAAAATAAATTAAGAAATGAAATTAAAGCTGGAAGGAATACAAAATAGAATTCGCAAAATATTATAATTATTAAGATCCATCAAACCCAAACTCCAAAACTCCATCAGTTTACAACTTGGGAATCCATCTCTAGTGGACCCCTATTAAATATCCAAACGGAAGATAGAACAAATGTAATAAACGTCCAGAAATAAAACTATAGAGAGAGCCCTACATCGTCGGAAGAGTGAATAGAAACCTCTGTTCAGCACGAACACGTCTAAGCCTGGAACTGTCGTGTACCTGAAAAATAGAAGTGGGTCAGGCCCACGCACAAGTTCTATACTACTACAATCCAAACAGAGGCCCGATACGCATGTACATCCTAAACAATTCAACAATAGCTAATAGTCCGTAAATATATATATAGTCACACTAAAGGACTCTCACTGGACTACAGGCCGGTCTCAACCTGAATAGAGGTAACATGCTAAAACGCACACGAAGTGGGCATATGTACCTATACCTAAACAGGGTACACCTCCAACCATCGTAGCCAGCTACACATCCCGATGCATATACGCTCCCTAGCCATCGGTCCTGAGGCTCAAGCTCATACCGAGGCACCATAACAGTACATATATAAAATCTATCCAAAATCCCTGGTATTGCTGCTCAACAAGTAGTTGCCATGACAATACAAATCCACGGGACTTAACTTTTAGTTAATCCCATCCTTATTCCAAGTAGGTGGGTAATGGTATTGTTTTAAAAACCAAACCCATCCTTAGTATGCCACCGTCCCATACCGGTGCCTACTTCCCAATCATCCAGTAGTCAATAATACCAATAAATCAAGTATATATCAACTAAATTCCAACATCCAACATTCAATGTTAACAGTGATAAAATAAGCATTGATAAACAGGGTCACAACAACAACATATACATGCCCAATTTAAGTTGTTCCCTTTAGTCTGATATAAAGACAGAATTAATTAAAACTTCCATTTAACACCTTACAAATGACATACAAATATGTAGGGTATGTATCACAAAATCCTAACCTCCACAGTTGATACTAACTGTGATAATGTAAGCATCAAAACAATATTCACAGTATGTATGTAGACATGCTCAAATTATAGTGTTCCACAAAACCGATTTAGTGTTAAACTCAAATCCTCCTAGTATTTAAGTTCCAACAATTGCTATTACAGAAGTTAAGATAGCTATCATCTAGACCCATCCTTCCAATAATTTATACTAGCAGTGGTAAGGAAAAACGTGAACCACAGAACCACAATGCATCCACAAACATGCTTAGTCTAGGTTGAACAAGCATACAACACTACTGTAACTACCAGTTTCATAGCAAAACAGATATCATTTTAGTTTGGTTTAATCTTCATTAATCCTGGAATCATTTAAGAGTGCAAAGAGTATGAAGCCTAAGGGAAAGAGTAAGGATAGAATCTTGCCTCAGAAACTTTTGTTCAAAGTTTCAACGTCGTCTTCTTAAAAAATCCCGGCGAGTTCCAAAACCCGGTTACTGTTCACGGGTACGAAATACTGTTCCCAAGGTCAAACTCCGATCTGTACCGTTCAGATTGTACGTCACTGAGTCATGAACCTCTCCTCCAAAATTCAGCTCGATCGGACCACGGACGAAGCAGGATCGGATGTTTGATGAAATCTGGGCAGAATGGAAAAAACCTGTGCGACCCAGTTACTGTTCACGAGTACGAATCACTATTCCCTAGGTCAAACTCTGATCTCCACCGTTCAGATTGTGCGTCACTGAGTCATGAACCTCTCTTCCAAAATTCAGCTCGATCGGACCACGGACGAAGCGGGATCGGATATTTGATGAAATCTGGGCAGAATGTGAAAAACTGCGTTTTTCCTTCTCCACTTCCACAAAACGTGTGCTTTGTTTAAAAAAACCCTACACAGACGTCTACCTTATACTTATAGAGTTTTCCTAAACCCTAGGTTCATTTAAGTCCAACTCACAATCCTAACCGGCCCATCCAATTAACGTAGAAACCTACGACGGCTATAATATAAAACCCTAATTTATACTGTAATTAAAACCCTAGTTAGATGTATTTACCTAATTACCTTATTCACCATTAAATACTTAACAAATAATCTAATTGAACAAAATAATAATTAGTAAACCCAATTAAACTAAATAAGACACACATAAAATAAGACACACACAGAATAATTAAACCAATTACACTTAAACCATTAATGCCAATTAAATAATTAAAACACTAACAAGTAATTCCAATCAAATAACTAAAAATAAATATCATTTAAATAAATTAAATCACCACAAAAAAAATAATTAAGCACCTAATAAAAAAAATAATGACACATAATCAAATAAAATCACTTAAATAATAAATTAAATACCATTAAATACCAGGAATATCCTTTTTAAAATTAGGGGTATTAGAGGTGGCCTTATATTTTTAAGGTAATTTGGACACTCTTCAGTTGTGCGATTTTCCCATAAATAATGAATTTATTTCCTTTTATATTGAAATCAAATAAAGCAAGGGGTTTGTTCCCTTTTATATTGAAATCAAATAAAGGATTTGTTCCTTTTTATATTGAAATCAAATCAAATTTGAATTTGAATTAATTTGAATTTAATCGCACTTTTCTTTAAAAGTCTGAACCTTTAGGATTTTGACACGTGCCCATTGATGGGACTCGTATTTGTGGATTTAATTAATCAAGAAATATTTGACTTCTTGATTGATCCGACGGTAATTAGACCATCACAAATTTTGGGTGTCTACAGTCCCTTACCTTTTTTTACTTTATTATTTTATTACTTGTGTATACTGGGTTAATTAATTGACTTGTTCACCCCTTTAGGTTATATTACCTTCAGCAAGCGCCATTTTCAATATATACTTGCGTTCCATGAACTCTTCAAATAATTGATATTATGATGTGTGTACATTGGATCACTAGTGCCTCCTATCATTATGAACAACCTTAGAACTATATACTCATAAAAGTAATTTAACCCAAATAACCTTCCAAAGCTAGTATGATATTCAATTTATTTTTATTATTATTTTTTGAGGAGTGATTCATAAAAATAATAAAATAAAATAAAAACCGGAGTGGATCGATCTAATAGTGCACATAATAGACAAAGGAGAGATGAGAAACCAGAGAGGATACAAATCCCCTATTCAAATGCTTTAGAAATATATACTCAGAAAAGTAATTTACCTCCAAAAAATGCTTCCAAGGCCAGTGAGCCAAATACTAGCACCCTCACGTGAATTCCTAGCTTTGTCACTTACTGCATATATTTATAGAATAGTCTTGAAATTTTGTAATAATATTTATATTTTCAAAAATTTATTCTCAATGACCTTTCAACAATATATTATTGGTCTATTTTTGAGTTGATCTAAGTTGTAATATTTTTTTTTGGGTAAAGTGCAAAAAATCCCCCTGAACTATTGGGGTTTTGCAAATAACCCCTGGACCTATAAGAAATCTCCTTGAATTATGATTTTTTTACAAAAAATTCCCTAAATTATTGATTTGTTGCATTTCGGTAGGTGGCTTGGTCGAAAATATTAAAAGATAAATTTACCCTTAGTTAAAACTACGTTGTTTTGAAAGTTATAATTGATGTGGCAGTTGATAATTTCATAAACCAATAAAAATATGACACCCTTTTTTTACCCTCATACCCAAACACATCATAATAGACCCAAACACCTCCATTGCTTTCAGCTCTCTATCGGCCCTCAAATAGAGCAAATCGGCGGCGCTGATGATGGTGACAAAGTGGCGGAGAACGTTACGATGCTTGAACTTCAGGACTGGGGTTGGGACACCATCAAGGTTCTTGGAAACGTCGGCCGCATCAATGGAAACACCTCTATTTTCAAAAGCCCCAAAATCAATCATTTTATTTTTAGAAGCCCCAAAATCAGTAACTCCTCAGTTCTTCATCTTCTATTCACCCCACCACCCCTAAATCGACTTATTGCAAAATCCCTAATGAGACAAACCCAATCAGAGCATTATCAAGCAAATCATCCTCGTCGTTGCCGGGATCTCTCTGCCGTCGTCTCCTGCACTTGCCCTGCCACCGTCTCTTGCGCTGACGTACTCGTCGGTGTTGGTATGATATATATATATATATATATATATATATATATATATATATATATATATACGTGTATATATATGTCTGTGTGTATGTCCAATTCCTCTTCGATCAAGCACGTTACACCGGTGGCGGCACCAGAGGATATATGAGTGTGTTTGTGTGTGTGTATTATATGTGTGAGGTGGCGGTAACGGTAGTGGCGAAAGTGGGGTGGTGGTAGTGGTTGATGATAGTGGGTGATGGTGGTGGCGGGATTGGGTATTGGTAGTGGGTTTGTGTCCTGGTTCGATTGGGTTTGATGGTGTGCCGTTGAGATGCCGATGGAGGTGGTAGTGATGGTGGTGGGTTCGATTTGGCTTAACGGTGTGTTTGGGCATGAATTGTTTAAGTTTCGTTGTTCATTGGTTCACGTTGAAGGCGACGTTGAGGTGACGACTCTACAACCGCCGGCCTTATTTCCGGAAGTTAATATCATAGGATTTAAAGGATAGATGTACAATTTCTCAATTGAGTAGTTTAATTACTCAATTTCCCTATTCCTTTTTTGTCTTCTTGAAACAAAGCAGACCCATTTTCTTTTGGAAAGGTTACGGCTTCATTTGGGAGGAGATTATAAGGGTATAGCAGGTGGTTTGGCTCTCTTTTTCCTCAGAGACCGTAGTGTTCAAATCATTGAGAGTTCAAATTTCCACAATACCTGTATCAAATTGCTGGGGGAAGCAAATTTTTTTTTTGAAATTTTTTCCATTGTCCGAGCAATCTATACAACAACATGAGCGATATATATATATATATATATATATATATATATATATATATATATACAGACAGAGGAAGGGAAAGAAGAAACAGAGCTATGTTCAGATCGTTAGTCAGATTTTTTTTTTTTTTTTTTTTTTTTTTTTTTTTTTTCAGGCAACGCTGGGAAGAAGATCAACAGTATAAGGGTGTGTTTGGGGTTTATAAAAAGGGGTATGGATTTAATAGTTACAAGGGGCATTAGTGTCTTTTCATGGTCATGAGGGCATTATGGTCATTAAAAATATAGTATGTGTCACGTGACCATCATGTGATCACTTTAACGGCAAGATCCAACCGGAACAGTGACAGATGAGTTATTTACAACTTTTTTCCATAGTTAGGAGCTTTTTTGCATTTTTTGAAGTTTTGGAGGTTAGTTGCAGATTTTCTCATAGTTCAGAGGAGTTTTTTACTCTTTTCTCATTTTTTTAAAGAGTTTACAAGAAAGTTGCGTCAATTCGATTTTCCTTTTATACCCCTATAGTGATGGCATTTTTAAAGTTATTCCTTCCAATCTTGACATTCAGGAGAAATTTCAAATTTTAATAATAATAATAAATAAAATCAAAAATCAATCTTTATAACACAAAGCTAGTTTATAACAAACCATAAATGTAGTAGTCCTATTGATTTCGCATGAACATAATATAATATTGATTTAGCATGCAGTACGCCAGTACCATTGATTTGCCCTTGTACCATAGAGCATAAATATAATATTGATTTATAAAAAAAAATTAATATTTGCACACAAATCAGAAAAGCTTTCGTATCATAATAGATATTATTATAAATAAAAAGATGATTTTTGTAACTCCAATATATTTTGTATGCATATACTATATAACATCATAAAAATGAAAGATTATGCATGTCCAATTTGAATTGATCTCAATTGATCCTCCGTTACTGTTCAAAGTAGAAGTAATATGTAGCGATGACAGGATTTCCACACCCTTCAATTGGTCTATAGTGTCATTGTAGACATTCGAATATAAAGATTGTTTGGAACAATGTGAACATCTTTTTAACTATTGGCTCTAAAATTTATTATTTTCAAAACTGGATGTTTAATGTATCAAATGAAACGGGGTGGATATTTGGAGGAGATGGCGTCAGTTGTGGGTAGATTATGTCAATAAAACCCTTCACGCATAGCCAGATTGTGCAGATTGTATTAGACCACAATGAAAAGAATATCCATAAAATTAGATTTTAACACAAGGTTATGTTAATACGGAATTTCATGTGAAAAAAGTGCATCTAGCTGTGGAAAGAAAATTTGGCAAAAATAGAGTATTCAACAATTTTGTGGAATTTCATTTCGAAACCAAGTTCGGTTGTTGCGGCACTTTTCCATTTACTTCTATTGCCAACGACATCATTTATGATTAAATGCTGAACTCTAAAAATTTAAAAAGAAATATAAAAAAATATTTATTTTTAAATTATCACTTATAAACTTAAGACTTAAAATTCATTTTTCAAAATTTTGAGTACTTATTAATCTTCATTTTTATTTAAACATCAAAATTATATATATATATTAAAATTATAAGATAAATTTAGAAAAGTTATTGAGTACAACAAGGTAGAGTTACTAAATACCCCCAATCAAAACATCTGTAATTGAGAACCCATTTGAGATTGCTTCTCTACTATTTGTTTTTATTTTGAATAATTAAGTTTAGATGTTTTTTATAACTATTAAAATCACTTTTAATAATTATCAAATTTAGTTTAGCTGAGTTTTTTTAAATGAAGTTTAGAATTTGAAACTTTTAAAAGTGCATTATAAATAAAGGTTGAATATTTTAAGTAACTTTTTTTCAATAAACAATTTTATTCTTCTATTTTTATTTATTTTTTATTTTTATTTTTATAAAGACAATTACACTCCTCCTTACTCAAACATCTATTATCAAATATGATAAATTTCTATTAAAGAATATTATTACAAAATTAACAATATAATAATTTTAAAAAGTATTATTACCAAATAATTTAATGATAAAAACTACTTATTATAATGACCTTTCAATAAGTATTTTTTTTATTATAAAAAATACTTATTGTATTATATATTTTCGTAAATTTCATATTTGTGTATTTCATTTTTTTCAGTAATGACGTTTCCAATATATATATATATATATATAAACCGACTAGAAGTGCTTTCACTTGTTTGATACCAGCCGCAGGCGCATAGCATCAGCGATTTGCCTTCAACCGGCGTCGCCTCGCGCCACTTTCGTTTGGTACTTGTTCTTCATCCACATTATACACACACAAAAACATAGATACTTGCATATATATCTAGATTTTATGTTCCGAATATGCGAAGATTGGATGTATTAATTGTGATTATTTATTTATTAGGTTAAGGTTAGGTCTGTATGTTCATAGTTGATTCGAGCAGGGTGTTGCGAATGAAGTGAAACGCGAAAAAAATTGAAAATTTTATTTTAATTCAGATTAATCTTTTGCTTAGGCACTCGTAGTTGAGGTTTATGTATCTGTATGTTTATAGTTGATTCGAGTAAGGTGTTGCGAATGAAGTGAAACGCGAAAAAAAATTGAAAATTTTATTTTAATTCAGATTAATCTTTTGCTTAGGCACACTTAGTTGAGGTTTATGTATCTTGTTTTTTTGTTTTTTTGTTTTTTTCGTTTTTTTTTTTTCAGCGCAGAGCATTAGCTATAGAGTATGTAGTTGGCTGTAACATATTTGCTCGTGATTATGGGATCCCATATTTTTATTTATTTATTAGTATTTCCCATTAATTTTTTTTATTTATTTGGTTTACATGCTCGTGGTATTTCCCTTTTTTTTTTTTTTTTTTTTTTTTTCCTCTATTATTTATCTTCATTATCTTGGATTCCAGTAGTATTCTCAATATGACGATCAATGAACTCGAAGAACAAGTTACCGCCCTTGCTACTAAGATAGACGCGATGATGCGTGATAATCAAGCTAGTTTTCAGCAAATTCACCCAATGTTGCAGCCTCTAACAGATAGGCAAGCAGCACAATCCATTCCTGATGACGGCGACCATGATCCGTAAGTTGGTCCGATTATTCAAGGTTGAACTCTCTGAATTGATTTTCCACACAGTATATTCATGGCTCATTCAGACAAGGTATTGGGAATGAAGTAAGTCAAACCGTGTTGAAAATTTAATGTTAATTCAGATTAATTGTTGCTTATGCACACTTCAATTGAGGAAGGCTGCTTTGCTTAATTTAATTATTTTTAAAATAAAAAATAAAAAATTCCAGCTTAGAACATTAGTTATGGAGTTTGTAGTTGGCTATAGAAATTTGCGATCCCATAGTTTTTATTTATTTATTTTTTAGTATTTCCCATGTAAATATTAGATTTATTTGGTTTACATGCTTCTGATTTGTGTGGTATTGTGTTTCTCATTAATTGTTATTTGTTGCATCAGCAAAATGATTTCCAGAAACAATTCCTGCTTCTTCCAAGTTGCGACTTGGTTCATTAAGAAATTTACTTTGCAACAACTCACTGTCATTAATGGTTACAGTATGAAAAACACTTCCTGTTACAAGGATGAAAAATCTTGCATGTAAGTTCAAGTATGAGAAATCTTATAAGGAAAGGGAAGAACATTAGTTTGTCTTCTTTACCTTTATCCAAACAAGAATATATGTTATTGCTATCCTTTCCTTTCCTTCCTTCATAACTTATCCAAACACGAGAAAATGATTCAGCTATCGTTCATGCCATCCTTCCTTATCCCAAGTGTTCTACTGACAATGTTTTTTTTAGGGGCACAGATTGGAGATTGGGGAAATGCCTCTCCGCAATGATGTGCTTCACACAGATGAATTGTATTCTGAAGATGAGTTTTCTGAAGAAGAATACCCTGAAGAAGAGTATTTTGAAGAAAGTCAACTGGATTTGTCTGGATGGTCATGGCTGCCCTAGAGAGGGAGACTCCGTTATCATCATCAAATAAGTTCAGGTTTTTATTTTTTTGTGCTGTGAAAGGTGATGACACACCTAATAATTATAGCTTCAACTGGTACTCTATTGACTTCAGGGAGGACCGAAATTCTTCTTCATTAGCTTCTACCGTATGTCCTCGTCCAGATTGTGGGACCATCCTGTCTTCTGTTTTCAGTAATATGCCGCGTAACGTTCCCAGATATTTCGTTTCAGTAGCCTTAGGCACCCGAATTTACCTAATTGGTGGTCGTACCGGTCAAGGCAGGAAAGCATCTATCCATTCTGATGTGTTCTATTTTGATGTTGTTCATCCCGAACAAGGTTGGAAGGAAGGCCCTTCCATGATAATGGCCCGATTTAAGCCGTCTGCTGTCGTGCTTGACAGTAAGATTTATGTCTTTGGTGGCGTGGAATCTACTGGGATGCTGTATGCAGAGGTTCTCAATCCCGTCTCAGATAAATGGGAACCATTGCCTCAACCTACTTTCTTGCTGTCCAATTTTGTAGCTCCTGTTCATGCACTTCTCTCAGACGATAAAAAAGAGAGGCGCCTTCTGTTTCAACCTTTTGATCGAGATGCTCTATTCTCTTACAATCTGGACACTGGATCTTGGGAGATATTCGACGAATGCTTTGGCCGTAACTGTTATAATGAAACATCAGTAGCTGTGGATGGTGTGCTCTACTGCTACTTTTATCCTAATGTCTACGCCTATGACTTGTTGAAGCAGAAATGGTTCTCAAAGCCAGTCAGGGGTCTTCCTAGGGAGGATATGCACCCCCCCTATCACTACACTGTTTTTTTTATTTCATATAGGTGGTGATAGACTCTGCTTATTTTGGTCTAAGAATTCTCCTGACGGCCGCCCCCTGGTGGTTGCTGTTTGCACTATATTCACAGTTCTGAAAGATTGCACTCTCCACAGTGAAGAGCCTGACTTAACAGCTAATATTGAGTCTGTGACTCGCCATTATGGTGATGGCCATGACTGCAAATATGGCATTGCTCTATAGGTATATTTCTCATAGACCTTCATGCACCATCCAAATGAACCTTATATTCGTTTTTTAATGCTTTTGGCTGCCATTTGATGTTCTTTGTTTGTGTGTCTGATATGTGTAACTGGAATCCCAATAGCTGCTATCAGCATTGATTCTATCAGATTTAATTTTAGCCTGCGTTGTAGTAGATTTGTTTAGAATGAGCTTTCTTGAATAATCATAGTGATCTTAGAGGATATTCATTTTTGGGTACATGCTGTTTTGTATTTGGCCAATGGTCAATTTACAATGTGTTTAAGTTCTTTATTGGCTTTTCTACTACCTGTGATATTCTATTTTAGTTATTTTTTAATTAATTCAATCTTCCCCTTTAGTTTTTCCCCAATCTCGTATTCAGAGAGGAGATAACTTTGATATTTTAAAATAATGATCTTGTTATTATTCATTAATTTGTGGCAATATCTTATTTTTTTATTAGTAAATTTCACCTTAGTTGCCAAATAAAAGGGCTTTATTTATGTTCATAGGCACTATACAACTATGCAAAAGGCGTCCTCTGCCCATCTTCCACCCCTTTTCTCAGTCATCATCCTCTTTTGACAATGAACATATAAACTTCTATCTAATGCTTGACCTAAGCATTCATGAAAACTTTAGTAGGGAACAAATTTTGTTCCCGACGTACAATTCAGATGATGATGGTAAACTGTCTCCTATACCTTTTACATCAAGAACTTTAGCTGCCATTCTATAATTTTTGCACTTCATATTGTCAGTAGATTGTATGATATTCCAGGGGAAGTTAGGTCTCGTCCTTGAAATAGCAATTCACAATGATCTGATATCGAAACTCCTTCCTTTGAAATCTTCCGTCTTATAGAGTCCACCTCTGCTTGTACTTGATCCATCATAGCATCTCTAACAAGAGTGTCGTCTTCCTCTTCATAATTAATTTTATCAGCTGTTGAATCTTTAAATTGAATTTCTGTTTTATCATGAGCAGTTCCCCTATATTGTCAGTATGTTGATTGTTTCTAGTATTTTCAGCATGTCAATTACGTTAATTACTTCCTTTCGTCATATGTAACAAAAAATTCTTGTCTTTTGTTCTGTTTATGAATAAGCATTATAGTTGAAGCATCATCTCTACTTATCAAATTATATATATATATATATTTAAAGCATCTCTCCGTTTTATTGCTTCCTCTTGTTTCTTAATGGGGTCAATCGCAGAATTGTTTTTATTTCAGTCCTTTCCAAGCCAGATCATTCTATTGTTGTTTTGTGTGAATTGAATTATCAATAATAACCTCAGTTAAATGACTTCATTATGTTTGTTTTTACAATCTATCAACCAATAAAATTCGGTTATATTTACCTGTTTAATTTGTTCTTCTTCTACATTCAAATTCCTCTAATTTTAGCTTCCGGAGAGCTTTCATCTCATAGTATATCCCTAGAAAGTGTATTTCCCCCACTTCCCCATCCCCTTCTTTTCGTCTCCTTCCATCTGCAGCCACTTTAACTGCCGTCCACAACAGCCTCTCTCTACCATACAATCACCTTCGCTGGACAGCTCTGATCTAGTCCTCTCCTTTTCTTCCGTGCTTGTTCCTCCAAATTTAACCTACTTTTAATCCTATATATTTGACCGACCTCCTTGGCATCTGTTCAACTGCTGGTGACATAAATGGCTGTATGTACTTGCATTTAGCGAACACATACATGCAATTACTGTTATATTTGTCGCATATATGTAATTATGTGTATACTTACTGGACTTTTCTCAAGTTGCTTTTGAAGTTTTGAGACTTTTGACACACTAAACATCTTATTCACTTGCATTCATCCTGTATTTTTCATCTCTATTTGTAGAATTGCAAGTAGTGTTTGCAGAGGTGGTTGTGTTTGCTGATGTGTGGCTTCTAACTCTCGCTAGTGGCGGCTTGGCACTGGTGCTTAAGCGTTTTACCTTTGAACTAGACAACAACCCTCTTCTTTCACAAAGTTATATCCAACAATTTTTTTAGGATCGGTGAAAATTTTAGTTTTGATTATTGGGATTCAGTGGATATTGTAATCATCAACCCTATTAGTATTTGGAAGTTCAAGTGTGGGTTTGGCGCACTTGAGATGACAAATGACTATAATTCTTGCTGGATCTGAGTTTGTTGGAAATCCTCGTTCCGAAAAAGATTTGACCAGAAACGTAATTACTCTTGTAGTTATCATAGGCTCAAGCGCTCTAAGGCACCTAGGTCTTGGGAGCCTAAACCCAAGGTGCAACATTAGGCAGGAGCATGATCGAACTAAGGCGTCTGTAAGATAAAAAGGTAAGGAATATTAAGTATTACTTTAGGAGGAAAAATTAATGGTATTTGTAACGCAAACTAGTCAATATCAAAATAAAGTTCCTCAACATATTAATTCATTAGATTAGGTAAATGGATATAAATATATATATATATATATATATATGCATGTGAATTTAATCAATAAATATTGGTTCACTTCAAGATGCAAGAAAACTAATAAAACACACACTGACCTCTCCTCTCGCTAAAAAGAGATTTCCTCAAATGGGTGTTAAATTACATTGAACTCTCCCGCCTTCCAAATAAATAAATTTAAATTTGCTTGTGCTGGTAACATTAAATTTCTCATATAATTAGAAGGCAAACCATTTCTTATATTATTAAATTTGCTTGTATTTATGTTTGCATGTGCTTATCGATATAAATTTAGGCATGCTTGTTCCAGAAACAATGCTTTGTTTGTTATGGCTTCACTGTTGTTCCTGGAAGTGGATTGAGTTTATTTCTTGATCTTATTGAAACATTAGTATTCTCACTTTGTATTTGACCTGTATCTCTTTCTTGGTGGCAGGTTGTGCACCTTTGCATCATGCTCCTATTGCACCTGTTTGATACTGCTTCTGCCTCGTATTCAGGCTGCTTAGAACACTAGTACATTGTGTTCATGTCGTGTGAGGACATGGATATCACGATTATTATTACACGGGTAGCATGACACAACATACGTTTAATAAATAATTCTAGACACAACACGGCACGTTTAAGTAATTTTCTTACAAGAATATGGTACATTTATTAATGTAATACAGATGGTTCAATGTTCTATATCTTCTCACCCGGATGATTAAGGCAAGTCTTAGGTGTCATTTGGGCAAATTCAATGCTTGAAATGAAGTTATTAGATTAAGGTTTAGTTGTTTTTGATATAATTGTTATGTGTCTATGCTATTTAAATATATTATCTCGTTTTTCCATTAATGGTCGTCACTTCAAATTTTTTTTCACATTCTCATTTGTAATTTTTTTTTTTTTGTTTTTTATAACCACTGGGCTATTAATGTACCAGCAATATCCAGTGAACAGCGTCTGATTTTTTGAGCGTATGTGCTCGTGTTCAAATCATTCCTGCCCTTTCTTTTTCCTGCTAGATTAATGTATCATTACATTATCACTGTTCAAATATTTATTAAGTAAACATTTCATATACTTTATATTATATCAATTAATTTTCATACATTTTAATTCTAAGGCTCATCGCTCGAAAGTTCCCACTTTGAACTATTGGTATTTAGCTTTTAAAGGACTGGGAGCTATTTCACCCTTTTTTAACCTAAGATTATCTTCGAAACGTGGGAGAATTAAACATTACCTCTCACATCACATGGGGGTAAAAAAACTATGAAAACATTTATAGGCATGCATAATTATCGAAATAGTTAAATAAATTTATAACTAGTACAGTTACAAATAAAATGGTAATAGGATAAAATTTTGATCACTCAAATATTCTCTCATGGAAAAGAAAAGAAAAAATTTGTGGGAAAGTAATTTTTCATAACCATCAAACTTACCCAAAAAATTTTCCGACAAAAACCACAATAAAATTTTGTTTTCTGAAGTGGAAAAATATGATACTGTATTGATGAAGATTATATATGAGAAGGTTTGGAGGTAGGTGAGTGATGAACAAGTAACTTATATAGATACTAATGTGGTAGGTGTAATCATATATGATAATTTGTAGTATGCAAGAAATCTATGTGATAGGTAAAGGAATAAACTTGTAATCTAACAGTCCCCTCAAATTCAAGGTGAATATGAACTCTACTTGAGATTGAAGGCAAAAAGTTGATGGAATTTTGGTGGGGATGGGTGTTCACCCACGATGGAGATGGAGGCATGATTAACAGCTGAAATGGTAGGTGATGTGACACTACTGTTGGCACCGCTGCTGACTGTATCTGACAACTGACGTGCCAAGTGATGTGACACTACTGCTGACTCTATTGCTGACTATATCTGACATGGCAATTATCGTGACAGGTGAAAGTAACAATACTTTGTTTATTATGGCTTCACTGTTGTTTGTGGAAGTGCATTGAGTTTATTACTTGATCTTATTGAAACATTAGTATTCTCTCTTTGTATTTGACCTGTATCATTTTCTTGTTGGCAGGTTGTTTGATGCTGCTTCTGCCTCATATTAAGGCTGCCTAGAACACTAGTATATGACTGTTTTAGTAACAAGCAAGACCTCAAATTGTTGAGATTATTATGGTTTTTGAAGTATCTTGATGTTGCAGACTGACTTATGGTATCCGGTTAGGGGGTGACAATTTGTATTGGTAGACCGTGTTCTATGAGTATTATATTATATGGATTACATGACACAATTATTATTACATGAATAACACGACAAGTTTAAGTCAATTTTTTTTAACAAAAATATGACACGTTTAGATCCCTATCAATGGGGACGCGTTAATATGGTGTTGAATGTTCTGTATGCTTCTCACCGGATGATTAATGGAGAGTCTTAGGTGTCATTATGGTTTGGTCAGTTTTGACATAATTGTCGTCTAATCTATTCTATGAAAACTAATTTCTATTTTTATGGGTGCAAGTTTAAATATATTATCTCGTTTTTCCATGATTGTACTTCAAATTTTTTTTCACATTCTCATTTGTAATCCTGTTTATTTATTATTATTATTATTTTAACCACTAGGTGGTATCCACTGAAGAGCCTCTGACTTATGTGCTTGTGTTCAGACCCTCACTCCCTTTTCTTTTTCCTGCGAGATGAATGGATCATTACATTATTACTGTTCAAATATTTATTAAGTATACATTTCATATCACATGGGGGTAAAAAAACTGCTTGAAAACATTTATAGGCATGCATAACTATCCAAATAGTTAAATAAATTCCTAAATAGTAAAGTTACAAATAAAATTGTAATATGATCCCATCCCATAGATTTATTTATTGGTATTTCCCATATAAATATTTGGTTTATTTGGTTTACATTATTGTGTTTCTTATTAATTGTTATTTGTTGCATCATCAAAATGATTTTCAGAAACAATTCCTGCGTTGTGACTTGGTTCATTAAGAAATTTACTTCGCAACTACACATTGTCATAAATGGTGGTTAGAGTATGACAAACCCAATCTTACAAGGAAAGAGAAGATCATTGGTTTGTCTTCTTTACCTTTTTCCAAACAAGAATAGACGTTATTGCTATCATTTCTTTCGTATCTTATCGACAAGCAAATGATTAAGCTATTGTTTATGTCATCCTTCATTTACTTTCCATCCTATTTATCCAAAGAAAGCCCAAGAGTTCTTCTGACAATGGTTTTTTTAGGGGCACAGAAAGGAGATCCCGAAAATGACTCTCTGGAATAATATGCATCGCACAGACGAAGAGTATTCTAAAGAAGAAAAGAAAAATCAACGGGATTTGTCTGGATGGTCATGGATGCCCCTAGAGAGGGATACTCCATTATCATCATCAAATAAGTTCAGGTCTATAGTTTTTTGTGCTGTAAACGGCACTGACAGACCTTATAGTCATAGCTTCAGCTGGTTCTCCATTGACTTCAAGGAGAACCAAAATTCTTCTTCATTAGCTTCTACCGTATGTCCTCATCAGGATTGTGGGACCACCTTGTCTCCTGTTTTCAGTAATATGCCGAGAAATGTTCCCAGATTTTTCGTTGCAGTAGCCTTAGGCACCTGAATTTACGCAATTGGTGGTTGTGACGGTCATGGCTTGAAAATGTGGAACTATTCTGATGTATTCTATTTTGGTGTTGTTCATCCTGATCGAACAAGGTTGGAAGCAAGGCCCTTCCATGTTAATGGCCCGATATATGGCGTCTGCTGTCGTGGTTGACAGTAAGATTTATGTCTTTGGGGGCGTGGAATCTAGGGGGATGCTGTTTGCAGAGGTCCTATGACTTGTTGAAGCGGAAATGGTTCTCAAAGCCTCTCAGGGGTCTTCCAAGGGAGGATATGCCCCCCCACCATGACCGCCCGGTTTCCTTATTTCATATAGGCGGTGATAGACTCTGCTTATTTTGGTCTGCGTTTTCTTCTGATGGCCGCAGAAAAATCAGTCAAGTTGAGCAAACAGTGTCCCTGGTGGTTGCCGTTTGCACTGTATTCACAGTTCAGAAAGATTACACTCTCCACGGTGAAGAGCCTGACTCAATAGCTAATATCGAGTCTGTGACACGCCATTATGCTGAGGGCAAACATTGCGCATGTTGCATTGCTCTATAGGTACATTTATTGAGACCTTCATGCATTGTTTTTTTTTTTAATGCTTTTGCCCGCCATTTGATCTTGTTTGTTTGTGTCATTGTCTGATATGTGTAACTTGAACCCATTACGTGCTATCAGCATCAATTTTGTCAGATTTAATTTTAGCCATGCGTTGAAGTAGATTTTTTTTTAGAATGAGCTTTCTTGAATAAACATACATATCTTAGCGGATACTCATTTTAGGGTACATGATGTTTTGTATTTGGCCATAGTCAATTTACAATATGTGTTTATGGTCTATTGGCTTTTCTCAGTCTTTTGGTTTGTTTATGAATAAGCATTATATTTGAAGCATTTCTACTTTAAAAAAAAAAAAACAATAATAAAAAAAAAAAATACATATATATATATATTTGAAGCATCTCTGTGTTAATGTGTTACATCTCTTCCTCTTGTTTCTTAATGAGGTCAATTGCAAATGCATGTGCTTTTATTTCTGTTCTTTCCAAGGCAAATCATTCGATTGTTACGTGCGAATTGAATTATCAATAATGACCTCAGTTAAATGACTTCATTATGGAGATCTTGTGGAGAGCTTTCATCTCATAGTCTATCCCTAGAAGATCCCTTTCTTCTCTGCTTGTTCCTCCAAAGTTCTTACATTTAACGAACACATACATGCAATTACTGTTATATTGTAGCATATATGTAATTATGTGTCTACGTATTGGAATTTTCTGAGGTTGCTTTGGAAGTTTCGAGTCTTTTGACACACTAAAAATCTTATTCTTTTGGATTCACCATGTATATTCATCTCTATTTGAATAGCATTCACAAACTAGTACTATCAGTTCATGGTTTTCAGAGCTGTCATTTCAAGGAATATTAGTAAATCTATTTATAAAATTTCAGTTCCTGTAAAATTGCAAGTAGTGTTTGCAGAGGTGGTTGTGTTTGCGACTTATGTTAATTAGTTACCAAATTTTCGATTTAGAATTATTTGTTTCTGCAAAACGAGTTCACCTAGTTCACCGAGATCCCGCTACCACCGGCGATCATATTACGTTGTTCTAGTCCCACTACAGTAGGGTACTGGGAGGGGAGGACTTGAGACAGACTTAACCTTTGGTATTTCATAAAGTGGCTGTTGTGTGGCTTCTAACTCGCACCAGTGGCAGCTTGGTGCTGATGGTCAAGCGTTTTACCTTTGAACTCCCTCTTTTTTTTAAAAAACTCAAATTCAGCAAGAATCGTAGTTATTTGTCACATTCACGTGCCCCATTCTGACCAGTGAAAAACCTACACTTAAACTTCAAATAATACTAGGGTTGATTACAATATAAACTGAATCCCAATAACCAAAATTAGTCTTGGGAGCCTAAACACAAGGTGCA
Organism: Cornus florida; assembly: GCF_030987335.1. NCBI lineage: Eukaryota > Viridiplantae > Streptophyta > Magnoliopsida > Cornales > Cornaceae > Cornus > Cornus florida. Next base: position 51,061,968 of record NW_026775572.1, read on the forward strand.
ACATTAGGCAGGAGCATGATCGAACTAAGGCACATGTATGATAAAAAGGAATATTAAGTGTTAGTTTAGGGGAAAAATTAATAGCATTTGTAACACAAACTAGTCGTTTTCAAAGTAAAAAAAGTTCTTCAACATATTAATTCATTCGATTAGCTAAATCGATATAAACATATATGCATGTGAATTTAATTAAATCAATATGTAGTGGTTCACTTCAAGATATGCAAGAAAACTAATGAAAACACATAGATCTCCCCTCTCGTTAAAAGAGATTTCCTCAATGCGTGTTAAATTACATTGACCTCCCTTGTCACATGTTGTCATTGGAAATCATAAAGCATCTGTGTAACTATTACACCTAGTTTGATACTGCTTCTGCTCCTTTTTCAGGCTGTCTGGAACACTATTATATAACTTTTTTTAGTAATAAACAAGACCCAAATTGTTGAAATTGTTATGGTGTTAAGCTTTTAGTTGCATGTATCCTGATGTTGTAGACTTATTAATGGTATACAAAAAAATGGCAATTCATGTTCTTGGGTCGTGTCGTGTCAGGACATGGTATAATGTTATATGGGTTGACACGAACACGACGTGATTATTAATATTGTTAAAAAACCTTGACACGGAAATGACACAAATATTACACGGGTAAACATGGCACGGCACGACACGTGTAACTCGTTTAATAAATAGGTCAAAACTTGACACAACATGACAAAACACATTTAAGCTATTTTTTTCAAGAACACTGACACGTTTAGATCTAGCATCAATGGGGACGCATTAATATGATACAGATGCTGTTCAATGTTTTATATGCTTTTCTCACTAGGATAATTAAGGTGAGTCTTAGGTGTCATTTGGGCATAAATAGTTTTATCAATTGTTGAAGCTTTAAATTGAATTTCTGTTTTAGCATGAGCAATTCCTTTATATTTGCAGTATCTCCTTTTATCATATGTAACAAAAAGTTATTGTCTTTTGGTTTGTTTATAGCGGTTTTGGGGACTGTTTAGCTTATTTGAAGCCTTATTATTATTTGGAAGTTCTCAGTGTAGGTTTTTCACTGATCAGAAGAGTTTGGGACACATGAACATGACAAATAACTACAATTCTTGCTGAATTTGAGCTTGTTGGGAATCCTCATTCCGAAAAAAAAAACATATATGAGCAGAAACATAATTACTGTCATAGTAATCATAGGCTGAAGCGCACTATGGCGCCTAGGCCTTGGGAGCCTAACTGCAAGGTGCAACTTTAGGCAGGAGCATGATCGAACTAAGGCACTTGTATGATAATAAGGAATAATAAGTAATTAGTTTAGGAGGAAAAATTAATAATATCTGTTACAAAAATTAGTCAATATCAAAATAAAAAAGTTCTTCGACATATTAATTCATTGAATTATATATATGTGAATTTAAATAAATCTATATATATTGGTTCACTTCAAGATATGCCAGAAAAATGATCAAAACGCACTGACCACCCCTCTCGTTAAAAGAGATTTCCTCAAATGTGTGTTAAATTACATTGACCTCTGCTGTCATAGCTTATCTTTGTAGAAGGCAAATAATGAAGTTCACCTTCCAAATAAATAAATTTAAATTTGCTTGTGCCAGTAACATTAAATTTTGTATATATTTATGTATGTATGAATGTGCTTATCAATATAAATTTAGGCATGTTTGTGCATGTATGTATTTATTTATGTTGTATTATCTCTCTTTGAATTTGACCTGTATCTCTTTCTTGTTGGCAGGTTTGCAATTTATGGTGTCAATATCATGCTCCTATTACACCTGTTTGATACTGCTTCTGCCCCCAAATTGTTGAAATTATCATGGTGTTTGAAGTTTATAGTTGCATGTATCCTGAGGTTGTAGACTTTCTAATAGTATCCGGTTAAGGGTGGCAGGTGGAATTCTTGACGGGTATTCTCTTATATGGATCAACAAGAATACGACACGATTATTATTACACAGTTAGCATGACGCGTAACTCGTTTAATAAATAGTTCAAGAAAACACATTTAAGTAATTTTTTACAAGAATATATGACACATTTAGATCTGGCATCAGTGGGGACGCATTAATATGATATAGATGGTGTTCAATGTTCTGTGTATATGCTTCTCTCCGGGATGATTAGGGCAAGTCTTAGTTGTCATTTGGGCAAATTCAACGCTTGAATAAGGTTTGGTCTGTTTTGATATTGTAGGGGTTCTTTTTTGCTAAGTAATAAAATAGTAATAAAAAGAGATATCAGGAATACAAATACGAAGGAAAACAGAGGAGATGCTTAGTGTAAGAGGAGGAGAAGAAGACCAATTAACCAAATCCAGATGGTGGTAGGGCGAGTATACAATATGACAGCTTTTCTTTAGTTCGGGAGAGTTGCTCCTTTCTTCATAGGACAGTGCCAATTATAGATCAAGATTCCATTAGTCATTTTCCAATGGTCCCCTCTATGCATAGTTCCTCACATGCATCACCCCCAGTTCGGATTACGTGAATAATCCTGAAGACTTGAGGGGCTGAAGGGTCTAATCCTTTCCTCGAGCCTTGTCCCATGTTGCCATGTCACTTCTCCCTTAATCGGGGGCATTAAATGTTGCTTGGCCGTCGGTTGGTCAAGCCTAATACAGCATTAATTGTGATTTTAAGGTTTGCTGTCACAACGTGTATAATCCCATCATCTTGCTAATTGGGCTTTGCCGAGAGCGAAGGCACTTCTTAATTTCTCATCCGCCAATCCAAGATCCTCCTAAGGTTCCCAAACATGGACTCTTATAACACAAAGATCCTCCCTCATCTCGTGCTAAGGAGCTCCGATCTTTTAGGACAGTATCGTCTGGCGTAACACCAGGATTTGGAATGCTTGAAGATCGACTTCTCGAGGCTTACTGGGCCTGGAGCGATGCCAGGGCTTAGAGTGCTCGAGATTTGATCTTTCGAGGCTTGAGGGCCTGGAGCGATGCCAGGGCTTAGAGTGCTCGAGATTTGATCTTTCGAGACTTGAGGGCCTAGAGCGATACCAGGGCTTAAAGTGCTCGAGATTTAATTTTTCGAGGCTTGAGGGCCTGGAGCGATACCAGGACTTAAAGTGCTCGAGATTTCGAGGCTTAAGGGCCTGGAGCGATGCCAGGGCTTAAAGTGCTCAAGATTTGATCTTTCAAGGCTTTTGACTTTTCAACTTGCCACGGAGGGTTTGGCTAGGGTTGTTTTGACTTGTCAATGTGCCACCTCAGCGTCTGATAAGTGACACCCACATTTTTCCCCCCTGCACGTGCGACGATTTAAAATGAATTATTGCGCGTGCAAGGCTAGGCTTCTAGGGCATTTATTGTTTCGAGGGGGCGGAAGAGACGCAAGCATGAAAGGTCGCCTCCAGTTATTAATGCGCCGTCTATTGCCGATTTGATTTTTGGGGGTTCCCAAGGCAAGAAGGCTCTTAAAAGGGAGACAGTGACGAAGTGAAGGGTTGTTTGTGAAACGGACTTAAGAAATACAAAGATTACCTGAACCTCCATCGTCGCCGGAGAAGGGATCTCACGAAAGTTTAGAGTTCTTTGGTGCATTGTTTGCTTAGTGAAAAGGAACTGCCATCATGGTTAGCAAGAAACAAGAGTTATGCAAGAAGGATTGCCCTCCGCCAAAGGTGCCAGCAGATTCGGAATGGCGACGGGCTCCATTTTTTGGAAAAAAATGACCTGTTTTGGCACCGGGCGAGCAAAGCTGTGGTCGCCGGCGAACCACTTGAAGTGGTTGAGTTGATGGAGGAGGAAGTTGAAATGAACCTGGCTCCTCGCATCCCTGCGGATACAATCCTATGATTTGGGGTTGAGCAAGGGCAATATCCGTGGTCCTATGTGAACTTCAACAATCACATAAGTCCAGCCCATAGTTGGGAAAAATGGACGGACGCGATCCTTGCAAATCCGGAGTACGAGGCAATCTTGGATGCAGCGAGCTTAACACCCTCGATTAAGTTATTTCGCCAAATACACATCCCTCGCGACACTGCAGGTTTATGGGAATTAACCTCGCGATGGAGCTCAAACTCGCATACTTTCATTACTGCGTGGGGAGAGTTCACTCCCACGATTGAGGATGTGAGCCAGTTGTTAGGCTTACCTTTTCAAGGGGTGGAAAATCCTGGTTCTTAGGAGTTTGTGCAAACTGAAGAGACTCTTGCTCATGATCTCGAGACAGCATTGGAGAAAACTAAAGACTTTAAGTCGCTGTGGGGTGCACAGGGTGTTCGCCATGCTGAGCGAGGCAAGGGTACACGCAAGGCCACTCTGGGGGCGTTGGTACGATATTATTTTAAAGATTTCCCCATGACAAAAAAGAATCTCACAGGTGAGGGGAGAAAAGGAATTCCAGGTCCTTGGGCTGATCATTCGTCCAGTCTCGCGGCCTACTTACTATGTTGGCTATCGAGATATCTGTTCGAGGGGACTCCGGAGGATGCTCCACAGCCACGACTTATGGATCTGGCGGTGAAACTGGCAAGTGGTGTGAAGGTGGCCCTCGCACCTCTCTTTTTGGGAACATTATACCACCGACTCTACATGGTATGGGAAGACATGGGCCGGTCTGTGGGGTGCTACGTCCATTGCTCGTACACGTCTACCATATTTCTACAAATGTTCCTGTACGAGAGGTTCCAATCTTATGCTCCCATCCCCGCAGACCTGGCTGTGGACGAGGAAGTGGTGCGAGGCATGAGATGGCATGGTCGGTCGCCACGAAGACGGCTAGGATATGCCTTTGACCAAAGCTTCCAATTCATAAGTCGCCCTTATGCGATGGACCTGCCTGGGGCTAAAACTCTTCCCATGTACTTTAATGATAACGAGCACATTCCAGTGGGTGCTCATCGCCTGAATGCGAGCGAAGTATTGGTGTTCTTGTTTATGAGCACCCCTGGCTACTTGCCGGCAATAAGGGAAGGGGGTCAAATAGCAAAGACATATAACCCTCGCAGAGTCCCTTTGCAATTTGGTTACGATAGGGGGGTACCTTCGCAATACATTTTTGTGGAAGACGAGGACTCTTACGAGAATAGCTTCGCGAGGTTTGTAGCAGATCACATTAGGCTACTTCGCGAAGGAATTAGCAGTGTCTTCCTGCCAGGAAAAGGCAGGGTCCCCAGGTGTACGGAGACGTCTCGCTCGCTATGGGCAATAGAGCTAGCGAGCTGGAAAGATTTTTGTCAGAGCCCGGCCCATCGCGCAAAGGCGCTGGTGATCTATTCGGGGGACCACTCACTGAGGCCTCCAATAGCATTTGACAGGGGGGAGCTCTGCAGCTTCGCGCCTGATCCTGTACCCATTGCGACGCAACAGGGGGAATCTTCCTAACCTGCCGCGGCCACCGCTAACCCTACCGTGGAGACAGCCCCAACGCCTGTCCGTAGGCGTAAGACAAGGGCGACTTCACACGCGAACCTTACCCCCCCCCCCCAGCAAAAGCGCAGCTGTAAGTGTTGCAGAGCCAACTACTGTTAGCGTGGGGGAGGATAGGGCAAGGCCTGCAGTGCCAAGTACGTCTCGACCCACGGCCTCCGTAAGCAGAATCCCACTCGTGGATGAACCAACCGAGAGTGAGGATACCACTACTTCCGAAGATGATGGCAAACAGCCTCTCGTTGGAGAGCATGGCTCGATAGCTGCAGCCTTTGGGCCAGGGCAAGGGGGATCGCGCAGGCTTCACCGGGTGCGCGATGGTGGAATTGATACCACTGTCCATGATATAAGTTCAGGCGAAGTACTTGCTTCTGACAGTGAATTTCTAAATTTACCTGCTTTTGATTTTATGAAAGCTTTAGGTGAGAGTGCCTTGTATTGTGATAGTCAGGAGAACACTTCAATGGGTGTGAGAGAGGAGGAAATGGAAGAGCTCGCGCTAGATGTCTCGCCCCTTATCACTATTCGAGACGTACCTGTGCGCACACATGCCGCTGAGGTAGCAGAGATGATGTGAGGGTATGTGAGTGCTACAACGCCACCTCAAGCGAGCGCCACCAACGCCGAGGGACGGTACTTCCCCAACAGGGGGAAGATATATCTCGAGATGCTGCCCCGATCGGGGCTGAGAATGGGTCAGAATCTTTAAACTTTGAGGTGATAAGTCATTCTGGCGATGCTGCGGTTGGGTCACCCAGGGGCGAAAATGTAGAAGAGGCCCCGCGAGGCAATACAGATACAATGTCGAGCTCGCCTACGGAGGTGCGAGAGCCTTTTCCCTCGAGAGATGAACAGATAGGAAAGCACCTCTCTGCCGGGATGGGGGAGGCCTATAAGCGAGACCTCCAAGTCTCACCTTTAGAGACACGGGAGACAGAACAGGCCCCTATGGTAAACGAGGAGGTGTTGCAAGAGGAAAGGGTTCAAACTTCTCCTTTAATTGAGTTATAATCTTCACCAGTCCTCTTGGTGCCACAGCCACAGACTATTGCGAGGGATGCGACGACTACCCCCAACGAGGCAGTCCACAGCTCCCACCGTTGAGTAATCTACAACAGAGAAGACTCCTCGCCCTCTTGGTGAGCCAACCTCGGGGGTTGAGCAATGCGCTGGAAGTGACACAGGGCCACAAGCTGCAAATGCAGAGACGGAGTGGATGGGTATGCCATTCTCTCGTGCCTACGTACAATTCCTCGAGGCAGCCCTTGCACATCATCCCGAGGTTGTGCAATTTTTATCATCGCACCATGCATATGTGCGGCACTCGATGTACCTATGCCTTGGGAAAATTTTGGAGATTTTTGCAGAAATCGAGCAGGACGCGACCAATGAAAACCTCATCCAGGAGGCTACACTCCTTTTGGATGATGTTCAGAGGCTCGAGGTTCCGGTTTCATGGCTGCGAAGACGATTGTCTGTAGTTGAGAAGTGTTTGCGGCAACGACTGCTCGCACCCCGCTTTCAAGAAGTGCAGGCTCGTATTGGCAAATTAGAGGGGGAGCTAGCACAAAAGCGAGAGAGCCTGGAAGTATTGATAGCGTATTTGCGAGAGCTTGATGATGATTACTCGCTACTGTCATCATATAGGGACTAGACTTGTAGACTACTCTTTTGATTATGTAAATGAGTCAAGGACTCCACAATTGTAATTGAACAACCTTGAATGAAAAATTGTAATGATTCCACTCTTGGTTTTTTAAGTCATGCACTAAGCTGAATAAAAACAATGCACCAAGCTGAATAAAAACAGTAACTTTCATTGAAGATAGCCAAGTTTAACAAAAGTATGGCTTGAGCCAAACATTATTAATGGGGCTATGATCAGAGCCCTCGAGTATGCAATAGCCACTATCACTAGCTGACTTGACAATATAGGGGCCTTCCCAATTAGGCGAGAACTTGGGAGCTGAGAGGCCGCACATAATGTGTGGAGCGGCTTTAAGAACGAGCTGGCCAGGTTGGAACTATCGAGGTTGAACATGCTTGTTATATGCTCGCGCTATGTTACGTTGGTACTGTTGAAGGTGCTGCAGGGCTAGCTCACGTCGCTCATCAAGGGCCTCCAACTCAATATTCCGTGACAAAGGAACGCCGCTGCGGGAGGCGAGCTGCGCCACGGGGACTGCAATATCAATGGGCAAAACAGCTTTCGTTCCATAGACGAGAGAAAATGGAGTTTGACCTGTGGAATGCTTGGTGGAAATGCGATAAGCCCAGAGTGCTAGAGGCAAATGCTCTACCCAGGTGCCAGGCTTTTCTTCGAGCATTCTATTTAAGATGCGAATGAGATTTTTATTTGAAGCCTCCGCTTAGCCATTACCCTGCGGGTAATATGGCGATAAACGCTTATGGTGGACATTGTACTGCCTAAGCAATCGCTTGACTTTGTGATTAATGAAAGGAGTACCATTGTCGGTGAGAAGGTAGTGAGGAATCCCGTAACGGTAAATGATATTTTCTTGTATGAAAGCCGCGACGGCCCCGCCAGTGGCATGCTTAAGGGGAATCGCCTCGATCCATTTAGTGAAGTACTCTATTGCAACAAGAATCCACATGTGGCCTCGCACCGGTGGATGGATTGGCCCAATAAGATCCAGCCCCCATGTGTGGAATGGCCAAGGGACTTCGACTGGATGGAGAGGTGTAGCTGGTGTATGGATCTGGTGATGATGATGTTGACAAGGTCGACATTTTTGTACATGAGACTTGGCATCGCGCTCCATAGTAGGCCAATAAATTCTTTTTTGTAACAAATACGTGAAAAGCTTGCGTGAGCCTTGATGTTCCAACTGGTGAGCCTCCTTGAGAGCTTCCATGGCGTCATTGCGAGATAAACATCGCAGATACGTACCATTGAGGGTTCGCCGAAAAAGTTCACCTTCCCTAACCTCGAATCTTGCGGACTTTCTCTTGAGCTTTGCAGCAGCTTGTTTATTATCTGGAAGGATACTATGTGCCAGGAAATCAATGAACGGGCGACGCCAATCAACTATCTCGAGAATACAAGATTCGGACTCGTCCATTACAGCCTGACATCGCGGGCAGGTACGTTGCAAGGAATTGGCCTAAGCTGCCATATCTGGCCAAAAATAACCCTGACGCTGGAGGCGTCAGTACAGCGCTAAAGGTGTGGCACAGTGCTGCTCGTGAGTCGCTATGAGCGTTGCCTCAGCATCTCGAGGACCCAAACATCTGGCCAATGCTCCGCAAGGCAGGCGGAAGTAGAGCAGTCCCTGTAAGAGCTGAAATGATTTCAATTGTGTTAGAGGTAACGACCCTGTCTGCTGTTTGAGCTAGCTAATGATTGGGGCTCGCCAATCATTGTCTGGAACAGTTTGGGCCGGGAAGAGCTCGGCGATGATAGCCGGACCAATGCGTTTTGTGATGTGGATCTCAGTCATGTCATCTATAATGGTCAGCTTCGAAGCTAATGTGGCGAGGGCATCTGGGTACCTGTTATTGGAACGAGGTACATGCAAGAAACGAACGAAAGAGAATCTCGCAAGGAGCTTTTGAATAATAGTACGATAAGATGCGAGCGATGGCTCGCGTATAGCATACTCACCCGTTACCTATTTAACAACCAAATTGGAATCCCCGCATACACATAAGCGCAAGATACCTTTGTCGAGGGCTGCGAGGAGGCCAAGAATGAGTGCTTCATACTTAGCTTCATTGTTAGAACAACGAAAGGCCAACTTAAAAGCCGCAGTGACCTACTGAGTTGGCGAAGTAAGAACAATGCCTGCCCCGCCACCCGTGCTAGTGGAAGACCTATCAAAAGCTAGTTTTCATTCGCCGTGACAATCTGCGATGGCAGCCACCTGGAGCTCGTCGAGGGGCAATGCTTCGTCGAGAGGCTCATGCCTCTGTTCGGGGAACTGCGCGAGCAAATCTGCTAAAGTCTCGCTCTTAATACCCTGCGGTGCATAACAGGTAATGTCAAACTCCGAAAGAGCTAAAAGCCATCGCGATGCCTTCCCTGAAATGATTGGCTTAGAGAGGAGATGCTAATACGGGTCGCACTTTGTGATAAAATGGATGCGATGAGCCATGAAGTAATGCCTAAATTTTTGTGCAGCGAAAACAAGGCCAAGGCAGTGACGCTCGATAGTTGAATAACGAGCCTCAGCCTCCCATACTAGGTGACTGAGATAATAGACTGGCCGTTCTTGCCCGTCGACTGCTTGCGCGAGAAGGGCCCGAATAGACTTGTCAGTTGAAGTAAGATAGAGAAGCAGAGGCTGCTCCCTAACAAATGGGTACATGGTGGTCGAGGAGGCAAGAATGGTCTTGATCTTCTCGAAGGCTGCTTGATGAGCTACTGTCCAAAGGAATTTGGCATTACCTTTGATCAAAGTGCTAAAAGGATGAGAGACTTCGGCGAAAGCTGGTATGAACTTACGCAAATATGAAACTTTGCCCAAAAAGCTTTTAAGCTGTTTGAAAGAGCAAGGGCGGGGCATATCTGTGATTGCACGAGCTTTGGTGGGATCGAGGTCGATTCCCCGGCGATGCACCGAAAAGCCTAAAAAATTTCCGTGACGTACCCCAAACGCGCACTTACGGGGATTCATGCGTAGATTGTACATACGGCATCGCTCAAAGACGCGACGCAAATCGTGGAAATGATCTTCTCGCTGTTTGGATTTCACAACCAAGTCATCGACATAATCTTCCACTATGTGATGCAGCATATCGTGAAAGATGGCAGTCATGGCTCTTTGATATGTGGCTCCAGCATTCTTTAACCCGAAGGGCATGACAGTGTAATGGAAATTGCCAAGTGGTCTCCGGAACGCAGTCTTGTGGGCATCTCCTTCGGCTATCCGTATCTGATTGTAGCCGCTGTACCCGTCCATGAAGGAAAAAAGTGAATGCCCAGCCGTTGCATCAACCAGCATGTCAATGATAGGAAGAGGAAAATCATCCTTTGGGCATGCCTTGTTGAGATCTCGAAAATCAACGCAGATTCGAATTTGTCCGTTCTTCTTCTTGACAGGAACAATATTTGCCAGCCAAGTGGGATGTAAGATTGGCCTAATGAATCCTGCAAGGAGCAAATTTTCGACCTCTGTCTTAATCTGAAGCTCAAGTTCAGGTCTATAGAAGCGAGGTGCTTGTTTGACAGGGCGCGAGCCTGGGATGGTGCTGAGATGATATGTCACGAGCTGGGGATCAAGTCCTGGCATCTCGCTATAGGTCCATGCGAAGACGTCCGAGAATTCATTTAAGAGGCAAATAAGGCCATCACGTAATGATGGGTCCAATTGCGAAGAGACGAAAGTTGCCCGTGGTTCTTGTCCTGCAGGGGCAAGATTGACTTCCTCGAGATCCAGCAATTGCAGTGGCTCCTCCTTTACACTCGTAGGCTCAAAAACTAGGCTCGCCAAGGTAGAGCCCACGCACCGTCATAAGCGATAGACATATCGCCTATCCGGCAGCCTTACTAGTTTGCACTCCCGCGGGGTAGCGGCCTCTGCACCGCGACGAGGAACATACGGCTGTGGAAGGTAAAAAATGCCCTGCTGTACCTCCTCCCACTTGGGTAGCGAAGTACGAATTATGTGCGTCTCTGCTTCTTCATCTTCATCATCCAACTCGTCAAAGAAAAGAGCCTCAGTAAAGTGTGTCTCGTGCTTGGCAAAAGGCTTATCAAAACATGGAACTGTGACGACCTTATTACCCAAGATGCCTTTAAAACATTGATGGTAGGTAGAAGATACAATGCCGAAACGGTGCATCCATGCCCGCCCGCGGAGTACATGATAGGATGTATCAGCTTTGATAACATGGAATTTGGTGGGAGCTCGAAATCTACCAACTGCGAGATCAACATTTACATGGCCAAGGGTCTGGTGAGATTCATTGCCAAAACCATAGACCTCGATGGCCTCTTTGACAAGGCGATCTTGGGGCAAACCAGCTTTCTAAAAGGTAGCCCATGGCATGATGTTGATGGAAGACCCGTTATCGAGAAAAGCGCGTCGGAACTCCCTACCATTGAGTTGCGCAGTGACATAGAGTGGACGATTCTGAGGGGCAGATACCCTTTTGTCAGATTCAGAGAAAGAAATGGTCAATGGAGCCTAGTGAGAGGAGGGTTGACTTGACGAAATGGCTTCATAACACTCTTCTTCGCCGTATTACGCTTGAACCTTTGATTGCGTGGGGTTGGTTTCTTCCAGCTCGTCATAATACGTGACCACAGCCACACCGCGATGACGGGGCTATGGATTGCGCTGCACATCCTTTGGCGCGGTCAACTCGAGATCATCACCCTCGAGCCGTTGCTGAAAAATTCGCCTGAGAGTCCTGCATGCGCTTGTTGGATGTGAAGTGGCTTGGTGGAAGATACAGAAGTTTGGACTCGCACGATCCTGCGCGGTCGGCTCTTTGTAAGGGACGGGTAACACGACTACACCATGCTTGACCCATTGTTCGAGAGTACTGGCAACTTTTTCCATACATACCGGGAATGGGGGAGGCTCATTTGTTCACTCAGCTCGAGATCCTTTGGCTCTGACATCTGTCTCGCGACGTTTTTTGGCTCTGTCATTGCGAGGAGCAACCAGCGTGTCTTTGCGAGTGACCTGTCCAGCGACCTCTGCCTTAGGAGGTGCAAGATCTTTACAAATGTTTCTTACAGCCGTGGTGAGATCACTAAAACTGTTGAGACCCAGATTGACCAAGTGAATCCTATAGGTCTTAGTCATACCTTGTATGCAAATATCAACCAGATCCCTTTCAGTGCTACCCTCGAAGCATTCCCTCGCACGGGTCTGGAAATGAGAAATGAACTTGAGGGGCTCCTCATGAGATTCTTGTGTTTCTTTGGTGAGAAAGAGTGTGGTGACCCTCTCGATGGCTTGACCAAACTTGTCGTGAAACTTCTGGGAAAGTTGTTGCTAAGTGGTGATCGAGTCTGGCTCGAGACTACGAAACCATCTGTACGCGAGCTCGGTGAGAGACTTGGAGAATTCTCGCAGGCGTAAGATTTCGTCATGGCTATGCTGGCCTAAAGATTCCACGAATCTTTGCAAGTGCTCATCGGCATCCCCTTTGACGCCATCATACTTGGGAAACTTTGGGACAATGTACCCCTGTGGGTACGGTGTCTGAGCCAGGTTTTTTGGGTACGGAGGCTCCGTACGCAAAACTAATGCACCTGCGGTTGATAGGGCATGCTTCATGAAAAAATCACGTAGCATGGATTCAGTGACATATTCCGGGGAGGGGTTTGTCGGCGGAATTGGTTGAACTGAAGCGGGTTTTGGGGCTGCTTGGGCTTGCGTCGACGAATACCATAGCGGTGGCACGTGAGTAGACGAACTGCCTAGCTGGTCATGCTTAGGAAGGGCCACTCTAGTGGGAGAAACAGTTCTGGCTCGTGCACTCTGCATGATTAAGGCTTCCAACCTATTAAGGCGGTCGTTAAGATCACGGTTGGACTGCAATAACTCCTCATGAACAGAAGGGGACGCTGAACTTTCCGGCATTATGACATGTGGTGCACGAGCATTAGAAGCATGTGACGATGCCTGGGATTGAAAAGGAACGCCACCGCCACCCCCAACAGAAGGCTCTGAGTGGTGAGTCGGCATATCCTGTGATTCCATCTGCTTGCACTGATATCCCCAGCGGAGTCGCCAAAATGTAGGGGTTGCTAAGTAATAAAATAGTAATAAAAAGAGATATCAGGAATACAAATACGAAGGAAAACAGAGGAGATACTTAGTGTAAGAGGAGGAGAAGAAGACCAATTAACCAGATCCAGATGGTGGTAGGTCGAATATACAATATGACAGCTTTTCTTTAGTTCAGGAGAGTTGCTCCTTTCTTTATAGGACAGTGCCATTTATAGATCAAGATTCCATTAGTCATTATCCAATGGTCCCCTCTATGCATGGTTCCTCACATGCATCACCCCCAGTCCGGATTACGTGAATAATCCTGAAGATTTAAGGGGCTGAAGGGTCTAATCCTTTCCTCGAGCCTTGTCCCATGTTGCCATGTCACTTCTCCCTTAATCAGGGGCATTAAATGTTGCTTGGCCGTCGGTTGGTCAAGCCTGACATAGCATTAATTGTGATTTTAAGGTTTGCTGTCACAACGTGTATAATGCCATCATCTTGCAAATTGGGCCTTGCCGAGAGCGAAGGCACTTCTTAACTTCTCATCCGCCAATCCAAGATCCTCCTAAGTTTTCCAAACATGGACTCCTATAACACAAAGATCCTACCTCATCTCGTGCTAAGGAGCTTCGATCTTTTAGGACAGTATCGTCTGGCGTAACACCAGGATTTAGAATGCTCGAAGATCGACTTCTCGAGGCTTGAGGGCCTAGAGCGATGCCAGGGCTTAGAGTGCTCGAGATTTGATCTTTCGAGGCTTGAGGGCCTGGAACGATGCCAGGGCTAAGAGTACTCGAGATTTGAAATCTTTCGAGACTTGAGGGCGTGAAGCAATACCAGGCTTAAAGTGCTCGAGATTTAATCTTTCGAGGCTTGAGGGCCTGGAGCGATACCAGGGCTTAAAGTGCTCGAGATTTCGAGGCTTGAGGGCCTGGAGCGATGCCAGGGCTTAAAGTGCTCAAGATTTGATCTTTCGAGACTTTTGACTTTTCAACTTGCCACGGAGGGTTTGGCTAAGGTTGTTTTGACTTGTCAACGTGCCACCTCAGCGTCTGATAAGTGACACCCACATATATAATTGTCATCCTTCTAATCCTAATCTCTTTTATTAAAACTAATTCTCTTTATATGGGTTCAACAAGTACATATCTTTTGTGTACGTGTCTATGCCAATTTGTTCTCTCATTTTTCCATTAATACTTGTCATTCAAACTTTTTTCACATTCTCATGTAATCCTTTTTCTTTGCTTTTGTTTTCTTTTCTTTTTTTATTTTTAATAAAAAAAAAAAATCTTTTTCACTGCTAATGATAGTTTTTATCTGCCCTTTATCATTCCTGCGATGTGAATGCATTATTCAGTCTTTTGTCCGCGGTCAACCAAGACTATCAGTGTTTCATCATCTTTTTGAATTATCCATACCAAATATCAAAAGCAGTTATTTTATAAATATCCATTTTTAAAAAATTTAACCATTACATTATCACTGTTCAGATATTTATAAAGCTTACATTTCATATACTTTGTGAACTCAACAATTTTTCTTTTTTTTGGGTAGAGAATGAACGGAGAAGATGATACATAAAAAGAAAGAGAAAAGTTTACAATGGAATTTAGAAATAGGAATAGGTTAAATAATGGATAATATATGAATTTTATATTTGTTACTCTAACGGAAAGTTGAAGCATGTTTTATTGGCTTTGGTCAATCGGACTGAGATTTTTTAGAAGTCTGTTTTCAAAATTTTTATCAAATACTCTTTATTATTAGCGAAGGACTTTTTGGGCTTAGAAGCCCGTTTTGAGGCTACAGGAAACCCACCAAATAGGCCCCTATTATTTTTCATCCATTTAAATTCTAAGCTATTTTGCCCCATTTTAATTCTAAGCAATTTTTTCATATTTTTAATTTTAAAATAATGATATGAGGGTTAATTTTACTGACACCCCTTTAGATTTAACCAAATATCACATTGAATCTTCTTTCGAAAATAACTGTCACTCGAATTTTTCGGTTTGAGAGTGATATTTAAACATTAGGGTTGTCAGTGAAATTAACCCATGACGTTTGAGGGTGACACTTGGACATGAAAGTAAAGTTTGAGGGTGATATTTGGACATGATGAGCTGTCAGTGAAATTAACCCATGATAAAAACACGAAAGATTATCTCCAAAATGGCCAAGCCGTGTCGGATTCCTTAAACATGGGGTAATAAAAAAACATTACCTCTCCCATTGTGGGTAAAAAAAACTGCTTGAAGATCTACATTCCTGTCCCAAATTTTTTTTTTCCTTTACTATATGTATATACCATTGATTTTTCATTTTTTTGTAATATATACCCTTAAATTTTTAAAACTGCCCCAATAATAATAATAATAATAATAATAAAATTAGAATTGCTATATATTTTTTATATGGTTATTGTTAAAGACCATCCCCCAACTTACATAGTTTTTTCGGTCCCTGTATAGACGTTGGATTGTTGGGTTAAAGCAATTAATGGGTAATCCAATTAACCTAAGCTTTTTTATTTTCAATAGCAAGAAATACACACACTAACTTTGTTTTTTCGGTGATTCGAACTCTAAAAGGTAGAGGAAAATTTGATCATTCAAATATTCTCTCAAAAAAATTGTCTCTATGGTTAGTTAAAAAAAAGAAAAGAATAGAATCATGTATAAAATTAAGAAGTTCAGGAGAAGGGAATGTGGTAAACCACATCAAAAAAATAAAAAAATTGTGTTTGCACCTAAATTTTTTCGGAGAATTTTTTTTTTTTTCCTCGCATCATCAATAAGAGCACACAACGATAAATTCAATAGTCTACAACTAAAGCAATTCTCTATTCTCACTTACCTGTTATATATATACTACAGTGTATATATATATATATATATAATATACGTATTGCACCCGAATAAGTACCTCGCTATAATGGTGGTGACCTTGACAAAAGATTTTTTTTTTTTTTTAATTTTCAAAAAATATTTATTTGTCTAATTAAATTTTCTTTTATAAACTTCTCTAAATACCTTATAGTATTTTTTATTTAAAATTATGTACTAAAACACGTTAATGTAATGAAACTATTTCTACACTCCAACCTATCAGTATTCTCCTCCAAAATACTCTCTATTAGATACAAGCATTGTTGGTAACTTCGTATCCGTAAGTGTAGTAACAAAAGGGTGGTATATCAACTTCAATGCCTGCAGCTGTAACTTCGCTTATTGGGTTCTAATTCCTGGCCCAAATCTTTGAGCTCTGTACATTACCTTATTTATCCAAACTAACTTTCCATTTCGAAAAAAAAAAAAAAAAAAAATCAAATTTATTTTCAAATAGAGAGAATTTTTGTTATTTTTAGAAATTTAAAGAGTGTCCAAAATAAATAAAAATGTAATTTGCATATTTGTTAAAAAAATAAAAAAAATCCATGAAACCCGCCTGACCAACCCAAAATATTCAGGTTGGGTTATGATCATAACCCATTTTTGGTAAAATTCGGGCTGGTCTAACCCAACCCGATTTCGGGTTGAGGTTGGGTTGGGACTAGGTTGGGTTGGGCCAACCCAACTTGCAACCCCTAGAGTTTTGGAGTATTGCATAGAGTGTTGGAAGTATCTAGAATATTGGAGATAGTGTATATTCTTATAGAGTATGGAAGATTGTGCAAGTATAAAGAAAGAATTTTGGAGGAGAATGAGTAGAGAGTTATTAAGTATTGCATAGGGTGTTGGAAGTATCTAAAATATTGAAGATATTGAATATTCTTGTAGAGAGCAGAAAATTCTACAAGTATAAAGAATTTTATAGGTTTGTAACATCTAGAAGCTGGAAATTACAGTTTGCATACCTATAAATAGGTGAAGGGTCATTTATAACTAACTAGTTCCAAAAGTGAGAGCCTACTATTCTTCCAGTAGTAATAGAAGTATTATTGCTCGGGCTTGTGTTGGTAGGAGTTAGTAATGTGTAAAAGAATATCCTTATGTTTAAGTTGTTGAAATGACACTCCGTATATGCGCTATTGTAAATCAATGGATTAGGTGGGTTCAGGAGTGCATATCTTCTGTCTGGTTTTCTGTGCATGTGAATGGATCCCCTCAAGGATACTTCCAACCAGAAAGGGGGTTAAGGCAGGGATACCCTTTGTCTCCACTTCTATTTACATTAGTAACTAATTACTTCTCTGGGATGGAGTATGAAGTTAAGAGAGGTACTGTGGTTCCATCTCAGGCTGCAGTTTTGGCTGTAATCCTAATGACACGTCAGTTTTTTGCTGATGACCTACTACTGGTGGTGAGAGCTAATATGGCAAGTGTTTTGACAGTGAAAAAATTGCTGCTTCAGTTTGAAAATACACCTGGTTTAGCTGTTAGTAAAGAAAAATCTGAAGTTTTCTTGACTAGATCAGTGAGAAGAAGGGCTTATATTCTCAGAATGCTGGAGTGCAAGGAAGGGAAGTTTCCTTTTAAGTACTTGGGATTACCAATTTCTGATAAAATTTTGGAAGAGTGGATTGTTTAAGTTTGGTTGATAAGGTCATTGCTATTAATTCAAGATGGAATGGTATGCATATATTAATGGCAGGAAGGGTGGAGCTTAGTAGAGCAGTGATTATTCCTATGGTGCAGTATTGGCCTTCAGTTTATTCTTTACCTATTGCTGTTTCTAGTGTAATTGAGAGGAGAATGAGGAACTTCATCTGGGGCATGTGGAAAATAACAAGAAAATTCATGGAATCAAGTGGAAGAAGATTACTGTCCCTAAAGAGGAAGGTGGTATGGGATTGAGAAGAATTGAAGATATTGATATTGCTTCAAAGATTTGTCTGGCTTGGGATTTTCTGTTGACAAAGGATAGATTATGGGTAGCATGGTTCAGAAATTGTTATTTGAAAAGGGCTTTGTACTGGAATGTAGTTGATAGAGGTTCTTCTTCAGCAATTTGGGGAAGTATTATTGCAGTTAGGAATCTTATAAAGGCTAATTGTAGATATAAGATTGGCAATGGGCAAAATATCAGAGTTTTTTTTGGATCCATGGTATGAAGGGAAGTTCCTGTGTGAAATTTATAATTATAGGATGTTGAGGTGTTTGAGTAAAGATAAGAGCATCTACATGAGCGAGTTTATTAGAGATGGCCATTGGGATGAAGAAAAATTGAGTAATACAACTCAAGATATGTTGCAGCTGTTCACAAATCGACTGATACTTGGAGGAGAGGATGTTCTTCAGTGGACAAAGCCTTTTAGCTTTAAAATAGCATAGGAAGCAGTTAGAGTTGGTGAGCAAGATGTTGTGTGGGCAGGTTTGTGCTGGAATGGTGGAAGGCCTAGATGGTCTGTTCATGCAGTGCTGGTTATGCAGAATGCACTTATTTCTCTCGAATTTCTGCAGAAGAGGGGATTTGTACTGGCTTCAAGCTGTTATCTTTGCTATAGATATGCTGAAACTTTGGATCATCTAGTGTGTTCGTGTGAGTATACATGGAAGGTGTGGAGTTTCCTATCAGAGATATGTGTTTGGAATCTGAGAAGGGTGTTTGGGCTGCAGGAGCTGATGGTTCAGTTTAATCAAATCCACCAAAGAAAGGATATGAAGAGGATGGCTAAAGTATGCTTTACAGTTACATTATATTTTATTTGGTGAGAAAGGAATAATAGAGTACATGATAAGAACGTCAGAGAGGCTAATGAATTAGCTAAATGTATTCTTCGGGAGGTGCTTGATGTGTTGGGAATCAATTTTCAGGACATTTTGTAACTTTTTTATGTTTGCTAGTGTCAGTTTGTGAGTGTCCTTGATTAGGACATTAATTTGTTTTGGTGAGTGTATGCCCTTATTTGCTTCTTTGTACTATACTGTTTATTTTTCAATATACTTTTTCATTCAGGAAAAAAAAAAATTGTTTACATATAAGGAATTTAATTCAAATACGATGCCTCCTTTTATTAACAATGGATTCATCCTCCTATTCACTACAACTTCAAGGACCATTGTTCGGTAGGAAATGTTTAAAGCATGCAAACCAAATTATAATTCCCGTTTAAATCCTAAAGCCTGTATTAGAGGTGTATAGAATGTAAACTATAATAATTCGTGTCAAGTATTAATCACAAATAAAAATGAATTCTAAGATCTTAAAGCTTTATTATTTTCGCATGTGTATAATGCATAAACAAATAGTTAAATATAAATATCTCGATCTGTAATTGCAAATCTCGTAGTGATCAAACCAAACGTCAACATTTTTTCTGCAGAACAAATAACGTGCTAAACTGCAAGTCCAAATAATAGCAAAAGTATGGAAACCGATTTCCCTCTCTTAACCTTTTGCACACATAAACATTATACGTATTGTTTCATTAGCGTACATAACTGATAGGAATATGCACTTTTATAAAGGCAAAGAGAGAATTAGTTTTCATTTTAGTAACTTTAATTCAACTTTCCATCAAACTAAGGGACAAATAGAAAAACACTTCCCCAATAATTAATTATCAAAAAGGTAATTCATAAGTTGACCAAATAATATAATATTATCTGATATTTATTTACTTAACCACTAATTAATGAAATATATCCTATGTCCAAATCATGTGGGCCACACAATTAATAACTAATCTTGCATTCTCCCACTTGACCCATATGATAACTTCCATAGTGGTTTAGTAAAATAGTCATTAGTGTATACTATAAATCAGATTGTATCCTTAAGTTGGTTATCATAAATACCATGGTAAATAAACTATCAATACGAGTTATGGCGATTGTATATCACTAAATGACACAGTCCCTTCCATATAAAACAACACTAATAACCTATTTAAAATAGTTTATAAATGAGAAGTATCGATAATAGTCTAACAATAATGTCTTTTCCAAAACTATTCCTATTACCACTCATTAAAGCAATACGTACATGTACATTAATTAATAGGAAATATCATAAACACATTTAATGAGGGCAAAATGTCATATATATATAAGCATAATTAAGCAATCCACAAAAAAAAATAAAAAAATAAAAAATAAAAAAAAATCATCATTGACTACATTCAAGACCCATTCTTTCAATATGTCCATAAATGTCTTGGGTGGTAGTCCATTCATTAATGGATTGCAATCATAACTTGTGTGCATATATGTTCCATAGACACTCATTATTTCTAAACATCTTTTTTAATGATAAAGTATTTGAACTTTATAATACTTATCATTTTTCATACAAGAAGATCAACAATTACAGCATAAATTTTCAGTAATCTGAAAATAGTACCCATAACTCCAAGTGCTGAAATAAATTCTGCAACAATAAATTGTAACCTCAAAGCATGTTACAAATTAAAAATTCATTATAGACAAAGTAATAATAAATTACTTTGCACTTTTTCATAATATTGTTCTTTCAGCCAAAAAAAAAACAAATAACCAATCATGAATTAATTATTATCCACATATTCATAAAAATGTCTTTCTAAGTGCGAGCATATAAT
This sequence comes from Cornus florida, assembly GCF_030987335.1. Taxonomy (NCBI): domain Eukaryota; kingdom Viridiplantae; phylum Streptophyta; class Magnoliopsida; order Cornales; family Cornaceae; genus Cornus; species Cornus florida. The sequence continues at coordinate 51,082,582 of NW_026775572.1, forward strand.
CTTTTATCTCTTACCAAAATGTATATATATCAAACTCTACAATATATGCATAAGGATTATTTTTCATTTCTTTACCTTCTAACTCATTCTTTGAGATTGCATTAAGCTGAATTTATCACCTTTTATGTATAGAACAATATTAGTTAAACAATGTTCCATACCAAATTGTTTTAGAACTCGTTTAATATATGTTTTTTAAGACAATACTAAAAATCCACATGATCTATCATGAAATATTTCTATTCCTATCACGTAGGATACTTCATCCATATATTTTATTTCAAAATTCTTATAGATAACTTCTAGTTTCATATAATAAATTAAGATCAATACTAGCAAACAAAATATCATCAATGTATAAAATCAGAAATATAAAGTTACTCTCACTAACCTTCTAGTATATACACTGATCAACAATGTTTTTCTTAAAACCAAAAGAAATAATGGTATCATTAAACTTAATATACCATTGTCAGAAAGCTTGTTTAAGTCCATATATTGACATCTTAAGTTTATAGACCATATATTATTTATCCTCTAATGTGAAGTCTTCAGGTTGATCCATATAGACTTCCTCTTTCTAAACTCCCATTCAGAAAAATTATATTCACATTCATTTGTTGTAATTCTAAATCATAATAAGCTATTAATGTCATGATATTTTAAGAGAATCCTTCTTATATACTGTAGAGAATGTTTCTTTATAATCTCTTCATTTATGGTACTAATCCATTTAGTAAAATCTTTTTTATTAATGACTTGTGAATATGTAACCGGATCCTTATATATCTTAATATCAAAATCAAATTCTTGTAAATATACCACATGGTCATCCGGAATAGCAGATTTCATTTTTCTTTGAGATCATCTTAATGTTATTCCTTGTGATTTTTCTACAATCTATTCATTGATGACAATGTCATCATGGAGTAGTTGATTATTCAATTGTTCTTTGTAATTATACAGTTCAACAACTGAAGGAACGATTATTTCCTTATAAGTTATGGGTAAATGAATTTGTACTCTAAATTCTTGAATGATCACATTCTTATTTTTTATCACTCCCATTAATTTCACCATTCTTAATGAATTGGCATTTCTGATTTCAACAACACCCGTACTATGTTTAGGACAATAAAACTTGTACCCTTTAAATTACTTAACATACACAGCATTATGGGTAACAAAGAATTACTTAACATACTTCTAACCATATCCATAAAAGTACGATTACGCCTTTCAGCTACACGCTTCTGTTGTGGCATGCATAGCATAGTGTATTAAGCACAAATGCCATACATTTCAAGGAGTTTAGTAAACGGTTAGAGTATTAACTCGTTTCATTATACTTTCCATAATATTCACCACCTCTATATGACCTTATATTTTCACTTTTCTATCTATTATTTTTTAACCTCATTTATGTATACTTCAAGAGTACCCACTGCTTGAGATTTTTCATGCAACAAATAGATATATCCATAACGTAAAAAATCAACTATAAAGATAATAAAATATTTTTCTCCACCAAAAGATAGAATATCAGAAGGTCTACAAATGTCTGTATGAATGATTTCAAGAAGCTCTGTACTTCTTATGGCTCATTTCTTTGTGTGTTTGGTTTGTTTACCCTTAATACAATCCACATACACACCAAAATCAATAAAGTCTAGATTTAGAAGAATCATATCATTTACTAATCTTCCTAATCTTTCACTAGATATTGACACAGTCTTGTATGCCACAAGAAAAATGAATTTTCATTAATTGAGCTACTCTTAATTCTAACATTATGATGACATGTCAAAAGGGTTTTAATAAATAAACTATCAAGTTTAATTTACAGAAATCATCAACAAGAGTACCATAACTCACAAATTAGAATTTCTTGAATAAACATCATTATCAAATTTAAAGGAAAACCATTAACATAAAGTTTTGAAATAAAATCAAATTATGGAAAATTGAAGAAATATAAAGAGTTTAAAACAATTTAAATAAAATTTATTTTCTAAAACTAAACAAAAATGTCTTAATGGTTTCAACAAAACTTTTTTCTCAATTCTCATAAATAAGAAATTCTCTTTTGAATTTGTGATTTAGGCCATAAGTAATCATTTCATCTACTAGAAATATAAACATTAGTACTTAAGTCAACATATCATGTATTTGAAAGAATATCATTAAGTGATTCGAAATATACAAAAGTCAAAAAACTTATCTATTTTTTCGAATCATTCTTTATATTTCATGTAATCTTTCTAAAAGTGTTCAATACATAAATGACATTTTTTGCATTGTTACATTCCCTTCTTTTAATAAATTGACTAAAGTTTTTTAATTTTAGGTGTTGCTCACTTAATGCCCTTTCAAGCTTCTTCTCAAATTTCTTTTTAACTTCTTGAGTCATGAGATGAACTAATGATTACCCTACTGCTTAAGTTTTAATTGTATCCTTCTAAATTAACTTAATGGTCGATTAATTCACTTTCCACTTGTCTTATAGTGTTAATTCGAAATGACCCATACTAAGTAGATAAAAAATTGATAATAAATTGAATAAGAAAATTCCCATCCACAATCATCCCTAAGGTTCTCAATTTTGTAACAACATTATTCATCTCAAAAACATGCTCATACATGATACGAGTAGTAACAAAAATGCATAGTAGTGATATCAATCAATAATTTTCGTTTTAGATATTTATCTACAGTACGAAAAATATTCTTCTAGACAAATATTCCTTAGCACTATCACTATGGCGAATAATTATTCACATAACCATAATGCTTAACTTACTCATTTCATTATGAGAAGATAGTTCTATTGAGAATCAAAACAGATGTAGCATGCGAATTAAAGAATGTAATAAAGAAACATAATAAGATAAAATACTTACAACAATAATACTTTAAGTTAACAACACGTATATATAACATAAAATATAAATACAATGTTTAACTATAGTACCTATTTGGGTGGCAATTATAAAATACTAATAATGATGCTTACGTGTATTTATATGTATACCTTCATTGGTGATTCATTATTTAATTAAACAGATAAGTTACCTTTTGATATCATATATTTGACTAATTAAAAAATACATACAACCCCTTTAATTTTTATTTAATCACTTGAAAATCAATTCCCTTTGGGGAATTATTTCTCATAATTAAATAAACTCAATATTCATAAATATCACAAGAAATCATAAGAATCAATAATTCATGAAATATTGCAATTATATATACTACTAAAATTAATATTCATCAACTATTATGGTTAGGCCACTTTGACAGCTACTAACATTTACATAATATGAATATTAAATTAGGTAGTGACTAATTTATCATTAATTATATTTCCTACTAAAATTAATATTCATCAGTCATTATGATTAGGCCACTTTGGTAGCTACTAACGCTCATATAACATGAATATTAAATTAGTTACTTACTAATTCATCATTAATTTACTCATTTAACATTATACACACATACTCATACTAATCGATCCAAATTTAGATAGGTTCGATCCCATAAACTTAATAGTCCAAAAATTTAATAAAAATATCCTTTTACTTTATATATATAATAAAATATATTATTTTTATTTTCGGACTTGAAAATCATAATTGAATCAATTTAAAATTAATTCTCCAATATGTATGTATGTTTGGATACAAAACAATAAGTTATTTGCATGTTCAATAATATTAGATTAAATTTCTAAACTCAGACATTATTTTAGAAATTTAAATTTTTAACAAATAAATAAATACACATACTTTATGTATTTAATAATTTATTAATTTTCTGAAAATTAAAATTAAAATACTCATATTTAATCACATACTTGACAAAGTCAATTAATAAACTCAACAGTGTGCGTCTTAAAATCATAGATACATGTACTGTAGTGTATATCATTAAACATATATGTGATTATGTACAAAACTCAGGACAGTATCACAATTGACGGCCTTGATTTGCACTGCTAAATCAAAATCAACTTTTCATTCTATATACAGATGATGCACGAAAATCAATAAATAAACGCATGCAAGATGCATCTTATTTAAATCTATAATAAGATACAGTCCGAATCCAATTTGATCCTAATCCGCGAACAGTACATGATCCTCATAAATAAATAAATTATATAATTATAATTTATACTTACATATATTATTTATGAAATTTTAGTGGAAAATAATGAGTCCCTAAATCAAAAGCTATGATACTGCATGTAAACTATAATTATTCGTGTCAAGAATTAATCACAAATAAACATGAGTTCTAAGATCTTAGAACTTCATTGTTTTCACATATCTATAATGGATAAACAAATAGTTAAATATAAATACCTCGATCTGTAATTGTAAATCTCATAGAAATCAAGCCAAACGTCGAGATCCTTTTTGCGAAACGAATAACGTGCTAAACTGCAAGTCCAAATAATAGCGAAAGCATGAAAACCGATTTATCTCTCTTAGCCTTTTGTACACATAAACATTATACGTGTTGTTTCATTATCGTACATAACTGATGGGGAATATGCACTTTCATAAAGGCAGAGAGAGAACCAGTTTTCCCTTTAGTAATCTTAATTCCACTTTCCATCAAAGTAAGAAACAAATAAGAAAACACTTCCACAATAATTAATTACCAAAAAAGTAATTTATAAGTTGACCAAATAATATGATATTAATCTGATATCTATTTACTTAACCACTAATTAATGAAATATATCACATGTCCAAATCATGTGGGCCACACAATTAATAAATAATCTTACATAGAACACATGATCAAAGGGAGAAGTGTAGACGAAGAAGTTGCCTTAGGTTTTCGGATCGAAAACCAAACCTTCTTATTCCCCGTTCGTCTTCCTCAACTCCGACAACCTTGTGTTACCTTCGTTCCTCTCTATTGTTGGCCAATTTCCCCTCCTTCTTCCTTCCTCTTCTTTGGTTGTCCCTCTTCTCTCTCTCTCTCTGTTTCTCCCTTTGCTTCTCACGATTTCTAAACCCTCACAACGCACATAATACATACATACATACATACATATATACACACTACTTACTATATAACCCAAAACCTAAACCTAATACACGTCTAACAAAAGAAATAATAATAACAATTATTATTATTATTATTATATATATATATATATATATATATATATATATATATATATATATATCATAACTATGGGCCTATAGCCCACATCCATCTAGGTTTCCATCAAAGTAGTTTAAGACCCATTTAATTGGTCGAGCCATTACAAGCTCAACTCATACTTAAAATAAAGAAATTAAAATATTTAACTAAACAAATAAACATTTTATAAAAAAAATAATTAAAATAACTACAACCAATGACAAATAAGTACATCATAACACACAATCAATTAAATAGTAATTAAAACATTAACAATTAAATTAATGCACATAAACAAATAGCCACATAATTAGATTAAATGTAATAAAATAAATAAATAAATGGCATGAAAATTAGGGGTATTACAAATGATGAGTCTCGTGTACGGGTTCTAACCATTTTGCAGCCAATGTATAAATAGAAGATTGAACCCATTTATAGAGGAGATTGGTTTTGGCAGGGATTGGGGCTATTTCTCTCTCTAGGGTTTCTCTCTCTCTTATTGAAGATTGAAGAAGAAGGTTTGGTTGTGCTTGGAGATGGAGGTTCCAACTACATTGAAGATCCAAATCTCCTACATGGATAGCTAAACCTTCACTTAGGGCTTGGATGAAGCGCTAAGCCAAGTAGTTGTATCTTTGCTTTCAAGTTAGGGATTTATTTGTGTTGATTGTATAACTTTTAGGATTGAACTTGGTACCAAGCTTAATTGAGTGTAATTTTTGTAATTAATTCATTTATAGTCTTGTGTATTGATTAATTTGGATTGATCTCAACCTCTTCACCTTTTGTAATTGTGAGAAGAATGGTTATGCAATGGAGCTTAATGATATAATTGTAATCAATTTGATAGTCCATGCTTAGTAAAGATGATTTATGTTATACATTAGATGATAAATAGATAGTTTGAAAAAACATGCTTAAGTTAGATGGATTATACTAGTTGATGTCAATTGTAAATTTTCTTGATTTCAATTGTGTGCTTGTAACCAAAATTCATTGATTTACACTTGTCTTCCCCATAATTGTTAGCAATGATATGATTACAAGGCTAAATGTGGATTCATACCTAAATCATATCCACGTTATCTTCTCTTGTCCATTATCATCTCTCTTTACTTGCATTATCATTAGTTTTAACTTTAGTTGATAATTAGGAATTAAAACAATCTCTCTATATTGCATCAATTGTTCATAAACTTTGAATTGAATCAAACCGATAATCCTTATGAACGATCCCCTGCTTCACTATATTGCGTAGTAGCGGTTTATAAATTTAAAATCGATTTTCAAACTCACAAAACAACCATTTGAATGTTGATTGAGTGCTTGCGACACACATCAACCACCATTCTCCACCTTTAATTTTTTTTGTCTGAAACAAAGAATATAAGTGATCGTGTGGAGAAAGTCTAAATTATACTGGGTTCGTATGATGTTTTTCGTTGTTCCGTTGGTGGGTAGGTCAGGTAGTTTGGCTCTTTTATACTTTAAAGATTTGTAAATTTTGATTCTAGATTTCTCCGAATTTTAGATAACTTGTAAAGTAATTAGTGGTAAGGGTGAAAACCTTTGGCTTTTCACAAAGGTGTACGGGTTTTGTACTAAAAAGGAATGGGCTTATCAATAAAGATATATTCACAGCCTTATGTTTCAATTAGGCCCTCAATGGCTTCTGATGGGTGACTTTAATGGAGTGTTTCATAGAGATGAGAAAAGAGGAGGTCGTCTCAAGCAAGGTTGGATGCTTAAAGAATTTAAACAATTTCTCGATGATTGTAAGTTGTTGGATCTTCACTTTAAGAGTTTTCCTTTCACCTGGCGAAATAAAAGGGAATTAGGTAAACTTATTCTCGCTAGACTTGATAGAGCTATCTGCACTCTTGAATGGTCTAAGTTTTTCCCGCAATGTATGTTTCACCATATCACAGTCTAAGGGTTGAATCATAATGCTATAACGTTGTGCCCAAATGATTCTATCTCTCATATATGCAGAAATTTTCATTTTGATGTTCGGTGAGTTAAGGAGGAGGAATTTAAGACTCTTATCAAAAAGTCATGGGATGTCCCTTATCCTGGCCCTCCACTTCATGGCATCCAACACAAATTAATCAAATGCAAGGCAGATCTTAAGTATTGGCGAAGAGGTAAATGTAATAATGCTAAAGTTAAGATAAATGATCTTGAGCAGAAGCTGAAGTGACTCAAATAATTAGTCTTTCCATAGGTGAATAGGAGTGAGCGTGCCAATCACCTATTTCCAGGCCAGCCTTCTGAAACAGTAGCAGCAAACGCGAACTGTACACAATTTCAAGAGGTTGATTTTGACAAAGGTTAATGTTTTCGGTTGGAACAAGAGTTGGGCAACGCTTAAAGGGAAGAATAGCTTTATTGGCTATAGAAATCACTAATTGGATGGTTGATTCATAGGGACAAAAATAAAAATTCACAGAAAAGTGCAAATTTGTAGAAGGAAAAATGAGATTTTTGGGATTGAGGATCAAAGTGGTCAGTGAAGGGATTCAAAGGATGATATTCACATGGTTTCCAAAGACTATTTCCAAATTCTTTTCTATGCCTTTCAATGTTATGATGATTTAGCTTTTTGGAATTTGGTGACGCCCAAGGTAACTCCGGAAATGAACCGTGAGTTGTTACAAGAGGGGATTGGCGAAGAACTTTGGCTGGCATTGGCAAGCATGGGCCCTAATAAAGCCCCAAGGCCAGACAAGTTACCTCTTCTCTTTTTTCAGACTAATTGGGAGGTAGTCAAGACGGATATTGTTAAAGGGTTTAATTCCTTTCTGGAAGGCAGTTTCTTACCTACAGTTCTCAACTCCACTAACCTAGTTTTGATTCCAAAAGTATCTCACCCTACTTCTATGATAAATTTTAGAATAAATTTTAGACCAATTGCATCATGCAATGTAGCATACAAGATTTTTTTGAAAGTCCTTTTAAATAGACTCAAGCCTTTTATTCCTCTCCTTATTAGTGAATCACAAAGTGCTTTCATCCCTCAATGCCTAATCCATTATAACATTGTGATTGCTCATGACCTCTTACATGTTCTAAAATCTAAAAAACATGGTGATTCTTGCTACATGGCGACTAAATTTGATATGGCAAAGGCTTATGATAGGGTGAATTAGTATTTTCAATGCAAGTTTATGAGTTTGTTGGGGTTTGATCAGAGATGGTTCAATTTAATTATGGAAATTTCTAGCGTTGTTTCATTCTCTGTGTTATTAAACAGAAAAAAAAAAAAAAAAAAAAAAAAAAAAAAAAAAAAAAAAAGAGATGATTTTACTTCTTTTAAAGGCCTGCAGCAGCAAGGAGATCCCATCTCACCATACTTGTTCCTTTTTTTTATTGAAAGTTTATCCCTGCCATTCCACGAATGTGCGAGAAGGAAAAAAAATTGGGGCTCAAAATGGGTAGGATTGCCTTCTAATTTCTCACTTACTCTTCACAAATAACGCCCTCATTTTCTGTAAAGCTCAAAATTCTGAAGTGCAGTGCATCAAATCGGTCCTCAACCGCTACAAAGCTTTAACAGGTCAGTTAGTTAATCTGGACAAATCTTGTTTCTACTTTTATCCTAATTCTCCTTTGGCCCTTAAAGATGCATGCAAACAAACCTTGGGTTTTCAGAACGTCGATGGGTGCAATAGATACCTCGGGTTTCCTTCCTTTATGGGTAGCTCCAAGGTCTCATCACTTAACTTTATCTTAGACAAAGTTGTTTCAAAGACTAAGTTGCTTAAAAGCCAATTGATGTCTAAGGTAGGCAGGGAAGAGATGGTGAAATTAGTTCTCTCAGCTATCCCAACCTTCTCTATGCAATGTTTTAACTTCCAAAGCATAATTGTAAAAAGTTGACCAGTAATCTCTTCAACTTCTAGTGGAATGGTGAAAAAAAAATCCAATAAAAATAAATGGATCAGTTGGGACAACCTTTGTAAATCCAAGAATGATGGAGGAATTGGTTTCAAGAATGTTGAGGCCTTCAACCTAGCCCTTCTTGCGAAACTTGCGTGGCAAATGAAAACCGGTGATGATACTTTGCTCTTTAAATCCTTCAAATTGAAATACTTTAAAATTGTAACTTTATTGATGCTCCAAATAAATCGGGTGCTTCTTGGGTCCAGAAGAGCATTCTTTCGGCAAGAAAGATCATTAAAAAAGGTATGAAATAATGTATTGGCGACCAATCCAAGGTAAATTATTGGAAGGACAACTCATTTCCTGCCGCTTAAAACTTCTCAGTCACTTCAAAGATTTTGGGTGCCAATTTTTCTTTTGTTGCAGACCTTATTAATCATTCCTCTTACAAGTGGAATTCAGATTTAGTGTGTTAACATTTTAACCAACGGGATCAGACTCCCATCTTACAAATTCCAAGTTGATTGGAAAATTTGGGGATCGTCCAAGGATGGCAGGTTCTCGGTTAAAAGTGCTTATCGTATTGTATTATATGTTCTTTCTCCTAAGATGGGTGTAGTTTTGATGTCGTCTGAAAGTGGTATGTGGAAATTGGTGTGGAAAATTCGCGCTCATAAGAAAATTCAACTATTCTTATGGCAGTGCCTCCATGAGCGTATGCCTGTGAATAAGTTAATTTTCTTACATAGAGCCTCTGAAATGTCTTGTTGTCCCTTTTGTGAGTTGGAGGTTGAGACAGTTGACCACCTACTCTACACTTGTCCCTTTGCCTGCATGGTTTGGAAATTTAGTCCGTTTAGAATTGACTTCAATGATAATTTTCCTTCCTTTTTGACCAAAAAGGCGGTTTGATCTTGGTTCGAACTAGAACTTGACTGGCCAGATGATTGTTTAAGCTTAGTAGCCTTTCTCTGTTGCACCATTTGGAAATGCAGAAATAATCTAATTTTTAAGCATAAGCAATGGGGCTCATATTGCTTTTCATAACGTTCAAGAGTTTACTCGACAGAATCAAATGTTGTCTTCTCCATCCTCCCCTCCTATTCATCCTCTTCAGTTTTGGATGGTGCCAGCGAAAGGATATCTCGAACTTAACTTTTATGTTGCTTTCAACTCAATTAAGAAGACCTGTGGGGGAGGTATGATTCTCAGAAACTACCTCGGACATCCCATTAAGGTGGCTTCATTTTTTCTAGAGAATGTTAGTTGCCCTCCTCTTGCTGAAGGTCTTATACTTCGTAAATCTCTGCTTCTTGTTAAAAACTTGGGGTATAAAAATGTGATTGTGGGGGGAGATTGCCAACTAGTGATTTTTTAATGATATTAAATCTCTTTGTAAGGGTTTGCGAGGATTCTTCCCTTGTTTGGGTTTCTCATCGAGAAAATGTTGTAGCTTGTGTTTCGAGTAAGAAAACCCTTTTAATCGAATGTGACAATGTTGAGTGAAAGCATTTGGACCCGGTGCCCAAACTGTATTTCCTTTTCTTCTAATAGACAGTTTGTTTGTTGGTCTAAAAAAAAATTGGACTAAACTTCAAGTCAATTTTAGGACCCATTGAAATAAACTAATCAAGCCATGATAAACCAGCCCCATGCTGTGTGTTCAAGGTTGAATCAAAGCCCAACAAACTTGGGTCTGTCTGGTCAGCATATCAAGCCGCCTGCCTTGAGAGTGTTGATAGTTTGACCTCACAAAAGCCGTTGATTAAGTATGTAGTCCGGTCAGCTTATCAATCAAGCCGTTGATTAAGTATATAGTTTTGAATATTTTTGAGCATCTCAACCACTCGATCAAACACCCTAGTATATTAATCAATAATGCTTCACGTGAATTCAACGCCCTACTTTAATGAACTAAGAATATCCATTAAGGAGACTTTTCATCCATGACCTCCCAATACTCACATGTTTGATTGCTGCCTCACGAACCACAAACTTATGCGAGAGGGCTATCATCATATATGTATGTATGTATATGTGTGTATATATACATATTAATATTTGTTTATAGTATTTGTATCCATAATAATATTAATTGAGTCGATTATAGTATTTTTGAAATCATTTCTAATTCCTTCATGTCATGAGCCCATTAATTTTTATTTTTATTTTTTATATTTTTCCATAATAAGATATGAATACAATTTGCCCTCTTAAATATCTTTTTTAGGAGTACAAAACATCTCTAATTATTTCTTTCTTTTTCTTCTTATTCTTCCTCATCCTCTTCAATTATTATTATTATTATTTAATTCTCTTTAAATAAATTAGCATTCCCTTTTTCTTTCTTTCCTTTTCTTTTTAGTCTTAAATTTTTTTCTTTTTTTTTTTAATTCAAAAATGCATTCTCTTTATTCAATCAAACCATATTTTTTTTCCGTTCTTCAATCAAATCCATCTTCTTTTTCCTTTTCAATTACGAATAATATTACAATGATGCTGCATTTCTAAACTTTTAATTTCTAGAATTTCTCTCTTATATTACACATCGAATTAACATATAATTTTGCAATGAATTTTTTTTTTTTTTTTTTTTTGTAAACAAATTTTTTCCTTTCTATTTGAAAGTTTTATTTATGTCATGTTTTTTATTTTGTTAAATACACTACGTCGGTAACGTCACTCTGAAATGAAATCAAGGCTCTATACCTTTAGAATTTATAGTTCATTGAAATTGGGAAGTATAATTAATGAATAATAATTTCAGTTAAAGACTTTGCAATAATTATGTTAAAATAAAAAATAAAAAGGGTTTAAGTGCCAAAAAAACAGGGTTTGTACGGAACTAGTTCATATTTTTTAAAAATGTGCATGTTAGCTCATAAAATTTAAAAAAATGTGCAAATAAGCCCCGCTAATCATTTTTTTATAAAAAGTAAGTATGAAAATCCGATTTTATCCTTCTACTTTCTTTATGGGGTCATTTTCTTTGCTGATGGAGCTTATTAGTGAAATTTATAAGACTTTTACTTGTAAATTTGTCCACCGTACGCAATATGCAGCAAGTGTTTGGACGGAATCTGTGCAGCGAGTATTGCAAGACTTCTCTTGGAAGGAAATTGATAAATCAATTAAAAGTGTGAAAAGCACAGAAGAGGCAACTCCGGCGACCATGATATCGGCGATCAAAAGCTGACATATTTGAAGACCAACTGAGAAAGCCTTCAGCTTCGAGAACTGATAAAGTGACTACCAACGACCAACTGAGCTTGATAAACCCAAAAACTTCAACGAGAAGAAACAGTTGCATGAACAAGTCCGACGAGTTTCATTCTGCATCAACAGTTTCGGCGAGCTGGATACAAAGACTAAACAACTCCGGTGTGATTTATTTTGAGGGCAACAAAAGCTCCAGTGGCGAGCTAGAGCAGATAAGCCGACAAGCTCTCTTTGATTCAATCGAACCACAATTTTCTTTATCAAATCAGTGAGACACAACTGAAAGATAGAGTGTTTGGTGTTGGTTGTTTCTTATCCCAGAGCTAAAGTGTTTGGTTGTTTGGTATAGACAAAATGTGATTTGCTTTATTCCGGTTCTAAACAAACTCTTTTGGCAATCGGACAAAATAGTCATTTTATATGACAGGCATTTTTTAGTTATTAATTTATTCTAATTAAATGAGGACATTACAGTATTTTAAGTCAGAGGGGTTATTTACACCGAAACAATAATATAAGGAAATTTTTTACATGATCATTTTGCACTCTATTGAGGTTAGATTTTTGCACTTCACCCGAATAAAAAAGATTGATTCATAAATTTTTATTTAATTTTTTTCATCAATTATTACACGATATAGGTCGGTTACGTGTCCTTTCACGTATCATTCTCATGGCACGAGCCCTACCCATACTTCTCGCTCCACGTGGCACACTCTCATCAATTCGCGCCCATCCCAGAACCTTCTTTGAAGGCTTGAAGCCGCCCTTTTCAATCCCTATATCACCTCACGCGTCCTCCTGCCACGTGTCCACATATTCGCCCTAATCCGAATACTGTAGCCACCGTCCGATCCCACCACACCCATCATCAACCCACTCTTTTTCGACACGTGTCCCACCCAATAATTACACTACTCAACCCACAAATCTATATCTCTATATATAGCACATACCTGACACCATTTATCCACAAGTCCAAAGATCCAGCACCTTTAACGGATCAAATTTCAAAAAATAGTAAAACTTTATCCTTTTTGTTCCTTTCTACTCATCGATCATTGTTCTTGTTTTGTTTCTTCAATTCGGTCATCTTCTTCTTCAATGATCAACAATTATGATCAGTCCAGTCGCCGGATTCTGACATTTCCGGCCATCCGCCCCTGCGAAGCAGTTTCTCCGGCTGCCCTTCTCAATTCCCTGATCGATCTCGCCGGGAAAATCATCGATTACAAGTCGAGTTTTTTCGCTAGCAATAAGGGAAACGCGCGGCAATCAATCCGATTAATCGGAATTCTGTTGAATTTTTTGGAAGAAGTCAGAGTCCGGCAACTGGGTCTCTCCGATTCGGCTGTTTTGAGCTTGTCTGAGCTCCATTTCATCTTCCAGAAGATTCACTACTTGTTGGAAGATTGCACGCGCGACGGTGCTCGGTTGTGGATGCTAATGCGGTCCGAGCGAGTGTCGGGGCAGTTCCGGGTGCTGATCAGAGCGATGGCGACGATTCTGGATGTTCTTCCTCTGGGCTTAATCGATGTTTCGGTTGAAGTGAGAGAATCAATTGAATTGGTGATGTGGCAAGCTCGAAAACTGAAGTTTGAAGTCGACCCGTTTGATGAATTGTCTGTGAAGAATGTTGTTTCAATTTTGGGGCAAATTGAGGATCAAATTGTTCCGAAATCAAGTGATCTAAGATGGGTTCTTGATTACTTGGGGGTTCGAAGTTGGGTCGAATGCGATAGAGAGATCAAGTTCTTGGACAATGAAATTGGGTTGGAGTACTTGACTGCCGAAAAGAGAGAATTGGGGTTTCTCAATAGCGTAATGTCGTTCATGAGCTACTGTCGTGCCGTGTCCTTCGACATCGTTGGAGACATTACCGGTAGACGATCCACTAGTCGGCGCAGTGGCAACGTGGTCAGTGGCCTCAACCCAGATGACCTGAGGTGCCCAATCTCACTAGAGTACATGACTGAGCCAGTGACAATAGAGACAGGGCACACATATGATAGGTCATCAATCCTACAATGGTTTAGAGCTGGAAATGCAACTTGTCCCAAGACTGGTGAGAAGCTCACAAGCACAGAGCTAGTCCCCAATTTGGCGCTGAAGCGGTTAATCGTGGAATATTGCTCCGGTAATGGCATTCCGGTGGCTGATTCGGGTGGTAGAAAACGGGACATAACCCGGACAGTTCTTCCGGGTAGTCCAGTAGCTGAGGCAGCCATGAAAATGTTAGCCAATTTTCTCGTTGGCAGGCTCGTGGTTGGGACGGAGGAAGAGAAGAAAAAGGCTGCTTATGAGGTCCGTTTGCTCACTAAATCAAGCATTTTCAATAGGTCTTGTTTTTTGGATGCTGGGACAATCCCATATTTGTTGAATTTGCTCTCTTCAAAAGAGGCATTAGCCCAAGAGAATGCCATTGCAGCCCTTTTGAACATGTCAAAGCATTCAAAAGGCAAAACAATTGTAGTTGAAAATGGTGGTCTTGAGTTCATTCTTAAGGTCCTCAAAGAGGGGCTAAAGATGGAAGCTAGACAGCACGCCGCAGGTACCCTTTTTTACCTTGCTTCGGTGGAGGAGTACCGGATACTTATAGGGGAGATTCCGGAGGTTATTCCATCTCTAATGGAGCTCCTCCGGGATGGGACTGACCGTGGGAAGAAAAACGCATTGGTTGCGATTTTTGGGCTCCTTATGGACCCTAACAACCATTGGAGGGTCCTTGGAGCTGGATTAGTCCCATTGCTACTTAGTCTTTTGACGTCTTTCGAAAGGGAAGATCTTATAACGGATTCTCTCGCAGTTCTAGCAACCCTAGCACAGAAATCTGATGGGACATTTGCGATTTTAAGCACCGGAGCTCTGCATACCATCATGGGGACTCTAAGTTCCTCCACTTCAAGGGCAGGGAAGGAGTACTGTGTGTCATTGTTGCTGGCTTTGTGTGTCAATGGTGGGGCTGAAGTTGTTCAATTTTTAGTGAAGAACTCATCTCTCATGGGACCATTGTATTCCGTACTCACCGAAGGCACATCTCGTGCTAGTAAGAAGGCCAGTTCACTTATCAGAATTCTACATGAATTCCATGAAAGAAGCTCTTCTGGATTCATGGCTCATGCTCTTTCTCGAGAACAATTCGTTCACGTGTGGTAACCTCAATTTAGTTTTCTTGTATTGATTTGATTCTTTTGACCAAGCGTTTGCTTATGTAAGTATGCAAAGATGCTTGTTTACATTTTCGGTTTCGAGTCTTGACATTAGCTTGGTTTTTTGAAGAGCTAATTACTACACCAGCTTCTGTTTTTTTCAATGAAGCTTTGTACAAAATTATAGTTGTGTTATGATTCTTTGTTCTCATGCTAATAACGATATGATTGTATTATAATGTAAATGTCATCATTGATAAGTTTCAATAAGAATTTTATTTTTAATCAAGTTGAGCAATGACTTGTGTGTTTTTTTAAGCATATTCTCACATAAATAAACATCACTTGAGCGACTTTGCATCTGCTAGAGCTATTCACCAATTCAGCTACTGTTTTTTATAGTTGTTATTTTATTAAGCTTTGTACAATAATATGCTGCATAATGATTCGAATCTGTAATATGCTAATAAAATGATACGAAAATCGTGTTCATATGTTTCACTATAATCAAGAATTATTTTATAAAAAAGAAGCAACATTTCATGTAGTGCTAGGACTAGGACGTGTAGAATTCAGTGTTGTTGAAATGTCAAGAGCCTTCTCTAGTCTTGCAACCACTTGTTCCATTGATGGCCTTTGCTGCTTAGGCCCTGTGCATGACAAAGCTAACTTGAGGATGAATGCAAAAGCTTCGACCGAGTACTCCCCATTGAGCTTCGAGTCAGCAAATTCTGTTATATTCCCACCTCTTGTAAGGACTTTTGCCTGAAAAGCAATGATAAGTGGGAATCGTTAGTTGAAAACTTGAAATTAACTTCTAGATATATAAAACCCTAAAGTGATGAGAATTTTGTTTGTCACCATTTTATCGATAGGCATTGGTCTCTTCCGATCCAGATTAATAACCCCCTGACCCGATAGAAGTTGTAAAAGTACCATTCCAAAGCTGTAAACGTCGCCTGAGGCATTAACATGGCGGTTGTCTTGGTACTCAGGATCGACATAACCAAATGTTCCTCTTACTTCTGAGCTCACAAAGGACTGGCCCAAGTCCATAACTTTGGATAACCCAAAGTCTGACAGTTTCCCTTGAAAATTAGAGCAGAGAAGAATATTCGTTGGCTGCCAAAAGTTTAAGACAAAAAATGAAGAAGACTGAACAAAATATTGGAATCTTGGTTAGAAAATGGAGGAAAATGGAAAAGAAAAGGACAACAAGAGTGATGAATCTGCCTTAATGTCGCGGTGAACAATGCAGCCTTCGGGATATGTGTGGAGAAACCAGAGCCCTCTAGCACAATCTATTGCAATCTCAATTCTTTGGATCCAAGATAGATTTTTTTCTTTACCTGTTATTCATCAATTTTTCCCATTGAGGTCCATCGTCCTATGCGAAAGAACCGAACAATGCAAAACTTTATAAAATGGAGAGAGTAGCATATACCAAATAGCCATTCCGAGAGGTTCCCTTTGTGACACAGCTCGTAAACAAGAAAACACTCATCTTCTCCCTCGCAATGGCCTAGCAAAGCTACCAGGTTCGGATGTTTGACGTGTGAGAGGCTTGTAACTTCGCGGATGAATGTGTCCATGTGTCCATCATCGAGTATTTGCTTAACTGCAATGTCCTGACCATTTGACAGTATGCCTTTGTACACCTTTCCTGGTAAAATCGTAACATCACTGTCAAAATCCAACATAGGAAAAGCACAATTCCTCTGATTATGTTGCTTTGGCATGAGCTTCTACATATCAAATAGGCTTTATATATGTCGATATATCTAGAACATATGGTTTTACCATACATGGTTTGTGTTTTCAAATCAATCTAGAAGGTGTGTGAGATCTACATCCATGGCTTAGCGCCACCACCCAAAGCCTTTGAGGTTCAAAGCTCAAACTTTGATGTGCGCATTAGATGCATGGTGACAGTTCAAGCTGCACCATGGAGCTTGTAGATTTAGCAGAAACTATTCTCCCACTAAAGAAACCGAGAAAAATCCATTTTCTATATACATTCTATTTCTGAAATTCGAAAAATGTTCAGTATGTTTACTTTCGTTTTCGAGCACACAAGATTCCCCAATCCTGATTGACATCCACAACTTTGTATAACTAGCTGCTACCCTCTTTAGTCTTTTCTAAACATCACTGACGATACATCAATCTTTAATCTTGATTAAATTAGCTGCATACAAATACTTACCAGCTATTCCTTGGCCGATGAAGTTTGACATACTAAGATTGTTCGTAGCATTATAAATTTCCTTAATCGATATCTTAAGAGAGCTGGCTTCTTCAGGTGGTGAATCTTCCGATGCTGCCAACCAAAACACGAAAGCAAACAAGTCACAAATGTAATCAATTACGAATATATATGTAAACTAATATCGGTAAGATGTATACCATTTTCCTCCTTTTGCAGTTTGGCTTTTATTGATTTTCTGAACAAGATCCATGATGCAACAATCACTATTATTATAATCCCTCCAATACCTCCTATCAGAATCCATAAACCTGAAACCATCAAGAAAGTTGTCCAAAGTTTAAGTATAATAAACAAAACAAAAGACTAAGACATCAACATAATTAATCAAAACTAGTATGGGGGATGATGACTATTGTTGATTGGAATTACCTCTTCGGTTTTTCTGTTCCTTTTTTCCTGGATCAGCTGTCGAAGAGGCTAGATTGAAAATGATCGATCAAGGTTCATATAAAATCATGAAAAAAAAACGAAAGCAAAATTGAACTCGAAAGTGTTTAAATCTTACCACTTGGAAGGCTTTGCTCCCCAAGACATACATAAAGTGCCTTAACCCATGTATCATCATCAATCCTTTTGCTTGTGAATGTAATTAGCACTGCAAACCTACAAATGTCTGATTCAACCCTCATTTTGCTACTAGTTGATGAGGCACTCATTTCTTCCCACCTCCTCAAACAATCACTGCAACCCTTATCTGACTGATTATCTTTCCCCAAAACCTTGCAATCTTTGCCCAAACTTGTCAATCTATTTCCGAGGTTATTGACAACATCCGAAACAGAATAGTCAGAGCAGCCACCAGCTCCACTGATCAGCTTCTCCGCACCACAGCTCAAAACATCTGCTTCGTTACTCTTCATTGAAGCTAAACAGTCCTTTTGCTCCGTGGAATTCAGGAATATAAGTCCGGTTTGATTGGCATGGTGTGCCAACGCATAGAGATATCCATCAAAAGCTAATCCACAGCAGCTGTGGCTCAAAAACCCACCCCAATTGCCTTCTATGCAATTTGAGTCACTCCAAGATGAATAAAGCTGAATATCTGTGATGCAATCAGAAGTCTGAGAGATCACAAAGTTAGTTGTGATGAATATGGAGATGATGAATACAAAAAAGAAGGTCAATTTTTGATCCATTACTGCCTTGGTACTGTGAAAACTCTTCAGAAGAATGGTTGTTTACATGAGATATCTTGGTCGAGAGCAAAGAAAAGATAGGTTTACAGTAAAATTTCTATCATTGACATGAGCACAGAAAATAGGACAACCACTTTCTTCAAACATGTTTTTTCTTGAAAAAAGGCTCAAACAGAATCAAATGAACAATAGATTTTGTAACTTGGAATTCTTTGATTTTGGCACAAAAGTGAATCTAGAAAAGGAGATCATTGGATATATGGGTATTTGGGGTTGGACATTTCATTTATGTCAAGAATGAGTTGCTAAGAGGAGACGGTCTACTTTCTTCACAAATGCTTTTTCTTTTGAAAAAATGGCTCAAACAGAATCAAATGAACAATAGATTTTGTAACTTGGAATGATGCTTGGAATCATTCCCAATATCTATATACATATATATAAAGAATGTTTTTGATTTTGGCACAAAAGTAAACCTAGAAAAGGAGATCATTGGATACATGCGTATTTGGGGTAGGACATTTCATTCATATCAAGAATGAGTTGCTAAGAAGAGACAAGCTGTGATGAAGAATTGTATTCTAATTAAAGGGTGAATTCCTTTGAACTCTTTTGAAGTTTGGGCAAATTATACACAGTAGTAAATCGTTCAATGTTTATTACTTTAACCTCTTCTAAACCCGTTCATCGATAATCAAAATGCCCTTATAAGGGCATTAACATCAATAATGCCCTTATATTGTAGTAATAATATATTGCATTTTTTATCAGGAAAGAACAAAATTGTCATTTAATAAAATTTGGTCAATAGGCATGTCGAAAAAAAAATCGTTGAGCACATGCGTCAATTCTTAGGAAAGGTCAAAGTAATAAGCGTTAAACGATCTACCTACTTATAATTTGTCCAAATATTAAGGGTGTCAGTATAATTTATCCAAAATTTAATTTTTTAAAGGGGACTCCCAGTACACATCATTTATGAACTTGAGATAAATGTGAGGCAAATGGCTGTAAAGGGTCTGGAGTTTATTTTTTGTATTTAAATAATGATCATAGGGTGTTGGACAGAGTTATTTAGTTTTATTAATGTCAAATTTTGGCATATTTTTCATTATCAAATAAAGGGTTCTTGACTTTCTAAGAATAAACAATCACCAATAGACCATATAGATTTAAAGTATATTATATAATGTCTAAATGAAGAGAATAAACGACAATTGCCGGACAAGGAATAGTTAGGAATAAGAAAGGTGACGTTGATTTCTAGAATATTTGACTCTATGCTCCTGTGTCAAATTACAACCAAATAACAGCAAAAACAGAAACAATATTTACTATGATTTGTGCTTATTAGTTGGATTTTTGTTAGTGGAGGGAGATCAAAAAAATCTAGATAAGATGCCCCTCGGGGGCTTGGCACTGATGGTAAGAGTTCGGGGCTGGCATCTAATCGGCCAGTGTTCGACTCTTACTAAGTCTTTCAATTTTTCTAATTTATCCGGTGTATCTTTGGGGTAAGGTTCTGCACCCTTAAGTTTGTAATCTAGGGTGGATTACGAAGGAGCCCTGCCTAGGTGCGTTCTTGGTGCTAACTAAAATAAATAAATCTAGATATGATAGTTTTGTGCATCCATACGTGCCTTAGAGACTTCACCTTTATTGTCATCCACTATTGGTTCCACCCACATGGTCCCACAAGTGATTCAGTCGTATATAGGGAGAGTGCGGACGAATTCGAAATTGAGAGCATGAAAGTGACAAAATTATATTATAAATAGTAAAAATTTGAACGAGAGCAAGTGCGAAGCATAAAAGCGGAAGCGTGCTCGAAGTGTGAGAGTGACCTTTTAAGAAAGATTGTGTGATTTAGTTCACAATATTAAAACAATCCTTTTTTATTTTTAATTAGCAATTAAGCTTTGATGTATTGGTAATATAAACTTTTGAAGAAGATAAACTCAAGTTAAGGGTAGTTTTTATGCCAATGAATTTGATTCAATTTTGCGAGTATATTGAATGGACATGCTAATGATAGATATCTCGACACACCTAATATATACTCATATGCTAGTCACATTATATAAAATGTCAATGATTCATTGGATCGGCCTGCACCGCGTGTGTGCCTCCTAATCCCAAATTTAACAATCTTTTTGTGTATGGAGGAGGATTCTTTGAATCTCTGTTTCATTGTTTATTATGCTGCAGTTCGCCAAACTTACTAAATTGTAATTTAACATCATTAATTTTAGATTCAAAATAATTGTGTTAAAAACTCAAAATAATATTATGTCATTGTTCAACACAATAATTTCGAGTCTCGGATATAATTATGTTGAAACTTAAAACAATGGCATTGAAGATTTCGACACATTAAATCATACCTCAACACGATTATTTCGAGACTCGAACTAACTGTGTTGTATCTCAAAATAGAATCGATACTCAACACAGTTATTTTATTTCGAGATTTCAACGCAACTATTTCAAGACTCAAAATAATTGTCTTAAATCTCAAAATAATGGCGTTGAATTCTCTTTTTAAAGCACTAAATTATGGTTCAACACCATTAATTCGAGCTTGATATAATAATGTTGAAACATGTTTTAGTGTATTGAGTGCATCTACATCACCTAAAATGCTATGGCAGAGAATTTGAATATTTTTTGTGCATATGATATCCATTAGAATTATTTATCAAGAAAATAATCAAAAGAAATTAAAAGGCCTGGTTTTCAAAAACAATCATACTTACTTATGTACATTAGAGTAATGCTCTCAAGAGAGTTCCTTCTGAGAAGAGCCACGGCTCTTCATATTTAACTACTTAATTGATGTATGTTTAGACATTTATGAAAATTCAAATCAATGATTTAATATATCTTTGACTTCATTGATTAAATGGAAAGCTCAGGGTCTTGTGAGCATTACTCAATACCGTTCGTGAAGAAAGCTGCATAAAAGTTTCTCGGCCTGAGGCGGTGTTCCGATTGTGGTGAGCACTAGCGTGTCAGAACCGTTCTAAAGGGATGGTCCAGTTGCTTTTGCAACGAATGAGGTCCCATTTGAAACTACAAACGATGGATTCCAGTTTGGAGTTTGAGATTTGGGGTTTTGGGTTTTGGGCTTTTTAGTTTGGGTTTAGGGTTTCGGGTTTGTTGTTGTTGTTGCTATTGTGGTTATTATTGTTGTTGCTATTGTAGTTGTAAAATAAACCCCCAACATGTCATAAATAATGAATGTGATGCCAATGGGATAAATGAATAGTGCCGAGAAAAATTTTCGAGCACTTGACCCCCACCCAGGCCCACACGAACCGAACACGAAAGTAAATGAAAAAATAAAATGGAGAAAACAAAATTTAAAAATCCACTCTAATGATTTAATCTTCGAGGGTTTGAAAGCATGAGAAGCCAAACTAGTCTTTGAGCAGTTGCTAGTTGAACTTGTGAGTGATCTATCAAAACGAACTTTGAACAGACCCGGGTGTTTATGAGTGAACTTGACCTAAATCAGATTCGAAATGGGCCTGAGGTGGCCCACAATCTCTCTCACATGTTTCTGGAGTCCAATGTTGAATCTAGTTGTGGAGCTGGGCCTAGTTAGCTTGGAGTACAAGTTTGGGTAGTACTATTACCTTGTAAAGACTCTGGATTCGCTAGGCAGATCATAAACCCATATTCGCAATGAGTAGTGACCAAAAGGCCCAATACTAATCACAATATTACTAACATGAATGGCACGTTAGCCTAGTCAAACAACATAAAATACAAGAGTGCGTTTTGCTAAAGATTCTCCCAAACAAAAATTGGAAATCTAGTCCATATACAGCTAGCGTGTTTGTGTTCTTTGACAAGCCAACAAGCAAGCATTGAAAGTGGCTGGCGGGTCAACCATTCCAAAAATTGATATAAAATCTCTAATAGACTGCAAAGCGGCGGCGGCCGCGGTGGCGGCGACTGCAGAGGGTGGTGTTAGTGTCATGATTGGATTTAATCACGAACAGGTGTTTTTTAACAAAATTACATCCGAATGCTAAATTTGCATGTCTACCAGATTTTTATGATATATGGAATTTTGCTCTCCCAACGCTTGAATGAACATTAGAGTTAGGGTGCAGTTTGTCACTTTTTAATAGTATCGGGGTATTTATTTTTATTGAGGTTTAATGCAATTTAGTTGTTCTCTATATTCTTATTCAAAATTATTAAATCTACCAATTTCTTTTTCTACTTAAATTAATCAAAAATATTGAAATGTAAGATAAGGAGAAACATTTTCAGTGTGGACGCTTTTTAAATATTATTAGTGTGTACAAAAATAGACATTTTTTATGGAATAGATAATGGGTGTGCGGATATATCAAGTGGTTTAATATACCCAAATCAGAATGTACCATTCAAGTTTTTATTTTTATTTTTATTTTTTTTCCTCCATTCAAGTTGGTTAAGAACGAGAAATTAGAATATATAACTGTGATTGGAGAATAAAATATATATTATACACAATAATTTTAGAACATGGAACTAGTATGAAAAAAAAATGGCAAAGTCCTAGCTTAATTACTGAAAAAATAGCATGATAAACATTATGAGAAAAAAATTCTATCATCAGTTACAAAACAATGACATCTTCATCCGTATCAATTGCAATATCAACATGTTTAATAAAAATAAAATAAAAAGACACAGTTTTAATGTGTGCGCGCGCGCGCGTGCGTGCGTGCAATATCAACATGTTTAATAAAAATAAAATAAAATGACACAGTTTTAGTGTGTGTGTGTGCAATATCAACATGTTTAATAAAAATAAAATAAAAAGACACAGTTTTAGTGTGTGTGTGTGCGCGCGCGTGCGTGTGCGTGTGTGTGCGCACACAATAATTTTAAAACATAGAACTCGTATGAAAAAAATGACAAAGTCTTAGCTTAATTTCTGGGAAAAGAAAATAGCATGGTAAAAATTATAAAAATAAAAGTAAAAATTTATATTTCAGTACGTAGTTGTTGTTTACCCTTTTTTCAATATGTAAGAATTGCATTAGAGAAGTAGGCCTTTCAATTTATCCTTTATTTAATTTTTGTTTAGATTATGTTAGTAGGTCAAAGCTTAGGCACCCTACTTGTGACCCTCTAAATTTTACGAGAAACTCTTATCCAACTAAGTTATTTTCGTACAATTTCATTTACAAATTTATAAATTTTGAATCAACAAGCTTTGAAGACATTAACTTTTTAGGTAAATTTGTTTAACTACCAAATGTATTTTTTTTTTTCCCCTTAATTAAAAAACTTGCTTGTGTCAGAGTACATATATACGGAGTATAAAGAATAAAAGAATATGCAGAGTGTTTGATACTTTTTTTATATTTTTTCTTCTTCTTCCTCTGTGTTGAGTGTAGACAAGTAGCATTTGAATTTCAATCAAATGCGGTACATGTGCTTCTTTCGAAGTCGAAAAGTAAAGTCAAAACGACGACGTCACACCCAGATGTGCCATATCAATCGATTACGCTCTTTCGTCTGGCCCGTCACCTTTAACCACTAGCACAAAACCACGTCGGCCGTATCCTCCGGCCGCCAGGAACAGCCACACATTACACACACATATATATATACATATACTATATATAGAGAGAGAAAATCTCCGATGGGTACCGGCGGCGTCGCCACCGACTCGGGGGCCGTAGATCGAGACACCTCTCCCCTTCTGACCACAAACCCTTCCACCAATCCCAAAATCCCCAACGACTCCTTCCACTTGGCCTACTGTATCTACTTCACACTCGGCACCGGCTACCTCCTCCCATGGAACGCCTTCATCACCGCCGTCGATTACTTCTCCTACCTCTACCCCGACGCCTCCGTCGACCGCATCTTCGCCGTCGTCTACATGATCGTCGGCCTGATCTGCCTCCTCTTCATAGTCGCCTATTCAAACAAGTCCAACTCCTCGGTTCGGATCAATGTCGGTCTCGGCCTCTTCGTGGTGGCCCTCCTCGTCGTACCCGTCATGGACGTGACCTACATTAAGGGCCAGACTGGGCTGTACGCTGGGTTCTATGTCACGGTGGCTGCGGTGGCGCTTTCGGGTCTCGCCGACGCGCTGGTGCAGGGTGGGGTCATTGGGGCCGCTGGAGAGTTGCCGGAGAGGTATATGCAGGCCGTCGTGGCAGGGACTGCGGCTTCAGGTACTATTTTGGCTGAAAAATGTGGTGGGTTTGATTGGGGATTAGGGTTGTTGATTTTAGTGTTTTGAGAAATCTTGATTTTGTTAATTGTGTTGTTGTTTTGGTTAATTCAAATTTATATGGATGCAATTATCAGCTGTTGGACTTTAGGGAACACCCCAAAAAGGAAGTTTCCGGAAATTTTAAATTAAATCAAAACTAGCTGGAACTGTTTCTCCTTGCCCTTCCTTCGCTTCTTTCCCTTTTAGGGATTCCCAAATGTTTTGGGAAATTTTCTACTAGGTCCACAGCTACGTCAGTATATATACATGTATATTTGCTCTCTCTGTCTCTCTTAATTTCTTTCCCTCTCATGTTTGGTTGAATCCAGGATGATACAAAATGATTTAGATAACAATCAATTCTGGAATCAATTGGGACAACATCATGTATTATCATGTATGAGACTCTACTAAAAAAAAAAAAAACATTGTTTTTTTTTTTTTTGTTAAATACTCAGGCACACGCACAAATGCCAAGAATGGGGCTCGAACCCCTCGGAGGAGTGGTTAAACTGCGCATGTATAAACAAAGAAACTTTTGTGATTTTTGTGAAACACATAGTATTATGATGTACTTTTGTTCACTCGGGCTTACATCTCGCCACAGATTTCAGACTTTGGTCTTGCAAATTCTTAATAAGTGGGCTCACCATTTGTGATTCTGATTGAGGGTACATTTGGATACTTAGCTCCAGAGTATTGCATGCATGGAGTTGTAGATGAGAAATCCGATCAATACTTTACTTGGACATGATCCTTTGAGATGATTGAAACTTGTCATCACTCTTTGTCAAAGAAATTACCGTTTCACCACCAAAACCCTAGCCCTAAGACACTGTTATCCTTGATTACGATTGAATATGAGCTCAAATTTGATGTTGATCTCTTAAACTCTAGCCACATCCTGATCGATTTTTCTTCTCCATTCAATGGCTTTAACACAATCACCGATCTGGTCTAGATCAAGAGAACTTTGTTCCACACTTCGACCCTAGAAAGATGGATTTGGATCAAGTATGTGAGAGAGAGGAGACGAGAGAGAGATTATCCTTTTCCGTCTTTTGTAATTTTTTATTTTTTTTTTATGTCAAATGTGAGAACCTCATTTGCTCCAAAAGTGAAGGTTAGGGGTGTTTACCAAACTAGGACTTATATGCACTATATACATATAATGAGGGTGCTTTTTGCAGTTAAACCAAGAAAGAAAGAAGCTAATATGTTTATTTATTAATTTGAGTTGGATACTTAACAAATCTTAGTAATGAACACGAAGAGGCAAAATTAAAGATGCCTATTGCTTTATTGTCTATTTTTCTGTTAGGAAGTCTGTTGTTATTTGACAGTAGCTTTTCTACTTATTTATTTATTATTGGCTCTAGAGAGTAGAGATCCTGTCCTTAATAACAATCATTTGGTATTCACTGATTACTTGTGGCA
The DNA here is from genome assembly GCF_030987335.1 of Cornus florida. Taxonomy (NCBI): domain Eukaryota; kingdom Viridiplantae; phylum Streptophyta; class Magnoliopsida; order Cornales; family Cornaceae; genus Cornus; species Cornus florida. Next base: position 51,109,075 of record NW_026775572.1, read on the forward strand.
TGATATTTTGCAATTAAATCTGTATCTGTTGAAGTTATACCAGATATTTCATGGGCAAAGATATGATGTTTGGACACAGTAATTCTCAAAAATGTAGGCAAGGGGGGAGACATTTTTGTGTTCCATTGTAATTACAGTTTTTGAACTTGGTTTATTAGTATCTAAATTTATATGATTATGTGGAAGCACCATGTGGAGTGAAAGTATTGGAGTAAATAGTAATGTTAGTGAGGTAGGATCACTATAAGATGGCCAGATCATACTACATTTTTAAAAATGGGAAAGACTCAGACTCTACTATAATGTCTTGTTTTTTGGAAGGAAGGATGTAAGAAAGGAAAGGAGGAGGATGCTTTGATTGTTTCTTTGGAAGGGTAGGGAAGAGAGGGAGGGAGAAAGGATGGACAAGACATCCCTCTGGATAAACCTGCCAATGGATCAAATTTCAATCCAAAACCAATCCAATAAGTTGAAGTCTAGAATATAGATTGAACATTTAATCTAATAATCCATTAACGATCCGATTTCAATAATCTGTTCGCTAAACCGGATTTGGATTATGATCGATCCAATCCGATAATAATTCATTCCGACATAATATAATAAAATATGATAAAAATATATTATTTATAACCTATACGATTTACTATTTACATAGTATCAAAATGTTTTTAACATTATTTTTTCCTCTTCCCTTTTTGTCCCCTTTAAACAAAGAGTCAAATACCTAATTTTCTTATTTTCTTCGTTAAATTTTTATTTTTCTTCTCCAATTTTTTTTTCTATTTTCTTACTTTTATTTTTTTGACAAGAAAATACACCCTAACCTAGGAAGCACGGACATGCCAAAATGGGCGAAGAATCCGTGTCCGACGTCAGACACGCCCCGACAAGTGCCGGACACACCAAAAAACGCGTCTGGAATTTTTTTTTTTTAGAACACTCCGCAGACACAGTCTGACATGCCAGGGGTGTGTGTTCGACACGTGTATCCTATTTTCGGGGGTCTAAAAGATAATTTTTGAAAGAAAATTGGGTTAAAGTATAAATATGTGAAATTATTTAACAACTTTTACTCACTTATGTGGTCAGTACATAATAATTTTAAACTTGTAATTAAATGATACTAGTTATTATTCTAATGTCTTGTTTTTTATTTGGTTTTATAACTCTACAACATTGTTCTTTTATAGTTTATTAGTTATGACTTATGATTTATTTATTTTTTTCATTGTGAGGTTCATGAAAAATAGTAACACTCAATAATTTTTCAAGTACTACATCATATATATATATATATATATATATATATATATATATAGATATACTATTCGTTGTGTCCCCGCCGTGTCCGTTTCCTAATTTTTTTTGATTTGCCGTGTTGCCGTGTTCGTGCCGTTCGGTGTTGTATCCGTGTCCGTGCTTCTTAGACCCTAACAGATCGGATATCCGAAATGGATTCATTCATAAGTAAATCGTTTGGTTATCGAATTGGTAATAAAATAACCTTATCGGATTCGGATCAGATCAAGCCTAATTTTGGTATGAATCTAATTCATTTACAGGTTTACCTCTAAATCTATCCTTTTGCCGTCCCTCCAAAAATGGGCAGAAATGAGAGGGAAAGAAGGAAAAACTATTGCATAGATATGAAATAAAATTCCCTTTAATTACCTATAAATTAATTTGCTAAAATGCCATGGAGAGATAAATCGGTAAAATATGTTCAAGGTAATCTCTTTCCTCCCCTCCTACCAAATAGAGGAAGGGATCACCTCCTTTCCGTTGCATCCACACCAAACAAAATGATGGATGGGCAACTGCCTCCCCTCAGGGATGTCTCTTCCATCCTTCCTTGTATCTCTTCCCTCCGTTTTTCCATTCCTCCTACCAAACAAAGCACAAGTGTTCAAATCCTTGGTCAGAGCAGAAATGATGAACTAAGGTCAACATAGTAGGCAGATCACAATTCAGTTTTTCATCTTAATAATTATTAAGGAAGGGAACTCAATTATTTTGTTAACACCAACAAGCCAGTGGCCTAGCGGTACTAGGCTCCTATTTCCCAAAGGGAGGTCTGGGGTTTGAGCCTCGATGGAGGCATGTGTGTGTGAGTACCAACTAAGAAGAAGAAAAAAAAATTATTTTGTTAACTGTCTTAACCTGTTTTGTATATATTTGTTATGACAGTAAGTTTTGAACATGTCAAGATGGACAGGAAAAAGTATTTTGCACATATTATTCTGTCACCTCATACAAATAACTCATTTTAATCTATTATATTGTGGACTGCAGGAGTCCTTGTTTCATTTCTAAGGATCTTTACCAAAGCTGTATATTCACAAGACACTCAAGGACTGAGACAAAGTGCAAATCTTTATTTCATTGTCAGTATTGTCGTGATGATCATATGTACTGTTTTCTACAACGTGGCTCCTAGACTTCCAGTTATAAAGTACTATAACGAGTTGAAGATACAGGCTGTAAATGAGGAAAGAGAAGAGAAAGGTGTCCTGGCTGAGGCACTATGGAGATCGGCCCTGTGGGACATTGTGGGGAGGGTGAAGTGGTATGGGTTTGGGATCCTCATCATCTATGTCGTTACATTGTGTATATTTCCGGGTTATATTACAGAGGATGTGCATTCCCAGATTCTCAAGGATTGGTACCCAATTCTCCTAATTACCGGCTACAATGTGTTTGATCTGGTTGGCAAGTCTGTGACTGCACTCTATACCCTTGAGAATGCAAAGGTTGCAATTGGTGCTTCTTTCGCCAGGTTGCTGTTTTTGCCCCTCTTCTTAGGTTGCTTGCATGGTCCTAGCTTCTTTCGAACGGAGATTCCAGTGACAGTGTTGACATGCCTTTTGGGCCTTACCAACGGCTACTTGACCAGTGTGTTAATGATTTTGGCTCCCAAAATTGTGCAGCTACAACATGCAGAGAGTGCGGGAATTGTGATGGTTTTGTTCCTAGTTGTTGGCCTGGCAATTGGTTCAGTTATATCTTGGTTTTGGGTCATATGATCCATCTTTCAATTTGTTTGAAATCAACTCTTATTAGGACTCTTCTGTTCAATATTGTTTCTTTTCCACTGCAATGCTTACTGAAGAATGGGTGGTTGTAAGTGAACATATTCTTATGGTTCAATTACAACTTGAAGTGTACATTGATGGTTAAATACAACTTGATAATGTGCAATGGTGGCTATCATGTTTGAAGACTATTGTTGTTTTTCTGTTACTTTTTCATAATAAAATAAAATTGGGAGATACTCGAATGAAATGGATGGTTAAGAATACAAGCACTTCAGGGACATAGGAGCGTTTAATAAGATGTTTTTACATATAGTTGAACACAATTTATTTCTTAATTGTACTTAATAGCATGTTGCCCCTTCTTTTAGGATTGAGCTAAAATTTCTTATATTCTCACCTTATTTTTCATATCTTTTGCAGAGTTTGGATGTATAGTATGTCTGACATCTCTTGATACATGGATCCATTGTGCCTTTTCCTTCTTTCTTTCTTTCTTTCTTTTTATTTTTATTTATTTATTTATTTTTCATTAAGGAACACACTTGAAGAACAATTACTTTAGAAAACTTTACCTTTCCCTTTGTTCTTTCCTTTTTGTTTCTGTTACTTTTTTTCTTTTGTATTGATATGGTTGATCTTGCCTAGGTTTGTGAGTACATTTTGTCCCTTGGCTGAGCTACCCCTATGCTCCGATCGCTATTAAGGATGGAAATTTGGAAGAAAGCAAAGGTAGCAGGAATGAAAGAGGTGTCCTTAAGGAAAGAAATGGTGTATTTATCTCATGTTGTTTGGTTAAATAGAAAGGAAATGAACAAGGGAGGGAAAGGATTTAGTGTGATTTGACCATTATACCTTTTAAGCGAGAAGGATCCAGATGCTTCCCTCCTCTTTTCGCCCAACTTTTGGAAGGAAGGGCACAGGAGGCTTCCACCTCCCTCTGCTCCACCAAACAAAGGATTAATATGCATATTGACATGGAAAAATGGGTGATAAGGTTTGTGTAGCAGAAAGTTGAAGATGCTCTTTTTAGGAAATCTAAGAACTCCAGTCAGGTTGGTTTTGAAAAACCGATACTGAAATGCATTTTCAGTTGCCATCGAGGATGAAATTGTTATTATCTACGATTTTACTCCTGATAAGTATTTTTTGAAGTTTTCGAATCTTGAATCACTTGTACACCACCCTATTATTTTGCTCAAATTGCTATAAGGATTGGGAATAAAATGGAATTTAACCCTTGATGTGGAAGGGCATTTACTCTCAGCTTTAACTTCAGCTAGAACATCAACTACTAGTGGCAAGCCACTTCCATAAGATGTCCCCAAGTGACTATTGATGCATGTGATCAAGGTCTTGCTCTTGTTTCACAAAGAAGTCCTTGATTTTCTCGAAAGTAGAATGGGTTACAACTTGCACTGCACCAAATAGTTTTGCTATTGTTGGGAGTGCAGAGTGCGGTTGCTGCAGCTATCAGCAGAACCTCTACTTCAAATTTTTGCTGTTTATATTACGCGGAAGTATTTCGGATCATCCACTTTCCTCATGGATGTGTTCGTGCTGCCAAAAATCAGGACGAGATCCAATTGGGAGACTGGAAGTCCCTCAGGGAAGAGAGAACTGTGTGTCCTCCCAATATTAGGTGAATAATTGAATGCACTTTTCTGGTGAATCGCTTGAGAGCTATGTGCAGTTTGTGGTTTAATGGGGACTACTGCAGTTTCCTGTACTGTTGTTCTAAACTGCTTATATATATATTTATATATCTTGGCTATATGGATTGTGCTAGTATATATGTTTTAGTTAATTTGAATTCTTGTCGATGCATTTAGACTGTGCTATGCTGTGATGAGTTTATTCGGCATGATCTTTTTATGCAATCTATTATATGGGGCTATCATTCTCATTTTTCTATACTGGCGGGATCAGAACTGGATAAGGTTTATTTTCAATGAACTATGTGAACAGTGTAGGTAGAGTTCTGTTTGTTTATATTCTTTTAGATAATTCAAATATTCATTTGGTTGTTAAAATTAAAAATTAAAAATTAAAAAAGAAGAATAAGATGTTAGGTTTTAATGTTCAGTTGACATGTCACCATTTGCATTAATAAAAAGAATCACATTTTTTAAGAAAAATACTGTACCAATTAATCTATGCACTAAAATTCCTCTCCTCTATTCTACCAAAAGAAAGAATCATCTCCCCCTGAGGAGAGAGCAGTAATTGGGCCTATTCATGGGCTAGGTCCAGGCCTACCTATCTAGTTTTTGTTCTTGGGCCGTGCAAGCTCCAGCAAGCTTTTGGGCTATAGGCTCTTTTAGGATCCCCCTCCTATATTCAGATTTGACCTCCTTGGAAATTTATGATTAATGACCTTCATTTAAAGCCCTCTTTTGATAAGAGTTGATCATTGAATTAAGTATGGAAAATGATTTTTACACCAGAATTGTCCGACCTATTATTTTTAATTGATTATCTATTTAATAAATATGGGAGTGAAGTCCTCCATTTGCTTGTATTTTGCATAACTAACCAATCACAAACATTCGATTAGGTAATATACTAAAACTCCGTAGCGCGAGAAGCACTACTCATTAAGTATTGATTTATTTTTACATTCATAAACTTTGAGATCTTATTAATCTATTGGCTAGTACGGAGAGTTTGTCATTTTTTTGCAAAATAAATAATTGACCTTAAGGTCGAAACGTTTGAACAAATGTTAGATAAGTGATGCAAGACTCGGTTGAGTTACTCAAGTGTGTCTATTGAATGAGAGATTTTCGATTTAACAATTCATTGAAACTCTTCAGTTGCAAAAAAATATAAATAAAAACAAAACAAAATTGGATAAGATAAATCTTCCTTTTGTTTTGACAATTTTGTTTTAATCATTTTTTATTATTATTGTACATACCACATTTTTATTTCATCTCCTATTTCAGCTATTTTTCATTATTTGGGATTCATCAAGCCCGTGTGTAGATAAAATTAAGGAGTTTCAAAGACCCCACATCCAGCTCAAAGATGGAATTTTATCATCTCTTAACATTCCAAATAATTCTTACCGTTGGACTGTACATGAGTCCGAATTGGACTTAAATTATGATTTTTAGTACCTTAATTTTGATTAGGGCCAACGTTGGAGGTCATAATAATCCATCGTCAAAGCAAATCAAATTATTCAAAATATTAATTTGAATCATAACCCATCCAATTGCACAATTTGATTTCAAATTAAGTCGCCCAATTGAGACAAATTTTGGGAAAATCTTGAAAATAGGGCTTTTGGGCCCATGTTGTCCATTCTTAATTTGTCAAATCTTTGTCTTCCCATCACCAAACTCTCAAATTGGTACTTTCATGGTGAATTTCGGCTCATTTTACATATAAGCCCTCAAGTTTCCCTCTCGATCAAGTTACTTTCACCTTTGGTTCGAATTCGGTCCACCAGAGTAGTTAGATCGTGGGTACAAATTCTGTAACTATAAAATCTCCATCTTTCCATCATCAAATCATAAAATTGATTATTCCATCATGAAATCGAGGTCATTTTATGGAGAAGCTCTCAAAATCTCACTTCAATTGAGTTACTTTCACCATTGGATTGAAAAAGGAGCTACCACGCCGCTCAATCAAGACAAGTATTAAGGAGTTCAAGGGGAACACAAATTTTATGTTGCGTTTGATATGCAAGAATAGAATGGAATGCAAGTGGAAATGAAATGAGAATGGAAATGAAATAGAATGATCATTCTCATTTTATTGTTTAGTTGTAAAAATAAAATGTGCAGAAATGGAATGATAATAACCATTCTAATGTTTAGTTGAACCAATTTAAAATTTAGAATGGAATAAATTTCAAATTGAGTTCTCCAAAATATCCCTCTTAGTAACAAGTAAATTAAATTAACAAAATGACATTATTCTTAATTCTTTTTAAAATAAATGGTGGCAGTGGTGGTGACTATGGTGGTGGAGGTGAAAAATGGTAGTGGTGTTGGAAGGCGGCAATAGTGGTAATGGTGGAAGGCGGTGACGGCGGTGGTGGTGGTGGAAGGAGATAGCGGTGTGGGTAACGGTGTTGGAAGCCAATGAGGTGACGGCGGTGGTGGTGGTAGAAGGAGATAGTGGTGTGGGTAACGGTGTTGGAAGCCAATGAGGTGACTGTGGTGGTGGTGGTAGTGGATGGTGGAAGGCGGTGACGGTGGTGGAAGGCAATTACAACTGTGGTGGTGAAAGGTGATAGTAGTGGTGGAAGGCAGTTGCGGTAGTGGTGGTGAAAGGCGATAGCAGTGGTGGAAGGCAGTGGTGGTGGTGGTAGTGGAAGGCAATAATGGTGGCTATGGTGATGGAAGACGGTGGCGGTGGCAGTGGTGAAAGGCAGTGGCGGCAGTAGTGGTGAAGGTGGTAACGGTGGTGGTGGTAGTGGAAGACGGTGGCGGCAGAAGGCAATGGCGGTGGAAAGCGGTGGCAGTGGTGAAAGGCAGTGATGGTGATGGTTATGAGAGGTGGTAGTGGAGGTGAAAGGCGGTGGCGGTGGCGGTGGTGGTGGTGGTAAAAGGTGGTGGCTATTGTGAAAGGCGATGGCAGTGGTGGAAGGTGGTAGCAGTGTTAAAAGACGGCTGTGGTGGTGGAAAGCGGTAGGTGGTGGGCAGTGGTGAAAGTCGATGGCGGTGGTGGTTGTGGAAGGCGGTGGTAGTGGTGGAAGTCGGTGGTGGTAGTGGTGAAAGCCAGAGATGGTTGTGGTAGAAGGTAGTGGTGGTTTTTGGACTTGGAACATGAGCGCTTTTTGAGAAGTTGATTTTTAAAAAAATTTACTTGGGAATGGATGGTCATTCCATAGTTTTAGTTGTGGAATGGATTTTCATTCCAATGGAATGACTATTCCTACTTTAAATTGCATTCCAAACAAATGAATGGTTGGAATGGGCATTCCATTCCATTCCATTCCTGCACACCAAACGCAGCATTTGTGATTTTATCTGACTATAACTTGATTTATTTGATCTCTAATTGGTTGTAAACCTCTATAAATACCTCCTCCTATACATAAATAAGGAAAGACACCTAAGAGCCTCATTTTAACAATTTGAAATATTCATAAACCCTCCAAACCTCCACAACTCCAATCTAATCTTTCTAAACTCTAAAACCAGTTTTCTCTTCTTCTAAGATTAGTTTGTGTAACGACCCACTCCACCATATGGTATGATATTGTCCGCTTTGGGCCTGAGCCCGCACGGTTTTGCTCTTGGGCTTCACCCCAAAAGGCCTCATACCAATTGGAGATAATGCACTTACATATAAGCACTTCACCTTTCCTCTACCCAGGCGATGCGGGACTTGTGCACCCGTAGCTCGCCAGTGTGGTAGCCTGACAGTGTCTCTTGCACCCGCCCACGGCACACCCGCCCACAAGGTCATCACAATCCACCCCCCTTGGAGGCCCGACGTCCCCGTTAGCACACTTTTGGCTGGGTCAGGCTCTGATACCATTTGTAACGACCCACTCCACCACATGGTATGATATTGTCCGCTTTAGGCCTGAGCCCGCACGGTTTTGCTCTTGGGCTTCACCCCAAAAGGCCTCATACCAATTGGAGATGACACACTTACATATAAGCACTTCACATTTCCTCTACCCAGGCGATGCGGGACTTGTGCACCCGTAACTCGCCAATGTGGTAGCCTGACAGTGTCTCTTGCACCCGCCCACGGCACACTCGCCCACAAGGTCATCACAATGCACCCCCCTTGGAGGCCCGACGTCCCCGTTGACACACTTCCGGCTGGGTCAGGCTCTGATACCATTTGTAACGACCCGCTCCACCACATGGTATGATATTGTCCGCTTTGGGCCTGAGCCCGCACGGTTTTGCTCTTGGGCTTCACCCAAAAAGGCCTCATACCAATTGGAGATGATGCACTTACATATAAGCACTTCACCTTTCCTCTACTCAGGCGATGTGGGACTTGTGCACCCGTAGTTCGCCAGTGTGGTAGCCTGACAGTGTCCCTTGCACCCGCCCATGGCACACCCGCCCACAAAGTCATCACAATCCACCCCCCTTGGAGGCCCGACGTCCCCGTTGGCACACTTCCGGCTGGGTCAGGCTCTGATACCATTTGTAACGACCCACTCTACCACATGGTATGATATTGTCCGCTTTGGGCCTGAGCCCGCACGGTTTTGCTCTTGGGTTTCACCCCAAAAAGCCTCATACCAATTGGAGATGACACACTTCCATATAAGCACTTCACCTTTCCTCTACCCAGGCAATGTGGGACTTGTGCACCCGTAGCTCGCCAGTGTGGTAGCCTGACAGTGTCTCTTGCACCCGCCCACGGCACACCCGCCCACAAGGTCATCACAGTTTACGATCCTTAATTACAAATCGAAGAAAAAGACTACCTTTTTTGCAGAAGAAACATCTAATACTTGAAGGTTCAAATAATTTTGAGTGAAGGAAAACTTTTAGTCAAAATCCCAAGGTGGAACTTTTAAACATTCTTTTTCTCTTCATTATCCCTTTTATATGCATTTATTGAATTTTTCTTTTCTTTTTCTTTTTTGTTTTTTTACTTTTTGCATGCATCTCTCTCAACTTCTACTTGTTATATATATATATATTATTGCATTTTTTGGCTCATGTTTGTATTCAGGCATCCTTACTTTCCAATCTCTCCGCAATAGACAGCATGTCAATAATGTCACACCGGTGTTATTGCAAGAGACCATGTCATGTGTAGAAATAGAAAAGGGGGTAAACACCACCCCTAGGCAACAAAATTTTAAACCCTAGAATCCCTAAAACTTTTTACCCTCAAAAATATTATTTGTGTGTACCTTCATGCATGAATAATCTGATTTGTGTTGTTAAATTAATTAACTTAGTATGTTAAAAAAATCATAAAATAAGAAGAAACCTGCCAAAATTTTGTTAAAATTAGTATAAACTTAATCATAGGTTAAAACTATTACTTTAACAAATTTGGTTAAAAAAAAAACGTGGTTTATGGTTAATTAGACTATAGGATCATCCACTTTTAAGACCCACATGTTTGCATTAGTGTTAAGACACTGCCGGGACTCTGCCAAAATTCTAACAAAATTAAAAAATTAATTTTGTATAATTTTTAAAATCATGTTTTTTCAAAAGATGTTCATGGTTATTCAAAATAAAATATCAATTATGAAGTTTTAGATTTAATTCTTATGAGAACCCATAAATTTATTTTTAAATCATAATTTTGCCGAAAAAACCATCAAATTTGTAAAATTTGTGATTTTTTAAATTGTTTGCACATAAAATAACACCTAACACAGACCAAGGCCTGTCGAGCGAGATGTTGTGACCAAGGGATAAAAAAGACTCAAGACCGAGCCTGCATTTCAACTTCGGAAGACCAGAGTACATTCGTTCTTCGAGACTTTGCCCAGAATGACCCTATTAGCTGTAATTGATCAAACCTGGAAAGACGAGCCAACACAATGTTTTAGCCTTGTTCATTCCAGCACGTGCTATAACAAACTCCTAATATTTTCTGGGAGTACTCAAATATCCCCAAACAAAAAGTAGCCACATGGAAGCGACGCGTAGTGCCCTACTCTAAAGAGTACAGAACAGTCTAATCTAAAGCCCGGACACATGTCAACTTCAAGCTAGATGCTGCTGAGAAGTTATCTCTCCTGTCCACGTCCAAAGTGATCCAAAGGCTGAATGACCACATCCTCGGCTATAAATGAAAACCACTTGTAACTGGAATAAGGGTCCAGTATTACACACAACATACTCTAGAATGTTTAACATACTTTGTGGCTCATCCACGCCCTTTTTTTAGTGGCAATGCCCATTAGCCCGGGGTTTTTACCTCAAACTTGTTGTGCCAGCCGCTCACTCTTAGGACATGCAGATTCTGGGACCTCGCTTAACGAGGCCCATGTTTTCCCCCTATGGTGAGCCGTTGATGTATTAGTATTTATAGGAATTCGTCGAAGTTTTCTTTCTAACGAAAATGGAATCAGATTGTAGCTATAACCAGACTCATATAAGCCGCTAAGTGATCAAAATGTGAGGTTAATTTTCCATCATTTCTTATTTCAAACCACTAACGTTGTGTGCTTTATTTGGGCTATGAGTGTTGAGGAGTGCTACCTTTTCCTTACTAAATCGCACCTGACTCTCATTCTAAAAGTAAAACCCAGGTTCACACTAAGGCCTAGGTTGGACTATTCCCTACTTAGTCCCCCTGAACCTCGCTCTGAAATGTAAGACCAGGCTTCACACTGCGTCCACAATATGGAGTCGTGCCCAGACTCGTCGTTCCCAAACCAGCGTCGACCCCTTGGTCAGTTTTCCTAAGATGTTGATGTATTAATTTTTTTCCACCCCAAAACAGTCAGTCTACCATAAAGAAAACACTGATTACAACTGGACCACATGCCATGGTTGCTAGGGGCCGCGAAGGACCTTTGAGAGGCTTATTTCTTGCTCTTCGCATTTTCCTCGAAGTCAAATAACGAAATACGCATCACACTCACTTCTACAGCAAACCGTGATCAAGTAATCGGCCATTTCCTTTCGCCCGGAGGAGGCCAAGGTTAAGGCCGCCGCCACAGGAATATTTGATTGACCCCAACAATCACATTCCCGACCAAATTGGGAAGGAAGCCAGCAGGTGTACCACGAGGTGGACCGCTCTTTAGAACAGCGGTCCTGGCACACCCTTGAACAATATCGAGTACATCGTCGCCCTAGTGTGCCCCGAAAAGCCCTAAACATCTTTTGGTAATGCCCTGTGGAACTATAAAAAATACTATATATTAGTCCTAAAGGGACATAATAACTACCTAGTTCCCTATAAAAACAAAACGATACAAGTGTATATATATATATATATATATATATATAAAGCATTTCCGTTCTATACTTATATACATTTTTTTTTATATTTAACCCTTTTAGAGACGATAGTATTTACATTTTCAATCATTTATTGCTTTCTTTTCTTTACTATATCTACTTTTTTGTCATTTTTTTTTTTATTGTTTTTACTTTTTTGCATTAAAAAAATAAAAAAGTAGTTCTTTGGTGGATTCTCGTCGTGACTCGCTCATAGGAAACACTACAAAAAAGTTCAAGCCATTGCTCAAGATATGGATGACTTTGAAGACGACCGTGAAATGGTTTATAGCCCACAAGGCCATGGCCAAGAAGCGGAGGGCCAAAATATGGTTGTACAATGAAATGAGCTATATGGTATTTTCAACGACGCTTTTTCGAAAGTGGAAGGGATGATGGTTACCAGTTTCAATCATTCACTAAATCCCTTGATCAATGAATAACATCGAACGAATGCTTGATTTGACCATATGCTTGAAATAAATAATTAATGCCAGTGTAATGACCTGGTTATTTCCTTCCTTTCATTTTTCTCAAATTTTACGGATAAATTTTTTTCGTTGAATTTTCTTTTCCGAGTTCGGTTTCTCGTCACTTGGTGTCGTCTCGAGTGCTCGAAAATGGTTTCTGAGACTCTTTCCTATAGAATGATAACTTCCTTAAAGGACTGCGTCATTTCCACATTTTTAATTTTTTGACACTTATTTTATGTATATGATACGAGGTCAAGGGTCAAACTTCATTTGAAATCCATGTATATTCATAAATGTAGAATTTTGCCATTAATGAGAAAAGTATGAAAACTAGGGTTTTAACATGTCATTTTTGTACCGGAGTGTGCATTGTGTATGAATATTGTTCTTTGGCATTTATTTACTATGTATGAGGTTTGGCAAAGGGCCGAACGCCATTTCGTTTTCATTTTTATGCCATGGTGTTATATTTCACCTTTTTAGGCAATTTTTTGAAAAATTGAGGTTGGAGAGGTCATATTTTGCATTGGGAGTATTTTGAAGGTGTGAGCCATTGGGATGCGTCTTAAATATCTTTTTACATTTGCGTGCATATCCACATCTCACAAAAACCATAAATTTCAGTTTTGGAACTTTCATACGGTGATTTGTGAATTTTTATGCAAAATTTATGCATTTGGTTTGATTCAAGTTTCTCACTTGGTTTAACATGTTATAAATGTTTAATTGTGACTTTGGCATGTTTTAAAACTTATTTCGGGACATATGGAATGCATGTAGAGCTTTAGGTGTGGATTGAGTATCATTTCCACACTTGACCGCAGCAGATTTTGCTGCTGTCTGTTGCGTCGGTCGGCTTATAAGAGCCATCAGCCGACTGATAGCTTTCGTAGGCATTTTCCAGTGAGTTTGCATGCTTAACAGGTCATTTCGGCTGACTGATGATGCACTTTCGGCCAACTGATCCTTGTCGTCGGTCGGCTGATCCTCCCTGAAGCTTGATTTCTTTCAGTTTCTTGGACAACTTTCTTGAGCTAACTTCAGAGGGTCATATCTCACTCGTTTTAAATCCAAATTAGGTCATTCTTAAGCCTAACTTCAAGAGCTTGAAGTTAGCTTTCCAATTGTACTAGCCACATACAAAAAATCCAACTATAGTGAGAGTTATGACAGTTTTAGTGAAATAGGGTCGTGGTATCTCTTAATCGGAGGATGCCTCTTTGTTCTATTTTTATATCTTTTTCGTCCGGACTACGAATCAGGCGATTCTTGAGTCTAAATTTGTTTTTTTTTTTTTTTTTGTTGTCTTTCCAATGGTGTGCATGCTGGCACCCATTTCTGGGTAAAATGACCACTTTACCCTTGGTCTATTTCTTGTAGGGTTTTGGAACCCTTGTTTCTTTCTTGCTTCCGTTGAGCCTCGGGACTCCTCAAAAAGCCACTTTTGTGTATTAGGGGTGATGTACATCTCTAGAGGCCATGTTTCTATTTTGCTTTCGGATTTTGGATCCGTTTCAGGTCATCACAGGACACACTAGGTTTGTAAAAAATCCAGGGTCGTCACAGCCAGGCCCAATGATCGGCTTATAATATAAAAAATGTGAACTTTATGCTTGGGGGACAAGATCGAGACGCCAAGGATAATGTTCGCCCAAATGGTGTTGCGCAACCAACAGAAAATGCGGCTCAAATCCCCAATTAATATAATAAAATCCCCATAAATGGGGCTAACCGCTATAATGGTAAAATTATTCTAAAAAAATTCTACAATAAATCTGAAACAAACCTTAGGAGAGTAAGGAACACTTTAAAAGTGGCTTATGGAAACCTATATATGTTAGTGGCAAACATATCATTTATGAGACATAATAATACTTAATAAGTTAATGGCAAGCTTATTAATCTCAAAAGAATTCCAATAATAAATCTTAAAGAACTTATAAGAATTCTTAAAAATAATTCTAAATGATTAGAGCTTTCATTGAAGGAAAATAAATTAAGATGCCCCTATGATCTTTGAAATCAATAGGAAATCCAATATTAGTATTTCAAATTACTTGGGTACACATTGTGATACCCCCGGATTTCCGGATGCGGGTCGGCCAGGCCCACGCCCGACTACCCGAGAATATCAAACAAATTAGCAATAAACGAACACAGAATACAGTTAAGGAAACAGGAATAAATAATAATTTGCTGAAAAGAAACTAGAATGATAAACCAAATACTGAAACCTCATAATAAAATTAAATTAATAAAGAATTATTCTGATACATCCAAATTCTCCATTTCTAATACAACTCGGGAATCCATCTGGTGGACCCCTAATCAAAAGCCAATACTAGAAAGCGAACAACTAAAAAGAAGTCCACTGCTAAACCATGAAGAACCTCCTACATCGTCGGTAGAATGAGTAGACGTCTCTACTCAGCACGAACAAGCTCTAAGACCTGGAACCGTCCGTTACCTGAAAAAGAATAGTGGGTCAGGCCCACTAACAAGTTCTATCCTAACTACAATCCAAACAGAGACCCGATACGCAGATACATCCTAGACATCTCAATCATATCTATATAGTCCGTAATAGATAAATATATATCCACACTACAGGACTCTCACTAACTATGCTGAGGGTCTCAACCTGAATAAAAGGTAACATGCAATACGCACCTGAGTGGGCATGACTACCTAAGCCTAACAGGGTATACCTCAACCAACATAGCTAGCTACGCATCCTACTGCATATACGCACCCTAACCGTCGACTATGAGACTCAAGCTCAAATCGCGGTACCATAATTTATATATATAAACTCCCATCCAAACCAATGTAGTGCCACTCAACTGATTCATTGCCATGACACGACATAAAATTAGGATTTAAATGTTTTAGTTAAAACCCTATTCATCCTAACGCAGAAATATAAACAACCATCCAGCATGTCGTTCAACTGTTTTAGTTGACAGGACATGAAACCATGTAAGATTTAACTGTTTTTAGTTAATCCATTCCGTATGTATGAATGGGTAGGAATTAGCGTTGTGACCTAATCCATCCCTCCGTATGCCACCGTCCCATACCGGTGCATATATGCAAATGATCCATAAATGATGCAACATTATAAGCAGTACATCAAATAAAGTCCACATTATCCATATTGTTGATAAACATAGAATTTAAACAAGTTATCAACCACAAATCTAGAATCCATCCATGTAATCAAACGAGACAAAGTTTACTAATTCGTCAAGTTAAATTCCAGCATTCATCCATGTAATTGACAGAAAATATATATTTAATTCTTCAATTAATTCCAGGCCAACATCCAATTAGATTGACAGAACCTAAGTACTAGTTCAGCAATTTAAGTCCAAACCCTAATCCAAGTAATTGCAGTGAAATGCTTAATGTTACCGCAATTAAGATTACAAGCTTAAGTCCATGCGTTCCAGAAAAGTATTTAGTATTTCAACAATTAACATCCAGGATATGCCTAGATCAAACTTGTTAATTAAATGATCCTAGCATGCCACCCCAACAAGATTTATAAATATATACGTATTCCGTTAAATTGCTAAAACTAATTTAGGCAATTAAACCCCCTTCATCCGTTAGCAGCCTACACCGTTGTATACTTCTCTACGGTTAAATCCATGAGCACAAGGACACTAATTATGAATATTAGGCTCTAAAACAACCCATTATAATGTTTGGAGTCTACACTACAATCCGTTAAATTTTTAAAACAAGATTTAGCAAATTAGTCCTTCCTATTCGTTTGCAGCGTGCAAAGTTGCTTATTTTTACACTGTTTATTCTAATTGCTCTATAAACCAAATTTCCCAATTAGAGAGTTTAAAACCCCTTGAAATTACTCTTAAAAATTTTATTTCAGTCCTTGCGACAATTTAAAGTTCCAAACAGTGCCCAAACCATCAGATTTCACGCATAAAGGGGAGCCTGCTCTTAAACTAGTTGAGCAGGCTCCAAAAAAAGATGGAGCAGGCTCCAAAAAAAGATGGAGCAGGCTCCAATATTTATTGGAGCTGGCTCTAGAAGGGTGGAGCCTGCTCCACTTTCCCTAGAGGCGGCTCCACTCTTGGGGGGAGCCGGCTCCCTCTTCCATAGAGCCGGCTCTCTCCTTCTCTGAGAACCGTCTGCGTTTCTGCCACTTCTACGGCCTTCTGCACCGTCTCCGGCCGCTTCCACCTCCTCTGTTCTTTATTAAAACTGAACCTAAGGGTCTAAATTTCATCTTACATCATTCCAGTTATTTATTTAAAACAGTTTGCATTCAAAAGAAACATATAAACTATTACCGATTCAAACATGCTTACAAATCAACCACTGACCCAAACTTTCCAGAACAATTTCAGTTTAATTTCAACACATATAACTACTTAATTTAACCTATATAAAGCATGTAAGATCCATTTAATATCCAATTAAAATCCTAGAGATATCTAGGATGCACAGAACACAGGCCAACGGGAGAGAGAAATGAGAGGACTTGCCTTTACAGTTTTGGATTCAAAACTCTGTTGCCGTCGTTCTAAGTTTTTCCGGTGATCCCATTCACTGTTAAATCTCCTATTGCTCCATCTTCCCCTCTCCTACGTCCGTCCTGTAAGCCACGGCCAAACCCTCACCAAAGTAGCTCTATTTGTTTCTCACGACCCCTCTCTGTTGTTCTCTCAATACTCTGAACGTAAATAAGGTCTGTGATTGCTAAAACCCTAAGGTGACATACTGCTCTCTATATATATAGACTTAATTAAAACCCTATTCCCTGTAGGATTAAAAACAAAGCCCTAATCTAAATACTAGTCAGCCCATAAACAGAGCCTACGTTTAAAATCTATGTCGGCTACACTTAGGTGACGTCTAACAACTCACTTAACTTAATTACAATAATTTAAACCCAATAATGAAATTAACGCAACCAATACCAATAATCACCAATAAATCCATTCAGTCAAATAATAATATCATTAACGCAAATAATTCAAATAATTACAAATAGGTCCAACAATTCAAATAATAAAATAAAAATCCAATTAATTTAAATATCACAATTACCAATTAAACCAAGGAAAAATAAAACAACTAACAAATCAATTTAATGTATAACCATTTAAATTCACCCAACACTTAATTTAATTCAGAAAAGCCTAACCACATAAATACCAAAAACAAATAAAATAAATAATGAAAACAATAAAAGAAATATTAAAATTCCAATTATAACCCTTTTAAAACTAGGGGTCTTACACACATGCTATAAACTAAATGATTAAAGACATCCTAAGTTGCATAGGTTCCCATCTAAGTATTTCATTTGAATAGGAAAGCTTGTTTAAGTTATCAAGAATTTATGCATTTTGCATATGACTTAGTTGAGACGTCTCCCTCAATAAAAGACTCCAAAATCTATCTCATTAACTATAACAATTTATTAGTTTAAAGGGATAATTACACCTACAGACTTCCTATATAATAGTGACCTCCCCTGTCATACAATCTGACACTTTTGTCTACTAGTGTCTTGCTCAATATTTACTTAAAACCTAGAATGCCCTTACAAACTCGAAAATGTTATTTTGTTTATAAAAAAATATATATATATTTTATAATAGGTATAATTATCATTTAACACCTTCATGTCAGAGTCAACACTAACATGGGATATAAGTGTTATATTTGAAACTGCAGGGGAGTCTCTGTTATTTAGGCAATCTATAGGGAAAGTAAGACTAATTATCTCTAGTTTAAATAATAAATTTGAAACATAATTTCAAAAGTTTTAACAAACTTAATCAAATCTTCTTACACTTAGAGAATTTTATTTATGAAATATCAAGGAGGTATCAATATAATTATTATATACATGATATATGATCACTCAAGGTTGAAATATGTAAATTCAAACTGTATGGTTTATTTGTGTAACTATATTATAAACAATTGGTCTCAATTAAGACTTAAGCTTTTGATTATCAAGGCTATAGAAAGAAGTATTGTTTATTCAAGCAAATGTCAATAATTTTATATTTGAATCAACAACTCATGCAAGGATTTCTCAAACTTTTTTTTTCAATTTAATCAATCTTAGAACCTTTAAATTCTATAATTTATCTAGAAAATCAATAAGTGAAACAAGGATCTAAAGGGGAGGTCCTTGTTATTCAGGCAATCTACAGCGAAGGTAAGTGCAATTATCCCTAATTTAACTTATGAATCTAAAACCTAATTTCAAAAGTATTAACAACATTAATTAAATCTTCTTGCACTTGGAGAATTGGAATGGTAAGGATGTTATTTACGAAATATCAAAGAGGTATCAACATAGCTATCATATACATGATATAGAACTATGTGGTTTGTCTATGTGATTACATCATGAACAATTGGTCTCAATTAAGAATTAAGCTTTTGATTATCAAGGCTATAGAAAGGAGTGTTGTTTGTTAAGAGGTTTATTAGCCCTTCATACCATCTAATCAACCTAGTTAAACAAAACCCTCAACCTTTTAAACCCACTCATTCTCTAACTAAACCTAAATCTCTCAATTTCTCCGCAAATACCCCACTAAAACTCTCTCTCTAAACCTCAATGGAATAATCAAGCTCTTCAAACAACCCAATAGAAACTCCTTCTATTGAGGATATCCAGAAATAACATAATGAACTTTCAGCCGGAGTAAAGCAAGCTCTTGATGAAATCTTAGCCGAAATTATGGAACTAAAGGGTCATCTTTCAAACTTAGCAGGTAGGGTTAGCGAACTATAGAATCCTTTTCCAGATGATCCAACTGATGAGTCTTCCTCTCCTCTCTCCTCATTAGGGTCCACCTCTAACTCGGAGTAAAACATATACATTAAATACTGATTGTGTAGTTCATGTTCCTTTTTGTTGTTTTGTTAATGTATTTTACTTCCTTTCGCTTTTCTCTTGTAAAAATCAAAGACATTAATGAATTGCAAGTTTAGTAGAAAACGTCTTCTGTTCTTCTTATCCTTTCTGAACTCCTTTAATGATCTCAAATTTAAAAATTAATTTTTTTAATCTAGCATAAAAGAGTTTCAACTGATTTAAAACCTAGTTTATGTATTTCTTACCTTAGAAACTCAAACTAAAATGAAAATCAATCCCACATAATGCATTTATGAATGATTATCAATTTCTTTCTTTTTCTTTTTTAACTTGTTATATTTATTTTTGTAATATATCATCTTCTTTTTAGAATTTGTGAATGAAAATTGTTTCATCAGTCATCAACAGATGCCTTGGACTGAACATGTGTGATCACTGATTGGTTGTGGGATGAAAATATGCAACTCAAAACTAATAGACGTAACCTATTCAATGTGAACCATTGCAACCTATTGCAGTGGTTGTGTCCAGTGATGAAGAGACACACATAGATGATTGTGTCCAGTGATGAAGAAACACATATAAATGGTTGTGTCCAGTGATAAAGAGACACACCCAATCCGAAATAGCACTTCTATTTCTATAAATATCACATTGGGCTGTCATTTACAATTAGTTCAATTCTCTTATTTCTTCTCTCCCTCCCTAGACTCGAACCCACTTACCCAAGTAGGTTCAAGTCACAAGTTAAGTGGTCTGAGCCATTTAGATCATAATATAATTTCATCGAGCCATTTTAAATTTGGTTCGAGTCACACCAATTTCGTCATTTTTATAATATAGATGTATTTTTTGAGTCAGAGAAAGTATTGCACAGAGGAGGTTCCCCGTATCCATGAGTTTGTAGTGTTGCTACTAATGGATGTAAACCGTTATATCTTAGGAGACAAGCGCCATAGAGTCCGTCAGCACTATGCGGGTCATAAATTATCTTAAGGACATAGTATGCAATACTAGCATCGGTCCAGATTCTTTATTTATTATTATTGTTTTATTACATTATTTGCATGTTTAATTAAATATTGAGTTGCATATTTAATTAATTATTTCTTAGCGTATTATTAATTATCTCATGACATATTAGTATAAGTGTTTGTTATATCTTAAATGTCATATAAAGCATATAATTTTCAACAATCTTAAGACAATTTATCTCTTGCATATATTTTATTACATGCTTCTATTTAAGACATAAACAAGTAGAGATTATACTAATAATTGAGATATAATAAAATAATATTATATACATTATTATATGATAATATGCTAAATATTGATGTGTTTAATATTAAGTGAAATTGAAGCATGTTATATAAGTATATTATTGAATTTTTTATATAATTCAATATTGGTTGAATTATTTTAATTTTGTAATATGATTTAATGTAATACATTATATTATCTTAAAAAGGTATTTTGTTACTTTTATCAATGATTGCACAAGATAATGTTATGTATATTTGCTACAAAGTAAAGATGAAACATTAGAAATGTTTAAAGATTACAAAAATGAGGTTAAGAATTAACTTGGCAAAAAGATCAAAGTGTTAAGAAATGATAGAGTTCATAAATACGAAGCACCATTTGCTGATATTTGTTCAGAACATGATATCATTCTCGAAGAAATGATGAATGTTATGTTGATAAGCTTTAGTTTAACTCAGAATTTATGAGAGGGGGGGGGGGGGGAGGGAGTTTTACTTTTCGCAAATTATTTTTCTCAATAAATTACCTCAAAAGAAAATAAATGTGACACCATATGAATTATAGAAAGGTCGAAAACCTTTATATAAATTCTTAAAAGTATGGAGGTGTCTAGCTAAGGTTGCAGTTCCTACTCCTAAGAAAGTTAAAAGTAGGATCTAAAATGTGACAACCTTATGGGTAAGTGTGTCGTAGGTAAGTACAAGAGGCACTGACAGGTTACTACACTGAGCGAGCTACAGGTGCATAGTCCCACATTGCTTAGGTAAGGGAAAGGTGAAATGCTTTTATTTGGTAGTGTTATCTTCAATTGGTATCAGGTCTTTTGGGGATAAAACCCAAAAACAAAACCGTGTGGGCTCAAGCCCAAAATGGATGATATCATACCATGTGGTGGAAGGATCTTTATATAAAACCTTTGATGATAGGTTATGCATATCATTTTCTTGTGCATAAATCATACAATAAAAATAAGAATGAACTTAGACGTGACAAGAGGGTTAGAACGTCTAAATGTTTTGATCCTGATTTTCTAGTATATTTATTAGAGAATGAGCCACAAAACTTTAAGGAAACAAAATCTTCTTCTGAATATTATTAATAAATTATTTCTTAGAATAATGATGTGATATAATATTAAACTATATTGCTATATTTATTTATGAGAGTTCAATATTATTTTTATATTATTGAGTTATGTAATTGAGTTACTTATTGTCTATAGTAATTCAATTTTACAATATAGTTTATTTAATGTGTAATATTATTACCTTTGTATGAGTTCATAACCGGTTTGTGTATTTAATACAATTGACAAAAATTAACTAGTCCAACTATGTCAATACTTCCGATAGTCATGAGAAAAAAATTTATACTAGTGTCTAAGACATGTATAGAAGTAAATGAGCTTAATAAGAGAAGATTTTTCAACAACTTTAAGTAGTTTAATGGAAAATGATATGGATACACTAAGCTAGTTGTGATACCCCTGGATTTTCGGATGCGGGTTGGCCAGGCCCACGCCCGATTACCCGAGGATATCAAACCAATTAGTAATAAATGAACACAGAATATAATTAAGAAAACAAGAATAAATAAATTTTTGAAAAGAAACTAGAATAGTAAACCCAAAACTGAAAACCTCAGAATAAAATATTTATAAAGAAAGTATTAATCTGATACATCCAATTTCTCCAATTCTAATACAACTCGGGAATTCATCTGGTGGACCCCTAATAAAACCAACACTGAGAAATGAACCACCGGAAAGGAATCCAATGCTAAACCATACAGGAACTATCTACGTCATCGGTAGAGTGAGTAGTCGTCTCTGCTCAGCACGAACAAGCTCTAAGACCTGATACCGTCCATTACCTGAAAAATAATAGTGGGTCAGGCCCACGAACAAGTTCTATCCTAATTACAATCCAAACAGAAACCCGATACGCAGATACATCCTAGATGTCTCAACCATTTCTATATAGTCCGTAAATAGATATATACATATAACCACACTACAGGACTGTCGCTAGGCTATATTGAAGGTCTCAGCCTGAATAGAAGGCA
Source organism: Cornus florida (assembly GCF_030987335.1). Classification (NCBI taxonomy): domain Eukaryota; kingdom Viridiplantae; phylum Streptophyta; class Magnoliopsida; order Cornales; family Cornaceae; genus Cornus; species Cornus florida. Next base: position 51,131,696 of record NW_026775572.1, read on the forward strand.
ACATGCAAAAACGCACCTGAGTGGGCATGACTACCTAAGCCTAACAGGGTATACCTCAACCAGTATAGCTAGTTATGCATCCTACTGCATATACGCTCCCTAACCGTCGACTATGAGACTCAAGCTCAGACCGCGGTACCATAGTTTATATATATAAATTCCATCCAAACCAATGTAGTGCCGCTCAACAGTTCATTGCCATGACACGACATAAAATTAGGATTTAAATGTTTTAATTAAATCCCTATCCATTCTACTAACAGAAATTATAAACAACCATCCGTTATGTCGTTCAACTGTTTTAGTTGACAGGACATGCATCCATGTAAGATTTAACTATTTTAGTTAATCCATTCCGTATGTATGATTGGGTTAGAATTAGCGTTTTGATCTAATCCGTCCCTCCGTATGTCACCATCCCATACCGGTACATACATGCAAATGATCCGTAAATGATGCAACATTTTATGCAGTACATCAAACAAATCCATATAATCTAAATAGATAATAAATAGAATTTAAACAGTTCATCATCTATAATCCAAAATCTATCCACGTAACTAACATGACAAGGTTTAATAGTTCATCAAGTTAATTATCCAGCATCCATCCAAGTAATTGACAGAAAATATATATAATTAATTCTTCAATTAATTCTAGGCCAACATCCAATTAGATTAACAGAACCTAAGTATTAGTTCAGCAATCTAAGTCCAAACTATAACCCAAATAATTGCAGAAAGATGTTTAAAGGTTCAGCAATTTAAATCCAAGAGTTAAACCATGTATTGTTTAACAGTTCAACGACTAACATCCAGAGCATGAATAGATCAGTTTTAATAAATCAATAACTCTATCATGCATATAAATAAGTTTTAAAATCATAAAATTGTCCAAGAAATTGCTAAAATTAATTCTAGCAATTCAGTTCCTTTTATCCATCAATAGCATGCTATGTTGCATCTTTGCATACTGTTTTATTGTTTTAGCACCGAGTCATAAACTATACTACAAGTCCAATTTGTTAATTAAAAGACTCCCTCATACATCTAAAAGTTAATTTAGAATCATATTATAGCACCCTAAATTATCAAATTAAAATTAGACAATTTAACTTCCTTCCAGTAGTTAATCGCGCACAAGTTGTTTAATAGCGCACTGTTAATTCCATTAATACAAAGAGGGTATTTTATGTAATACTATAACTTAATTACATCCTAAATTAATTATTGAAACCCCCATTAAAGTTTTAAAACTGTTCAGAAACCCCAAGAGCCTAAACAGTTTCTGAAAACTTACAGTACGCATCAAAATGGAAAGAGCTTGCTCTAAAAAAAATAGAGCAGGCTCAAACCAACATTGAGCCGGCTCCAAAAACTTTTGGAGCAGGCTCAAAGTGTTTGGAGCCGCCTCCAAAACATTTTGGAGCCGCCTCCAAAAAGGGGAAGCCCACTGTTCCGCTTCCTTCTTCGTTTCCGATGATCTGCTTCGACCCCGACCACTTTCTACCCTTCAGTTGGTTTCTAAAACTGATCCTAAGGGTCTTATTAATACCAAATAGCATCCCAATGGTTTGGTTCAACAATTGAAATTTATTACAGTGATTTAAAACCTCTACCGATTCCTTATGTGTTAACATACAACTTGATCTTCGATTTGCAGACATAACTACAGGTAATACTAGAACATATACAGATAATCAAAACTGATCTTAACCATCCTATATATATTCCATGACATCCTAATCCCTTGTTTATAGCAATACGAATTAAATCATTCATTAAAACGGAACCAATCTGTAAGCTTAAAATAAACCAAACACAAGTCATTCAAGAATTGTTTTAAACAACTATATACATACTGATAATCAACTTGACATATATTTCGCATGCCAGATTAGATTAAAATTCAATTAAAATCCTAGAGACATCTAGGTATGCACAGAACACATGACAAAGGGATAGAGAGATAATAGAACTTGCCTGTGATTTCAATTATGAAATCTTGGCGTTGTGTCCACTATTTCGGCAACACGAACCTCTGTAAAGCCTCCTAGTGCTCTGGAATAGTTCACCAAAATCCCACCTTGGTCCCCTCTGTTCTTCTCTTTGCCACCCATACAGTATTCTGTTCCTTCTACCCTCTATTTTTACAGAATTATCTCCCCGTTTTTGTGCTATGAGTTATGAGCGTAAACCCTAGACTACAGCATAATGGTTGTATTTATAGACTTAAATTCTAAAATCCTAATCCTTGTAATAATAGAGACAGAGCCCTAATGTTACCCCAAGTCGGCCCATAAAGCAACCAAGATGTATCCATGTCGGTTAAATACACTGTCTTCCTAGAGACCCTAGTTAACTAACGTAATAACCAAAAACTCATTTAACTTATTTATATCAAAATTAATAATTACTAAATTAATCCATTTAAACACACAAGCCAATTAATTTAATTAAAAAAAAAAATAAGTAAGGAAAACAATCTATTTAAATCAACCAATAAAATAAAACCAACAATTAAATAAAATAAAATCAAACAAATAACCAATTTGACACATAAGCACCTAGCCACAAAAACAAATTAAAATTTCACACAAAATAAAATTTCAATTTCAATTTTATCCTTTAGAAAACTAGGGGTATTACACTAGTGTACCGAGATAAAAGTGACAAGCTAATTAAAACTGGTTAGCTATGAAGTACAATTTAGCTAAAAGTTAAAATGTTACTGAAGTGCAAGCTAGTTAGCTATAGAGTAAAAGGTAGCCAACTACAAGCTAAAATAATTATTGAGGTGCAAATCATTAAAGAGACAGATTAAAATCTGTTAGGTGGTTCTATTCTTAACGAGGTAGAAAAAATAAGAGGATGATGGGTAGCCATTTTAGTTATAAGTTATTTAAGTTATACATCATATCTGCTTCTGTAGGAGGGAAGAATACTACTTGTAAAATGGTAGCTTTTTAGATAATATTCTTCAAAACAAATTCCTCTACTACCAAATTAGACTACTTAGATAAGTGTGTACTAAAAATAAACTCAAATAAAGAGAAACTAGTAATGATAATTGAGCTAACATAACTTCAAGCTAAGAGTGACAACTAAAAATTGGGTGTTCAATATAAACAAGTAGTGATTAATGAGAAGAGTGTGTTTAATCTAAGCTAGTATTGATAGCTAATAACTCACTTTTAACTAGTAATGATAGCTAAGAAGTGAATGTTCACTCTATGGTGATTGTATCCAAAGCTTAAGTAATAAGTTAATTATTTGCTTAACTGATTGAGTTATGTGATGTGTGATACATGAAAGGTTAGACATGTTAATATGACTGACTTAACATGAACCTCAACATAGATAATTCAATTCATAAATACTAGAGATGTACGTATAAGTAAATATTAATTAGAGCCAATTATAATTAGTATCTCTAGCATTAATTTATAGTAACGTCTCTGACATATTATAAGAACAAGTTAGAGATAAAGTGAATACATATGCACTGGAGACTGTTATACATGTTTGCTGAGAAACAAATATATAGAACCTTGAAAAGGTAAATGAGCTGAAGTATTTAGTATATGGTATTTCAAGAGTTAGAAAACCATGATAAATAGATCATAAATAAAATGGTAAAGTGCACTAAACCCTCCCTGAACTATGACCCGATTGCAATAAACCCCCCTGAAGTAAGCAAAACCCCCTAAAGTATTATTTTGTTGCATGCAGTGAAGATCCGTTAGCCGCCGTTAACGGAAAAATGAAATGACCATTTAGCCCTTATTTAAACAGTGTCGTTTTAGTGCTATATTGGTGTTGATAAGTTAATTTGACAATGTAATCTGTAGAACTAATGAAAATGTAACACCTAAGCTGCTAACCATATCAATAAGAGGCCTTATCCCAAAATGGTGCCAAACAACACCCATCAACACTTTATGGCGCCAACCAAGTCTTATCCTAATCAACAATCAGACAAAAACAAAACTCTAAACCGGCTGTACGAGTTTTGTTTTGTTGCTCTCGGTTCGTTGAACAGTTCTGTTTTGTGGCTCTTGGTTCGTTGAAGGAAGAAAAAGTACTATTGTACTCACTGACGCAAGGGTAAACCTTAACTTTGTTCTCAATAAAAGAATTTGCTCTATATTTTTCAAAGTTTGCTTTTTATGGAATCTTGAACAGAACAAAATAATTTATTTTTTGTGTTTTTATATGATTTGTTGGTCATGCGAATAAATTAACAAGAGAAAAGGCTTTCTTGTCTATTTATTGTGCCTTTCGACAGGGAACATAACACAATATATGGTGGCCCATTTGTTGTGCTTTTCAATGGTTTTATGTCAATAGATGTAATTTTCACAAAGATTCTGCGTGTATGTTTTCAATTTCTTTAGTGCGTGTGTCTCATATCTTTACTATCTTGTCTATTTTATTTTGTATGTGTCAATAGATGTAATTTTTACAAAGATTCTATGTTTTGTATGTTAACTGATAATGTTTGATATTTTGTGTTTTGTCAATCTCTTTGGTCCTTAGATAAGTGGTCCATTTGTATTGAATATGTTCTTAAATTATCCACTTATTCTTTATTATTATGGATATGCATTGAATCTGTCACCTACTACTTTGATAAATTTATTTTACTTTTATAATTAATATTATTCTTTTTTTGGTAGATGGACAGGGAATACACTATTGTTTTACACCATGGGGGTTTTTTCATAAAAAGACCCCATAGGGCATATATAGGACAAAAAATATCCATCCAGACCTAATGTCCTACATAGAGGTCAGATAAATGCAAAAAAACTTGGATATAAAGAAATTAAAGAAGCCCTTTATGTGATGCCTTTTGATGATGGTGGTGATGGATTCCAACAAATCAAGTCTAACCAAGATGTGGTGGAGATGTTTTCTATTTTTGAGCCATTCATTGAAGTGAAGGAAATCCACCTTTACATTGTTGCATCAGTTGATGACTCAGGTAAGAAGAAAACTGTACACGAAGAAATGGATGCGTCCTATGAGGCTTCACCTTTTGATGATCACCAGTCAAATGATTTGCCTCACACTGATGATGATGACGATGATGATGAATATCGTGAGCAGTTATTTGATTTTGTTGAAGTTGACTCTGATTATGCTCCTATTGATGAGTTGGTAAGCCTTTGTAATTCATCTGATGATGATGGTGATACCCAAAGTCCTATGTACCTGGACTTTATTCCTTCAAGGGATTTGGGTGTAAAACCACTACAAGTTGGGTTAAGGTTTGCATCAGCTGCAGACTTCAGAGATGCACTGAGAGACCATGTTGTAAAGGCAAAGTTTGATATAAAATTCAAAAGAAATGATGGGGACAAAATCAGTGCAGTGTGTAAGTATGATTGTGGTTGGAGGATTTATGCAAGTAAGGCAAGTAATGATCAATGTATGATAATCAAGACATTTAAAGATGAACATAACAATTGTTTGTGGGTTCACAAAAGTAAGCAAGCCATAGCAGGATATTTAGCAAATAGGTACTTAGAGCAAATTAGGTTAAACCCAACCATCAATAATGGGGCTCTTAGAAAGACTATTGCTGCTAAATTGGATATTGATGTGTCAAAATACAAAGTAAGTCGGGCAAAAAGGAGGGCATTGAATATTATAGAGGGAGATGAAGCTGAACAATATTCTAAGATGAGGGAATGTGGTGAATTAATCTTAAGGACAAATCCAGAAAGCATTGCAAAATTGTGTACTAAGCCCACTGATGGTGATGAGTCAGTCAGAACATTCCAGAGGATTTTTATTTCTTATGCTGCAATGAAAAAAGGATTTACAGATGGTTGTAGACCATTTCTGGGAGTTGATGGGTGCTTTCTAAAGGGACCACATGGTGGTCATTTGCTCTCAACTGTGGGCTGTGATGGAAATAATCAAATGTTCCCTGTTGCTTTTGCAGTTGTAGAAGCTGAAACAAAATAGTCATGGCATTAGTTCATGGAGGAGTTGATGGATGCTGTTGTCCCTCATCATGACATTACATTCATGTCAGATAGGCAAAAAATAAGTACTTTAGTTTCAATTTTTTTTTTAAACTTTTATTTTTGTCGTTCTTACTTTACTACTGGTTCTTTTTTTTTCTATTTTGTAACTTTTGTGGAACATTTCAGTTATTATTTTTTTACTTTAACTTTCTGTTGTAGGGTTTGGTAGACACATTTGATACCATCTTATATAGGGCTAATCATAGATTCTGTGTGAGGCATTTATACGAAAATTTTAAGCTAAAATATAAGAGGCAAAATCTCAAAAATGCCTTGTGGGAAGCTGCTCAATCATTTGATAAGCATATAAAAAAGATCAAGGACATTAAAGTTAAAGCTTATGAATGGTTAAAAAAGGTGCCACCTGAGGTTTAGTCAAGGTCCAAATTTACTGAGAGGTCAAAATGTGCTTTGGTGTTCAACAATATGTGTGAGTCTTGGAATGCAGTCATCCTTCCTGCAAGAGACAAGCCTATCCTGTATATGTTGGAGTGGATTAGAAGGCATCTCATGTTGAGATTTGAAAGTAAGAGGCAGTGGATTAATTCAAATTATGGGTTGATATGCCCAAGAATTCAAAGGGAATTGGACAAAAGGAAAAGGGAAGCAAGAATGTGTACAGTTAAGTATGCTGGGTATGAGAAATATGATGTGCAATGTAGAGAAATTGGAGATGCAGTCAACATTGCTGCCAAAACATGCAGTTGTATATTGTTTTACAAAGAAGGAACTCCTTGAGATATATGTGCATCCCTACTATCACAAAGATACATATTTGAAAGCCTATTGTCACGCCCCGCCTATGGAGGTTGTACCACGCAGGTGACACGCAGACGCTAAGGAGGACGCTGCATGGCAACTGCATGGCAAGTGGAGTTTCTAGAGTCTTCCGGAGTAGTCTAGAGTTCTGTGGAAGATTCTAGATATGTGTAGTATATTCTAGAAGTGTGTGGAAGGTTCTAGAATTCTCCAGAATTGTGTGGAGTAGTATGGAGGGTTCTAGAATGTTGTAGATATGTATGGAGATGTGTAGAAGGTGGAAGAAGATTCTAGAGAATCAATCTCCACCATTGGTTAGAATGCATCCTAGCCATCCATTAGGGATGGGAATGCCTATAAATAGGAGTAGGACTTCATTTTGTAACCAACAAGTCCTAGAGTGAGTCTTGAGAGCCTTGTAGAGAGCTTGAGTGTTAGCCTTGTACAAAGCATTCTTTGAAGTAATAGAAGTGTTCTTTCCTTGCCAACTTAAGTGCCTTAGTGTGTGTGAGTGTGCAAGCCAAGTGAGGAGAGGGCAAGGGCAACTACAACTCTAGTAAGCGCACGAGGGGAGTGTGTTGGCTAAGGTGTGCACGGGCGTTAGGCTAACCAAGTACTTGCGAGAGTGAAAGCAACGTCTTGGTGCCGCACGGGAGCAGCTAGAGTGGTGCTGAAACTCTAAGCCCGTGACAGTTGGTATCAGAGCAGGTTCGTCAAGGGAGCTTTGTTGGAGTAGACATGGCTAGCGGAGGAGACCACCAAGTCCACATCTTAGAGCAGAGCTTGGAGGAGAAGCTTGCCACACACTTGGTCTACACGGAGACCAAGTTTAATAGGCTCGAGAGAAGGATGCAGGAGCTCTACGAGCTGATTGATGGCATCGCCAACAAGGCGCAAGAGAAAGAAAGGGACTTGCATGATTTGGTAGACGACTTGCGCGTGGAGATTGCCGAGTGCAAGAAGGAGTTCTCCCAGGCGCGCGAGGTCGTGGTGAAGCCAAGGAAGAAGAAGGCGCCGGAGCCCAAGGAGTACGATGGGGCAAGGAATGCGCGCCAGATTGACAACTTCTTTTGGCACATGGAGCGGTACTTCGAGTGCATGGAGATCGAGGATGATGAGGAGAAGGTGCAGACAGGCACTATGTACCTCACAGACACCGCCGCTCTATGGTGGAGGCAGCGCTTCACTGGTAGAGGCGCAAGAGCAGTTGACACATGGGAGGAGTTCAAGAGGCAGCTCAAGAGGCAGTTCTACCCTGAGTGCGTTGAGGACCTGGCCATGATCAACCTAAGGCGCTTGAAGCAGAAGGGCAGCATAAGGGAGTATGTGAAGGAGTACTCCAATTTGATGCTGGAGATCCCAGAGATGCCGGAGCGGCAACGCGTGTGCTTGTTCATAGACGGGCTGCAGTCTTGGGTGGCCACGGAGCTAAGGAGGAGGGAGCCTAGAGACTTGGCATCCGCAATGGCTATAGCGGAGCGCCTCGAAGACTTTAGGCGCGATGACAAGAGGGCCACGTCTCCCAGGAGGGACCACGGCAAAGGTGGGGGAGACCGACGCTTCAAGAAACGGGGCTCGCCCAAGTCTAGTGATAATGAGCACAGCGATGAGGAGAGACGCCCACGCCATGATAAGGGCAAGGACCATGGAGAGAGGTCCAAGGCTAGTGGCAAATGGGAGCGCCGCGATAAGGGCAAGTGGGAGCCGAAGTGCTACTTGTGCGAAGGGCCGCACATATTGCGACACTGCCCCAACAAGAAGACCATGAGCGCCCTTGTGAAGGATAAGGGCAAGGGCAAGGTGGATGATACGGGCAGCGACGAAGACAGGTGCATGGGGGCTATGCAGATGCTGAGTAGCATGGCGCATGACACCAAGAAAAAGGGTAAGGCGAAGAAAGTAGCTGGGGTGCGCTATGTGGATGCGCAGGTTGGTGGCAAAGCCGTGCAAGCGTTGGTGGACACGGGCGCCACACACAACTTCATTACCCCAGAGGAGGCGCAACGACTTGGCTTGGAGATGCGCAAGACGGAGGGATGGATCAAGGCCGTCAACTCCGAGGAGGCACGCGTGAGTAGAGTGTGCAAAGAGGTGGAGCTATGCTTGCAAGGATGGAAGGGCAAGGCCGACTTCCAAGTTGCGGAGATGGACGACCATGACATGGTGCTGGGGCTGGAGTTCATGGACAGGAACAACGCCGCGCCACTACCATGCCTTGGTGCGTTGATGATACTTGGAGGCGAGGAAGGCAAGGCCGCATGCATGGTGCCGCTCGTGGGCAGGAAGGAGAGTCCAGAGGTGGCAGTCAACACGATGGAGCTCGTGAGGACTTCACATCTCCCGAAGGGCGCTCGTACGTTTGGGCCAAGGACATATGCGCAAGTGCTGATGACCTGCGAGAGGCTGGGTCAGTTGAAGAAACCGTGACGAGGGCGTCACGGAAATGGGTGGGGGAGAATGTCACGCCCCGCCTATGGAGGTTGTACCACGCAGGTGACACGCAAACGCTAAGGAGGACGCTGCATGGCAACTGCATGGCAAGTGGAGTTTCTAGAGTCTTCCGGAGTAGTCTAGAGTTCTGTGGAAGATTCTAGATATGTGTAGTATATTCTAGAAGTGTGTGGAAGGTTCTAGAATTCTCCAGAATTGTGTGGAGTAGTATGGAGGGTTCTAGAATGTTGTAGATATGTATGGAGATGTGTAGAAGGTGGAAGAAGATTCTAGAGAATCAATCTCCACCATTGGTTAGAATGCATCCTAGCCATCCATTAGGGATGGGAATGCCTATAAATAGGAGTAGGACTTCATTTTGTAACCAACAAGTCCTAGAGTGAGTCTTGAGAGCCTTGTAGAGAGCTTGAGTGTTAGCCTTGTACAAAGCATTCTTTGAAGTAATAGAAGTGTTCTTTCCTTGCCAACTTAAGTGCCTTAGTGTGTGTGAGTGTGCAAGCCAAGTGAGGAGAGGGCAAGGGCAACTACAACACTAGTAAGCGCACGAGGGGAGTGTGTTGGCTAAGGTGTGCACGGGAGTTAGGCTGACCAAGTACTTGCGAGAGTGAAAGCAACGTCTTGGTGCCGCACGGGAGCAGCTAGAGTGGTGCTGAAACTCTAAGCCCGTGACACTATGGTGGCATAATCAACCCTATGCCTATGAGAAGGCTACTAATAACAGAGCCCACAGCCTCTATCCATCCTCCAATTTTTAAGAAGCCAATTGGGAGGCCAAAAAAGAAAAGAAACAAAAAAAATGATGAGCCTACCACTTCAATCCATCTGAGCAGGTCAAAAGAAAAACTGCAATGTTCAAGATGCTTGGTATATGGCCATAATACAAGGACTTGCAAAGTTGCAGAGCAGGTTGTTGTTGAGAAAACTCCACCAAAGAAAGGAGGAAGACCACCATCAGCATTTAAAACAACTATAAGAGGTAAAAGGCCAAGTGCAAGTACAAATGCAAATGGTGGAAGGGCATCTGTTAGAACTTCATATAGTACTTTAAGGCAATCTCATGAGGTACAACTAAACTCTTTTTCTTAGTTATTTCAATAAAAATTATACATTCTCAATATTCTATCAATAAACATTAATAATTTTATTATTATTTTATTATTAATTTTTTTTTTTTTTTTTTTTTTTGTAGATTACAAATGCAAATGGTGGAAGGGCAAATAGAAATGTGAATGGTGGAAGGGAAACTATTGGAGTTTCATATGGTACTTTAAGGCAACCTCATGAGATATAAGTAAACTCTTTTTCTTAGTTATTTCAATAAAAAAATTATTATTAAAAATTTTTTTTTTTAAACAATTTGGTGGGTTTGATTTGGATTTCTCTCATTGTTACAATTTGAAGACAAGTGAATGACTATGTGTTAATCTGTTAATTATCCTAACCAATGGATGGGCTTAACTGGTGTTGATTATATTGACAGTTTTGTATTTCATTTTGAATTTGCCCTGTCCTTTTCTTTCGTCAAATTCAGAAAATATTGTATGACATGTTTCTTAAGGACCAGGGGTGGTAATTCGGGTTCCCGTGTCATAATCGTGTCGTGTCGAACTAGGGGTATAACACTAAATAGGTCAACCCGAACACGACACGATTAATAATCGTGTCACGTATCCTAAACACGAACACGACATGTTTATTAAACGGGTAACATGTGTAACCCGTTTAATAAACGTGTCGTATTAGACACACCAAACACGACCTGTTTAACATGCTTACCCGTTTAACCTGTTTAACATGTTTACCCATTTAACCTGTTTACTCGCTTAACCTGTTTAACATGTTTACCCGCTTAACCTGTTTAAAGTGGCCAAAGATTAAAATATTAGCAAACATTATTAGAAATTTTGTACTGTAGTAATGGAGTCCAAAAAAGAGATTAAAAGCCAAAGATAAAGATTAAGTCACGAGTCATAAGTTACAGATAGAAATAAAAATAAGTCATAAGTTATTACAGGCCGAAATAAAAATATTTAATAAAAATGTCAGGTAACATGCAATTTCTTAAAAGCAAAAGATCCACAACTCAAAAACTTCTTTCTGGAATTTGCATGCACTTTTTTCTGAAACACCCAAAAGTAGAAATTCCTACAAAATAGGTAAGTGTAAAATAAGTTTAGATAAAAATAAAAATAAAAAAAATAAAAAAGAAGAAGAAGATTAAAATATAAAAGAATACATATAACAAATTATGTGAAAAATAAAACAAATGCAGAGGGCTTTTTTACCTCGCTGGATTTTAATGTTCGGTCACGCTAACACTGATGGAACATTGGCCTTCAGCAGGGTCATCATTGTTGATATTAAATTTCATCACATTATCAATCAAGTTATCCACTTGAAGCTTTATTGTATCTATAGTAAAACATACACAAAAAATTTATTCCTTCACTATTTTCTGCAATAATAAATATATAATTTGAAATTTATTATAAGTCATTTACCTTTCAAACCAAATTTCATAAGTGATCATTTTTTAATTTCATATTGAAACAAATTTCAGCTCGATCTGTATAATTTCTTCCGTATACATAAAATTCGCTTACCTTAGGCACAAAAATTACCAAAATGCTACTTTCTTTGCATATAATCCCAAATTTAAATGATTTATGCCATAAAATAAAACTTGAGGAGTCATTAAGAATTTCTCTAATTCATGTGTATTAATCAGTTTTCATATCCATGATCAAAATTACAAATGGATCATTTCACAAATCTATATTTTGGATGTGATTTTTAAAAAAGTGATAAGAAAAAAGAAATGACTTATTTCATAAAGTGATTAAAGCAACCTTTTCAGTCAGATAATTGGGTTCCTGTATGCAGGTTAGCAAGTAATGATTAGTTTCTCAAAAGGCAATATGTTTAAAATCACATTTTCTTAATGCCAGAACAAATGCCATTAACTATTAGCAACTCCTAAAGATGTTGGACAATAAACAAATTAGGGAAAAAGGTCACTAATTGGATGTAACTAAAATGGGTTATGGACTCGGTGTCGATTGCAAACTACTCATGAGACAGGCAGAAGAAATAAAAATAAATTTAAAAAATTGCAATTTTCAATAGTAAGACAGTATGAAGAGCAATCTTGGAATAATCTCCTAATAAACAAGAACATCCCCTTGCATCAATTATTTTTGCCAAAATAACTAGGTGCATCGTTCACAGACATTCTAGAGACAAACACTTGACACTCTTTTACATAACTGGCTGCTCTCATACTCAAACCTGCGTCCCCAAAATTGTCAACCACCCTTGTCAACCCAAGCCCGAGCTTTCGCCATAGAACCAAGCAATAACCCTTTTCCAGTTTTCCCCCAAATGTAGGACTTCTCAAAATCAAAATAGCTTCATCCCAAGGCTTAATTAGCTTAGACAACAACTAATAACATCTAAGAACCTCAATATATTCGGAACTTGCATAGTAAATCTACACATTAACATAACAACATAAAGCACTATGAATCAAATGAGTAAAACGAATACTATAGGAGCAACTACGAACCATCAATCAAAAGCTAAAAGTAGATCTGAAAGAAAAAAATTAAAGAAAACTTGTTTTCAAGTAGATCTGAAAGAGGAAAGACAAAAAAAATCAACCTCTTGTTGTTTCAGAATAGATTTGAAAGAGGAAGACAAAAAAATTAAAGAAAAGTAGAAAACTTACTTCGATTGTTCACTTGAAATGTAGACTGTAGTGTTCTTGGTCGCTCAAGGTGTGCTGGTGTGGTGTGGATTTGAGAGAGAGAGGAGTTGTCTGGCACTTGCAGTCTTTCAGAGAGAAAGAGAAAGCGGAAAGCGAAAAAAGGAGAGACCGAGAGAGAGAGACTGAAGAGTGAAAGCGCCACGTAAGGTCACTGGTGTTGAATCTGTTGATATATTTTATATAACAGCCTTAATAAGTTAATAGGGTTTCTTGTGTAACAATAAAATGACTAAAATGTCCTTAATAATCAGGTAAAAACAGGTAACGGATTAGACGGGTTCACGGGTGACACATTTAATTAAACGGGTTAAACGGGTTATACGGGTTGAGCCACACAAACCCAAACACGACATGTTTAACTAAACGGGTTATTCGTGTCAACCCGTTTACGACACGAACCCGTTTAGGTAAACCCATTACCCATTTAACTCGTGTTGTATTGGCGGGTCGTATTGAAGTTTGCCACCCCTACTTAAGGTAAGCTTATAATATTGCATTCATGATGGTGGCAAACATTACAGAGGCCAATACCATGTAAAGCAAAAGATTTTCCCACCAGTCCTCATTTCATTGTATGAGTTGTTGACATGGATGTTTCAAACATTAACTCTTGTTCTCAAGAGAAACAGTTTCCAATTTTTTTAGATCAAGCAATGACCAACTCAAGGTTGCATGAAACTACAGGCTTTTTATCTAGCTACCACTTCCCTTTGCTGGCCTCTCTTTTTTAGATAATCCCATTCCATGATAATTTTTTTTTTATTATTTTTTATTATTTTATTATTATTTTTTTTTTTTGCAGATTACAAATGCAAATGGTGGAAGGGAAACTGTTAGAACTTCATATGGTACTTTAAGGCAATCTCATGAGGTACAACTAAACTCTTTTTCTTAGCTATTTCAATAAAAATTATACAATGTCAATATTCTATCAATAAACATTATTATTATTATTATTATTATTATTATTATTATTATTATTATTTGCAAATTTCAAACATCTCCTTTTCTCAGTTACTTGGAAGCCAGTCATCAACTTCAAAGTGAATTAATGTTTAAATTTTTCTAAATAAGATTTTTTTACATTATTCTAACTATGCCAGTCATTTTTAACTAATATTTTTTTAGTTTTCTAACTAACATTTTTTTAGATTTCTAACTATCTTCAATGTTTTTGCAGGTCAATGATAAATGATGACTATGCTTGTTGGTGATACAGTCAGTAATTTTTTGGTATTTTGTTGAAATGGGACAAGTAGATACAGTTGAAGATTGCAGGTCAATTTTTTGGTGTTTTCTTGAAATGGGATAAGTAGAAGCAGTTGAAGACCTTGGTATGATGAATTAAAATGTTGTACTGATAAGCGCCGAATATTATATATTCAAGCGCCCTAAATTGCATTAGTAAAGTCCGTTGTATGTTAATTTATGTAGATTATCTTCATTTCTATGTTTTTATGCATTTTCAGGTTCATTGGCCAAAATGGAACAAGAATAAGGCCTTGTGGAATCTTGAGCAACAAAAGGTGCCAATGCTGAATTCTGGCAGCAGTAGAACCTGGGCTTTGCTCGCCATTTTGACCTTCCAAACTCGAGAACTGGACTTCTCTCATAACATGAAAGATTTAGAGCTCTGAATCACCTTTCCAAATCTTCAAACGGTTTGTCATTCGGAGCTCGGAGCAGAGAGTTATGGCCTTGTTACCAGAGGCGCGCAGAACTGCCTGGCAGCAATGAAATTCTGCCTTGATCTTCATTTTCGACCAACCATCCTTGAGAATTGGATCTCCACCAAAACATGAAATATTTAGAGCTCTGAATTAGCTTTCTAAATCTTCAAACGGTTCATCATTCGGAGTTTGGAGTGCAAAGTTATGGCTGTTTAACCAAAGTAGGTCTGGGCGGAGCAAGTGAAGCATGGGCATTTTTACACTAAATTCGAGTGCTCGAGGCCTTGCTTAGAGTGCTCGAATTTTGGGCAGAATGCCCTTCGGAAATGGCTCATTTCAGCCCACTTGCACCTTGGTTTCTTCACTTTGCTTCCCTCTTTAATGAAGTGGTTGGAGATGTTGGTTGGTGACCTTTTGGTGGTAGATAAGGCAAGGAAGGCCACACATTTCATGAGCTTCATTCTACAAGATTAGAGGAGAGAGAAGGGAGCAAAAAAGAGAGTTCTCCAAGCTTGAAGAAGGGAGCACGAAAATGGAGGAGGTCTTCAAGCTTCTTCTTCATTCTAAGGCTCCAATGGGTAACTAACTCTTCTTCTAGGGAGGTGATGAAGTCCCTCCCTTGTAAGCATGTTCTAGTGTAGATTTTATTTTGGGATTTCAATGTATAACCTATGGTCTTTTCATGGTCTAGAGCATTTTGCTTCTTGTAATGGATCTTCATGTATTTTAATGATTATTGTTGAATTAATTATCTATCTTAGATGGTTTATTCTTTTAATCATAGTGCTTGCACTCTCATGGTGACAATGGTAGTGAGATCATGGAATAGTTTTAATGGCATGAAGTTAGAGAAATTTGATAGTCCATTGCTTAGGTTCCCCCTTTGATGGTCTATTCTTGATTCCTAACTTTATGTGCTTTTATCATTCAATTAAGGGCTTGATAATCTTTGGCTTAGGGAGCATGTTGAAGACTACACCCTAGTTTAGGTAGTTTAAGCATGTATTTCTTTGATGGATTATTCTTGTTTTTTATTCAATGACCCTCTTGAGGATATTATAGCAACCAAGGGTTGTTATGTATCATGACCATCGTTTATGTTGATTTCCCGAATTTAAATTTAGCCTAGCATGTGTATAGGGATGGAGACGGATTCACTTCCTTAGTTTTTCTTACTCGTATCTTATCTCGCTTCAATTATTGTAAGTTTCTATTTCATGCACTTCACATATTCAATTTAGTGACAAACAAACAACTCCTTATTTTCCCTTCATCATTCTAAGAACGATTCTAGACATTTAGGTTGCCTTAGACTAGCGCAGTCCCAGTGGTTCGACTTACCCGACCAATAGCCCTATTTTACAATGATTCGTGCTATTGCGAAGGTTGATGTATGATTGACCAACCGATCAATTTTTGGCGCCGTTGCCGGGGACTGCAAACGGTTTAGCAACCGAAGTTTCTAGGGTTAAATTTAGTTTGATTGTGAATATTCCTTGTGTGTTTTGACCACCTTTGTGTTTTAAGTGTTGTAAGATTCTAGGGACTCGAAGCTCGCCGTGGGAATGCTAGCAAATTGTAAGTCTAGAGGACCCCAGGTAAGTCTCGTGACTTCTAGTTTCGAATTGTGAATATCGTGCATGTGTTAAGCTTAGAAGTAATTAAATTGCAAGCCCTTGTCGAGGCTATTTCAATTGTTTTAAATTTCGTATTCAAGCATTGGTCCTTGTCGTGGCCATTTACATTTTTTGTCTTGATAATTGAGGAGAATGGGAACATTGTATGTGGAGGTTATGGTGATGAACTGTTGTGTTGATTGCTTTGTGTGTTGTTGAATTACTCCTAGATGGAGAATAGTTATCTTCCAACTCAATTCTACACACCTCATGAGTTTTGTGCTTTTTGCTCTAGTAATACACATCATACAAGAGATTGTCTTCCAACGAGACAATTCTCGGACTTCTATCTAGAGCAACCAAATGAAAATTTCTTTGAACCGGGTAGTGATCCATACTTCAATGGTTATAACTCGGGTTGGGGAGACCAACAAAACTTCTTGTGGCATGACATAGGAAATTCAACCCCACAATCTCATATGCAACCTTTTCAACCCAATGATCATCCTTTCCCGCCCTCTTCTCCTTTTCCACCGTCTCCATTGGATGAGCTAATTGTTGCTAACAAACAAATGATGGAGTCTATGCACACGCAAATGATGGACTCCAACAATCAACTATTGGCTTCCCTTGCTAGCATGCAATCCACAGTAGAGTCTATCAATCAAGTGGTACCATATCACCAGTCCCAAGTTAGTGCAATGATAGATGACCAAATATCTCAAATTCAACAAAGGATTAATGCTAAAAATCATGAAGAGGAGGAAACATTTTCATTTGAATTTATGGCCAATCCAAAAGAAAATTCTATGAATGATGAGATTACTCCTAGTAACTTTCATCATGAGAATGATCAAGTGGTTATTACATGTGAAAATGATAAAATGGTGGTGGAAGATCAAATTGTTGCCCCACATCAAAATGAAGCAATTGTGGCTCAAAATGGGAAAAATAATGATGTAGAGATTGTCTACCCTACTCCAAAACAGCCCCTACATAATCCTTTGCTTGATACACCTCCTTCAATGGAGGATCCTCTAAAAGCTTGTTTGGCTCATTTTAATTGTGAGGATTTTAATGTTGACAATTCCATTTCGGAGGTGAATTCTTTGCTTAATATTCATCCACCTATTCATTCTCTTCCTTGGTCAACATCAAATGTATCTCTTTCTTGGGAGCTTGCATCTCATCCCATTCCCTCACTTGAGTTGTCTCAAGTTGTTGAGCCCGAACCGCCGGATAAATGTGAGAAGGATGTTGAAATTTTGAAGGATAAGTTGTCGAGCATTCCCGTGCTCAATATGACCCTCCAAAAGCCTTTGCTAGGTGCACTCTCGCCTACTCCATCTTCCTATAATCCAAATAAGCCCCATAATCCAAAGTTCTTCATTGAGGATGAAGAGTGGGTTGAGGTCTTTCCGCTACCTCTTTTCCACTTTTGTCTTCAAGCTCTTCCTCCTTCGCTTTTAAAAGAATTATCCTATTTGGGGAAGCTTGAATCTCTTGAGAGACATGGTATAGGGTAATGAGGACTAACCTGATCTCGGTGTGTCTAGCTATCGAGATTTTTGAGGATTAGTACCTGCTCTAACTTCGTCTAGCTATCGACATTAAATTTAGCAAAGCAAGGGAAGCAATTTTTTCAATTTCCAAGCTTCCTTCTCTTTGAAATTGCTCGTGCCTTGCAAAATTTTCTGGGAAACGGTTTAGAAAAGCCAAAAATTTGATTTTTCTTAGACCTTCTCAACTCTAATTTTCATTCCCGGAAATTTCCATCGCTTCCTAGCAATTTCATCGGATCTTGGGAATGCTACTCATGTGCATAATGTCTCATTTGTAATACATTCTTGAAAATTTTCGCAAAATCATCCATGCATTGAAATTCTTGCACTGTTTAAAATTTTTCCAAGCATTTGCAATGTTTGAAAATTTTTCAAAATTCCCCATGCATTGTCCCATGCAAAATTTCAATTTCTTTCCATGCATGCAAAGCTTCAAAAATCCATCCATGCATTAGATTGGAATAATGTGCAAAGTTTTAAAATTTTCCATGCATGGCTTGAATTGAAGCTGCTGCTTGCAATGATTTTTCGATGCATGGGAATGACATGAAAAATTTTCGATGCATGGAATGGCATGCAAAGTTTTCAAATATTTTTCCAACTGCCATGCAAAGCTTTAAAAATCTTTCCATGCATGGGAATGGCATGCCAAGTTTAAAATTTTTTTTACATCCTTGCATTGGAATGGAATGAATTTGCAAAGTTCAAAATTCATCCATACATTGGAAATGTGTTACATTTTGAAAAAAAATTTCCAATTATATTCATGCATTAGCAAGATGTTGCAAAGTTTGACACATTTGTTTCAGCAATTGCATCCATTCAAAATGCTCACTGGGCCAAGATTCTAGTGCTCGAATGATCTAACCAAAATTCCATGAGCTACTACCCATTTTGGAGCACTCTAAATTCCATTTGGATTGCTCCAAATGTCTTCACCATCAATCCCAAGCTCACTGCCCATTTTTGGAGCACTCTAGCTTCCATTTGGATTGCTCCAAATTTTCCACCCATACTGCCGAACCTACTGCCCTCATTTCGAGCACTCTCAATTCTGGTATGAGTGCTCGAATTCCATGCCCCAGCCAACCCTCACTCTCTGCCACAATATCGAGCACTCGAAAAGGCCATTTCGAGTGCTCCAACTCCCATCCTCGCAGCCAACTCCCAATCCACACACCAAACCCACACTCACTCACCAACCCACCACATCCTTCCCAACCACCCTGCATGCATGCATGCACGCCCATGCATGCATGCCACACCTCTCAACCTCCATCACCCTCTCTAACACCATCTACCCTCTCGGCCATGCACCACATCACCACCCTGCATGCATGCATGCATACCCCCATGCATGCACAACACCATGCATAACCAACCTTCCCACCCTAACCAACATCATCTCCTCTCTGCACCACCAAACCAATTCTCTCTCATCCACCATACAAACCCATCTTCCCTCATACCACCCTCCACTCTCACCCTTGCATGCATGCACGCCCATGCATGCATGCCAAACCCCTCCCAAACCTCTCACCAAACCTCTCACCTCACCACCCACCTCACCACCCAGCTCACCTCTTGCATGCATGCATGCCAAACCCATGCATGCATCCCACCACCCTCCTACCAACCCTCACAACCAACCTCACCACCCCTCAACCACCATCAACCCTCACCATGCCCTGCACCTCAACCAACTCACACCCATCTTCTCTCGGCAACCCACTGCTCCACTTTCGAGCACTCGAAGACCAAGCTTCGAGTGCTCGAACTCCTCATGCCAGCACCCTAGCCCATCACCCAACTCTCTGCCCCAATTCCGAGCACTCGAAGTGGGCCTTCGAGTGCTCGAACCAAGCTCTCTTTTCTCTCTTTTAAAACCCATTCTCTCCCTCGCAGCTCCATCTCCCTCTCAACCCACATTGCCACCACCCCTACATCTCTGCAGTTCCCATTTCATATTCTGTCCCAAGGTATGTGAGCTTCCTTTTTTTTCTCCTTTCCTTGTCTTTATTTCATCATAAGGAGGATGGGATTGCATGTCGGTGATTTTGTTGATGCTTGGGTTGCTTGTTGTTGATGTTGCTCTATGCTAGAGCTTGTTATCTTGCCAAATTTTTTGGGTTTCCTCCTCCACCCCACTCATTTTCACCTTCTCCTTTTTGTGGTGCACGCCAGGTGTTCGCTGAAATTCCTCAACCATGCCAACCAACCTCAACCCTCCTGCATGCATGCATGCAAGCCCATGCATGCATGCCCCTCACTCTCTCATGCCACCCTCTCGGCATCCCCACCTCTCCACTCTCCACCAAACAACCCACACCTCCCCACCCAAGCATGCAAACCATGCATGCTCCCCACTCTCAACCATGCAGCCACCCAACCCAAACCAACCCACCTTGGCTTCTATCCCCTTCACCCTCGGCATCCACCCTCACCCACCTCACCTTCTCACTCACCACCAACTCATGCATGCCATTCATTCCAAAAAAAAAAAAAAAAAAAAAAAAACACATAATACTATATATATATAATAATAATATTATAACAAAATATATATATATATATATATATATATATAAATAAATAAGTCCTGTTTTTCTTTTTATTTATGTTTTGATTTTTACCTGTGTACATTAGTTGTGTTTTGATCGGTCTTCATGTCCAAGTTTGGGGGACGCATTTGCACACTCGCATGGCTGACCATCTACGTCGTCGTCACTCCACTTGGTATTATTGTTCCTTTCCCCCCTTTTTTGCTCTTATTTTGATTTACTTGTCTCCTCACATTGAGGACAATGTGACATTTAAGTTTGGGGGTGCATTTATGCATTTTTGGTTTTGCATTTTTGCTAAGCAATGATAATATAATTTGAAACCTGTTGGAGATGAAAGCATATGTTTAAAACTTTGTGTATAGAAGCAGCTGATATTTTTGAAAATAAAGAAAATTTGAGTTGAAATGATCATGTAGATTCAAATTAGTCTGTATAAATGTCTCAATTAAATTCTCGCTGGATTTGACACTCTTTTAAGCTTCACAATGCACAGATGCACATTGGAAACTTAACTGTGAGGCATGCAACTTGATTGACCTTGACCTTGCCCTAATTAATCTGATTTGATGAACCTAATGGATGAATATCTTTGGCATGATTTATTTTGAGCTAAAAAAAAAAAAAAAAAAAAAAAAAAAAAAAAAAAAAAAAAAACTGAAAAGGAAAGAAAATAATGACCAGTTGACGTTCGTAGCCTTTCCAACTCGAGCTATTAAGCCCTAGGAGTGTCTCTACACTTAACACCCTAAAGCCATCTGGTTTGGGAGTTGTTGGCCTAACGCTTGCTACAAGGGTTGGTTAGAAAGCTTAAGGGACTTAAACATTGCACGGTCATTCAAAAAATAAACTGGTAATAAACATGGTTCGTTGGAGTTCGTAGCCTTTCCAACTTGAGCTATTAAGCCCTATGGAGTGTCTCTACACTTAACACCCTAAAGCCATCTGGTTTGGGAGTTGTTGGCCTAACGCTTGCTACATAGGTTGGTTAGAAAGCTTAAGGGACTTCAGCATTGCACAACCATTCTATGTTTCGCTTATGAGTTACAATAAATTGTCAACAAGCAACAAAAGTTGTCTTGTAAATAAAATCATGCCTTAGGGACCTCATTTAAAGGGGAATTTAATGATTTGCAAACTTGTGCTTTGGAATTGGAAAAGAAAGTAAAAGCCGCATGTTGAGAATCCAATTCACTTTCACTGAAGCTAGAGTTGATTTCCATTCAAGAGATGATAATTGAGTTATTTATATAGACTTTGATGTTGATGCATGTATGTGGAAATGTATTTAGCCAATTTTTGTATCAATGCTTCATATATGCAAGGTAGTCTTCCCAATGACCCCATCTCCAGCTCTTTTTCTATTTCAAGTTATTTTTGAGCAATGTATATATCTTATTTTGCCATGGATGATATTTTTGCAGTAGCAAGCCCATGGTTGTCTTTTCATTAAATTTTTCATTGTAGTTTTGCTAAGGGACTAGCAAAATGTAAGTTTGGGGGTGTGATAAGCGCCGAATATTATATATTCAAGCGCCCTAAATTGCATTAGTAAAGTCCGTTGTATGTTAATTTATGTAGATTATCTTCATTTCTATGTTTTTATGCATTTTCAGGTTCATTGGCCAAAATGGAACAAGAATAAGGCCTTGTGGAATCTTGAGCAACAAAAGGTGCCAATGCTGAATTCTGGCAGCAGTAGAACCTGGGCTTTGCTCGCCATTTTGACCTTCCAAACTCGAGAACTGGACTTCTCTCATAACATGAAAGATTTAGAGCTCTGAATCACCTTTCCAAATCTTCAAACGGTTTGTCATTCGGAGCTCGGAGCAGAGAGTTATGGCCTTGTTACCAGAGGCGCGCAGAACTGCCTGGCAGCAATGAAATTCTGCCTTGATCTTCATTTTCGACCAACTATCCTTAAGAATTGGATCTCCACCAAAACATGAAATATTTAGAGCTCTGAATTAGCTTTCTAAATCTTCAAACGGTTCATCATTCGGAGTTT
Source organism: Cornus florida (assembly GCF_030987335.1). Lineage (NCBI taxonomy): Eukaryota > Viridiplantae > Streptophyta > Magnoliopsida > Cornales > Cornaceae > Cornus > Cornus florida. Next base: position 51,154,126 of record NW_026775572.1, read on the forward strand.
GGAGTGCAAAGTTATGGCTGTTTAACCAAAGTAGGTCTGGGCGGAGCAAGTGAAGCATGGGCATTTTTACACTAAATTCGAGTGCTCGAGGCCTTGCTTAGAGTGCTTGAATTTTGGGCAGAATGCCCTTCGGAAATGGCTCATTTCAGCCCACTTGCACCTTGGTTTCTTCACTTTGCTTCCCTCTTTAATGAAGTGGTTGGAGATGTTGGTTGGTGACCTTTTGGTGGTAGATAAGGCAAGGAAGGCCACACATTTCACGAGCTTCATTCTACAAGATTAGAGGAGAGAGAAGGGAGCAAAAAAGAGAGTTCTCCAAGCTTGAAGAAGGGAGCACGAAAATGGAGGAGGTCTTCAAGCTTCTTCTTCATTCTAAGGCTCCAATGGGTAACTAACTCTTCTTCTAGGGAGGTGATGAAGTCCCTCCCTTGTAAGCATGTTCTAGTGTAGATTTTATTTTGGGATTTCAATGTATAACCTATGGTCTTTTCATGGTCTAGAGCATTTTGCTTCTTGTAATGGATCTTCATGTATTTTAATGATTATTGTTGAATTAATTATCTATCTTAGATGGTTTATTCTTTTAATCATAGTGCTTGCACTCTCATGGTGACAATGGTAGTGAGATCATGGAATAGTTTTAATGGCATGAAGTTAGAGAAATTTGATAGTCCATTGCTTAGGTTCCCCCTTTGATGGTCTATTCTTGATTCCTAACTTTATGTGCTTTTATCATTCAATTAAGGGCTTGATAATCTTTGGCTTAGGGAGCATGTTGAAGACTACACCCTAGTTTAGGTAGTTTAAGCATGTATTTCTTTGATGGATTATTCTTGTTTTTTATTCAATGACCCTCTTGAGGATATTATAGCAACCAAGGGTTGTTATGTATCATGACCATCGTTTATGTTGATTTCCCGAATTTAAATTTAGCCTAGCATGTGTATAGGGATGGAGACGGATTCACTTCCTTAGTTTTTCTTACTCGTATCTTATCTCGCTTCAATTATTGTAAGTTTCTATTTCATGCACTTCACATATTCAATTTAGTGACAAACAAACAACTCCTTATTTCCCCTTCATCATTCTAAGAACGATTCTAGACATTTAGGTTGCCTTAGACTAGCGCAGTCCCAGTGGTTCGACTTACCCGACCAATAGCCCTATTTTACAATGATTCGTGCTATTGCGAAGGTTGATGTATGATTGACCAACCGATCATGTACGTTTATGCTCTTTTGGTTTGTAAAAAAGTCCCTTTGGACCAAACAATCCTTTTTGTGGTTAGTGGATATATACCTGCTGATCTTGGATTATATTTTGGCTAAAACTTGTTAAACCCGGTATTGTACTCTATTAATATAGTGGGTTAATGTGTACTATCTGTGATGTGCTTCTATTGCAATTGGTTATTGACACCGTTATGATATAGGGTGATCAAATTTTATAGCACATATTCTATGTCACTTGGTTAGTGACACCACTATGGCACAGGGAGATGAAAATGCACATTATTGGCATCACTGAGACACTTGCATGAAAATGCACATTATTGGCATCATGTAAAAGTGTACCAAAACATGATAAATTCTTCTTACAAAGTGTACAACCATGAGAAATCCTTCTTATAGAGAGTTTTGCATACAATTTTGTCATTCCAAAACTATGATTCAATATATTATACCATTGAAGACATTCTAATATCTGAATAGATGACACATACATAATAGACAACTAAAATCAGCACCAAAACATACCGGCAACCCCATCAAATATAACAACACAAAATAGAACCCAAGTCACAACAACATCATTACTTATCCTTTGTAAACAAAGGCACAAACCAAAATTAGAACAGAGAGGGAACAACAAAAAAAGCTTCCAATTAACAAAGCTTTTGCAATTGCAACAAATAGATCCACCATAGGGCCAACTAATGTTGCTGGCAGCTCCATTGCTGATGGCAATTGTCGTGCAACATTTTGGCTTTGATTAGTCGTCGCCCATTTCCAAAATGTGTAGCTCTCAGTTCGACATTTCAAATATATCCTACCAGGATTATTTTCGGAGTCAGATATGTAAACTGCCACCTTTAGCCCACACCAACATTTCCTATTATGTAAACGATCAAGTACTGATAATGATGCCCTTGATGATGAAGCCATTTTACTGCAGATCACCAAAAATTTTAGGAGTTGTATGAGATGGTACCAAAAATTACAAAGGCCAATACCATGTAAAGCAAAAGATTTTTCCACCAGTCCTCGTGAAATTGTATGAGTTGTTAACATGGATGTTTCAAATATTGACCCTTGTTCTCAAGAGAAACAATTCCCAATTTTTTTAAATCAACCAATGACCAACTCAAATATTGTCTTAAAATATTGTCAAATTAACTAAATAAATATTGTCTTAAAATTAGGTCAAATTAACTAAATAAATAAATAATCTTATTTTTCTATAGTTATTAGATTTTTCTATATATTCAAGAAAATAATATGATTTTGTTGCCAAATTGTTTTATATGAATCTAATAACTCTATATCCTAATACAGATGTTTTTCCTTAATCGACCTACTAAATCAATTAAAAATAGTCATGCAATTTCTCATTTCAAAGAAACAAATTTTTTTAAATGGTTCTAAAAAATCAAAAGCAAGTTGGCCTCCTCACAAATTACCATCACAGTCAAATAACTGAGTGGATGGGATTTATTAGTGCGCATGCATAGCAGATCACCAAACAAAACACTGATAAGTGCCAAAAAAGTGATACACAGTCACAACGCTTACACAAAAGGGAGAAGGAGAGAGTGAAAGAGAGAAAGAGAGAGAGAGAGAGAGTTACCTGGATGTGGAGATTTGAGACCGAATGAGATGGAATTGTTGAAAATCGATGGCGAAGGAGAAAGGATCGACGACGAAGGAGAGAGGATTTGTTGAGAGTGACTGTTATGGCTAAGAATTTTGGTGTTTCTTTAATACGCATATATGTGTATATGATAAATATTTTATAAGATGTTAATATAATACGTATACCCTTGTAACAGTAATAAGGGTATACATAGTATTCTAAATCTTCACCAAGGCACATGAGTCACGTGCTTCCTCTACTCGTTAATTCTCAAACGGTCAACTAACAGAGTTTGACTTCTTACAACAAATTAAATAGTTTAGGGAGTTAAGTGTACTCCTTAAAGTTCAGGGAGGTTTAATGGGAAAGAGAAGAAATTTCAGGGAGGTTTAGTACACTTTACCCTAAATAAAATTTCAGGATTATCCCAATTTTGTGGGGGTATATTGTCCATAAATGAAATTTCAGGATTATCCCAATTTTGTGGGGGTATATTGTCCATAAATGAAATTTGATATGAGTTACCTCGTTAGATAATAAATACTTATAAATGTGGGGGTACTTAATCCAAAGAGATTTTGGATAGGACCAAAAATCATTTATAATATTGGTTATAACAGTAGTGCATCTTGCTTCCTGTGAAGAAAATATTTAATGGGACAAGTTCGCTATTCCAGCTTAAGAGTTAAGTGTGCAAGCTTATAAGTCCTTATGTAGATTAAAGTTAGTACCAAGAAAATGACATAAATGTAATGCATAAGTCATTGTATGTCTTAAAAAATTAATGATATACTAATTAGTACATTTTATATGAAATATTTAACATCTGATAACATAGTATATTCTCAATAGAGTGAGATTGAGACAATACTGGTTATGATAACAAAAGCCTAGCTAACTTTTATAGATGTAGATCTCAAATATAAATACTAGTTAAAATATATCACTGGTTGAGATTGCAATGCATCATAATAACTGTGATTAATTGCACACTTTCAATCCAGGATAGAATCACTGAAAAGCAATAAATTGGGTAGTTGAGATAACCCTAAGTCAAATATTGCATAAATCGAGGTATCTAACTAAATTGAAGATGTAGCAGTGATGCAATCTGGATGTGGGATATTAAAGTATTCAAATCCAATAGTAGATATGTCTTTAATATTAACAGTGTAGTTGTATATTCTTTTAAAGAATCAAAGTTAGAAACTTTGAATAAATCAAACAAAAAAGTCAATAGACTTAACTTAGAGGACATTTCAAAATAAGTCTACACATCTGCCACTGAAAAAAATGATATTGATAACAATAAGCAATTTTAAGGTACAAAGTATACCATTGCTCTTAACTGGAGAAATCTTTGTAGAGTGTAATATTTCTAAACACAACTTTATGACCACATATTAAAATTGAGGATTGTACTAGAGAGTAATTGTACAAATCATCGAGGGAAATGGGGTTAAAGCCGAAAGCTAATGAGTCACCTTAATGAAAACCCAACCTAGTTGACTAGAGATCCCAAGATCTAGGTTCAAATGGATAATAGAATTCTGAGTGACTCACCAGAAGCACTGGAAAGATATAAATCTTCTACTCATTTCTATGATGAAACAGTGCGACTTACAATGAGGATTAGGATACGCTACGCTTTTAATGACTTTTATACCTTGAAAATTCAAGTGGGGTATGGTAGGATACTCTTAATATGAAGTCACCTATAAGAGTGAGAAGTGGGTCGCTTCTATGGGAACTATAAATGCTAAGTTTTCTAGAGCACTCCTGAATACCAGGAATTGTTTAAGGCCAAAATGAACATAACAATGAGAACTAAATTTGTAAGGATGGGTACTGTGTGTTTGCTATTGTCTTGTTTTTCATAAATGGCTAAACAGTTCAAGACATCACGTTCACTGGTTAGCTAGTAAATCCGATAGTAATACACTAGGGAAGGTTTAAGGCCAAAAACTACCTATCCTGATGCAGTAACTTTCCGTCTATACTTTATCTAGTGTCTGCATTGATCATCTTTTGCATTTAACCAACCAATTTCCATTCATGTGGGGGATTGTTAGAATTTGTGAATGAAAATTGTTTCATCAGTCATCAACAAATGCCTTAGACTGAACATGTATAATCATTGGTTGGTTGTGGGATGAAAATATGCAACTCAAAACCAATAGACATAACCTATTCAATGTGAATCATTACAACCTATTGCAGTGGTTGTGCCCAGTGATAAAGAGACGCATATAAATAGTTGTGTCCAATGATGAAGAAACACATATAAATGGTTGTGTCCAATAATGAAAAGACATATATAAATGATTGTATCCAGTGATAAAGAGACACACCCAATTCAAAAAGGCATTTATCTTTTATAAATACCCCATTAAGCTTCCATTTGTAATTCGTTTAATTCTTTTATTTCTTTTCTCCCTCCCTAGACTTGAACCCAATCCAAATGGGTTTAAGTCATAGGTCAAGTGGTCCGAGCCACTTAGATTATAATGTAATTTCACCGAGTCATTTTAAAATTAATCTGAGCCATTTGGTTTGAATTGCACCAATTTTATCATTTTTATAGTATAGATGCATTTTTTGAGTCAGAAAGAATATTACACAGGGGAAGTTTGTCGTAGCCACGAGTTTGTAGTGCTACTACTGGTGGATGTAAACAGTGTTGGAGTTGCTCTGCAAAATCAACCGAATCCTCTGATACCAGTTGTTGTGGCAGAAACGCAAAATAAACAATGTTGTTCGAGAAATAATCAAGCAATCACGAAAAATTAAAAAAAAACTCACACACAAGAACACAAAATATACATGATTCACCCAAATTTTAGGACTATGTCCATGGAGCGCACTAAACAAATGCCACAATGAAAAAGATGAAGAATTAGAATGTAGAATTTTTCCTCAATCTCTCTCAATTATTCTCTCTTGTGTGGGCACAAATGAATCAATCATACAACGCATATGATGATCATCTCCTTTTTCTTCTCACTTTTTGTGATACGCCCTAATTTCGGAACACGGGTTGATCAAGTCCGTGCACAAAATCAAGAGATATTAAAATAATTAAAGTATTTCAAACAAGCACAGATTACAAAAATAAATTAAAAAGATTAAATAACTCGCTGAAGAAAACTAATAAATAATAATTTTATTAATACTTCTTCAAAATTAAAATTTGGGAATCCCGTAATGCAAGGACCCCTAAAACATTATCCAATAATCCAGTCTACTGTAAATAAAATAAATCTATCATCCTACTTTGGAATAAACCGAAAGAATAGATAAGTCATCCAGTTGCGGATCCTCAACCTTGAGACTTGAACCTCTAATAACCTAAAAGATAAAATAAGTAGGTCAAACCCGCGACCAAGTTCTCTCTACTAGGCCTCTGAAAACCAATAGGCAGATCATCTTTGATCAAAACTAAATCTAATAAAGTTTTAATTTAATATAGCGTGATATACATATATATAAATAATTATATATACTACACTAATCACATTTATTAATAGGTTTATTAAATTTCCAAACCTATTAAAAAATGATTAAATAATAACCATACCCAGACTAATCCACCATTTCTTTAAAAGAAAAGTTCATTAACCTTAATCCCATCCTAGACAGTTAATTAATCATTTAAATAATAAAATATAATTAAAAGAATATTATATTTAATCAAAAAACCTAATAACGAGTTTAATTATTTAAATCCCACAGCCAATAGCTAGGATTTGACAAATCGCCCATGTCTCCAACAATATTATTTTATTAATATTATAAAATAATAACTAACCTGTAAGTACTGGATTATTCTAATATAAGAATATCTAATCCTAATCCAACTTACATATACAATAATAGATGAAATTTTAATCATCTAACACATAACAATTCAATTATGCTTTGGCAAATCAACCATGCCATTATAAATATATTTACTTATATTTTGGAAACTCAACCATGCCTCCTTAAGTATATATATTTATACTATTAAATTAGCAATTCATCCATACATTCCCATGTGTGTAATTTATTCATACAAATTGATAGGGAAAAATAAACCTAACCTATCTTGACCTAACGATAAAGGCAACTAAGTGTTAACCAGCCGCCAGATCTCTTCTACTTTCGAAAGATAATATTTCGTTATCAAGGATAACGATTTCCATTGGATAAGTTCCATGGGATAATGATAAATCTTATCAAGGATAAGATTTCCATGGGATAAGGATTATGATATTCCCTTATCAAGAATAAGGGAAGTGACGATAAATAGGGAGACGACTTGGGAATAAGGTATGATGAAAAAACTATTATTAAATCCCTGTATTTCTTTTAGACCTCCGATGACTAACTTGATCGTCAAAGAGCTCTTAGCAGGCACTACACCGGTGCCGTCAAGATTTATCGATCTTCTACTCTCTTCTTTACAAGAAAACGGCGTCGTATCGGACCGCGTGGATTTCACCCTCAACGCAAAAAATTAGCAATTTATTTAAGCCTTTGGCTACTCATCCATACCTACAATTCAACCATGTACCAACTAATTATGGTTTGGCAAATCAACCATGCCATTATAAATATAATTATTTATCGAATGGCAATTCAACCATGCCTTTTCAAGTCAAGATATACCAAATAAGATTTATAAAATTTAATAATCTTAAATGATATATAACTAGACACACACACACATATATATATATATATATATATATATGTATAATACCTTTCATAATAATTCTTGATTATTTAAATCATATATATCAATATATATATATATACACACACATCCCTCCATTTTTATCCTAAACAATTAAATCATATATACACATTCTTAAATAATTATATATATTTATAGATATAAATATATACATCCTTCCATAATAATTTATTAATTTATTATATTTACGCAAATTAATGCAACTAAATAACGTAGTAGCATCCTACAGCCCTCGAACACCTAAAATACCTCTTCTACTGATTGATTTCAACATTAACAAGCTTGAAATCAATTATGGGACATCAACGGGCTCCACAGCAACTTCCCGGGACCTTAAACACCCCGATACACACCCCCACGCGCCGCCAAACTCGCCCAAATACTCTACACGCGCTAACACAAGATGGCACGTGTCTTCACGCGCCTACATGCACTCTCACGCGCTGCCCACGCACCTGATGATCCCTCTGGCTAACGTGGCATCTCCTGACTGGCTGATACTTCATGCTCTGTTAAGCCGCGCCACACTAGATCATTTCAATGTTGACCAGAACAAGTCAACGGTTTATATGCCAATGAGCACCAGATTTCCACGCGTTGCACTACATCCGATCAATTCACAATCCATCAACTCTACCTACTGCTCTGATCAGCGTGTGCATCATTTTCCTATACACACGCCTGCACTGGATCTTCCATTGTTCATCGGGACCATTCCATGGTCCTGATCTGAGTGCACCGAAAGCTTTGTACACTGCAATGCACCAAATCTTCGCCTATGGTGGAAGCGTCGATTCACACAACAGCCTCATATATATATAAAAACAGTATATGTATATATATATATATATATATATATATATATATATATATATAACTCCAAAAATAGGAAAATAAATTAAATGAATTCCTAAAAAATATAGAAAAATACAAGAGAATTCTAAAAAATTTCAGAAAATTCCCAAAAGTTCTATAAATCCTAAATAACCCTCTTGGTCATAGATCAAGTATAACAATTGATTTAAAAAATAAATACAGCACATACATCTATCAATTTAAAATTCAAAGTTTTAAATAAAATAAAATGTAATAAAACATGCTTTTAATTCCTCCGATCTAACCTTGATTTAATCAAATAAATTAACTTAATGCTTTTGATTAATCCAATTTAACTGTGATTTAAATTAATAAATTAAATCTAAAGCCTTGATACTCAAGGTGAAATCCTTATGAGTTCTAAGAGGAAAATTAGATAAAACTCACCTGAAGGTTTCGAAACGAAATCGACGCTTCAAGCTTTGATGGTCTCTTCCAATTTCGGCATCCTCTTTCTCTGATCCGGCCTCCTTTTTGCCGACCCCCTCTTCTTCTCTCTCTCTACCTCTTTTATTTTTTTAAGGTGAAAAATCTTTTTAATAAATTAATCCTATATATATATATATATATATATATATATATATATATATATATATATATATATAATCATATTAATACCTTAATCCTTTTCCAATTATGACTACCATATAAAACCTTTCATAATTAATCATTAATTAATTAAATCATATATACCAATATATCAATAAATATATATATACATATCCTTCCATAACACTTATTAAATATATATTTATAATTATACAAAAATGATTATTAAAATAATCACATAACCATGGGCCTTTATTAATTAAACCAACAAGGCTTCATACAAGCGCAAAACCACATCCTTTGGTCCAACAACCCTTAAGCCCAAATCCAATTAATTTATATAAATTAAAAAATTTAATAAACACTTAAATTAAAATAACTAATTAAATGAAGCACATAAACAAAACAAGAAATTATAACCAAGTCACAATACACCAATAATTCAATCAATAATCAAACACACACAGTAATCATCATAACAATTCAACAAATATAATCACAAAATGAAATCTAATTAAAATAAGACAATTAATCTAAGCACTTAATTAAATAAAATAAATCATTTAAAAATAAAATTAAATCAATTAATTTCAATTAAATCAAACAAAACATTTAAAAATAAAATAAAAATAATTGATCCTAATTAATAAATTCTTTAAAATATCAGAGTGTTACATTCTTCTCCCCTAATAATAGGAATTTCCGTCCTCGGAATTCACGAATCCATGAAATGAAAACTTTGATTATTTAATTTCAAATTTCTATATTCCCTTTATCCGTGTGAAAATAAACCAATTCACACATTTTCACGATTAGCAGGCATATCTCGTAATTTTTTAAGACTATGCTAAACTAATCCATACTTATTGCATTTATTTGCAACTTAACCTCACTAACTTATATGCATTGGAAAATATCCACATTGTTGTATTTTCTTACAGCGAAATAAATAAAAACACTTTACACACATGACTTGAAATATATAACATCGCCAACAATAGGCAATTGCCTAATCAAGCAAAATATGAATAACCCACATAATGAGATAATAACCTCCTCTTTATTGCTAAACCACGTTATACCCTTCACAAAAAAAACATCTTAAAAGATCATCCATACAAATCCTTAAGCAAAGCCATACCAACAGGTAACTCCGAAAGTTTTATTTAATACTCTCAACCAATCTTGGTCAAACTATCATTTATGACCCATATGGAAATAAAAATCTCATCACAATGTCGGTACTCCCATACTTTATTGCATGAAAGTACCCTCTCGTATCCACTTTAGTATATGAAGCGGTTACATTAACTCCATGATTTTCTCCTGCCCTCCTGAATAATCGAGAATTGAGAATGAAGCTCCTCAGTCATCATCACTTTTCTTAAAAGTTATCACGAAGACCTATTAGTCAATTCCTATAACCCATACCCTGTCGGATTCCACTGAATAAAAATAAATAAAAACAATTCTCGGAAAATCAATTCCCCATTTCCAAGTTGACCCATAGTTTCCTTGTGAGTAATAGTAGGTGTACCAGCTTTCCTAGATACCTAAACCAGAGAACTTCTCAACAGACTAACCATTTTGTATCATGTTGATGTTTGAGAATATCTGCAACTACTTTCATCCTCCCTGAACAATACTGAGTGTAGAAGTAATAACATCCCACAATTCAGTTATTTATCTTAATCTCGCACCTGTGTTTTCTGTGTGAACGTATATTATCGACCTTCGTAGTCTATGCAATTCAATCAATTTCCACAATAAATATTGTCTCCTTATATACTGATTTAACATATGATCCTAACATCTACGCTCTTGCCTCCTCGAATACCTTCCAAATCGGTGTCCTACCATTTGCTGATAAAACTAAACGATTTAACATTAGAATGCACTAACGGATCGAATATGGAATACAATGAATCCTAAACTTAAGCTCTAAGTAAAAGAGTACACAACGCAGAAGTCACACAACGAAAGACACCCTAGGGATATTTGAATCTGGAGTGCTTTAATACCAACTGTGATACTCCTAAGTTTGAAACACGAGTTGATCAAATCCGAGTACAAAATTAAGAGATATCAAAATAATTAAAGTATTTCAAACAAGCACATATTACAAAAAAAAAAAAAAAAAAACTCGCTGAAGAAAACTAATAAATAATAATTTTATTAATACTTCTTCAAAATTACAACTCGGGAATCCCGTAATGCAAGAACCCCTAAAACATTATCCAATAATCCAGTCTATTGTAAATAAAATAAATCTATCATCCTACTTTAGAATAAACCGAAAAAATAGATAAGTCCTCCAACTGCGGATCCTCAACCTTGAGACTTGAACCTCTAATAACCTGAAAGATAAAAATAAGTGGGTCAAACTCACGAGCAAGTTCTCTCTACTAGGCCTCTGAAAACCAATAAACAAATCATCTCTAATCAAAACCAAACCTAATAAAGTTTTAATTTTAATTTAGCATGATATACATATATATAAATAATTATATATATTACACTAATCACATCTATTAATAGGTTTATTAAATTTCCAAACTTATTAAGTAATGATTAAATAATAACCATACATAGACCAATCCACCATTTCTTTTAAAGAAAAGTTTATTAACCTAAACAATTAATTAATCATTTAAACAATAAAATATAATTAAAAGAATATTATATTTAATCCAAAACCCAATAGCGAGTTTAATTATTTAAATCCCACAGCCAATAGCTTGGCTTTGACAAATCGCCCATGTCTCCACCAATATTATTTTATTAATATTATAAAATAATAACTAACTTGTAAGTACTGGATTATTCTAATATAAGAATATCTAATCATAATCCAACTTACACATACAATAACCATAGATGAAATTTTAATCATCTAACACATAGCAATTCAATTATGCTTTCGTAAATCAACCATGCCATTATAAATATATTTATTTATATTTTGGCAACTAAACCATACCTCCTTAAGTATCTATATATTTATACTATTAAATTAGCAACTCATCAATACTTCCCATGTATGTAATTTATTCATACAAATAATTAACAATTTATTTAAGCCTTTGACAACTCATCTATACCTACAATTCAACCATGTACCAACTAATTATGCTTTGGCAAATCAACCATGCAATTATAAATATATTTATTTATCCAATGGCAATTCAACCATGCCTCCTCAAGTCAAGATATACCAAATAAGATTTATAAAATTTAATAATCTTATCTTAAACAATTAAACCATATATTCACATATATAAATAATTATATATATTTATATATATAAATATACACATCCTTCCATAATAAATTATTAATTTATTATATTTACGTAAATTAATGTAACTAAATAACATAGTAGCATCTTACAGCCCTCAAACACCTAAAATACCTCATCTACTGATTGATTTCAACATTAACAAGTTTGAAATCAATTTTGGGACATCAACGAGCTCCGTAACAACTTTCTGGGACCTCAAACACCCCCGCACGCGCCCCCACGCACCGCCAAACTCGCCCAAATACTCTGCACGCACCTCCACACGACAACACAAGAAGGCACGTGCCTGATGATCCCTTTAGTTGACGTGGCATCTTTTGACTGGCTGATACTCCATGCTTTGTTAAGCCGCGCCACACTGGATCATTTCAATGTTGACCAAAACATGTCAATAGTTTAGATGCCCATGCGCACCAGATTTCCATGTGCTGCACCACATCTGATCAATCCACAATCCATCAACTCTACCTACTGCTCAGATCAGCGTGTGCATCCTCTTCCTATACACACGCCCGCACTAGATCATCCATTGTTCATCGGGACCATTCCATGGTCCTGATCCGAGCGCACCGAAAGCTTTGTACACCACATCGCACCAAATCTTTGCCTATGGTGGAAGCGTCGATTCACACAGTAGCCTCATATATATATATATATATATATATATATATATATATAACTCCAAAAATAGGAAAATAAATCAAATAAATTCCTAAAAAATATCAAAAAATTATAGAAAATTTCAAAAAATTCCCAGAAATTCTATAAATCCTAAATAACCCTCTTGGGTCATAGGTCAAGTATAACAGTTGATTTAAAAAGTAAATACAGCACACACCTCTATAAAATTAAAATCCAAAGTTTTAAATAAAATAAAATGTAATAAAACATACTTTTAATTCCTCCGAACTAACCTTGATTTAATCAAATAAATTAACTTAATGCTTTTGATTAATCCATTTTAACCGTGATTTAAATTAATAAATTAAATCTAAAGCCTTGATATTCAAGGTGAAATCCTTATAAGTTCTAAGAGGAAAATTAGAGAAAACTCGCCTGAAGGTTTCTCAACCTTTGATGGTCTCTTCCAATTTCGGCGTCCTTTTTCTCTGATTCGGCCTCCTCTTCTTCTCTCTCTTTACCTCACTTATTTTTCTAACGTGAAAAACCTTTTAAATAAATTAATCCTATGTGTATATATAACCACATTAATACCCTAATCATTTTCCAATTATGACTACCATATAAAACCTTCCATAATTAATCATTAATTAATTAAATCATATATACCTATATATATATATATATATATCCTTCCATAACACTTATTAAATATATATTTATAACTATACAAAAATAATTATTAAAATAATCACATAACCACGGGTCTTTATTAATTAACCCAATAAGGCTTCATATAAGCGCAAGACCACATCCTTTGGTCCAACAACCCTTAAGCCCAAATCCAATTAATTTAAATAAATCAAAAAATTAAATAAAAACTTGAATTAAAATAACTAATTAAATGAAGCACATAAACAAAACAAGAAATTACAACTTAGTCACACCATACCAATAAAATCAACACACCAATAATTAAATCAATAATCAAACATACACAGTAATCTTCATAACAATTCAACAAATATAATCACAAAATGAAATCTAATTAAAATAAGACAATTAATCTAAGCACTCAATTAAATAAAATAAATTATTTAAAAATAAAATAAAAGTAATTAATCCCAATTAAATCAAACAAAATATTTAAAAATAAAATAAAAGTAATTAATCCCAATTAATAAATCCTTTAAAATATCGGGGCATTACACTTTTCTTCGCACACTAAAATCTTATTAAAGTTGATATATATATAGACCCAAAAAAACTTGTCTTACAAGAAATTACCTTTTGTAGAGTTGAAAATCAATAAGGAAGTTAAAACAGATCATGAAACTGAAGCTTCCATATAATTAAATCTTCCTAAAAATCTTTCACATTATCAGACTCCACAAAACCACAACAATTTCCCACTTGGAGGCTGGAGCACTTGTAAACTTATTCCATCTTCTTCTCATGCATGTCCCATGTATATATGTCGGTGTGCTTATCTCTATTTTCAAGCTAGAAGACCAACTAAAGCTGTGCACAGCTTTAGTTTCTCCATGCTCACAGTTTTTGTTAACATATCAGCCATATTCTTAGTGCCAAGTATTTTCTCAAGTGTTAACACCCTATCTTCTAACAAAGATCTGATAAAGTGATATCGAAGTCCTAGTCTTTGAATGAAATGCTGAATTCTTTGCCAGATGTATCGCACTCTGACTATCACTGTGCAAAACATTCTTTATGTGTTCGAATTCCAACTCTGTCAACAAACCTTATAACCAAATCATCTCCTTGCTGGCTCTATCATCGCCACATACTCTGCCTCTATAGTAGATAATGCTACAATCCTATGTATTTGCAAAACCTAACTAACTGTAGTTATACCCATTGTGAATACATACCCGGTAGTACTTCTTCTGTAGTCCACCTCACCAGTAATATCTGAATCTACATAACCATGTACCTTCACCTCGCCCCTTTTGAAACATAGGACCCCGTAGATATCTTAATATCCACTTCACTGCTTCCCAGTTTAGCTTACACAGATCCTTCATAAACCTGGATACTGTTCCCATTGCATATATAATGTCCAGTCTTGTGCACACCATGACATACATCAAACTTCTAATGGTTGAGGCATATGGAATTTTAGCCATGAAGTTTTTCTCATCCTCTGTCTTCGGACACTAATTTTGAGATAATCAGAAGTGACTAGCTAAAGGAGTACTCACCGCCTTAGCATTATTCATGTTGAACCTCTTCAGAACCCGTTTAACGTACTCAGCCTAAGACAACTGCAAAGTACCTTTTTGCTTATCTCTGCTAATCCTCATCATAATAATTTGTTTCGCTGCACCAAGATCATTAATCTCGAATTTACCAGACAACGGCTTATTCAATTTACTGATTTATTCAAAATCAGAACCTGCCACTAACATGTCATCAACATAAAGTAGAAGGATAATAAAACTTGACTTAAACCTCTTGACGTAGCAGCATTGGTTAACATTGCACTTGTTGTAGCCATGTCATTTAATAAAACCATCAAACATCTTGTACTATTGCCTCAGGGCTTGCTTCAAACCATATAAGTTTTTCTTCAACTTGTACACTAGTTTCTCTTTCCCTTTGACTGAGAAACCCTTTTGTTGTTGCATGCAAATCTCTTTCTTTAGGTCACCATGGAGGAAAGCAGTTTTGACATCTAACTGTTCAAGGTGCAACCCCTTTGCTGCAATAATGCTAAGAATTGAGCGAATGGTACACAGTTTCACAACCAGGAAAAAAAATATTTCTGTAGTCAATAGCCTGCTTTTGCTGAAAGCCTTTGACCACCAATCTCCCCTTGTATCTCTTAAAACCATCATATTCCTCTTTTACCTTATACACCCATTTGTTGTGAAGAGCTTTCTTCCCCATGGGCAACTTGGCTAGTTCCCATGTTTTGTTGGAGATAAGGGACTTCATATCATCTTCCATTGTAAGCTCACACTTGCTAGCATCTTCAACCTAACATGTTTTATCATAGCATTCAGGCTCACCATCATCTGTGAGCAACATATAATCTATATATCGCCAATTCGGTACATGAGGACGCATGGACCTTTTGGGTGCGACTTTAAGAGTTAGAATCCGCGGTGAACTATGCTCTGTGAGTTCTGGCCAAGAACCCTCATCTGTTTACTCTACAACAATACTCTCTGGCTCATTATCCAACTCAACACACTCAGGCTTACTCTGTACAGGACTAGTTGACTGTGATGCATCTCTATCCTTGTACATCACCTTCTCGTTGAAAACCACATTTTTACTCCTAATAATTTTCTTGTTCCGATTATCCCAGAGTTAATAACCAAACTCATCTCCGCTATACCAAATGAAGATGCATTTTAGTGACTTGGGGTCGAGCTTTCCCCTAGCATGGTCACTAATATGCGCATATGCAATACAACAAAAAACTTTCAACCATAAAACATTTATCTCTTAGCCACTCCATACCTCTTCCGGTATTCGATGCTTCAAAGGCACCGATGGTCCACAATTAATTAGGTAGGATGTTGTAGGATTACTTCTGCCCAAAACTGTTTGGGTAGACCCGAATGTATGTGTATGCTTCTGGCTCTCTCTGTCAATGTTCGGTTTATTCGTTCTGCCACCCTATTCTATTATGGGGTTCCTTGCACAGTTCTCTCTAATCTAATCACATTATCAAAACAGAACTTCTTGAACCCAGTGTCTTCATACTCATCACCATTGTCTAACCTCAACCTCTTGATCTTCAAACCTGTCTCATTCTCCACCATTGCCTTCCATTTCTTGAACACATCAAATGTTTTAGATTTGTGCTTCAAAAAATAAACCCATACCTTTCTCGTGTGATCATCAATGAAAGTCACGAAGTAGGATTTTTCGCCAATGAATGAGACAGTGGCTGGCCCCAGATATCTGTGTGAACTAGCTCAAGTTTCTCTTTTCTGAGATCTCTGCCATTCTTCTTGAAATTGACCATCTTCTGCTTGCCCATCACACAACTCTCACAGAAGTCAATATCAATTGCCTGTTGCCTGGTAGTTTTCCCTTTAAGCGCATAATCTTGAGCCCCATTTCACTCGTGTGACCTAATCTCTGGTGCCAAAGGTTGTGATCTTCTTTATTTTCAGCAACTGCTATAAACCTACAAGCACTGGTAGTTGTGTAGAGAGTGCCAGATTTCCTACCATGTGTAATGGTCATAACGCCTCTGAAACTTTTCACGAGTCTTTATTGAAGATTGTAACAAAACCTTCCTCTGATAATTGTCTCATCGAAATCAGATTCTTCCTCAAGTCAGAGATGTGTCTCACATCCTTCAACTTCCAAGCTGACCCATTCAACTTGATTTGCACTTCACCCTTGCCAATGACGTTACAAGGATGATGATCACCAAGATACACCTTCCCAAGGTTACCTGGTTCATAGCTATTAAATAGCTCTTTACTTGAGGTGCCATGAAACGATACGCCGGAATCTAAAACCCATGACTCCACCTTGCTCTCCAAAGAGCATATCAATGCATCATCTGATTCTTCTGAGACAACGTTTGCTTCAGTTTTTCTTTTGGTTCCTTTCTTTGGAAATCTGCAATCAACACGGTAATGTCCCTTCTTTCCACAATTCCAACACTCAACGTCACTGAGATCTGTGGAATTCCTGGAATTTTGAGACTGTGTCATTCCATTCCTTGACTTGGATCTACCTTTGTTTCTATTACCGTTGCCCTTCTTCTTGTTTGAACCATTGTATCATAAGTGCTAACATATTTCTTTGATACATATCCTTACCGATACTGTTCTCTGATTACTTCTTTACTTTATTATTTAATATGTTTACCTAATTTCATACTTGCATATTTATCTTTTTTCTAAGCTGTTGTTTGATAACTCAATTTGGCGCTTAATTCGTTCAGAATTAAACGCTTATCCAATTAAGTATGTTTGATAACATAATTTGAATATTATTGAAAATATTAAACACCATTTAAAATGAAGTAAAATTTTAAATAACATTGACATTACTTATGATTGAATGTTGAATGCTAAAAATTAAAAAAGACATAAAAAAAAATAATAATAATAATTAATTATCACTTAAAAACTTTAGCTCTTAAAATTTTCAGTACTTAATTTTTAGTTTTATCAAATAGTACATAAGTCATTAACCACCAATAAAACAAATAACTAACTTTATAGCATTAATAATTGCTTTAATATGCATAAATAAAGATTTATTCTCACTAATTTAATTAACCGAATTAATTTGCATTGTTTGCTATAAAACCTATTCACCCCTTTAGGGTCAATATCTTAACACTCAATTTAATGGTGTTGCATTGGTCAGGGGCGGCTGGACCCTAAGGTGACTTAGGCGGCTGCCTAGCCAATAGGAAGGCCTTAATTTTTTTTTTTTTATTTCTTCATATTCTATCCTTCCTAAAATTTTTATTTCTTCATATTCTATCCTTCCTAAAATTTTTATTTCCTCCCCAAAAAAAATTATTTGTTTATATTATTACCTTTCTAAAAATGTTATTTCCTTCCAATTATTAAACTCTGCCCAATAGAAAAGCCCCAATTTTTTTTTTTTTTTTATAACCTCCTTAAGATTTTTACTTGTATCGATTATTAAACCCTAACTAATAGAGATTTAATAGGGGCCAAAAGATTTCTATTTTTATCTTACCTATTTTTTTTTCTCTCTCAGCCCTCATTCACGTTTCTTTTTTCTCCAAAATTTGTAAAACTTTTCATATTCTTATTTTAACTTTAATCTTGTTTGTTTGGTTTTTTTTTTTTTTCCTTCTTATTTCTGACACATTTTCCCTCATTTTTCTAATTACATTGACTATATATTAGATATTAAAAGGTCATTTTTGTATTTTTCATCTAAGACCTCAAATTATATTGAGCCGCCCCTAGCATTAGTGTAACTCGATATGCGATGTTGCATGAATATTGAATGCAACCTTTACGTAAATGTCCATTAATGTTACATTGTTGTTGTATGGCATTGCATGCTCGACCCTATAATGTACATGAAGATCTTAGTCCATTAATGCTAAACCACTATAAAGTTTTAACTTACTTAGCCGAAAGAAAAAGAGAACTATTATAGCAATAATCTTATATTTCAAATCTCCCACTACAATTCAAAAAAATCAACACTTTTAATTTAATCCAAATCAAAACTAATTAATAAAAAAACCAAGTACTATTTTAATGTGCCTTGTACTTTAAAAATGTTAGTTCTTCTGAAATTTCATATATAGTTTCATTTGTTTAATACTTTTGGTAGCATCTCACTTTTGTATAGAAATATAGGAGTAAACTCATTCACTTACTTATAAGAGAATTTTATTTTTTTTATATTTATGCACCTTTGATGGATTGAATTTTTCTAAAATTTTGAGTGATTGAGAATTATTGAATTTTGAGTAATGAATTTATAACTTTATTAATTTATTTTCTTTTAAATTGGATATATTTGTTGTAAATTACAAAAGATAAAACCTCATATAATTTTTTGGAACATGACTATTTTAGGGTTTTTTTTTTATAATAAAAAACAAATGTGTGAGTTTTTTAGTTGACAAAATGTCATAATGCGTGTACTCTCATGCAATGAGAGCATAGGGCATGATGTACCGAGGAGAGGGGCATGGGCAGTGTGTTCAAGCCACGGGCAGAGGGAGTTTGGCTTCGGAGTACGTGTTGCTGTGTAATTTTAAATTACGTATTTGACCTTGTTTTCTTCAACACAGTGGTATCAATCCCGTCATCACAAAGAACCCTCTTCCGACCGAACATCCCAAATGACATTTTTGACCTTCATTTATGACTCTTCATTTTATTTTATTGAAATTTAGTGCTTAACATCTTTTTTTTTTTTTTTTTAACTGCATTCTTCATATTTAGTATGACACATTCATTATCATAATTTATACAGCTAAAATTATTAACAAGAAAACAAGGAAGATACATTTTTTTAGTAATTGATTGCTTTAAATGGTTTTTTTGTAAACTTTAATTTTGTTATAAATGACTTAAATGTAAATTATTAATATTTTGGTCAATTGTAACATTCTCTTTCTTATTAAATTAAAATACAATAAAAAAAGTAGACTATAATTATAAAAAAAGTGGTCAAACTATTTATTAATTACTTGGCTTACTTAGAAAATAATTATTTAAAAAAAAATTCCTTTCAAATTATGCCATTTATTTCACTAAAAATTGATGAAGTATTCCCCACTTACCAAAATTAAGGATAAATAAAACAATAATTCCTTTGACAACTTTCTTTTTAAGAAAAAAACATAACTTCTATTGAAGAAGATAAATGAAACTTTAAATGATTTTTTTAAAAGGTAAATAATTAATATTATTTTAAATTGTATGAAACCTTTTTCTTATTAATTAAATTAAAATCCTTATAATTATGATATTTTAAACAGAAAGTGGCTTACTGTATTTATTAGTTATTTGACTCAAAAAAAAATATTTATTTTTAACAAACTTGTTATTCAAATCTCAATGTGTGTTAAAGAAGCCCATAATGCTATTTATTACATTAAATATTGTTAAATATTTCCCTACTTACTATAATTAGGATAAATTAAATAATTACGATTTTAGTAATCTCTTCGAAAAAATAAATAAATAAAAGAAAAAAAATGTAACGTCTCTTGAAGAGCTGGATGAGGACTGGGAAGATAGTGAATGCTTTAGCAATCAATTGGTTTAGATAATTTTTAAAAAATTTGCTTTAAATGACTTAAAGTTAAATAAATAATATTTTGAAATTTTTTAAGATATTATATTTCATGTTAAATTTAAATATAATAAAAAAGTAAAGTATAATTATAATTTGGCATTTAAAGGTCGATGTGGGCAAGTTATGTCATTTTTACACTAAAAATAATGGAAGTGTTATCCGCTTACCATAATTAGGGTGGATTAAATAACGATATTTTTGAAAAAAATAATACTAACGTCTCTTAAAGAAAATGAAAAGAAATATAAATGCTTTACAAATGAATTGCTTTTTATTTTTTATTTTTGCTTTAAATGACTTAAAGTTAAATAATAATATTTCGTTTAATCCATCCTAAGGAAACTCTTTGATATTAAATAAATAACAATAATAAAAGTAGACTATAATTATTATAATGCAAAACAAAAAATAAAAAATTAGATTGTTTGTTAATTACTTGAAATGGTCAATAAATATTTTTTAAAAATTTGGTCAATAATCAAAATGTCAATGTGGGTTAAAAAGCTGACGCCTTAAACCATTTATTACACTAACAATTGTTGAAGTGTTCCCGTTACCATATTTTGGATGGATTAAATAATACTCCGTAATTCTTTTGTACCATTCTCATTAAATAAATAAATATATAAATATAATATACATATATATATATATATATATATATATATATTTATTGTTATATACGGTACACACATTCAAGGCGGAGCTAGCGTGCGTCCAGGGGACACATGTCTGTGAGAAAAATACTCATAATTTTCAAATTTTAGGCAAATATTACCTTTAAGATTATTTTTTGGGTAAATAAGTGTGTTAAGTTTAAAAATAATATTAAAGAAGGGTTTGAGGTAACTGTTCGGTTACAAATTTAATCATGTGCAAACATTTTTGAAATATACAAATTTCAAAAAATACTCTTTTATTTAATAATATTCTTATATATAAGAAGAATAAAAATAATAATAATAATAAAAAAAAAGAGAAATACTCTAATCATTTCATATTTAATTATTTTATAATTTTTTTTCCATTGTACTCTTGTGCGAAATAAAATCCTGACTCCGCCAAGCACAAATTAAAGAATATGACACTCAACATAAGAAGAGGGCAAGGAAAATAAGAGCGTAATTAATCAACTGTTTTAAATGACTTTTGAAAAAAATATTTATATGAAAATAAAACAACAAAAGAGGAATGTACTTGTAATAATGTCATCAAAAGTGGTTGAATTGTTTGTTAAAAACGTTGCTCAACCTATAATGTTTTTGTTTTTTTTGGGACAAATTTGTCATTCAAAGTCAATTTCTGTTAATAAGCTAGCACATCATGCCATTTATTATTACACTAAAAAAATGTTGAAGTGTTTTTTTTTTTTGGCAAACTTTTTGTATATATATATAAAGTAACATTTCTTGGTAAAGTCTCTTATTTATTTTCATGCAAAGTTGAGAGTTTTTCTAAATATTATTACGGGAATGATCTAAATGCGAAAAACTTCACTTATTTTCACGGTTCAAATTTTTTTAATCATGTTGAGACGTTGAATAAAATTTGATACTTGTCAAACGTTCATTTGAAAAGACTCTGAAACATTAGGTCCATCCAATCTTTCTCTTCTTAAAATTTCAATTAGAGTATTAGTTGAACAGGACATTCTAGTTATTCAGCATAAATGATCGAAGAGAACCTTTCACATTTCTTGAGAACCTGAACCAATAGTTGTATTTATCTTCGATTAAGTACAAAAGAGTTTGTTTCAATTCCTTTATCATTATCTGAACAAAATAAATGTGAACAAATTTTACTTACTTTCATAAATCAAAACTTAAATGTATACCTAAAACGCTAACAACTTATGATACTTGTCAAACATGCAAAAATCAAATAGCCACGTGGTAATGATGCTCTTACATGGCTATATCGTCTTACTTTCGCTATTCAAAATTTAAACGTATACTTAAAGCCCTGACAACTTGTATTACTCGTCAAACATGCCAAAACCGGTCATATGGCAAAGACAATCTTAAATGACTATGTGTCTTACTTTCACCATTCAAAATTTTAAAAGTGCATTTAAAACTCTGACAACTTGCGATACATGTCAAACATGCCGAAAAGACTATTCCACGACTATATCTTCAATTGAATTACACTAATCGATAAAATACTAATCACGGTTAATCTCTAACCTCCATTCCCTTCTTTATTTACCTATCACATCTGCAAGATTGAAATTTGAATTATACTAGTTATGAAATTATATAGATATACAGCAAAGACTCTCTTATATAGTCTTTATTTAATAGAGCCATGCAACAAATTGAGTGTGTTACCAAATGACTTTATAGGTAATTGATTATACTAGTTATGAAATTACCATATAAGGTAGACATTATTGTCAAAAATCAAACCAAAAGAATATATTTCAGTAATCTCATCATTCAAATCTTCATTTATAAATACAAAAGTAGGCATCCTCATCCATTCATTGCATTTGTAAAAAAAATCCAAAAAAGTTTGTTCTGTAATTTGAATGAATTAAATGATATTTTTTTCAATGTCCTGAGTATAATTACTACTACTTACCAATAAAAAAATAAAAAAATATGTCATTAATAGGTTTTTAAAAATATTTTTAAAATTTAAATTTTCACTATTTAAATTTATTTTTTACTAAACTGAAAAGAGGAAAAACGCATTGAAGTGAAGGGCCCACTTAGCTTTTTCCTTTTGTCTTTAAATTTTTTTTTTTCCCAGGAAAAAAGGTGAAAAATCCAAGAAAGGGTTTAATAACTGAAAAGGGTATTTCGGTCATTTCAGAACAAACCGGAGAAAATCCCTTTCACAATTCTCGAGAACCCGAACCAGGTCTAAGCTTCGCTTCGATACAAAAGAGTTTGTTTCTACTTTCAATTCGGTCCTGTCTGAGTCATTTGGGCATCTCTCTGCTTTCTCTCTCTCTCTCTCTCTCTCTCTCTTTCTATCCTCGTACGTTACGTTTCCCCTCCTCTCACAAGATCACTCAGTGAAGGAGAAATAGAAATAGAAATCAAACCCAGTCGGTGAAACCAAAAACCCAATTAGCCAAACCTCTCTGTATCTTCAATCTCAAAACCTCTGATCATATCTCTCTCTTTCTCTCTCTACACACTCTCTTTCTCTCTCTAAACTCCTTTTACCTCGCACTCACCTTTCAAAAGATTCACACATTTCTTGTTCTGAGAATGCCTTTTGTTGTCTTGAGAATTCAATTGAGTTCGAGTTTGAGTTCAAAACCTCTGGTTTAGCAATGGAGTCGAGCAATTCGCCCAATGCGCAAAAGGGTACTCGCTCTCGGCCCTTTGAAATCGATCTCAACGAAACCCCCTTGCCCTCTCCTCGCGCCGCCGCCGAGAGCTCCAAAGATGGGGTTTTTCCCGGCGAGGCGACAGCGGCAGTGTGCCGTTCGTGCGGGAAAGCCGCCGGGGAGGTGGAGGGCGACATGGTGGTGTGTTGCGAGTGCGGGAGAGGGTTTCATATGAGGTGTTTGGGGACGAAGGAGCTGCAGAGGCCGAGTGAGTGGAAGTGTTTCAAGTGTTTGTTGAGCAATGGGAGGAAGAGATTGCGAGAGGGTGTTGGGGTTTTCGACATCAATGCGTCGCCCCCGCAGGAGGCTGAGGCTGAGGTCGACTCCGATGGAGAGGGCTTTATCGGAGGCTCACAGCAGAGCTCTGAGCTCGGAGTTCTGGTGCGAGGCGATCAGCCAAATGGTGACAAGTATGGACTTTTCATTTGGTACTTAGAGATTTTTTAATTTAACGTTAATTTGGTGAATGGAATTAAATTTAATGTTTCTTTCTACCACATTATTTGTTAGATTTTTACTGAGTAGAATTTATAGCTCCCCCCAAATGTTACCTCTTTTTCTTTTTTCCTTTTGATTTTAGGACCCTCTTATGATTGTTAGAAGCTGTTGTATTTAAAATCCCGTGGCCACTTGTTAATTTTTTTTAATTTAATTTTAATTTGGTGAATGGTATTAAATTTAATGTTTCTTTTCACTACATATTCTGTTGGATAAGTTCAGGTGCAAGTTTATAGCTTGTTTGTTTCCCATCCATTCAAATGTTACTTCTTTGTTTTTTTTTGGGCTTTTAGAACTCCCTTATGATTGTTAGAAGCTGTTGCATTTAAAATCCTGTGGCTACTTATTGTTATTTTTTAACTTTTTGTGGTAAAGAGGGTGTCCTCATCTTCTTGGGGGGAGGGGACTAATCCCTTTGAATACTCACAACCTGTGGCGGAGGTGTTAATATGTGCCCCCATGAGATGAACACGAGATCTTTGAGTTGTACTCATGTGGGGTTTAAGAACTTGTGGTTGTTGTTACATCTTTCTTTACTTGATTGGATTTTATGTAGTCTATCTCGGTAGTATGCGCAAGGAAGGCCAAATTTAAGCTTGCATGAACTCTTTGTGGTGTCTTTTTGCTGATAAAATTTCGCTTATCAGTCATATAAGTGATTATGCATTATGATATTGCGTTAAGGGAAAAATTCTGTTGAAACATTGAAAGATACAGAATGCAGGACAAGAAGTCCTTTAGAAAAGAAAAAGAGAAAATGCAGAGCAAAGACAACAAATTAGAAGAATTCATAAAGACCTGAAATACTTTTCAGGCTTTGATGAAGAGTGTGCGGCATGCTTTTGCTCAAACCCAGACTAACTAAACACACACCTTGAGAGAAACCAATGTAAAGGGTGTTGGGGAAATTATTTTGATATCTCCTAACCTTGACTTGATGGGATCTTTTGTAGAAATATGTATTTGTACATTTTGGCACTGACGACGGTTGTAAGTGCCTAATCCTTGGTTGTAAGGCTTGTCTAACAATCACCTTGATTGAAGTACTTAAAAAGACATTCCTGCAATATTTTAAGTAAAGAGTCTCCCTAGGGAATTGTCCCTAACTCTAGAAGCTCCTCCTACATGCATTTGTAATCCACATTGAGACTCTAGTTTACTGATTATGCATCTTTAACCACAAGAACCTCTTCTCCTCAGATAAGCTTTGCTGTTAGCATATACTTGGCAAGGATCCATTCTCCTGATATAGGCCTTGTTGCTAGGGTTTTCTCCTTACAGATAAGTATTGTTACTTTTCTATGAGCATATGATGCAACCCATAGTTGTGCGATTATTGTTTAATATTCGGAGATCATGAGGACCTTCTTATGGATAAGTCTTGTTGAATACTCAAAGACTTATGAGGTATGAGGACCTCCTTTTTATGGATTGGTCTTGTTGAGGAAATGAAAGACCGTTAAGTGGACCTTATGGATAAGCCTCGTCAAGTGGACATATCCTTTCCACAGATACGCCTCATCAAAGGCTTAAAGAGTTGTGAAGAAATCCTTTCCGCAGATGAGCAACAACGATAAATTGAACCCACCACGAGGATCTTCTTGCTACAGATAAGCCTCATTGAGGAATGAACACTTGGGAGACAAATTGATGCATACACCTAATTGGAAAGGACCATTTGTGGTCCATGGTAGGATACTTAATAAAGGAAATTTTCAACATATCGGCTCAATGAATTAGCTAAATCAGTATTCACACACACGCACACACACACCCACGCATATATATTGATAAGTAAGATTTCATAAAAACAAAGGGGAGCGCTGCCAAAAACAAGAGACGTCGAGCACGATGAAACTATAACTTTAAGTTATCCACAAAATCCAAAAGGAGATCCAAGGAAATACAATCCCGCCCATAAACCCAAAAGAATAAAGAAGATAAAATATTGTATTTGAGAGACCAAATGGGAGTATCCTGTCCCTCAAAAGCTCTCCTATTCCTCTCACGCCACAGCCCCCACCAAATGCAAAGGGGAGTGAATGGCCCTCCAAGCGTCTCTGACTCGGCTCTCCACTATTCACCCATTCCAAGTCTCTAACGTATCTATTGTGGTTCCTGGAAAGACCCAAAAAAGACCAAAAGCAGCCAAAAACATAGACCAAATATCCCTAACCACCGAGCAATTTGGAAGAAGGTGATTCACAGATTCGCCTGACTTCTTGCATATGTAGTACCAATTAACCGTAATATGGCGTCTCCTTCTCAGGTTAGCTAGAGTAAGGATGCTACCTAGTGCAGCAGTCCTCGAGAAGAAAGCCACCTTCAAGGGAGCTTTTGTCCACCAAATAGCTTTCCAAGGGAAAGAAGGGCCAGGAATCTCCACCACACTTTTGTAGAAAGACCTAACCTCAAACACTCCTCTCGATGAGTCCACCCACACCATCTCATCCATGCCCACCCCAACCATCACATGGCGATACAACAAGGCAAGAAAGTCTGCAACTCCAAAAGTTCCCAATCATGGAACTGTCTACGGGACTGCACATCCCAGGTCACCATCCCATTATCGAGACAATAATAATCAGTGACCACAACCTGACGATTCACAGCAATTCTGAAAAGACGAGGAAATCTACGAGCCAAAGCCAAGTCCCCACACCATCTATCCTCCCAAAATCTGAC
Source organism: Cornus florida (assembly GCF_030987335.1). Classification (NCBI taxonomy): domain Eukaryota; kingdom Viridiplantae; phylum Streptophyta; class Magnoliopsida; order Cornales; family Cornaceae; genus Cornus; species Cornus florida. The sequence goes on from NW_026775572.1 coordinate 51,181,387, forward strand.
ATTCCTTCCACCCTGAATCTTGAACCGAATCTGACATATATCTTTTTAGTTTGCATAATAATACATTAAATTAATTTACATTCGGAGCAATTTAAGATACAGAATACAAGTTACATGACCAATCCAACATTTATTAAAAATGAAAATTTTGACATATAAACTTGGAAGATTAAGTAAATTAATATGCATAATTCCTTTCAATATGCATATATGTTAGCTAAATTAAATACCATAGAAAATGCATAACTATATAAGGCAATAATTGTAGATTTTAACATATCTTATATTATCATAAAAATTTAGAATCAAGCACCAGACACAATTAATGTAAGTAGTAAACTATAAGGCCACAAATTTTGTCAAATATACAATTAGACTAAATAATGTGATCCATTGTATATGACCAAGATGTGTTGTAGAGTGTTACATAATTAAATTCATGGTTATAAAAAAACAAAAATGATATTAAAGAATGATTGAATAATAAGAGGTGCGAGCTTGAGGGCTTTTCACGAGCTTGATTGAAGGGACAACTCCTTGTCCTGTAGTTGGTTAAGGCGCTTCAGCTGACGAGACTAGGACCTTTTTTGGAACCTGGCTGGGCCTTTAACAACTATGCCCAATGCCAATGGACCACCCATTTCAACATCACGTTTTGGCATTCAATGCTTGTATTAATTGCGTTATATTGCATTCAATGCACAAATGCTTCAACTCACCCATCCATACAATAATAATGATCTTAGCCATACTTGGCTCAAATCACATTTTAAGCAAGCAATTACAGGTCCACGTGAATTGTGCCATCAAAATGCAAGAGATATGCAGGGACGTCAGTCCTTTTACATCAGGTTATACCCATCCTTTGGCAATAGGTAGTTCTTAAGACTTGTATTTAAGAGGACAAAATACATCTATGTACCAGCCCAAATCTCTTAAAAGGAACCTAGCTATCTTCATTAGGTCCTAAAGAAAAGAAAAATAGGAAAAAAAACCTCAAGAAACCCTTAGCTGTCTAACATGATAACATCCCTCCGGTACCTTGACCTCAAGAGTCACTGGTCATCGAAACACTGCCTCTCTCTCTCTCTCTCTTTCTCCATCAATCAAGCTTGCCTTGACTTCCACATAACCTAAGCCTTGTAGACTCTCTAAGTCTCTATTTACCTAATAATCACCTTGAACCTATGCTGAGTAATTAGCCCTATGAAATGGAAGACCCCATTATTTGGGCGTTGTCTGAAGCTCTTAAATTAGATGCTAATACTTGCAGAAATCTTGGAATCTATTTCTACCCCAATTATGAAGAACTTTGGTATCTCTTTCCACGTTAATGTTGGTCCATCCTCCTTTCTTAGAGAAGCTAAGAAAGGAGAGAATATTCGATTGGTTGGATGCATTTCTCTGGGAACTCAAGGCATTAAAGGATATGTGTGGATCGAACTTTTCCTCTTCCTTTAGTAAACAGGTCGGATAGGGTTGGTTGAGGGTCTTAGGTTCAAATTTTGTCAAGCAAACTATATATATATGTGTGTGTGTGTATATTATCTTCATGTGAATCTATGCACTTTCCTTCTTTTTGTTTTTGAATTTATGCATTTAATTTCTTGTTGAGTTCTAGTCCTTTTAAGTGTGATTCTTCCTTTGGCTCTTATGCATATACTTGCAACAATAGCAATTTTCACTTTTTGCTCTTAAGATTGTCACTATGGGGAAGGAGATGGAGGGTGGCAGTCTAGGGAGGCAAGGGCTCCAGCGGCTATGGGTTCTTGGAAACTCATCCGAAAGGGATCGGAAGAGTTTTCCAAATGCATTCGGTTCATAGTTCAGAGCGGGATGCATGTCAGCTTTTGGGAGGACTGATGTTGTGGGGATTTCGCTTTGGCTTGTAGGTTTCCTCGTATTTTCAGGATTTTTGTGAAGAGACATGCTGTTGTTGCTTACCATTATTGGCTTGATAATGGGAGAATGACTTGGGATGCGCAGTTTCGCACAGAGTTCTATGATTGGGAGCTTTTGGAGGCCACAGATTTCCTAGCTTTGATTTATAGCCAGGTGGTGGAGGGCATGGGTATGGAAGAGATGGCGTGGGAGGGTAAGTTGAGAGGGGTGTTTGAGGTTAGATGACCCACTTTTTGTTGGAAAGCTATTTGGAGGATGAAAGTCCCTTTGAAGGTGGCTTTCTTTACTTGGTCTGTTGCCCTTGGAAGTATCCTTACTTTCGACAACCTCAGAAGGAGACGTCAGATTATGGCGAATTGGTGTTGCATGTGTGAGAATTCGAGAGAGTGTGTGAACCATCTTCTGCTTCACTGGCCTGAGTCGAGGGACGTTTGGGTTATGTCTTGGTTGCTTTTGGTTTGGCTTCAGTTTTTCCAGAATCCATGGTGGACACGTTATAGGTTTGGAAAGGTTGTACAGTGGAGAGCCGAGTCGAAGGTGCTTGGAGGGCCACTCCCCTTTGTTTATGGTGGGGTTTGTGGTGCGAGAGAAATAGGAGATCATTTGATGGGGAGGAGTATCCTTTTTGGTCTCTCAAATACAACATACTGTCTTTATTTTGTTGGGTCAATGGCAGAATTGTAATTATATCGATCTTCTTTTGGATTTTGTGGATAGCTTAAATTATACTGTTGCCGTGGGCGACTTTTGTATTCCTTTGGGAGAGCTCACCTCTTGCGCGCCTTTTTTGAATTCGTACTTATCAAAAAAGAAGAAGCTATTTCAATGTTTCAATGTAATTGAAGGTGAGGGTGGAAGCTGAAGTTCTTTAATTGGCAAATAAAAAGTGACTTGAAATGAAATAGAATCAATTGGTAAAGGACCATATTGCCTTGACCGATACCACTTCTATTCTTGGAAATTAATGCGGTTAATCATCTTGTTCTCATGGTTAATCTCTTACCACAAATACTTTTTCCTCTTAATTATTAGGATAAATGATCTTTAAATTATTATTATTTTTTTTGATGTAGGCAAGATTAAGAATATTAGGAACATCCCTTTCATGGAACACTATTATTAACAAATCAGAAATGACATAATTTATCTCTCTCCTTACCACCTCAAACTTTTGAACCAATCGCCTCTCCTTTATTTATGATCTTGGCAAGGTGTCTGTGGTTGTTGTAAAATGCAAGGAAGATAAAATCTCTTGCAGAGTGATTCAAGATGCGTTAAACCACCCATCAATTTACTCTTAATACAGCATGAAAGCAACCACAACCTAGTCTTGAAAACTTGGATCAGGAGGAAGAATGAGAGCGGGAGCTAGAGCGAGAATGGATGTTTCCAAAATGTCACGTAGTCCAGAGTGCCTTCAAAATGTAAAACTGTGGATTGACGTGGATTCCACTATTTTCCATCCATTTCACAGATTACGGGGAAATAGATTCCCTTCCCACAGTGAAAACATTATCTCGAAAACCTTAATCCACACTACCATGCTACTCCTTGTTTATTGTGATTCTTGACTCTTAAGCGATACAATAATGAGATTCAGACCCTCATTTAATATAAGGATTTTGGACATCAAAATTCATATTTGTTGGAATGTCCGCACATTATTATTATTTTTTAATAAATTAGCTTAAAATGCATTCCATATAATGACACTTAAAAATAGGACTCCTTTAGCGTTCCTATTTTACTTGACTGCTGTCCAAATTTGCTCTAGCTTTCTAGATGTGGTAATTACTTTAATACATTATTGCATTTTGTAATTGTTCCAAATTAGTTCTAGCTTACTAGATGAGATAACTACTTTAATACACAATGGGATTTTGTGGGTTGTGTTTTCTCTTGGTTGGCGGTAATTTTGAGTCTTGAAGTAAAAGTGAAGAAGCAAATACAAAACCTATGGTATGGAAAGATTCTTGCAAGTTTGAAGGTTTCCGATTTAAGACTTAGAATTTGTAGAAAGATTGTTGGAAAAAGTGTTCCTAAGAAACATTATTACCTTATTGATTTCAATTTTGGAAGGTACGTTTCCGAACATGGTATGTATTATTCCTTAAGTACTACTTATAAAAAAAAAAAAAAAAAAATCCTTAAGTACCAAGTTTTGTGGTCCAACAACTTTCTCTTTTCTAGCTAATCTGTTGGTTATGCACATAAACCTTGTATTCTTGTAAGTAATGCTAGTAAAAGGTTACTATTGCCGCTTGATAGATTCTCAGGGGATGTCCTTTCCATGGAAAGGAATTTGGCGTTCGCGAGCCCCCTGAAGGTGGCCTTTTATTTGGATGCTGCTCCATGGAGAATTTTGACCATTGACAATTTGAGATGTTAGATCATTGTTAATTGGACCGAGGAGTGAGTGGAAGAGCTAGAGATGGTTGGGGATTTACTCTCTACCATTTTTAGGATCCAGTGGGTTATGCCTATGTCCGCAGTGAGCTTGATGATGCTTGGGGTGGTTGTTTTGTGCGACCCGAGTCAGGGATGCATGGTGGACAACCCCTCATTTGATTTGATCTTGGAAGGGTCAATTTCGATACCCAAAAGTTTGCCTGATGTTACGTTGAAGACGCATTTTGCATGGTTGAGCTTCAACTGATACTTCCAAAGTCAATGAACAACTTTCTAAGATTGATGAGATGTTCTTCTTCGTATACTGATTTAGCAATCATATCATACATGTATACATATCTCTTTATGCATCATGTCATGGAAAAGAGTTGTCATTGCTCTTTGATAGGTGGTCCCAGCATTCTTGAAAACAGATGGCATGACTCATTTACAGAACTTGCCCCAGGGAGTGATGAAGGCTGTCATTTCGCGATCTTCTTCCGCGAGCTTGATCTGATTGTATTCGAAAAACCCATCAATGAAGGAGAACATACGATGTTTCGCAGTGTTGTCCACCAATATGTCATAGGAGATCCTTTGATGGGGGTGGAGTCTCCTTGGGAAGTGGTTCCTGTAGTTAGTTCTCTATTCTTGTCTTTTGTGGGTAGCTTGAAGCTATAGTTTTTGTGCAGTTTTTCTGTGCCGTGTCCCCCATTTGGGCGCTATTCAATAAATACTTATAAAAAAAAGTTACCGTCTTCCATGGACATTTTTCTAGTTGATTCTGAATGCAAATTTGGTAAAAATTGCTTCTCTTTTTGGATTTTTACTACTTCTCTGGACTAAATCCCAACTAGAAATTTGAAAATGTAGATATAATAAAATACAGTCAAAATATATGTTGTTGATTTAGTTTAAAACTGTATTATTTTTTGACATGGTATATATTTTTCTTATAAGTAAAATTTCAGTAGAAGGCGCTCAAGAGGGGAGCGCTCCCAAAAGAATACAAAAAGCGGCCAAGGCGACGCTATAATTTCAAGCTATCCACAAAATCCAAAAGATGCCCCATTGATTTACAATTCCTCTCCATCGAAGGGTATCTTTAGCGCCACAAGCCCACCATAAACAAAGGGGCATGGCCCTCCAAGCATCTTTGACTCGGCTCTCTACTATACATCCTCTCCAAGCCTCTAGCATGTCCACTGTGGAACCGGGAGACACCCAAACCATGCCAAACGCAACCAAGAACATGGACCAAAAATCCTCACCATTGGGAAATGTAGAAGAAAGTGCTTCACTGATTCTCTCGTCTTCTTACACATGCATCACGAGTTCACCAATATCTGTCATCTCCTTCGGAGGTCGTCGAGTGTGAGAATGCTTGTTGACATGATATACTTGAACTTATATGTTTTCATTTTGGTCTCTAAAAGCATAAATCTAAATAAGGTTGACATTTTGGTCTCTAAAAATGGGTTTAGAAATGTTCCTAAGGTTGTATTCTAATCATGTCCTGTAGCCAGTGGGGGTATGGGCTTATATGTTTTCATTTTGGTCTCTAAAAGCATAAATATAAATCAGGTTGACTTTTTGGTCTCTAAAAATTGGTTTAGAAATGTTCCTTAGGTTATATTCTAATCATGTGCTGTAACATGACGTTACAATGATATGGGACCATATCAGCCCGTAACAGCCGGTGGCCCTATGAATTTCACTCCCACCAATATGTCGGTCTACAACAATCATGGAGAACTAAGGATATTCTCAACGTAATGGTATCAGTTGATTTTCAAATTCACGGGTCTACTCCTTTCTTACCATGCTTTGATGCATTATGTGCCGTTTTCATGATTCCATTATGCATGTAAAAATGCTGGATGACGGTGTTTAAATAATTGGAAATATTGGATTACATTAACTCTAACTAAATAGGGTTTCAATTGTTTACACACATAAATAAAGTTGGAAGGTAGATGTTATGAAGTCTTTGTGAAAGTTTTATAATAAGGATTTCAATTTGACCCTCATGCATTGTCCCTGATAGGGTAGGTTTGTGTGTATTTTAATCAAGATAAGAGCGGGATTTGGGAATAAGAGTCAAAATCTGTTCCATTCTTAACTCGTCCCATTTTGTTTTTAAAATATACAGAATTAATAGATATTTTATTATTTGTGTTTTTGTTCTATTCAATTTTTTTCATGATCTTTTGGATTTGTAACCATTAATAAAATTATGATTATAGTTGTTAAATATCATTATTATTTTTTTAATAAGCAAGATTGTATTAACAAGAGCGTTCAAATGGGGAACACATCCCAAAGAAACTACATAAGGCCAAATATGGCCTCCAAACTCTTAGAGAGTCCAAAAAATCAACTAACTCCATGGATTTACAATTTCTCCCTAGAACCCAACAAAAAAGAGTGCTAAAAATGGAAAACTTTAACACACCAATAGGATTCTCCTTTCCTTCAAAAGATCTCATATTTCTTTTGAGCCATAAGCACCACCAAACGGATAAAGGCATAACCTTCCAACAATCACGGGCTTGGCCCCCCACTCTACACCCTCTCCAAGCCTCCACCACGTCTCTGGAGGACCTGGGCATCGCCCACTGAACTCCAAACAAACCCAGTAACATGACCAAACAATCCCAGGTCACTGGACAATGCAGAAGAAGGTGATTAAATGTTTCTTCATCTCTCTTGCACATAAAGGGGGGCCTTTGAACGCCAAATAGTCTTCCATGGGAAAGAATCTCCAGGAACAACCTTAAGACATCTAAAGAAGGATTGAACATCAAAACGTCCCTGGGAAGAGGGAATCCACACCCATAAGTCAAAAGCTCCAGCCACAATCTCTTGGCGGTACATCATCTCCAACAGGCCAAAGATATTCTCAATCTCCCAATCCCATTAGCTAAACAAATCGAATATGGATTATAGTTGATCCGATCCGATAATAATTCGATTCGAAACAATATATTATATAATATATTAAGCATATATAATCTAATTTTATAATATGTATTTATTTTTTTTATTCCTAAATTTTTATTCTTTAACAAAGAATAAAAGATTTAATTTTCTTTTTCAGATTTAATTTATCTTTTTTTATTCTCTTTTGACATAATTTTTTTATAAAAAAAAAAAAATTGTACACACACCCCTTATCGGATCGGATATCCGTTTATTAACAAATCGGATATGGATTTAGTCACAAAATATCTGTTAGATTATCGGATCGGATCAGACTTAGCATAGTCTTATTGGATTCAGATCGGATTAGCACTAGTCCGGTCTGAATCCGACCCGTTTACAGGTCTACTTCCACACCCCAACGCCACATGGAAATCTCACCTCCAAAGAACACCATCTGCCTCTAACTTCCCCAAACTTGGTAGCAATCACCCTTCACCAGAGTCTGCCTCTCCACCCTAAATCTTCATAACCACTTCCCCAATAGGGCCTCGTTGAAATGAACCAGTCTCTGAATACCCAACCCTCCCTTCCTAGTCGGATAATACACCTGCTCCCAACGAACCAGATGAAACTTGAATTCCTTCCCCTTACGTGTTCATTAATGAAAGTTGATTGATCATTCAAACATAGAAAGATTAATAAAAAGCAATAATAAACAAAATAATGCAACCACACAAGGACACCAAAATTTTTACGTGGAGAGCCCTAGTGGAGAAAATCACGGGACATTGTCCAGGTAGATCAAATCCACTATCAAAAGAAAGCTATACAACACTGAGTTACCATACTCTGAACTCTCTTAGTCACCTCTAACCTAGGCTCCCGCTAGGTGTTCTCATTGAACTCTCCAGCTGCCAGTTAATGAACCTATTCTTGACGCTATCCGCTTTTCAACGTGATTTGATCTCCTCTTATAGTGGTCCAACCTTTAAGTTTGTTTAATGTGTAGATTTTTTGATTGATTAATCTTCAAGTATCCAATGAATCTCCTTGCTTTTGAATTTTAACCCACAATATAATTGGATATTCTATGAAGCACTTCACTTGTGATTGAAAGCTCTTAATTTCTCTCAAAATGTTTAGTCGTGTCTTTTAAGTTTTTCTTATATTTTGAGAACCCTAGAACCCCTTTTTATAGTGTTGGAGTGACGTTGTTGATGAGTTTTGGAAAGTTTAAAAACCTCTAGGCGTCTGTTCAATTTATTGACCAGATTTTCAATTGATTGAAGTCACTCTAGCAATGTTTGATTGATGGTTTGATGTATCATTTTCTATTGAACCTAACTGTACATAGCTTTCCGTTAGATGCTTCATTATTTGTGTGTGTTGTTTTTTGTTGGGGCATTTGGTTTTTAACTCAAACTCAAAACCCAAGCTTTTCAACAACAACCAAAAAAAAAGGTTTGCAAATCCGTTCCCAATTAAATAATTTTCAGTTTTAAATTTCTTAATGATATTGAAATTAATTTTTAATTACTTAAATTAAATCCAAATTAGTTTAAGTTTCCTAATTGATAATAGACCAATTTAAACCAAATTCTAGAGGTCAATTAATAACCTTTTTAGTTAACTTAGTTATAATTAATCACTCCAGATCCTACCCTCTTTAGTTCACTTTCCTTTCTAAAAAGGTTGATAGCACTTGAAGCAAGCCATCAATGTCATCCTTTGGCCTAGTCTTTAAGTCTATAATCAATGCTTTAACATTGATGTGAGCTTTCTAATTAAGTGATACAACACTGACAAAGACACAACTTTTGATTGTGAAATGATACTTTTAACTAAGAAGTTGTTGACATTATGGATTGCGGGATACCTCAAATTCGTTCATGACTCCGAGGTGGCACGGGCTTTATAGTTGATTTTCCTTCATAGGGCGGGTTTGGGATATCGGCACTCCGTACCATACGCCCTCATTGTCATTCCTATACTCAACGTAAATATTTTAAATCAAATTTTGAATAAAATTATACTTAATTTTTTTTTTTTTTGCTTTTTTTGAATTAAATTATGATGTAGCATGGTGGACCCATTGAGCCCGTGAATTGCTTAGCATGAAGAAGCAACATTACATCGTGAACACATCTGATCGGTCGTCTCCGACATTGCCTCTTAATGGGGTCAAAACCCCCTTGTCACAGAACACTAATTACATGATCAATACTGGTAATTGTTGAGTATCCACTTGATAATATTCTCTTTTACAACTGCACATTAACGTTGCTTCCTGTAACAACCAACACTTTAAGAGCTTCCTTTTATAGAGATAGAATTGATTATTTATCTTTTGTGGTTACGACGTATAGACTATATTATGCATCTCCAAGGAGTGGATCAAGGTTGTGTAATTTGGGGAGATGCTGCTTCCTAAGCCAAATCTTTTATTCTTTTTAGAATTGTATATTTTAGCAATCCAGAAAATTGCTGTTAGTATCTCAATTTACTTAAGATGGTTTAACTAGAGGCTGAGAAAACTTGTTTTCTTCTTTTGGATTCTTGTGATGTTTCTTAACAGTCCACTCTTTTAGACTCCACATGTATTTGGTTGTCTCCTTTTGGTGTCTTTTAATGACAACATTGCTTATAAAGAAGAATATCAAGTCTCTCCACACAAGAACTCTTTATGTGAAGAGATATCTATCCATGCCCTTTTTGGCTCGACATGAGTGGGCATTACGTGTCACATTCCCAAAGTTGACCCTATTAGGCTCACAACCTCATCAGCCTGCTAGAGTAAATGTTTTTTTTTTCTTTCCCTATTATGAAGGGGGGAAAAAGATAGCGACTGCCTAAAATTTTAGGTTCTTTTCTGCTAGTGTTTTTGGTCTCTGGGGACACGTAGTGAGTATATGTGGAGACTTTACTCTGATGTGTCCTTGATGAGCCAACTTCTGTTGTCTATAATTCACATGAAGATGAAGAGTGAATAAAGGGGCTCAAAATTTTTACTAGCAACAGATGGAAGAGATGGCGGTGAGGCATGACGATTAAGGGTGAATTTACTTGTCCTTCACGTTTTTCTTGCCAGGATTATTTCAGTGCTGTTTTTATTTTTTATCCGTCTTAAAAAAAAAAAAAAAACTTAGTGTGTCTTTGAACCCTAAAACATTTGTAAAATTGTTTTATTTTTTCTCTTCCTTTTAACACCGTATAAGATTTGTCAATCATACATCATATTTACAAGAAGCACAACAGGAAAACTATTGATTGTTTTATCATCAGTGACTGGAACGCCAACTTGGAATTTGTTTTGGTGGTAGTTATTGGTTAATAGATACAATTTCTGATTAACGGTTAAAAGGAAGGATGTGCATATTGGTTAGGAATTACTCAGCTTATTGTTAGATTGAGTGCAAAAATTAAAACAAAAATTTGCCCATTCTAAATGGGGAGATGCAATTGGGAGGAACAATAAGGTGTTATTTCAGCTTTCTCAAATTTCTGGCTTAAGTTGATTTTTTTTTGGTTCTCCTAGAAACCTTCGACAGACTGGTATGGAGGTCTATTAAGGTGATGAATTTAGCTATAGTTATACTGTAAAGCGTCAGCGAGACCTTACTCTCTTATTTGTGATTGTTTTCTTTAGTGTGATGCTGAGATTGTTGTATGTTTGTGGGATTTCTATTTCTAGGTTTTTAGATATGTTCATTAGGTATGGTTGGACTTTTTGGTGAGGAGCCAACTCTATTGGGCCAATCAGAGGCCACCTTTATGACTCTCGTTGAATTCCTTTGTGGTTAAGGGAAGGGTTCTTGCTATTTGGTTTTTAGGGGTTAACTAGGTACTTTTTCCATTTCGAGCTTGAAGGATTTCTCATCCAGTCATCCTTCTCTCGAACCTTACTCTTACATTAATAATGTTTGTTTTTATCTTCTAAAAAGGGGAAAAAGAAGAAGAAAATGGTGTACTAACGCTTTTATCAGTGTCTGTGGCTCGAACTCTGTTGTCCACTCTTATGTCTATCTGGTGGGATGGATGCCATCAGAGAAATTCAGGTAGACTGGTTGCCACACACTTCCAAAGGCAAGAACTCTGTAGTCCACTCTTATGTCTATCATTGACAGTAATGTACTTTCCAGTGCTGTCAGAGATCACCTTTACTCACAGAGTACCAAGTCAACTCTCTTGATATTTGACATGCCTTTTTCTCAGCCATTAAGAACCATGAAATGATCTTCTCCTCTAGTTTTTGATTATTGTTTAGAAAGAAAGGTATGCTTGGTTGTGTCCGCTGCATATAATATAGAATTGTGATAGTATATTTTTTCTACATGATTCTGTGGCTTCTATGGATTGCTTCAAATTTTCTTTGGCAGATGCATTTGTTATCTGTTATCATATAGTGTTTGTGTTGCATGGATCGGAAGTCTTACAACAGACAATGTCTATATACTTGTGGTTTGTAGGGTACTTGCAGTGCATGAGACGTCTACTGTTGGCCACTCATTTGATTCCCCCGTGACATGTTCAAATTTATTATATCTGGAGAATGGATTTAATTTTCAGAAGGCATCTCGCCGTGCAGTTGCTAAATCAGGTTTTGAAGATATAGTACAGCACAGACTGAACTTCGATAGAACTTCAAAGGAAGCAGATCTGAGTTCCATTCTCAAAGAGAAGCTTTGGGCTGGTCATTGTACACCGTTGAAATATGTTACCCAGAATCCCTCTGAGGTATATTTGCAAGCTCTTAGGGAATATATATGTGAAAAACGAGGTCTTTTGGGAGATGGCTGGCATGTGGAATTTATTTATTGTCAGAGCAGATGCAAAACCTTTGCAGTATACTGTGCCCCAGATGGAAGGAGGTTTGAGTCAATGCCTGCTGTTGCTGGTCATCTAGGCTTGCTGTCAGACTGCCTTTCCTTAGAAACTGAGGACAGAAGTGATGGATTTGCTTCAGACCATAAAGGATCTCATTTAAAGCAAAGAAGAAAGGAATCCTCAAGGTCTTCAAGAACCAGTAAATTTATAGAAAGTATGGGTGCTCTACGGAGCAGTTCCATTGTGAAGTCCTCAGCAGGCATCAAGGTCACGGATAGTCAGGTTGACAAATTTAAAGGTAGCAGAAGCATTATTGGAGCTGACTCAGAGGAGCATGGCGGCTGTGGATTTCAGCAGTTTCAAGTAAGGGTACGCATAATTTACTGTCTGTCTTGGGTTCACTCCTTTCTCCTCTTATATCTTGTCCTCCTCCCCAACTCCCAACTCCTCACACACATACACCCACTTATATATGTGTTTAGTATTATAGAAGTCAAGAATATGAACTAATCAAGTTTATTTTACTGTCTTCCAGGATGGCTTTCCCGTGCAGTTTGAGGACTTCTTTGTTCTTTCTGCGGGCAAGGTTGATCCGCGACCCTCATACCATAACACTAGCCAAATCTGGCCTGTAGGTTACAGATCTTGCTGGCATGATAAGATTACTGGGTCCCTTTTTATATGTGATGTTTCAGATGGCGGTGATTCTGGTCCTACCTTCAAAGTCCGAAGATGTCCATGCTCCTCACAGCCCATTCCTAGTGGTGCAACAGTCCTCTCCAAGCCAAAATTTGGCTCAAATGATGGGAAAGTTGAAATGGGAAAAGTTGATCCTGCTGTCTTTGGAATGGATGATGACGACACTGTGAATATCCAGATCATGCTAACAGAATATAGCCCACCACATCTGAATTATGATATTTGCTCTGGGAATAGTGGAAATGAAGTTTCTGACTTCCATAGAGCAAATAGTTTGACAAGAGATTCCAGTTGCCCTCCCCAAAGATATGGAAATGCCGTACCTGATAGTTTTCAGCTGGGGGATATTATTGGTGAATTTGTTGTGGAAGGGAGGTCATCATTATTGGTGTGGGAAAAGGTGTCCCAAACTTTAATGCACGCATACCGTGATGTATATAAGCAAACAGGTGTACTTAAGTTTTACTGTAAGCATGTCATGGATGAAATGAGTTTAAAAGCAACGGATGCTTCGGATCCATTGTCCAAGTTTTGTTATTTATCTGGCCCTTTTAACATCCCACAATTAATTCAGAGTGATGATGAATTTGAAACTTCTTGTGGAATGCTGATGAAATGGTTGCAACAGGATAGATTTGGATTGGATGTAGAATTTGTACAAGAAATAATAGAACAGCTTCCTGGGGTTAGTTCCTGTTCAGAATATAACTTTCTGAATAAAAGAAGTCACAATTCAAGTTTGCAAACAGTTAGAAGCGGATTTCTTCTGGCTAATAGGACGAATGATGTTCAATGTGAGAAAGAAGCTGGTGGTTTCTTCAGAAGTTGCAAAAAACCCAGGAAGCAGGCGGTCGAAGACTCTGGTACGAAGGATTCCTGTCCTTTAGGCAAGCCGCTGAGCTCAAAGCTTCCTGCTTTTTTGATCGGCGATGTTATCCAGGTATCATGAATTACTTAAGTAATGCTAGCAAAATTCTTTTCACTAGGTTCTATATTCTCATCATTTCTGCCTTGTCTGTTTAGGCTTGGGAGTTCTTATGTCGTTTCTCGGAGGTTTTAGGACTGGAGGAACCTTTTTCATTCCAAGAACTTGAATTTGAACTTATAGATCCATGGTTAGACAGCCTACACCCAGGAGTCCAAGATGGTGGAGATGTCAGCTTGTGTAAAAGCAATAGTGTAAATGATCATGTCTTGTTTTCAAGGAACTCTTCTGCTTCAACAGTTCCTAGTGAAAATCCATGTGCATTTATTGCAATGGAAACAGCATCTATGAAGGAAGATGCCCAAGCCAGACTGGCTTCTCATACTTATGGTAGATGTACAGGTGCAGCACTGGCAAAAGCTCATAGTGCACTTCTGAGGGTGCTAGTAGGTGAATTGCTTTCAAAAGTTGCGACATATGATGTTGGTGCTGGAGAATCTAAGTCAAGACGAGGTCGGAAAAAAGATGCAGATAACTCGGTTATTGCAAGGAAAACAAAGCTTGATATGCTCCCAATGAATGAATTTACTTGGCCCGAATTAGCCCGGAGATATATTTTAGCTGTATTGTTCATGGAGGGTAATCTTGACTCCGCAGAGATTGCTTGGCGTGAGAGCGGGAAAGTCTTCCATTGTTTACAAGGTGATGGCGGGACTCTTTGTGGTTCTCTTACAGGAGTGGCTGGAATGGAGGCGGATGCACTGGTAAGATTGATTGTTCATTCCTTTGAACTGTTTTATAATAGTATTAGTACTTTTTATTTTTATTTTTTATTTTTATGGTGCTTTATAATAGCATTAGTTGTTTGTCTTGTTGAGTAATTTTGAAGATAAAAGTTCATCTGTCTTGGAAGAGTGAAATTTGGAAGTATTATCTGCATTACTTGATCTGATATGTTCTCATTATCTTCACTCATTACCTTACCATTTGCATCTGTATCTACAGTCGTGATTATAATCTTCAATTTTAATTAGATTGATGGATGAAAAAAATGAAAATACGACAATGAAGTGCGAAGAAACCTAGAGTGTATTTGGACTGGATTTCATGATGCTTAATATGAGTTGTTCAAAGTTTGGATTTGATGATGCTTGAAATTAGTTTGAAATATTGGATTTCATTATGAGTTGCTCAAATTAAGGGTAATGCTAGGGAAAACTTGGGAAGGTGAAGTCAAAATTAATATGAGATAGAAAGATATGACTGAATTTCATTTATAATTAAATAGAGGAAATAGAGATTTATTTATTTGACCCAAATAGTTGGGTTAAATAAATTTGAATTTTGTTTTAAATTTAGCTCCTGTTGGACTTTGGAAAGAATAAAGAAAATTACAAGCCAAAATTGCAATTAAATTGGATAGCAATATGTGTAATTAGATTTTTTATTGGAATTGTGAATGGAAATGTGCAAGTTTTGATCAATTTGCTCTACTCAATTTGGGGAATAATCATGACTTATGCAGTACTTTTAGTTGCCTTCCATAACCTTTCTAATTTTTTTTTTCCGTGTGCTTTTTTTTTTTATACTCATGTTGGATTAAAAAATGCTGTATTTATTATATGTTCTTCTTCTTCTTTCATTTCTTTGGATTTACAAAATGTCTTCCTTTTATTTGTTTTAAGCCGCTGTTCTCATAGTCTGTTTATGAAAAATTCTAGCTGTATATGCTTGTGTATTTGCTGCTTTATAACTTTAGGCTATCACATGCCTGAAAATTGTTATGACGCGTACCATTCCGCTTGTCTCTTTGCTGTTCATAACTGTTAGCATGTATGATAGCCACGATTTATGGAATGACTTACCATATTAGTAGAGATTTGATTATGCATATTTTAGCATATATGATAGCCATGATTTATGGAATGACTTACCATATTAGGAGAGATTTGATTTAGATTTGATTTAGTTTCCTTTCTTGTAATATGAGCATGGGCTCTTATTTTATCTATAAACACTAGAGCTATGAATGAGTGATTAATTATCATTCAAGCCTTTACATATTATACATCTCATTCAAGCCTTTATACAATTCTCTCATTATTTTTCTTTTTATATTTCTACTTGGTATCAGAGCTAGGGTGGTCCGACTGCAATGAGGGCATTGCGAGTCGGTACCACCCATTCGGGAATGGTCTAAGGTGACATCGCCCATCCGGGAGGTGCTGGGTAGGCAGGTGGTCTGACCTCAATGAGGGCGTTGCGAGTTTGGCACCACCCATTCATAAATGGTCTGAGCAGACATAGTTGTTTCTTTTTTATGGTCTGAGGAGACATTGTTGATTCTCTCATCTACATTGTTTAAACATATGAACGAAGGGGAATGGTTAAACACGTGTGTGAAGGGAAATGGTTTGAGGAAACATTGTTGGTTGTTTATAGTCTGACAAGACATGATTGGTTGATTACGGTCTGAGGAGACATTGTTGGATGTTTACGGTCTGAGGAGACATGATTGGTTGTTTATGGTCTGAGGAGACATTGTTAATTGTTTGTTGTCTAAGGAGACATTTTTGATTTGTTGATTGTCACTTCATCTGAGAGAAAATCATCGCTAGTCAGATTTGCACTCCATTTGTCACAAGCTCTCAGCAGCTTGCAAACATTCTTACAAAGGGCGTCGGTAAGATTGTGTTTGAAAATGCATTTTCCAAGTTGGGCATTTTAGATATTCACGCACCAACTTGAGAGGGAGTGTTGGCGTATATGATAGCCATGATTTATGGAATGACTTACCATATTAGCAGAGATTTGATTATGCATATGTTAGCATATATGATAGCCATGATTTATGGAATGATTTACCATATTAACAGAGATTTGATTTAGTTTCCTTTCTTGTAATATGAGCATGGGCTGTTATTTTATGTATAAATACGAGCTGTGAATGAGTGATTAAATATCATATAAGCCTTTACATATTATACATCTCATTCAAGCCTTTACACAATTCTCTCATTTTTCTTCTTTTTTTATTTCTACTATAACGCATTGTATTACCTCTAATGGCTTTGGTCTGTTTATGAAAAATTGTTTGCTGTAAAAATGCTATCATCTGTAAGAAAGTTACATGCATGGAAACTTAAGGGTACGTGTGAAACAAATTTCATTTCTTTTGAGGTAATGCTATTACTATACTGCCATTTCTCCGAGGGAGTGAACAAGTGGTGTTGGGGGGATTCCAAACATGGTAGATTTGAGGTGTGAGCTTACAGGTGTGCCAAAGCCCCCTCTAAGGTGGCTTTCTCTGGATGGACGACTGCTTTTGTGAGGGTTTTGAGGATCGATAATCTACGGAAGAGGAGGCATATCATGATGAACTGGTGTTGCATGTATTCTTACTTATCACACCAAAAAAAAAAAAAAGAGAGAGAGAGAGAAAAGAACTGGTGTTGCATGTGCAAGAGGGATGAAGAGAGTGGATCACTCTCCTACACTGTGCAGTGGCTAGAGATGTGTGGACCATGTTCTTCGCTCTTTTCGGAGTCCAATGGGTGTTGCCTAGTTCCACGAGGAGCATGCTTGAGTCTTAGAGGGGATGTATAATGGGTTTTGCAGCTGGGGATGCTTGTCAAATTACCCCTATGTGTGGGGTTTTGTGGCGTGAGAGGAATAGGAGGTCATTCAATGGGTAGGAAACTCCTACTCCGACATTAAAATATATTGATTCTTTATTCTTTTTGGCGAAAGGGAGGAGTTGTAAATCCTTAGTGAAGTAGTTTTTTGATAGCTTGATTGTATAGGATTTTATGTCTAATGGGCCCTTGAATGGCTTTTGTTTATCTTTTGGTGCATTCTCCTTTTGAGCTCTCGTAATGAAATCTAACTAATCGAAAGAAAAGAAGACCAACTTTAGTAATTACTTAAATTTTTACCAACCTGATTTATTTTATGCATGTTAACTTCCTAAAATAGTTCTTATTTAAGTTTCTCAAGAGGTTGTGTTTTATAACTGTTGAACAACTGCCTCAATTTTTCACTGGCCTAATTATGCCATTCTGGTGTTTTCAGACTCGTATGGTTTCTGGTTTGGAAAAACTAGTGATGTTTGGTTATAGGATTATTTTTTAGTCACATAGTGTTCTGCAATGAAGCATGGACACAGATACAAGATTCGGCATGACATGGTATTGATACGACGATACGACAAATGCTTAAAAAGTAAGACATGAATACGTCAAGAAAACAACAATATATATTGTATCTTGTAGATATGTATAAAACTTTAATATATATATTTCCTTATTTACATCTAAATTTATAATTGTTGTCATGCTATTTATTAGTATTATTATTATTTTTTAATAAAAAAATTATGTTAAATAAACTGAGAGCTGAGAGTAAAATCATGGATGGATTTTAGACTAAATTAGTCGTGATATATATATATATATCAATACGTCTGTTTGAAGAAATACGATACGTCTCTTAACAATTATGCTTTGATCTTATACTTGAAAAATATTATATTTTAATGTTTAAGAGTTTTTAAATGTGTCTTAAAGTAAATGAGAAGTATTTGATATGTGGCCGAGGTATCTGAGAAGTATCGGATACGTGTTAGAATAAAAAGATGATTCTCAAATTAGAGATACATTTAGGAAGTACAGGACACAATCCACGAGTATGTGAGGAGTGTCGTTATCTGACACGGAAATGATAACTCCCCTTTTATTAAAGTATCCGTGCTTCATATGTGTTCTGTTTTATTTCATTTTTCTTTCTCCTTTTGTCTCATTTTTTCTTATTAAAATTTTAATCTGGATTGTAATTTTATGTTTGCTTTCTTTTTTCTTTGTATTTTTATAATTAAATTAAGCTTTCCATTTCCATCTATCTGGTTTTCTCTTCTATATATCGAGCTGGTCTGAAATTCTCTTTGTAATGTGCCTGATATAAGTTATTTTGAATCTCCTGCATAACAGTTGACTTCTTGTAGAATTTGCATTTGATCTATGTTGCAGTTCTGTAATTCACTAGAACTTTTGTAACTTCTATAATTGATTTATTTAATTAAACAGAAATTTCTTTTTGAATAATGATGCACTAATTTATGTAATTCTCAGCTTCTTGCAGAGGCCACAAAGAAAATCATTGGTTCAGCAAAGAGTAAGAATGTTGTTATTGGCCTAGATGAGAAGGAGCCTGATGCAGTTGATGATTCGAAGATAGTTAATGTGAATGATGGTGAAGTCCCTGAGTGGGCGCAGGTGCTAGAACCTGTAAGGAAGCTACCCACAAATGTAGGGGCAAGAATTAGGAAGTGTATCTACAGTGCTTTAGCAAAAAGTCCTCCAGAATGGGCAAAAAAGATACTGGAGCATTCCATTAGCAAGGAAGTTTACAAGGGGAATGCATCAGGTCCTACGAAGGTACATTCATTGTTTCTTCTTAACCATTTGTCAAAATATTATCTAATAAATTAACGTGGACAGCATAAGGTTCATTTTTGCAACGCATTTTATGTTTGGGAAAGCTAGTGACAGCCAGCCAATTAGGCACTCAGAATTTGGTTGGCCAGCATGAATTGTGAGTCCAATAAAAGATGGTTCGGTTTGTAGGGTGAAGTTAGCAGAGTCATCTCCCTTTTTTCCCGTGGAAAGTATAAATCACATAGTTGACTGATGAATCCAATTTTTGCAGCTCTCCAAACCGCCCAACTCCCCAATTATATACACGTTGAGTTTCTTTCTTTCTTTCTTTTTCATCTTTATTTTATTTTATTTTATTTTATTTTTATTTTATTTATTATTATTATTATTAGATATGACCAAAAAAATTGAGTTGAATCCCCATTTTTATGGCAATGATATATATATTTTTATTACTCTTTGTTTGTTTGATCAAATCTTCACATGTCTGTAGCTGATAATGGTGCCGGTGTCCTGTTCCTGTTTTATGCTTGTTTGGAAATTTTGGTGTGGTATACTAGACCTTTCCCATCAAGCATTTCCTTATGTTTGATATTTATATATTTGGAATTCTGTGTATTGCATTTTTTGAACTGCTGTTGACAATATGAGAAACAGATTTCCTTCTGTTTTTTGTTGAGACGAGAGAGCCAGTTATTTAATGTGAACATGGTGGTATTTAGAAATGGCCGCCCCACAACCCCCCCCCCCCCCCCTCCTCCTCCTCCTCGCTGTTCTCGTATTTTTTTGTCAACCAACTGCCAAAGAATAGTTTGTTGTTTCGTACAATTTCTATACATTACTTCCTCAAATGAGTTATATTTATGAATATTCAAAATACTGAGTTATTTCATTGAACCATTGATGGAGTACAGAGAGCTGTTATCTCATTGCTGGCAGAAGTGAGCCGTGAAATTCCGCAGCGCAAACCTGATAAGAAAGAAAAAAGGAAGTGTGTCAACACAATTGATTTAATTATGAAGAAATGTCGTATTGTGCTACGGCGTGCTGCTGCTGCAGATGAAGAAAGAGTCTTCTGCAATCTTTTGGGAAGAACATTTCTGAATTCTAGTGACAATGACGACGAGGGACTTCTTGGTTTTCCTGCAATGGTATCTCGTCCTTTAGACTTCAGGACCATTGATATGAGACTGGCTGCTGGGTCCTATGGTGGATCACATGAAGCTTTTCTAGATGATGTTCGGGAGGTATGCTTTCTTCTACTTCTTCTGATTGGACTGTATATTCTTTGCTCACATTTAATCATTATTTTTTTCCCAAGACATTTTACTGGTTGCTTGTCCTGCAAGTCTTTATAATATTTCAAGTTTATAAGTGAAAAGATATGAAACAGTATTGAGAGAGGATTTCATAAACTGTACATGTTGATTGTCGAAGTTTG
Source organism: Cornus florida (assembly GCF_030987335.1). Classification (NCBI taxonomy): domain Eukaryota; kingdom Viridiplantae; phylum Streptophyta; class Magnoliopsida; order Cornales; family Cornaceae; genus Cornus; species Cornus florida. Next base: position 51,201,923 of record NW_026775572.1, read on the forward strand.
GAATCGACTGACTAGTTGTGCAGTGTACTGGTGAAGACAGAACAGATTCTAGAATGGGAATGTAGGAGACATTTGAGGTTATGTGGGATTTATGTGAAGCACAAATGGCACTGTTGTACTTTTTGATCAACCAATTAATTTAAAATTGATGTTTTGGAAACTCTTAGACAGCATCATTACTTGATCATAGAGAAAGAGTATTAGGCTGTGACAACGATCAGGACTTAGGTAAAAGTGAGAGGAAGGGCAACCGATGAAATATGTCCAAAAAGTTAATTGTACCTCAACCTAGATATTAGGATTGGGGCCATGTCAATAATGCTTTATAAGTTTTGACAATTGATATAGCTCACAATAGTTGTTTATGTGTAATGTACGCTGAACTGTCAAGATCACTACTTGATCATAGAGAAAGAGTATTAGGATGTGACAACGATCTTGACTTAGGTAAAAGTGAGAGGAAGGGCAACCGATGAATTATGTCCGAAAAGTTAATTGTACCTCAACCTAGATATTAGGATTGGGGTCATGTCAATAATGCTTCATAAGTTTTGACAATTGATATAGCTCACAATAGTTGTTTATGTGTAACCTACGTTGAACTGTCAAGATCACTAACTCTTATGTTCTTTTCCAGGTTTGGCGTAATATACGCACTGCATATGGGGATCGGTCTGATTTGATTGATTTGGCTGAAACACTATCCCAAAATTTTGAATCTCTGTATGAAAAAGAGGTTTGTGAGTACCACTCTGTTTCCTTTTTGTTCTTTAGTTTCTGCCAATGTTAACCTTCATGTCAAAACAACTTATCTGCTTTTCTGATTTTCCTTGTGTATCTCAAGCATTGAAAGGACAGGCTTGCTTGTAGAGACTCGTGAAAATGGATGCTGACTTAGGAAACCTTATTGTTTAAAAACTATCATCCTAAAACGTCTCTTTTTTATGGAATTCTAAAATAACGGGCCAGTGGCCTAGCGCTATCAGCCTCTTACTTTCCAAAGGGAAGGTCAGGGTTCAAGTTTTAGAAAAGACAAGTGTGTGTGAGTACCAACTAAGGAAAAAAAAAAAAAATATGTATACTATTTTCTACCAAAATACACTACTTTACTTATCAAAAAAAAATTCTAAAATAACAGTTGAAAATTTTTCTTAAATAAGAAACTATAAAAGTTTTACTGAAGACAAAAAGGAAGAACTGCAAATAAGTACACCGGCATGATACTGGCTCTTATCATATATTTCTTTGATTTCATGGTACTGGCTTGTGATGCTCTATTAAAGGCTTGTTTGGGGTATGATTGTTTCATCATTTTGAATGACTTATTAACTATCTTGTTACAGATTTTATGTAATCAAACAATCTTAGATTTTCATAGAGTCCACTATTTTGAATAGAAAAATTTTCAAACTTGTGATGTTGTGGCTTGAATTTGGTTCTGGGTCGCGTTGCCAAAGGTTTTTGACCCAACGACCCGTTGATTGAGCTTTGTGTGGGCCCAAGCCCCTTTTTGCTTGTGGGTTGTGGACCCTGTTTAGTACTCTCTTGTAGCCTGATATATAAGGGCGTTTAGGGTTTGGAGTGGGATATTGAGACATTGAAAATCACAGAAAAGAGAGTGAGTGTGAGAGTGAGAGCTACGGTTTGGGGGGTTGAAACTTGTAATCTCCAGGTTTTCGCATACTGAATTCTTTCATTGGATCTTCACCGTGTGGACGTAGGCTTTGCCAAACCATGTAAATCTTTGTATTCTTTTTGTGTGGCATGTTTATAACCAAACTATTTATAGGTTGCTGGATGCTGATTTCGTTGTACTCCTATTTTGATTTTGACTTCAAAAATAAAGAACTTTCTTGTAACTCGGACTAGTCTAGACCTAGTAAGTACCATTTATAAAAGGCAAATTGCATAGTTTGATACAAAATAAGATCCATGGACAATGACTTATGACACATGTCCAGTAAAATTTGAATTACCAAAATATCCTCAACTAAACTGATTACACAATGTACAAATCATGCGCTATGTAAAATTTCAATATGTCTCTTTTATTGTTAGCATACTCTGCATGAGATAGATAGAGATAGAGAAGGGTTTAGCATAATTGAGGACCTGACCCTTTGAAAGAAAAAGAACTTTGTCTTGAAAATATTTTTCTTTATTGTTTCAGTAAATAGTCAGATCTTTAGGTCCATGTCTAGCATGTGGATCTCTTTCGCCAACTATTTGATTACATCAGTTATGAGTATATATATTGATAATTGGTTCCTTGAGTTGTCATGGTCTAGAATGGCTGAAAATTATATTTTGGTGTTGTGCGGCTTCATTATGTACCATCAGATGCCCTCCAAATGTAACGCTAAATGCTTTGTTCTCTCTTTGAGTTTTAACGTATTTATTTCCTTCTCCAGGTTCTTACTCTGGTTCAGAAACTCATGGACAGTGGTGATTTTGAATGTTCAAGTGATGAAACAAAGAAAGAGATGGTTGATATGCTTGTATGTGCAAATGAGAGCTCACTTCCCAAAGCTCCCTGGGATGACGGGGTTTGCAAAGTATGTGGCATAGATAAAGATGATGACTATGTTCTGTTGTGTGATACTTGTGATTCTGAGTATCATACGTATTGCCTAAACCCTCCACTTGCAAAAATTCCTGAAGGAAACTGGTATTGTCCTTCTTGTGTTGCTGGTGAATTCATTTCTCAAAGTGTACCCTGTGGTACTCAGGTAATTAGCCAGTACCGTAAAAAGCGATATCAGGGAGAACTTACTCGTAACTTTTTGGAGGCACTGGCCCGCTTAGCAAACACTATGGAGTTAAAAGAGTACTGGGAGTTCAGTGTGGAAGAGGTTTGTTTGTCTACCACATTGTACATTTCCTATACTTATGTTTAATAAAGGTTGATCTGGTCACATTTATGAAAATTTCTGCATTGAAAACTGCTACCTTGGTTATGTTTGTATTTGATCATTTTATTTTTAGTAAGCTGGGTTTTTATACTGCTCTTAGTCATTAACCAGTATTGTCATTCAGTTTTGACTTCAATATGGTATAGGGTTATGCCTTCACACACCATTCATAGCTTGTTTTTCTTCGTATGCATCGAACTATGATTCAACCCTGTATCCCCCCCTCCTTTTTTTGTGATAGAGACGAATCAATGATATCTATCCTAGACAACTATCTTTCAGAACTCTGCTGTCTTTTCTCATGGCTAAGAATATATTCCCTGTTATTGTGGAGGCTGACCTTTGTTGTGACAGTTTGTCAAGCGTCAAATAGTTTGTCGTGTGCAAGGAAAACGTTGTATATGAGTTGTATTTTGTAATCTTTTTTATCCGTCTTTTTTCCACTTTTATTGGGCTAAGTCTGCTTTTGCCTTTGATGCAGAGAATTTTACTTCTGAAATTTTTGTGTGATGAGGCTCTAAACTCGGTTGTTATTCGCAACCACCTAGATCGGTGTGCCTCTGCATCCACTGATTTGCAGCAGAAACTGCGTACCATCTCTTCAGAGTGGAAAATCCTAAAACTCAGAGAAGAAATTCTAGCTGCAAATTTGGCGAAAGTAAACATGAATATGCATAATGGAGTTGGAGTGGGTTCAGATGGGTACACTTCTGTGAATGATGGTAAATTGATGGGGCAGTTGCCTAGTGGAAGCAGCTATATTTCATCCTTTTCTGGTAGTTTTGCACAGTCAGAGGATTGTCCACAGTGGAATGTGCCAAATGATTACAGAAAACAACTGTCTTTTTCAAAAAGCATTTCAGAGAATGCTAGTACCAGTAGTAGAAATCAAATTTTTACTCTTTGTGATACAGTTGGTCAATTACAATATCAGCAGCCTATGAAGGATCAAAATCTAGTGTACGATAATCTTTTTTCTCAAACACGTTCTTCTGCAAAAGGAGCCAACTCTCATAATGAGCTCACCCAGTCTATTCCTCCGCAACAGAAAAATGACTTGAGTGGAGAAAATGCCTGGAGTAATTCTGGCACACAGCAGGAGTTAAGACATAGTAGTAGTGGTAGTAGTAGTAAAGGTTCCATGCTTACTACTAGTCAAGTTCCACAGTGTGGCATCTCATCTGACTCCATTAACCCCCATATGGCTGAGCATAAGCCTTATATCGACATGAACTCAGTAATGCATGGCAATCATTCCTCTGTCCAAGTTGGTTTGCATGTTTCCCAAGCGTACAACCTTGAGATGAGCTCCCTCAAGGATGAGATTTCTGTTTTGCAGAAGTCATTTGCCCATCTAGAATCAGAACTTCTAAAGGTATCCATTCGTAAGGAATGTTTAGGAAGGGACTCTGCTGGCCGACTGTACTGGGTTTTTGGCAGTCCTGGTACTTGTTCACAGTTGGTTGTTAATGAGAATATGACAGAGCAATGGAGTAAAATGAACGTGCTTGAGAATCCAAATGGCATTCCCGTGTCCACATGGATTTCTTATCAATCTGATACTGAAATTGAAGCACTCATTGGCTGGCTGAGAGATGATGATGCAAGAGAGAGAGATTTGAAAGAGTCCATTTTGAATTGGCAGAAAATTAAATCCAATGACTTCAATAAGTCTAAAAATAATGTTCAAAATGAGAAACAACCATGTCAATTAAAGCCCACTGATACCGGAAAAGCTGTGGATTCTAGTTTCCTGGTGACCAAGGCTGTCAGTGCTTTGGAAAAGAGGTATGGTCCTTGCTTGGAACTAGATGCCGCTAACATCCCAAAGAAGCGGGGTCGAAAGACAAAAGTAATCTATGAGGGGAGAATGTACAGGTGTGAGTGCCTAGAACCTATATGGCCTTCTAGACACCATTGCATGTCATGCCACCATATGTTTTCCACTCGCGAGGAACTAGAGGGCCATAATGATGGAACATGCAGTACGAATGCACCTGTCACAGACAAGAGCAAGGTAAATGAGGATTCCTCAAAGCAGAAGCGATCGATGGGGACTGAAACCTCACTTGAGGAGCCTGCTGATGGCACAAGAATTGTTGGAGCATCAAAAAGTGAAAAGCATGAGCTTGGCTCCAATTTGATTCAGTTTCAGAAGGAGCCAGAATGTCCCTTTGATTTTGACAAGATCCGTGCTAAGTTTGCCCCTCAAGGTTCTCTAAAAGAGATGGTAAGAGATGTAGGCCTTATTGCTTCTAATGGCAATCCATCATTTGTACCAACCATATCTCCTTATCTTGATGACCCCACCTTATCGATGGTCCCTACCAGGCAAAAAGAGGTTATGGCTGGTGATGGATCTTCAAATTTGGAAAATCAGCTTCAAAAATCAATTGAAGGGACCAGTATTGGAGCTTCCAGGAACTACAATAACATTTCCAACAATTTACCAAGATGTGCTGAAAATGGCAAAGATGGGGAAGCATCAAAATCTGAGATATTGAAACCTAATTATGTGAATGGAAAGGAGAGATTCTCTTCACGAAAAAACAGAAGTTCAGTGATTGGGGTAGGTAATTGCTGCATAATTCGTGAATCCTCATTAAGACCATTAGTAGTGGGCAAGGTTTTTCAAATTCTAAGGCGGCTGAAAATCAACTTGCTTGACATGGATGCTGCCCTTCCTGAAGAAGCTGTGAGACCATCAATGGCACACTGGGAAAAAAGATGTTCCTGGCGAGCGTTTGTAAAATCTGCAAGGTCAATCTATGAGGTTAGTCTTATATCTCTCTCTCTCTCTCTCTCTCTCTCTTTTTTCTATTCTTTTTTTATTTTTATTTTTATTTTTTTATAAGTTGCCATAATCAAACTAGTTTTAGATTTTTAGTGCAAGAAATATCTTCTTGTCCTCGTTCTTATTTTGCATGAATTTAGATTCTATTGAAAAGCACTTTATCAAAATGCTGTCTGTCATGGTGCATCCTAACTGAAGCTCTGTGATTGAATATTCATACCAAATGTCAATGTCAGAGCCCTAAGATGATATGTAGTAAAAATATGGGATATTCACTATTTCTGTGTTCTTTTTTCTCATAGTATCTTTATTCTTTTTACATTTATTGTCTAGCATGTTAGTGTTTATCTTTTATATTATTCTATTCTTGTGCCAATATCAACCTTTGTCAGATCAAAGCTACTTCTGGGGGGAAAAGGACCAAAACTTGTCTTCACTAAAAATGCTTATTTGACAAAGTAGTGATGTTAGCTTAATAGGTGAGAAGATATATTAAGTTGAACTTTGACTTGCTTGGATATTTGCAAGTGGCAATAATAAACTTCTGTGCTGCCATAGTGCTGTTCTGTCTTCTGAACTTGTGTAAGTTGAGTTGGCGGACTCTTGATCAAGTATACTTTTAAGGTGGAGATTTTATGGTCTAAGGTAGTCTCTATCCCTTTCTTGTGTTTTCTTTATATGAAATTTAGTGCCAATCGTTGCTGTTTACACGGCAGAACTTTCTGACATAGAATAACTAGCGGAAAATTTGCACTCGAAGTAGAAATGCCATCACAACTCAAACAGCCATTGTTCCTGGTCTGTTGTTGATTACTTTAAATGTCCCTCCTCAGACTACAAGTAAACATAATAAAACATAGTTTTACAGAGAGTTTTTGCCATTGAGAATGATCTTTCAATGACTTCTCTTATAAATTTAGCTATTTAAACCCCCTTTTTTTTTTTCAAACATGTGCTCCATCTATTTCATGCAACTTCTGAAACAAGTTTAACTTTCAATTGGTCCTTCAGATGGTTCTAGCGACAATCATACTCGAGAACATGATTAAACCCGAGTACCTAAAAAATGATTGGTGGTATTGGTCATCACATTCAGCTGCCGCCAAAATTTCTACTCTCTCCGCCCTTGCTCTCCTTTTATACACCTTGGATGCTGCCATTATATATGAGAAACCTTTGCCCAGCTTGGATTCAATAGAGATTCTGAAGCCAGATTGCAAGTCAAACAAAGAAGATTCTCCCATATCAGATCCAACAGACAACCTGAAGCCAGGCAGCCCGCAGGTCCAAAAGTCCCATGAGTCGGATATAACTGTTAATCCAAAACCAAGAAGCAGACCTAGCAGGAGGAAGAAAGATTCAGGGGGCTGACCTTTCAAACATGCTTCTATCATTGTGGGAAACTTCATCCAAGTTTACTCCGTGTTTGTGGCATGTGAATCAAAAGCAGGTTCAAGCGTTCAAATGTGTACCTTCGTTCTAACTTTACAATGCTGTATGCCGGTCAGTGGATTTGACCCTGAAGTTGGAAGGCATGCGGACATCTGCTGCCATGGCCGGTCCTTCTCTGTATATATGAGGCAATGCTGATACACTGACACAGATACTGGATGGCGATTCAGAATCGACTTCAGCTGCAGTTGGCTTCTGCAATTGGCATCGGTTAACTGGAGAATTTGGTGTCATCTTCTGAAGAGCAACAACATCCATATCTGCATACAAATGAATCAATCTGATGTAAAAAAGAAAGAATGTGAACCTGACAGGTGTAGTTCAATATATATCTCAATTCAATGATAAATGTCTCGGTCATTCTTGCATTTCATTCTCCTCCAATCTTCGTACAATTTCATGGGAAATGTCGAGGTTAGGTTTCTTGCCAGTCTGTGAATCACTGTATGATGTCAAATGGCACTTAGATCCAGCTCGATCAGCTGGGATATTTGCCATCCGACAGTAGATCAGGTTTCCTCGAAACCTGGCTATGGTAAGATCAAAAGGTTGGGTTATTTTGTGCTATTGCAGAACCCACCCAACTTTTGGAAATTTTAGATTGTAATTCCTAAAATTGGCTTTCATACTAAGTTAGATGCAGGTAAATAGGAGTCCGGGAAATTATTACATGGTCCGAGGGTACATGGTCCCGGCCAATCACAATCTGACACGCAAAGAAAAATCTGAAGAGAGCTGACACATTTGCTTGCATGTCGAGTTGTGATTGCCCGGACCATCTAAAAATTTCTCTCTAGGAACCAAACCTGTGCTCATTCACATTTGGGATTTGTATGACTTAAAGGTTGGATTTTTGCTTGTTCTTGTCTTGGGAGGCCTGTTAGCTTTTCTCTTGGTTTGATCATCATTGGGAGCAATACATTGTTTAGAATAAGTGAGTTACACTAATAATCAAGCATGCAAATTCCAAATGGTCCCCATTTGTTTTTCAGTGGGGCAACCGTAGTAATATCAAGTGTACCGTAGCAGTAGTCTACTTTGAACAGTGGATGAGTGGAACAACTTATGATATAGCCACTATGAAGTGTTCTGTATCAAGTGGGATTAGTGGTTGAGCTGATTGCATGGTACAGATGCATATGAAATGTAATATGGTGATGAGTGAGATCTATTTTGGAGCCGTGTAGTCTCACAAAGCATGGCTTCACACCACAACAGCTGTCGTGGGCTCCATAGTTGTGTGAGCACCCGACAGTATAGGGTGTCATCAATTTTATTATTTCCCACTATTTTGTTTTCATTGTTATAGAGAAATATTTTGTCTTGGTAAAGCTATGTTAGCATTGGCATATGTTGGAATTGGATTAGTTCTTGCAAGTTGTGCTGCATTTTTAGGTTGAAGCCACATTTAAATTATCAGACAATCTGATACAATATATTTTACAGCGATTTGGATTCTCGAATTCTAGTAAATCCATTCATTTTACACCACACACTTCAAATTCATGTCCATGTCACCCCCAAACCACCCTAATTCAGTTAATTTTATGAAATCATGCATTTATTAGCTAAATTTCGCACGTGTTAAGCTTTAAATAGTTGGTGATATCGTGATAGTAAAATGACATGATATTACTGTTGTATTGCAGTTTTCAATCTCTTCACTTTCTGGTACATTTCTCACAATTGCTACACAATTCTTTACAAGTTCTTGTTCTTGATGACTGATTAGTTGATTTGTACTGTGAGAAATATTCCCAGTTTGAATGGTTGCAAGTTCAAATAGCTGTGGTGGGTCCCACAAAGTTCGATTCGAACCATTTATCATTTACTTTAATGTAACGGAGTATGCAAGTCAAAATTGTAATTGGGTGCAAATGAATTGAGTCAGGTTTTGGGTGGTTTGAACTCGTTTTGGCAAATACCGAGCTTGGTTCCCGGTGATTCAACAAGCTCGAGATCGTCTCGGCTCAAGCTTGCACGGCAGGAAATCAACATTTTCTCTATCATCAATCCTTGTTTTTCATTCTCACACCTGATTCCATCAACACTAACTGTACAAATGAAATTGAAAAAATGGCAATCCAGAAGAGAACACGGCTAACGTTGTAATTGCTATTCGAGTGAGATCTCTCGACTGGTCATCGGAAAGAGATGTCGATAATAAGAGCAATAATAGCTTGTATCTTTAAGGAGAATGATGTTTAAAATGGTAAACGTTGTTTATAAAATACAAAAATTACAAATTTTATATTACCACTTACATACTTCAAACTCTTAGAATTTCTAATTTTATAAAATATCACCTTAAAACTAGTTTGATGTGGATGAATGAAATGAGGCAGGAATGGAATGAAAGAAATGACCATTCTTATTCCACTGTTTGGTTGCTAACATAGAATGGAATCACCATTTCCATTCTCTTGTTTGATTTGTCCGTGTCCTGCACACCCAAAAAAGTAATGACACAATGCCATAAACTTAGAGAGATTGCTAAATTTCCCCAGTGATGGAATTGAATTCCTAAAACAACATACATATGACATTTTCATTTTTCTCCAATAGATGAAGACCATAATTATCATATCATTAGAGGCTAAAAAATAATAATAATAATAAATAAATAAATAATTACTGCTAGATAACAACTAAAAAAGTTACAAAATGGAGCACAGAATGTCATATAAGTTCAATTATACTGTTTACATAGGAGTTAATGGACTCTTATTTACACATGAGTTAATGGGCTGATTGTTAAATAATTGGACTTTTTGAATCAAGTGTTTGGGCTCTAGTGGACCAAATTTTAATATAAAAATCTAAAATATAGGAACTTTTAAATTAAACCAGAACTAAACAAGTTTATAAAATATGAGCCCAAAATTTAATTCTAGTTTAGTTCTAGAATTCTAACGGAGTAATTTAACAGTTCGGTTTATTTGCAGCCTTAAATATAACCTCCTTACACTGTTTGATTTTCCCCTTTTCAATGGTCTACTTTCTCTCTCCTCACCGTCATTGTAGAGAGAGAGAGCTGCGAGAGCTGAAAGCGTCTGATCGTGCAAAAGGAGTGTGTCTGTGTACTATTTGCATATAATACACACACAAATACACATACATATACAGCTACATGCATGGAAGAAGTTAGTGAGAAGAAAAGACGGTTAGACCTTGACTGGGAACAAATAATGCCCCGCAGCGGTGACGACGACCCTCCGCCTGTACTGGAGGTCACCACCACCACCACCACTACCTCACAACCGCCGTCGGCGGCGGCGATGGACGGCGAGGAATTGCAGGACTCTCAGAGGTTCGAATTCGAACGATTGGGGGATAGAGAACTGAACGACGACATTTCCCGAATAAGGGTCAACATTGATAAATTTAGTGAGAAATTGCCCGACAAGGGAGAGAAGCTTAGGGCCAGACTCAAGCTCCTCCAATACGAGAGGGAGCGCCGGCAACGGCTCCGACTCGAGAAGGTGCTGCACTTTCTGTATGAATTTTATGAATATAAATTTCTATCATATATGTTACAAAAAAATCGACATATATCGGCACACACATATATAATTATATATTAATTTCATGCATGTTTGGATGTGAACATGATTATTTGCTGTTTGTGGGAACACAGTTTGGACCTAATCTTTCATATTTCACAAAGTGAGCACGAATGGCACTGAGCTGAATCAGACAACGAACCCTCATAGTTTGGCCTTAGTTCTCTTTGGATTCACATGTAGCTCAAAAAATATAAAATGTTTGTTATTTAACCATTTATTCAAGGTAAGGGTTTAGATTCCTAGAAAGGAACCTATTGTGGTGGATTTTTTTTACCACAAACGCCACAAATCAAGAATCACTCAGAAAAGTAAAGCCTACATCCATGGTAAAGGTCCAATGAAAGATTTCACTATACGAAAATAAGAAGATTACAAATTTCAGCCGCCAAACCCTAGTTCTCTCTCTTACTCTCTTTCTCTCATATCCCACTCCAAACCCTAAACACTCTTAGTCCTAAACGGGGTTCAAGACCTGAAAATTGGGCCCGTTGACCCGGGCCAAAAAAAAATTCAGGCCACAACATCATAGTTTCATGTGCTCTAAATCTCCCATATATGTCCTGATACACTATGAATGTCACAAAACCTTTGGTTCATTTTTCCTCTTTTTCTATTTAAAATATATTAATGGACTTTGTTTTATTTTTCCTCTTTTTCTATATAATATTTATTGAGTTTGAGCTGACCACTGGGTTCAATACTATCACATGACGAATTAAAGAAATTGCTATACTTGCTGTTTGTTAGCAAGTCTTGTGGACCAACTAATATATGTGATTAGATTGAGCAGCCAATTTGATCTTCTTTCCCATTTCCTTAGATACCTCCGTTTTCATTCATGAATAGTAGGTGATTGAACACGCCTAGTGTTGTTAAAGGCGCGCCTAGGCTCTAGGTGCGCGCCTCGTCCTGTTTGTCAGGTGCGCCTCACTGATTTTTTAGTTTTTTTTAAAAAATGATTACTCTATTTCTTAAGCCAAAAAGGGTACTTTTGGCAACTTATTCAACAAATAAGAGAGCCCAAGCGTATGAGAGAAGGACCTTGTGCTCAAAAGAATAAACAATAAGAAAGCCCAAGAGTCAAGTGTTAGTTTGCAAGCCTTTTCAATTGGGCAGTCTTGGGGTTAGGAGGTTGGCCCCTTTCAACAGAGCGCTCCTTGGCAAGTGGTTATGGAGATTCGGTAGCGAAAGGCATAGGTTATGTAGGAGGGTTATTTTGTGTCGCTTTGGGTAGGAGAGAGGGGGACGGTCATCTAGGCCGGTTAGGTCTGATGTCGGCGTGGGAGTGTGAAAATTCATTCGGGAGGGGTGGGATGAGTTCTCTAAGCACATTAGATTCAGAGTTCGGGAGGGAAGGGACATCCGGTTTTAGGAGGATGCTTGGTGCGAGGATTGCCCATTGTCTTGTTTGTTCCCAAGGTTGTTCAGGATTGCTGTTGATTGACATGCTTTGGTTGCTGACTGTTATCGATTCGACAGCGGTAGGTTTTTCTTGGGATGTGCGATTCCGGCGATCCTTTCAAGATTAGGAATTGGACGACGTGACTTTCAGGATTAGGAGTTGGATGACGTGACTGGCTTGCTGGACCTTTTGTATAGGCAGGAGGAGGCGGATGGTACTGGTTCGGATTCCTTTACTTGGGTGCCTTCTTTTGCAGGGGACTTTTCAGGTCCATTGTTTTTTTCTTTGCCTTTCTGGGTTTCACGGTTTCAATTTCCTATGGAAAACAGTTTGGCGTTCGAAGGCTCCTCTCAGGGTAGTTTTCTCTCTGGGTAGTTTTTTTTGTTTGGACTGCAGTGGGGCAAGATTTTGACTCTGGACAATCTGAGAAAGAGAAGACAGATTACAGTCAACTAGTGTTGTTTGTGTAAGAATGATGGACAGTCTGTGGATCACTTTATTTTGCATTGCCCTGTGGCTCATTACTGCTTGAGTATTATTTTTGGTCTGTTTGGCGTCCAATGAGTTATGCCCCGGACTTGATTGACGTTTGGAGGGGCCACAGGGTGGGGGTTCATGCTCGTGACTCTTGGAGGGCGATCCCCTTCTTTGTTTTGTGGAGTCTTTGGAAAGAACGGAATAGAAGATCTTTTGATGGGGAGGATTTCTCCATTAGGGCGTTGAAATTTTCTATTATTAGTTATCTTTTTAGTTGGGTGATGGGGAGAAATTGTATATCTTTAGATGAAATCGTGGATTTTTTGTATTCTTTGCGTCCATAGGACCCTTTTTTTTTGGCTTCGGTATTTATATAGCTCTTGGGATGCGTTCCCCTTTTGAACGCTTTCTAATACACTTTTACTTATAAAAAAAGAGTGAGACTGTGAGACGAACGACGAAGCCGTAGTTGCAGAGACTAACGACGAAGCCATGACAATTCTTTCTTTCTTCTTCTCTCCCTTCTCCTCTACTTCTCTCTCCTCTCTTCTCATCTTTGTATCTCTCTCTTCGTCTAGTTCTCTCCTTTCCCTGTCTTTTTTTTTTTTGGGCTCTGCTTTTTCTCCTTTTCTTCTTTAACACTTTCTCTCTTTTCTCGTCTACTGCTCTCTCTTCATCTACTTCTTCTGTCTCTACGGTTTTTTTTTTTGACTGTATTTCTTTTCTTTTCTTGTTAACATTTTTTTTTTTATTAACAGATTTGTTTCTTTTTGTGCTCTGTTTTGCCTTTCAAAAAACTAATTCTGTTTTGCATTTCAAGAAAACAAATTTGTGGTCTGTTTTATGGTTGTTGGATGCTTGTATAGTTGATGGATTTACTTTTTTATATTTGATATTAATTTTTAGAATATTGATATGACTTATGAGATATGAAGTTTTATGGTAGTTTAAATTTTCAATTGTGCGCTTCACTTCACTAACGCCTTGGTGCGCCTTGAGCCTTTAATATCACTGAACACGCCACATTTAGATAGTTTGAGAGAAAGTGCAGTGTGCACACTCCACATTTGAGTAGTTTGAGAGAGAGAGAGTATGAAAGTAAATTCAAACAGGGTGACAATTTTGATAAAAAAAAAAAAGGCAAGGAAAGAGTCGAGATACCATAGAGGTACCTGACTTAGCATAAGAGTGCATATAGAAATGTACAGGCATGTAAGCATTTGCTTTACAAGTTAGTCAAACACAGGTCATGTCTGCAAGATTGGCTAACTGCATCTCTCTTTTATAGAATGCTGTAATCATCAAATAATTATATGTCTGTGTGTGTGAATTCTGTGATAGATCATATTATATTTTAATTTTGGTGAAACATCAAGGTTGAGCTGCAGATTGGAAGTAAATCTGTCTAATAACTCCCTACTGCCTGGTTTCTTCAGTATCTAATAACTTATAGACTTATTTCCTCTACATAAGAACACTTTTTATTTTTTTTATTTTAAAGTCAAAATGAATAGAAAGCGTTCAACAGGGAATGCATCCCAGGAACTACACAACGGCTGAAGCCAAGAAATAGCCCTAAGAACCCAAAAAATCACTATCTCCTCCTATAGATTTACAACTTCTCCCCATAACCCAACAAAAAAGAGAGCTAACAATAAGAAATTTGAAAGCCCCATCAATAGAATACATAAGAACACTTACAAGATTGGGATCCATATTGGTTGAAGGTTGCTGACGGACGTGTAAAGATCAATATTGGCAGTGAATTATAGGTGTTTTGTGGTAGGGGCAGTTGATGTCAGAAGTAGTTCGATTGTAGACATGCTATAATACTCATTAAGTTAACGTTTTTAGCATATAATCCAAGTCTATAACGAGAGTCATTATATTATGACGAAATTTCTTTTTCTTTTGCCTCTTATTGTGTGAGGTGACGTTTTAGTGGGAATTCTCACAGCATAACATGACCACGTATGTTTCCAACGATGGATTGCACACGTTTTGAAGCGGTTTTACATCTTTTGCAGCAACACGATAATCCAGAATGCTGTGCATATTTAGCAATGATTTCTTCAGTTTCACAACAAAGATCTCTAGGTCGTCTTTACAAGTGTTATTCGTGCTGTGTTATTTTACGATTTTATACACATTATCTAGAAGATTACGTATGAACTGAAAATGGTTATTTGCTAACCTAAATGAAAGAGATTTACAAAAAGAACTAGATGAATATCTTGTCGAAGATATCATTTTATCTTCATAAGTAATTCTGTTGAAACATGTTTACTTAATTAATGCTTATTGAGTTGGGAACTAATAATATTTAGATCAGGACACCTTAACATGATTTCTTTGTGATGTAAATTGTAAATTAGATGAGGCCACCTTAACATGATTTCTTTGTGCATTTTAGATTTTAGTATATCAATGCAATATCTAATGCTAAATTTTGACTGTAATTTGTTATGATTTTTACTGAACAGGACGATGATGGATGTGAGGTGTCTGCACAATCTAAGCCAGGTTTTGTCAATGAGATTTTGATTGATTTAGTAGCATATTAAATACATATGTACTATATCTTTTTTTTTAGATATTTTATAACTTATTTTCTTTAATCTTGGTGTCCCCCTTTTGTCCATCAGCAATAGCACACTCAGTTTCATGATGGCTTTCAATATGTTTAAATGTCATCCAGTTGATTTTTTTGGAACTGAGTCTCCGTTCAAGCTAGAAATGCTGATTGAATACTTTGATTTGAACTTCATTTTTAAAATAAGAAGTAAAAATTTATTAACTAGAGCATTTGGAGATAACATGTCATTCTCAATGATCATCGACAAAATGTGAAAGGCATCCTCCAAATGCTTAAACTCCAAATTGACCAAGGCGAGACGCAACCAAAAGGTGTTGGCCAAGCGTCCTCTCATGACAAGGTCCATGAGTGCTCTTTGTTGACCACTGGATTGAGAGAGTTATTAGAAGTTTATTTCGCTTTTCTCATATCTCAAAAACTGTCTCAATTCAGTTGTTAATAAAGACAGCTAAAGACTATTTATAATTAATCATAATTTTTCTTGAGAGAATTGAGCATTAACATATAGTTTGAGAATTCAACTTGATACTACTTAGTAGATCGGTGGTTATCTTATGCAATCATTTGAGTGATTAAAATCTTTTAAAAATATATGTTACAAGCATATCATTCATACTCAAATTTGTTCACATTAAAGAAAAAGAATCCCAAATTAAAGCTCATGCTCATATTGCAGATTTCAAAACAACCAAATATATTAAAATAATATAGTGAACATCCAAAAATAGCTCCAAGCATCATCAAAATCTTCATGCAAACTCTTATCACTATCATCAAATCTGTATTCATAACTTCCAATATCTTGCTTTGAAATATAAGGTATGTAGCCTAGTGGTACTTCCTCACTTTTCAAAGTAGAAAGTCGAGGGTTCAAATCCCTATAAGGGCAAGTGGGTGTGTCAATTTCAACTAGGAAAAAAGGAATGTCTTGCTTTGAACTATTTGACATAACCTTGAGCAATTATTGTTTACGATTTTCATTTCTTTTATTTATTTATTTATTATTAATATTTCTACTCCTATTGTCATCTTATTCTTCTAAACTGCCCAACATTTGTACCCTGGGGATTGATGAGTTGAATGGACTCTCTTTAAATTGGCTTGATAAGAATATGCTAATTGCCCCATGTGGAGTTGTTGACTTTGTTTTTCAATTAAGCGTTAAACTTTGGCGAGAAAAATCGATGACTCGATGCAGTAAGGAGATTGCCCAAGTGACGCTGACTATAGTCACTTTGCCTGGGGGGTTTAATAAGTGCTGGCTCACATAACCTTCCTTGAATGCCCTTGTGTGCAAGATGATTTCTTTTACTACACAATTTTTAACCTTAATGTATGAAGAAATCCATTTTAAACTTAGATTGCCTTTTCTTCCTAAAATCATCAAGCCCTTCTAGTTTTATGTTGGCTTTTTGGCTGCTGATCTCTTTCAATGTTAGGTTAGTAGGAGTATAATTGTAGAATATGCTTGAAAGTCGAAACTAGTTCTGTTATACATCATAAATTTATTACTCTCCGTGCGCTTTGTAACCTTTTTTTATTTAAATTTTTTATAAGCTTTCATTAAAAATTGCTGAATGGGGGAGCGCTCCCAAGAACAGACAAGAATAGTCAACAAGGGCCATCTATAAACCCGAGCTATCCACAAAATTCACAAAAATCCCCCATTGATTTACAATTTCGCCAATTTTCCAAAAGAATAAAGAACTCATAATGCTATATTTGAGAGGCCAAATGGGAGTTTCCTCTCCATTTAAGGATCCCTATTTCTCTCACGCCACAACCCCTATCAAATACAAAGGAGAGTGGCCTTCAAGTGTCTCTGTCTCGGCTCTTCACTGTACATCGTCTCCAAGCCTCAATCATGTCTATTGTAGAACTAGGAGACACCCAAAACATACCAAAAATCACCAGAACATGACCCAAACATCTCTCGCCACCAGACAATGCAAAAGACGACTGCTTTCTTGCGCATGCAACACCAATTAACTACAAATTGTCTCCTTTTTCTGAGGTTGTCTAGGGTCGAAATCCTCCCAAGAGAAGCTGACCATACAAAGAAAGCCACCTTTTGGGGGGCCTTTCTATATCTCCAAATAGCCTTCTAAGGAAATTAAGGAATCGGAACCAAAGGGAACTCTGATAGAAAGATTACACATCAAAAGCCCCCGTCCAAGAGTGCTTTCATTTCATTTCATTTCATCCATCCCCTCCCTTCTGGCTAACAACGACTCTCTTCCATAATCTGGATCTCTCCCTCCCAAATCTCCAAAGCCATTTGCCCAACAAAGCTTTGTTGAACATATCCAACCTCCTAATCCCCAGCCCTCCTGTTTGAATGGGGGTACACACCATCTCCTAGTCCACCAAATGGTACTTGAACTCATCTCCCATACCACCCCAAAGGAAATCTCTCTGAGGCTTGTCTAGCCTCCTGTGAACTGAAGCCACTATCTGAATGAGGGACATAAAATAGGTTGGAAGATTCGAAAGGGTGCCCTTCATGAGGGTTACGCTTCTCGTTTTGACAAGTATCGAAGCCTTTGTAAGCTGATTTACTTCCAGATCATTTAATTCATCGCTTAAGGGGTAAAAAATAGATTAATGAAGAAGAGAAGACTAGGCTTGACCACTTCTGTTAATTTGTTAATGGGGAGGGAGTGGAAAACAAGAAATTGAGTGAAGGAATGGGAATCCACCCTACTTTATTTGTAAGGTGCTCCTATATTATACTTTAGTGTTATACTTGACTTCAAATCCCCTTACTTTTGAAGTGATTGTTTTGGTGAGCCCCAGTTTTTATTTTTTCCCCCTTTTGAGGTGATAATCATTGTTGGAACATATTTAAAAATTTCACTTTTCTTCTCCCCTACTAAACAAGCTTGAGAAAGCTATTAATAAGAAGCTTGCAGAAGGAAAGTCTGACAAGGGGGAATGGATCTATAAGAATGAACCTCAATAACAAAAAAACCTGACGAAAGGGACTTGATTGACGCAACATGTAGTAAAAGAAAGAGAGGCCAATTCATATCTGAGCTTCATCTAGGCTAAACCTAAGACTTGAGGGGAGACTGATTTGGGAGAATGAAATGGTTGTTCCAATCCCATTTCCAATGCAATTTCCAATCCAACACTGATTTTTTCTTGAGAACAATCAATGGACATGCACATGTGATTTTTGAATAATCACATGATATAAACATTCTTTGTTTTGATGTTTGCAAATTAGATCCATATTGAATTTGATGTTGCCTTTGCTGTATGGATGGAATGGGAAGAAATTTTGGTCCGTACTAAATTAAAAAATTTCAGTATGCCCTCTAAATTGGGCTGGAATATATAGAATTGGCCACATGGGATGAAACTTCTACTTCTTTTTCCTGGTTCAGTAAACTATGTTTCTACTATGAAGTGTTTTGTCGGTAATTGATGTTAAAATCGAGTACAAATATGTTGGGGGCGTGCTCTTTCTTTTGCTATTTCTTATTCACAAAATCTGCTTTAATGGGTACAAATTATGACCTGAACATGTTCTGTAGGTGTATCTGATGATTTTAAGCAGGAAGCTCCATCATCTCTTCCGCCTTCACAGTCCTCATTCACCTCAATTTTTCAAAGAAAATTGGAGGAAAATGTATGGTGGTTTTTTGAACAAGAACTGTTTTTTCCTGATTTGTTGTGCCTGCTTTAACTGAGAAATCTTTTTTTTTTTTAACCCTTTATTTATTTATTTAACAGTCAGATTGTAGGACAGTAAATGCCTTTGATAAAAAATTCACTTTGAGTCCCTGTGACCGTCGGAAGATGAGACAGAAGGGACAGTCTTCAACAAGGGCAAGACACAAGAGCAGTTCATCTTCAAGACAATCATCTTTTCAGTGCCCTAGTAGTCTTTCTGATGACAAACGCATTCTCTCAAATGGCAATCAAAAGGGCGGACACTCTTCTACTCGTTCTACTCTTCATTTTGGCAAAAAATTGTGTACCTTAATCTCTAAGAAGTATGCCTTATCTCCCTCCTATGATTTCAATTTAAATTCAAAATTTCCTGTAGAAGATTTTGCATGCTTTTCTGACCCTGCTATGTTAACTGCTATTGTGAATATAGACAAAATTTGTGTCTGTTTGCTAATACATTCCATTTATATACCTTTCAGACATATCTAGCACTCTGATACAGGTATTAATGTCGTGCATGTTTATTATGTGTAAAAGATGAACTGTATACTGCTGCATCATTCCATGTGATTGCAGTGCTTTGCTGCATAGAATTTAGACATTTATTGGGGGGTATTCAGTCTGTGAGTTTGTTATGGTATCATTGTTGTGGCCACACTGAATGTGTATTTAGGAGTATACAATATTGGTTGCTGTTTTGATACATTTGGAGGGGAAAGTTTTGTTCATTCACGAATTTGTCAATTTCAATATTAAACATATACTGACCTGTCAAAAAAACAAAAAAACAAAAAAGAAATCCCTGAATTTATATTCCTTTTAAGGTTAAAAATGTTGTGTTAATACGGAAGGAGCTAAAGCTTCTTATAACTTGAAGTTTTAATAAGTGGAACTCATTTCTTTGTTATATTTCTGCCAAATCGGTTGTTATTGAGGCTTTTGTCTCATGGCTTGTTTCACGAAAGCTAACTCTTCTTGGGGCTTGAATATGAGTAACATATGACTACAAGGTGAGATGATTAAAAGGACAAAAGATATAAAAGAAGTTACATGCTCTTGTTATTGGTCTTCCTCAATCCTTGTACATTAAGGTTTATCCTTAGTCGTTGTCTGATTCTTTTTCAAGTTTTTCTCATGAAGTCTCACTGGTGTCAGTTCTTTTGTACCTACCTATACCTTGCTTTGGCAATTTGATTGACGGAAGGGACAATAATGGGAGGGGTCCAAGGGGGGCTTTTGTTGATGCATGGTTCTTGCCTGGGTTCTTCTTTGAATCACATGTACTACTATTAAGAATTTGGACATATTGTGTATAATTTCAGTTCAAAGGACCTTTATATTGCCCATGGATTACTAATTGGATTTGTCCTGTTAGTTTTTTGCTAAACTGCATGACCTGAGTGAATAAGCATCATAAATATATTTATCTTTTTCTTTTTCTTTTTTTTTTTTTTTTTTTTTTTTTTTTTTAACTTTTTTGCAGGGGGGATGTGTTTCAGGTCGTGCCTCCAAATGATTCCAGGCGTAAGAATGTAAGTGCTTCCCATTTTTTTTATATCTCCTGTTATTTAATAATTTCTTCAAATATGTGTTTTACCGAGGGAAAATTAGATGTCATAACTACAATGCTGTTATCGATTCTTTTAGAATTTATTTTTGTTGTCTAATTTGAAAGTTCTGCACCAGTATTTAGATGCAAGTCCCAGAATTTCTTATTTTATTTTATTTTCCTCTGGTTAGATAGATTCTTGCACACACACAAACACGACCGTGCACACACACAAACACGACCGTGCACACACAAGCCTATACTCAAATTCCCACGATTGGGCTCTAACCCTCACCTCCCTAAAGTTATACCACCTGGGCCAATGGCCAGGCAGTTAAGCCACAAACTTTCAAATGCTCAAGAGTTGTTGACTTTGCTAACCTTGTGTAGTAAGATTTTAAAGGGAAATCCTTGTATAAATGCTGCCACAAGAATATCTATGTATATGGGGTGAAAAAAGATGAAAAAGAAAAAACTAAACAGAAGAAACAGAAAATAATTCATGATAGTGAAGTTCTTTTTTCTCTTTCACGGCAGTGAAGCTTCCAAATCAAAGTTACAAAATGAATATAATTACTTCTGTTTTTGTGACAACAAAATAGAGAAGAAGAAAAATGAGAAGAGGGATGAATTGATGGAGATCAGGACATTGCTCGTACAGATGAATTGCACTTGTGATGTAGTACACAAAAGCTCTGATACCAACTGATGTACAACACAATAGCTCTGATACCAACTGATGTAGAAGAGACTAGTGTGAGTGATTTAGGGCCGGAAGAGAGAATGAGAGTGGAAAGAAGAGAGAGGAAAGAAGACAGGAGAGAAGAAGAATCTGAGGGAGAAGAGATCTGTAATTCAATACTCAATATTCAATATTCATCAAAGGTAACTAACTCAATACATATACCTATGTAAACATAGGCAATACAAAGAAATTTAAGTCTAAAATAGCTGCTGCAAACATTAAAAATTTAAAAGTCTAAAAATGGTTGCCATGAGCCCAGTGAGACATGTAGCCATAATGGCTGCCATGTAGCCAACCTGTGGCCGTGCCTATGCCTAAAGTTATAGCTATGCTAAGTTCCAACATAGCTGCAAGACAACATAACTTATTTACAGGAAAACCTAGACCTAATACTAATTTTAAGGAAATATTGCAAAACTAACTTATATTTATTATAATTCCTAATATATATAAACTCTAAAAATCTATCTGTCCTTGCCTCTCCTCCATGCATAGGTGAGAGTTATGTGCAATGGGCCATGCCTGGTTCTTCATCATTCCCTCCCGGTTGAGGAGAACACTTCTCCGAAGAGTTAAAACAAAAGTATCGATCCCATAGAATGCATCCAACAACGAACTTGAAATTGCTAGGCTCAAATACTGCAACAAGATCAAGCGTTTTCTTTCAACAAGAAATTTCCCTGTATACTGGTCCCCAATGCAGTAGTTGTAGTTGCCTGTAACTTTATCCCCATAGACAAAATCTACACTATGAACATCTGTAGCAAAAGACTACTCTGAAGGAGAGGACAACTCCTGCATGTTATCTTTAGTTCCTTCAGACATATCGAGAGGTAATAATTCGCCATTTGAAGTTTCCTCATTTGATGCTTCTACATTTGGAGATGTAAGCAAACTGCAATCTTTGGTCCATTGTTGAAAGTAAGGTTGAAGACTAAGTGCACAGTTCATGAGTACTTGCTTGCCTAGTCTTCGACTTTCCACATTATCCTCGGTAACACTAGCTAAAAGAGTATCAAATAACTCCTGCAAAACAGTATCACTTTCCTCCAGTACATGAGACATAACCATGGATTTAAAGATTCTATCCTCATGATAATCACTTAATTCTTTTAAAAAGCGCTAGAACATCCTCACAATCAACTCATCACATTCTAAATCTAGTATAATCAAACATGACTTGACCTTTGCAAATGTGTTGAGAATTCTGACCACCTTGCTATTAGAAATACTAAATCTCTCAGATAGATTTTCAAAGGATGAAACAATCACCTGAAATACTTCTATCATCTGATCATCATTATAAGGGAGATCTGGTGTTGTAATCCTTGTTAACTCACTAAGACAGGAGACTACTGCAACTCTAACAACACAATCTGAATGCTTTAAAAATTCTTCAGTAATTAAAGCCTTCATTATTGGAGAAAGTGCAACTTGCATTGAAACACATGGATCCTGGTGTACCTTGCAAAGCAAGTGATTAGTTTGTGTTAAGCAACCAATGGAGCTCATTGATAGAGGATGGAAGTTGAAGAAGGCTATTTCCTGTTTCCAAAAGCTGCTGTTCCAAGTCTCTTTTCAAGAATGTTTGTGTTTCCCTTTCATCTTCATGCCAATATTGACCAATCTTCGCAGGAATTCCAAGTGAAATTGGTGTGCATGCAAGAGCGTTAATCTTTGGCTTAGCATGAGGCCACTGAGGAGACAAACAAATGTCACTGTCCAAGAAATCTGTCATGAGAAGTCTGAAAATTCTTCCTCTCAAAAGAAATTTTATGGCTTATAATTTAGACTTTGGGTCAAGCATGGGCTGGTTTGGGTGGGTTGAAAATGGGTAAAATTATGTGTTGTGATGGTCTTAGCTATTGGGTCCCAAAGGTACTGATTTCTATTGAAGTATTTTCTGGGCTTTGGGCTGTTAAAGGAAGTAGATAGGTTATTGGCTTAAAACAATGGCTGGGTTTTAATTGGTTAAATGGACAGGAATCAGATTGATGGACATGTGCTGGTTTTATTTAGCAATATGGGCTGGAATCTGGGGCGGTTTACAAGTAAAAGTGGGTCGGCTCTGGACTCAAATATGGGTATGGGTAAAGATTCAAATTTGGGATATTAAATATCCCACGGACAGAGTTTTGTCCCTGACAAATAAATTCGAGCGATCTGGAGAGTGGAGACAAGAGTTTGCCTGAAGACAGCCAGTGAAAGACAACAAAACGATGATGGGCAGAGAGGGTTCCAGCGACAATGGCGAAACAGAAGTGAAAGGAAGTTGGCGAGAATGCGCCGATGATGAGAGATGTCCTGTCTGAAGTCCCAGTGAGTTGTTCTTCACTGTTCGACTTCTTCTTCCTTCTCTTTTTCTTTTTGGTCAGCGAAGGCCTGGGCTTCTGTTGGCTTGAAACAGTGATGTTTGGCTAGGCTTTGTGGTGTTGATGGTTTTCGGTTGGGTGTTATAGGAGGGCTAATTTGAGGTTGTGGTAATGGTGGTGGATGTACCGTATGGGCTGTGTGACGAATAGTGGTTTGGGTTTGGGCTTTTGGTTTACAGAGGGATGAAATGATGGACAGCGAATGGGATTGGCGAATGCTTGAATCTTTTGCTTTGATACCAAATGATGTAGAAGGGTAGTGAGCTCTGATACCAAATGATGTAGAACACAATAGCTCTGAGACCAACTGATGTAGAAGAGACTAGTGTGAGTGATTTAGAACCGGAACAGAGAATGAGGGTGGGAAGAAGAGAGAGGAAAGAAGACATGAGAGAAGAAGAATCTGAGGGAGAAGAGATCTGTAATTCAATACTCTCTCTCTCTATATTTATATATTTGATAAGTAAAATTTTATAGAAAGGTGCTCAAGAGGGGAGCGCTCCCAAAAGAATACACAAAACGCCAAAGGTGACAGCTAAATCTTTAAGCTATCCATAAAATTCAAAAGATCCCCCAAAGAGTTACAATTATGCCCGTTAATCTAAAAAAATAAAGTATGCAGTATACTTTTTTTTGAGAGACCAAGTAGGAGTCTCCTCACCCTCAAATGATCTTGTATTTCTCTCACGCCGCAACCCCCACCATAAACAAAGGGGAGTGGCCCTCCAAACAACCTTGGATCGGCTCTCGACTAGACACCCTTTCCAAGCCTCAGTCATACAACACCAGTTAATCACGATCCGTCATCTCCTAAGATTGTCAAGGGTGAGGATGCTACCGAGGGCTGCACACCAATCAAAGAAAGCCGCCTTCAAGGGAGCTTTCAACCTCTAAATCGATTTCCATGGGAAGGAAGAACCTGGAGACACCGACAAATTGTGATAGAACGCCCTGACCTCGAATACTCTTCTCGGCGTGCCCGCCCACACCATCTCATCCATCCCCACACCCTCCACCGCTTGCCAGTAAAGCAAGGCTAAAAACTCATTAACCTCCATAAGCTCACAATCATGGAACTCTCTACCAAACTGCACATCCCAAGTCAACCTCCTGTTATCAAGACGAAAACAGTCGGCAGCCATAGCACGTTGAGTCGAAGAAATCCTGAAAAGTGGAGGAAACCTACGAGCAATAACACAATCCCCACACCAACGGTCCTCCCAAAATCTGATGTGACTCCCACTCCAAACCTTGCATCGGATGTGTTTAGAGAACTTGTCCCACCCCTTCCTGATAAGCTTCCAAACACCCATACGTGCAATCTCACCTCCCTGGACAGCCACCCACCATCACCCTCTCCACAGTGGCATGCAATAATCTTCCTCCAAAGAAGGGACCTCTCACTCCCAAATCTCCACAACCATTTGCCCAGCTGCGCCTTGTTGAACAAATCCAATCTTCGAATGCCCAAGCCCCCCTTCTGAATAGGGGAGCAATTCTTCTTCTCTCCTCTTTTTCCCCTTTCTCTTCCCTCTTTTGTTTTCTCTCATTCTCTCTTCCCGGCCTGCATCAATGATACAACAATGTGAATACCGTATGACTTGGAAAAGATATAATTTATTTAATTTGATTTTCACTGAACTGTATTGATATGCGTATTTTCTATCTATGTTTCTGTATAAATGATGTGAAATGTAAATGGGAATTTGTGTGTAAGGTAATTATTATCCATGAACTTCTGACTATATTTTCTATATTTTTCTTTATCTATCAAAAAAAAAAAAAAATCCCATATAATACTCGGGTATGTACAAGACAAATCTAGGTGTTTGCGGAAATAGTGATATAAGTCAAAAATCACTTTACCTTTAGGCAAGGCAGACACACAATCCCATGTTCTGGCTGGACTTGAACCTTCCCCTCAAGAAGTGGAGAGGGGGGAGGAGAAATTATTCAACTGGTAGTTGCCAGTAATGATTTTTCCCACACAATAATTTCTGGGGTTTAGCGTTTGCAGCTGATGCCTGTTGAAGTTCATGTTTTGCAAATGGCTGAAGTCCATTTTGTGAATTGTATACCATGCTGTTTTCTTTTTATGTAGGGAAAAAAAAAAAACAAAAGAAGGCAGGCAGCTGGGGCAGCTTGCCATCTTCCTGGTTGCTTGCTGCTATCAGTCTTTTGATGTTATGGCAATTGATGATATATTCTGCCATTTTTTCTTTGGCATGGTCCTTATCTAAGGCTCTACTCTGCTACCTTTTTGTGGAAATTGGGGGCCCTCTACTTCCTTTACTCTTGTATCCAGATTGAAAAGTGTTCACCCGGCCTTAATGGAGTTGCATGTTATGCATTTTGGTTTAGTTTGCAGAAAACTAAATTGCTTACTGGTTCCTAGAATTTGGCCTTCTATTGGAATATAGATGATGATAGCTTATTCTGCTCCGTCCATTACAAAATAATTTGTGTTCTCTCTAAGCACCTCCCCTTTATGGGCGCGCCAGAGGCGCCAGGCGCATAAAGGCGCAGCTTCAGTGCCTTGCATGTACTAAGACGAAGCGTGTTTATAAAGGTGCGAGCCTGTTGGTTAGAAGCGTTAAGCCCAAGGCGCTTCAGGCGCGCCTGATTAAATGTTCCTCTTTGTTGCCTTTTAAAATAGTTCAAATATGATTGGTGTTAATCTATTTAGTGGCCTCTTTGTTGACTTTTAAATGGTTTTGTGCTAATCTATTTAGAGGTGGACCCTCTTTGTTGACTTTTGAATGGTTTGGTGCTAATCTATTTAGTGGTGGACCCTTATATAGAATAGAAACAAAAAGGTAAAGTAACTTGAACATTTAGGACTCCAAACAACACTCTTTTAGTCTGTCACTTGTATATTCTGACTTCTCCGACAACAGACACATACTCTTTTTCTTATTCTGCTCTAATATTTTCTCTCTCTATCTTCTTCTCTGTTTTCTTTCTTCTGCTGATCTCTCTCCCTCTCTTTTCTTCTCTGATTTTCTTTTCTTCTCCTGTTCTCTCTCCTTCTTCTGGCCTTTTCTCTCTCTCTCTCTCTCTCTCTCTCTCTGTTTTGTTTTTTTCTCTCCGTTTTTCTTCTCTCCCCCCTTCCTCCTCTTCTTCTTCTGGTCTAATTTTTATTTATTTTATTTTTATTTTTTTTTACTTCTGCCGTGTTTCCCCTTTCCTACTGCTTTGTGTTTTTTAATTTTTTTAATTTTTGTTTACCTTATCTGTTTTTACTTATTTTTTTTTACTTCTGCTGTGTTTCCCCTTTCCTTCTGCATGCTGTTTTTATTTTGTGTGAAATTGCTTGCTATTTTTTGCTATTGAAAGTATTTGTTTTACATGACTTTTGCATATTTATATTTACTATTGCATCTTTATTGGGTGCTTTTTTTTTTTGTTTCCTCAACTTGCACCTTGCTTCAGTCGGGCGCGCACCTCGCCTTGCGCCTCAGGCTCCAAAAGGCCTTTGCGCCTTAGTGCTCCTTGAGCCTTTTACAACTATGCCAGTTCCCCCATCCGCGGTAAGCTATGTTTAGGTTTTAATTGAAGAAAGAAACCAACTAGTATTGGAAAACTTTGAGTTGGATAGGACATAATTTGATGCTAAGTATTTATTGAAGTTGAGTAGTGTGTTCTGCTGGAAAAAATGTTGGTTGATTTACCTGTTCTATTTTTTCTATATATGTTTGTGTTTCAGTCGTTTTCCTGAGAAGAATGCTGTTTTATTTTTGTTCGACGGAAGGTTGATCCTTTGGGTCTAACCGTTTATTTCCTAATATTGTATGTTAATTGATAACTAATTGGTTTTGCACCTGCTAACAATGTTCAAACTTCGACCAGGGGAAAACTGTTGTTCTAGTGGATGAGGAGGAACCTCAGCTCATAGAAATGACGGAGCAAGCTAACATAGCAGATGACAGGTAGAAGTTTTATTTTTGAGATTTTTTCTTTATTATTATTATTATTTTTGTTTTTTGATTTTTGTCTTTTTCCCCCTTCGTATCTCAGCTTGTCCATTGGGGTTTGCAATTATTTGATTCCAGTAACATTTTGTTTTTCTTTTCTTTTCTATCTTTGTCCAGTATGAAAGAGAGTAAGATCTACTATCCATCAAGGTACACCATAATCTTTTTCCTGAAGAAAGATGAGGAATATGAATTCCTTGGTGCATAATCTCTTTAAAATATAACTTGAGCATTCTATTTTCTCTCATTTATGGATACAGGGATGATCCAGAATCAGTTGAAATATGTTACTCAGACATGGAGTGCCTTGCTCCTGAAACCTATCTTTCATCAACTGTTATGAATTTTTATATACGGTACGTGTATAGGGGATGTTCTTAATAATTTGATGCATTTATTAGGCAGTATGTACTGTTTTTAGATTTAGCTTAATTTTGGTTTTTCCATGTTTTCCCAGTTTGAGGACAGTTTTGTAAATGTGTTCTGATTCTTATTCTTTACATTTGATGTTCTTTATAAATAATATGATGGGTCCCTTCAGGTAGTTGCAAATAGAAAATACTGTTACACATGACTGAAATGGTAATTTTCTATAATTATGGCAAATAGTCTTGTCCTCTGCAGCTAGAAGTACGAGATTTGTGTTCATTGTTGCCAGAAGAAATCCTATGAGATTAGAGTTTGGAAGTTAACAATTATTTGAGATTTATACATCTATTTTACCATTTTTGTTAATGACTGACTTCTATAGCCCATCGACCTTAGATTGCCAGAAAAGAGCTCATGAGGCAAACAAACAGAGAATTGAAGAACACAACAGCTTCTTATGGAAGAAGTTCAAGTTGGGACCTTTATTTTTTTATTTATTTTTTTTTCTTTTCACGGGCATTGTTTATTAGCTTCGATAGGTGCTGCTGTTTCAATTTTGAGGAAATTCCAAATGGATTAGTAGGATTCCTTTTTTTTTTTTTTTTTTGACAAGTAAAAAATCAATAGAAAGCGTTTAAAAGGGGAACGCGTCCCATTTACAAAAACAAAACAGAAACCTATGGACCCAATGAGTCCAAGAAATCAACAACATCGTCAGAAGAAGGACAATGTCTCCCCTTCGCCCAATTGAAAATGGATCGAATAATATGAAGTTTCAAAGTTGCTGTAGACACCTCCATTCCTTCAAAACATCTGTTATTCCTCTCTCTTCAAATGCACCACCAGATGCAATGTGGAATGGTCCTCCAACACTCACGAGCATGACCCCCCACATGACATCCCCTCCACGCTTCAATCATGCCCCTTGTGGACCGGGGTATCACCCAAGAAATGCCGAACAATCCGAAAATAAGATTCCAACAATCATATACCACAGGGCAGTGTAAGAGTAGGTGATCCGTAGACTCACCATCGTTTTTGCATAGGCAACACCGGTTGACAATAATAATGCCTCGCTTCCTCAGGTTATCCAAAGTCAAAATCTTACCCCACACAGCAGTTCACACAAAGAATGCCACCCTAAGTGGAGCCTTAGAACGCCAAATAATCTTCCAAGGGAAAACGAAACCAGCAAGTTGGAAAGACACATAAACATAGATCGGACCTCGAATCCTCCATGGGAAGAGGGAACCCACAGAAGAACATCATCACCTATGCCACCAACCTCCTGTTGGTACAGCATATCCAGAAAAGTGCAAGCCTCATCCATCTCCCAGTCCTGAAAAGAATGCCTAAAACGCACATCCCACATAATCCCACTGCTATCAAGCCGATAGCAATCAACTACAAAGGCATGTCTATTAGTAGCGATTCTAAAAAGCCTTGGAAAAGAGCAAGACAACGGCTGGTCTCCGCACCATAAATCCTCCCAAAACCGAGCACATCAACCATCCCGAACTTTGAATCTGATATGAGAGGAGAAAACATCCCATCCTTTCCGAATAAATTTCCAGACGCCAACTCCTCCTGCGTTAGGGACTGGGCATGAAGACCACCCACCTCTCTCTTCCCCTTACCGACATGAAAATGGATTAGTAGGATTCTGAATATAAATAATATTGAAGTCTAGCTATAGACATCATTTTGTTGGACGGATGGATAGTTAAACTTATCACATGGTAGCTGGATAGATAATTTTGGATATTTAGTTCTTTTCTTGGCAGATAAAAAAGTTCAGGAGCTAAAATATTCAAGATTTACTTAAATTCATCCATTTACGATAATATTTTCATGCTCTTAGTTAATGCAGTGATATATAAAAAAGGAACCCTGATTTTAAGTGCTATTGGATGGTAGTGTCCAATTGGTTACTTGACCTACATGGTGGGGCTCACAGGAGGAGAGCAAAACGAACCATTTTTAGAGTATGTTAGACAGATCTTACTCATTTTTCTCAATTTGAAACGGATTATTTTTTTATTTTTTATTTTTTTGCTTTTGAGTACATCTGTTCACACTTTGCGTGTCCATACACATATATCATATGGATCTTACAATAAGGGCCAGTTATGCAATGATAGTCAACCCTTATCCCCCTTAAATCATGGATTGACGGGTGAAGGCCATGCATAGTTGCCAATGGTATTGGGTTATGCCTCGCTTTGCGAGGGGATTGATTTGTCGCTTGGAGAGGCTGTTTTGTGGGAGCCCATGCTCGTGAATTATGGTGGGCAGTTACCTTTTGTGTTTGGTGGTGCATTTGGAAGGAGCGGAATAGAAGATCTTTCGACGGGGAGGAATCTTCCATTGGGAATTTGAAATTTGTTATCATTAATTCTCTTTTTAGTTGGGTTATGGGGAGAAATTGTAAATCTATAAAGGAGACTGTTGATCTTTTGGGTTCCTTGGGTCCGTAGGACTAGTTCTTTGGCTTCGGCCTTGTATAGTGTCTGGGATACGTTCCCCTTTTGAATGCTTTCTAATATAATCTTATTTATCAAAAAAAAAAAAAAAAAAAAAAGTTAACCCAACCATTATTAGCTTAGCTCTAGTCCTTAGTTTTAATTTTATTTTCTGATCTCATTTATAATTAATGGAGTCCCTTTTTCAGTGTTTATTCATTTTCATTTTCATGTCCATCTCCATATCCATCTACCTGTGCAGTTTCATCTTTTTTTATACCATTGACCACTCGGATAAGTTTCAAGTCCTTGAAATGGATAGCTATGATCTGTGTCCTTGGTTTCAAGTAATGCTAATCGCACAGGAGAGTGGTCCTTTGCTTCCTCCCAGTAATAACAATAGCCCCTTTGATTTCCTATTCATAACTGTTGCACTATTGATATTCTCTTCAATCAAATTGGATTCCCAAGCTGCAATTGACTCACAATCAACTTGGCCGTGGAACAATGGAGTTTTAGGTATTGTCAAAGTTGATCTTGTTGTACATCTGGAAAAACATGAATCCACTTCACTAGTTGTATAATATTTGGTTTATTAGGTATGAGAAACAATCATATATTTATCATCTTTATTAACTTTTTGAGTTCTTATGTAAGAGACCCATCCATTTCTATTATTTGTACATGTCATCTTGTAATCATATTCTGGAACAAATGAGGAGATTTTTAGCAGTGAATTTGCTTTCGAGATTGGCATTATCATTTATCACTAATATGCTGGTTTCTTTTGGCTAGATATCTGCAGCAGTCCACTTCTCCAAAAGATAGGGCAAGATGTGATTATCATATCTTCAACACATATTTTTACAAGAAACTAAAAGAAGCTGTTTTGAACAAGGTATTTTTTTTAATTTTTTTTTTACTCCATTGGAGTTATTCTAGAAACCATTCCACTTCTCCGAAAAATAGGGCAAGATGTGATTAACACATCTTCAACACATATTTTTACAAGAAACTAAAAGAAGCTGTTTTGAACAAGGTAATTTTTTTTTATTTTTTTTACTCCATTGGAGTTCTTCTAGAAACCATTCTTCATCCTAAAAAGCAAAATCTTAGTTCTAGTTTACGTTTTGGATTCGCATATTTTGAAGCTGGAAAAAGTGGAGAAATTTTCCCAATGATTGCTTAAAGCATTAGCATGCCCTATGAAGTATCAGCAGTGCTTGAAGATTTTTCTTTTTGTGAAGTTTCTGGTAGATCCCTCTGGTTCCATTTGTTATGATGTAGAATTTTTTACTCAACCTTCACAGTATAACGTCCATCAAAATAGAATAAAATTTTCATTTGATGTTTCCAGAAATTCTTGTGCATCAAAACAAACATTATACACAAATATACATGCTTAATTCTAGTCATCATATCGCATCTTGTGTATTGCGTTCATGATTAACTTGTCTTCTCTGATGATCTGTAGCCAAGTGGCAAGGAAACTTTATTTGTCAAGTTCAGAAGGTGGTGGAAAGGTGTTAATATATTCCAGAAAGCATATATACTCCTTCCAATTCATGAAAAGTAAGTTGTTTAAGTTACTTCTGAAGCTTATATAAGTGGGGTGTCGATATTTTTAGCTCTGTACTTTCAAATGTTTAAAGCCCACAAATGTCGAGAGAAACCATGAAAAGGGTAAGAATTTTCACGTGTATTGAATCATTGATGCTTATGCTTTGAAATTATACTTGTGTTACTTGATAAAAGTAACTGATATTATGCCACGAGAAAGAGAAAAAAAAGTACACTCTCTATTCTCCAATTCTTGGATTGCTGCAAGTATTCACATAAATTTGAACCTTTTGGTGGAAAAACAATAGCTATTGTTGGTCATAAGTTTTCAACAACTCCTAGGTCAATTAAGGAGAAAATAATGGAAACTCATGGGTAAGGAAAAGGTAATGGAGTTGATAGAGAAATTCATAGACCTAGGTGGGATAGGAAAAGGTTATGGAATTGATAGTTATTAGTAACCCCGAAGAATAGTTCATCACTGAGGAAACTGATGACAATGAAGGCCAACAAATGGAATTGATAGTTATTAGTAACCCTCTTGTTGGGAATTATATCCTTGTATATTCATTTTTTTTTTTTTTTTTTAAAGTAAAATTCATTTCTTTTTCAAAGAAAATAAAAACAAGTCAGGCCTGCGGTTGAAGCTGCACTAAGGGAATCAAGATTTAAAAGAGAGAGGAAATAGGAACAAGCTGAATTAGACTTGGAAAGACGGATTGTTGAGAATTATATCCTTGTATATTCTTTTAATTTTATCTATAAATTAACATCTGGACAGCACTTTTTTCACTCAATTGGTTCCTAGAGGCCAATCTGGGTCAATTACTCGTGTGTATATATGCTTTGATGCAAACATGTGGAAGTTTGTAACTTAAGGTTTGACCTCATTTTCAGTTATGGCAAATTTTCTAACTTATTTATTTTGGTTGTTTAATGCAGTCTTCATTGGAGCTTGGTGATTATTTGTATTCCGGACAAGGAGGATGAATCAGGACCTATTATACTTCATTTGGATTCACTGGGACTTCACTTTAGTAACTCAATTTTTGATAACATCAAAAGGTGAGATAAAGGGTGTCCTTTCCAACTAATCATTCTATGGTTATATGACGTATATGGTAATTGCTGTATTTCTTCAATTTGTAAGTCTTCATCTAGTACTTTTGATTTGCAAGTTTTCAATCAGTGCTATAGAATTTCAGCTATTTGGATTTAAACATTGACCATTCACATGCTGTAGAGAGTAGAAAATAAGTTTATGAGATGACTGATTAATTGGACCGGTGCATTTTCTTTTTGCATATTTTCCCAGAAAAAGGAAAAATTAGGGGTCATTGCTTGGTTAAATAGTAAGTTTGGACCGACAATTGTGAGGATGAAGTTTCGAGTATGAGAGTAGTCAGTCAGTGCAAAATAATATCAAATGTTAGGTCTATTCCCAACTTCCCCTTCCAACACACTGCTTAGGCAGGATTACGACGGGTAATGTCTTTTTATATTTTCCCAAAATATGGTGGTAGGGTAATTTTTTTGGCAACAATGACTATTTTATTACTGCAATGAGCTAGAAAATTATGATATGATGAAAAATATATTTTATCTATATACATAACTGCATTGAGCTAGAAAATTTTGATATGATGCAATATATATTTTATCTGTATACATATATTTTCATTTGTATTTTTAATCCATAGGAATTTTTATGCCGTTAAAGTTAAAGCCTTTTGGTGCAAGGCAGATCCCATGATCGTCAATCAATCTGCTTGCATTATAAAAATATTTTTGTGTCAGTGTTACTTTATCTGAGTAACTGAGTGTTGTAGATGTCAAGCTTCCACTTGCACCATATGAGACAGACTTTTATATGCAATGGGAGGAAGATATTGGTTTTTGTTTAGTTTTACTTTGACTCCTGACTTGTATAAAGCTATTTGGTATGATCTTGGATCCAGCTACACTTCAAGGTTCAGCTTTATCACCATATCTTTAGAAACTACATTTTTTAATTTGCCTTGGATGACATTCCAGAGCTGTCCATGAAATTAGCACCTTATTCTAAAGATATCATTACGTCTTCAATCACTTCAGGTGCTTTCCATGTCAACATGGCTCACTACAACCAGATTCTGGGAAATAAAAAAGATTATATTTGACTTCATCTTTTGCAAAGTTCAACAAATTTAGCGCGTCATGTGGTTCATCAAGTTGTCCTTCTGCATTGTCTCTCATCTTCTACTTCATCTGCAAGTAAATTGCCGGCTTCCTTTCAACAATTAAAAGGATTAATGATCTCTTTTCCACTTTTATAATATATGATTTTTTCTCACAGACTGGAGTTGTTTGGTGTTACTTCTGATAATGTTATTTACTGACTCACTTCATCGGCCTTGTCTACAACCACGGTCTGTGTATTTTACTAGTTTTATGTGTAAAATTAGATGCTGCACTAGATCTCTGCAGGACATTTCCTTATTTATATCAGCATCTAACTTCAGCTGTCCTCTTTTGGCGCTGATTTGGATGCTTTCTAGGCTGTGGCTTCAGCTTCAACCTTCAATTTTAACTGGACTGTGACAATGTCCAGGAGATTTAACTACACCCAGTTTCTTGTATTTGTACTTAGGCCCATCAAATAATGATGGATGACTTGCTTTTCTGATTAACCCAAGTGTACTTGAGTTTTCGTATTGTAGATATAATTAGAGTATACTCCTGAAAGAAATCAAATTCCTACATAGTTTAATTAAGGAATTGGCTCCAAATCATTCCTTGCATCTTCATCCAGGTTTGAACTTGCCCCTTCGCTGATTAAATTCTTGTAATTGAACTTGTTGCCACCAAAAGATGCACGTCCCTTCAGCTTGATATCTACCAATTTCATCTTCTTGCTATCTGGAAGATCAATGTACTCAAAAATCCCTTTGACTTCATTTAACCAGTCCTGGACTTCATCTTCTCCAGTAATGTCTGGAATTTTTACATTACCATTTAGATCTTGGTCATCTTCCATTTTTCAATTGAAACTGGCTATCATAAAGGCTACTTACTGTCGTTGCTGAAAATTTTCTACTGCAGGTTGATTTATTTAACTTCTATGTTGATATTTATTTACCTTTCGAAAAAAAAATATGTTGATATGCATTTTTTTTGCTGGTGCCTTTTGTCTCCCAATAGTCAGATTAGGACAAATGATTCTGAATTTTTTTTCGAGAGGTCATATTTGGACTCCCTTTGTTGATAAATGTATTCATTTTTTTAAAAAAAATATAAATGACAAAAATACCCCTAATACACCAAAGGCTGTGTAGCCTAGCGGTACTTCCTCATCTTCCAAAGTAGAAGATTGAGGGCTCAAGTCCACTTAAGGGCAAGTAGGGGTGTGAGTGTGTTTCTTGCCATGGGGAAAAAAAAAAAATGCCCCTAATACTTTGTTTCTTATTTACGAGTTAGGGACAACTAATGTCATTTCACTTTAAAAGTGGAATACATTTATCAGAAAGGAGAGTGCAAATATCACTTCCCATTTTTTTTTAAAGACTAGTGAAAAACCAATCAAGTTCTCCAGATTTTCTCATGTAACTGTGTTTTTTTTTTTTTTTTTTTTGCTAAGTAAGAGAAAAGAAATTAAAATTGAATGACAAACTATTTTAATATCTTTTTTGGTAGTAAACTAGGTTAATTTCATGGGGACCAATGGTCCACATATCAGATATTGAACAAATATGAACAATTTATCTTACCCAATAAGCCGGAAAAGGTATTTGTTCGCATATACTGCTTGAAATGTCAAAGAGTTCTTCTATTGTTCACTTAGTTGCTTCCATAGATCTCAACTGTCACAGATTCAAGAAAGGGACTTGGATCCTCTATGTTCTTCCCTTTGATCCGCTTCTGTCCGCTGCTCAATGAAGCAGCGGAAATAATGCCATGTATGCGCACAATCTCAAGACAAATCTGGATTTACTAAAATTTAAAAATGCCAATATTACCCTCTTCCCCCTTACAGCATCAATGAAAATACAAACTGAACTCATATATATATATATATATATATATATCAAACATTCAATATCCCTTCACTCTCCCCCTAGACTCAAGAATCAACATCACTTCTTCTCTTGCCAACTTAACTTAATAACGTTCTCTTGTTTTTATTGGTTCTCGGCGCAAAAATAATAAAGCCAGGAATATATTTTTCCTATTGCAAATTAAAGTTGTAAAATATATTAGAAATCTCCATATAAAAGTATAGTAGAGTTGGGGAACAGAGATGAGAGAACCGTGGTTCTTTATATATATATATATATATTTGTTTGTGTGTTCAGTTCTGTTTGTATCTAATTATATATATATATATATAATTATATATGGATGCTTTCAGAAAGAAGAGTTCAAGAGGGTAATGTTGGAATTTTTGTTTAAAAAAGGACTCATATTTCTTTTGGAATTTGTACCAACACGTGGCCTTCTTTCCACTGCTCGATTAAACAGCGGGCAGAAGTGGAGCAACCGGAGGAACGTAGAGGATCCAAGTCCTCAAGAAAGAGGCTCTAATGCCAGTATGCTAACAAAGAGGAGAAAATGGTACATTAGTCCACTTACAACTTTAAGTAGAGACTGATACTACTCTTACCCTTGGTGGAACATAGATTTCTATTGGAAAATATGGGAAAAGACCGAAAAACAGTGAATCAATTGATAAAGTACCAATTATATTGGAGAAAACTTGTATTATTGGAGTAAGGATGCTGTCCTTTTGTAATGCAATTACTAATGACCTTGAACTTCTCTAAACAGATTTTAAGAGTTCAACACAACATTTATGGCACTTTCAACATTCCCACACAACATTATTGACACTTTTCACTTTCTTAAATTGTCACTTGGTATTTCTAAACCTTAATTACTACTTTTATAGGACTGAGTGGCCTTTGACTTCATTTAATATCAAGCCACTTCTCCTAGTCACTGTAAAATGATCTGCATAGTCATTCATCTTTGTAACTCTGTTCGTGCTCAGACAAGATTGGAAAAACTTGGGCTCAAGTGTTTTTGCAAGCCAGCTTGGCTTGGGTTGGCTAGTTAGCTTGCGAAACATATTTATTTTAACAATATTATATATTGTAACACTTTCCTAGATATATATATTTATATATATTATATGTTATTACCTTGTCTATTGATGAAATGGCACGAAACTTCTTGAAATTGCAAAAAAAGAAAAAATAATTATTTTTATTTTTATTTTTTTGAAAAGAAGATTATTAGACGTGTTAATTAGTCGACATTATTCCTACAATTGCTCCAGCTTAGGCCTTATAGAAAACGAGCTCATTTACTTAATGGACAAAACAAGATGAGCCATTAACAAGGTAAGCCTGAGCTGTTCATGAACTTGGTTCATTTGCAGCGTTACATCTTTCATTGGCAACATTACTCATCTTAAAGATACGCTTTGTTGTGTAGAATTAATTCATAAGAAAGTCGAGAAAAATCATTAATAATCAGAATCTTAACATAAAACTAGGGCTACAATTTAGCGAGCCTAGCTGAGCTGAGCTTTAGGTTGTTTGGGGTCAGCTCACCTAGGTCAGATAAGTGTTTGGGCTCGGTTGAGCTTGGCCTAGCCAAGCTCGTTCTCGGCTGGAATGTTTTAGACAAGCTCGTTCTCGGCTCGGCTCTTTCTTGTGTGTGTATATATCTCCAGGGAATCAGGTTGATCTAACCGTTTTCAGAGACACAAATATTGCATCATTCCTTCAATGGCCGGCTTCCGAGATCCCCTGTTAATCTCCAATCTTCATCCTCCCTTTTGCTAGCTTTGGATTCCCATAACCATCGATCTCTAGTTCCATCACAATATTATCCGAGTGTAGAGAGCAAAAGAGACATACACAGAGAGAGAGAGAGAGTTGTGTGTGTGTGTGTGAGAGAGAGAGAACTAACCTTGCTGTCGGGGATGGAGTTCTGCTCCGTTGAATGAGGGTTGCCGGCACAAGGAAACTTGGTTGTTGCAGCTGTGATTTTAGGGTTTCTATCTAACACTTTGACTTGATGTAAGAAATTAATCCAATGGCTGACATTAAGTCATGAGTTGGGCTAACGTGCTATTTAGTTTTTGTAGGATGATCTTCTAAAGATTAAAAATATTAATTTGGGCCAATGAAAGATATCTGACATGGGCTAAACTTGCATGGATGAGCTAGGCTTTTAAATATTAGAATTTAAATATAATGGGCTTTATGTAAATGAGCTTGTTCATAAGCTTCACAAGCCGAGCTTAACATTCGTCTCAAGCTCGGCTCATTTACTAAGTGAACCTGAAAAATGAGCTCAAGCTTGGCTCATTTACTTAATGAACGATCCCGAGCCCGAACTGTTCATGAACAGATCGATTCATTTGCAGCCCTACACAGAACTAGCATCCACCCTTACTATAGCAGCCCCTCTGGGGGCCTGCACTCTGTTGCACCTGTCTCAAGTGGTATCAAATTGAGGATCGGAATTGATACGCGGCTGCTCATCAATGTCTTTATCAGACTCCTCCACCCGCCTCGCTAAAAGCCCTCAAATCAAGAATTGGATCAGATGCTTTTCAATTCACTACATATTCTCTCTTAAATAAGTAAAACTCGCCCTCGAACCCTGGCCGGGTCAGTTGGTTAGTCTCTTATGTTTCTCAATGGATGCCCGCATTATCATCAACCCAAGTAATCCAACCTGCTCCAACTGTTAACCTGAGTTGGGTTCTTAACTAAGTTTTACGATACTGATTTTTCATCCATCTATTTATGTGCATCTGTGTGGGTATATGCATATGTATGTATGTGTCTGTGCAAGTATTAATAGTTTCTTGAAGTAGCTATTATTCTTACATAAAAATATGTGTTTTCAAAGGTATGTGATTGTTGAAGTTTAAATGTTGTCTATATATTGTGCGCTGTAGAAACCATTAAAGTGCAATTATTCTTGTGAAAATTTGATTTTTCCACCTATATTAAAGCAATGCAGTTCATATATTTATGTTCAATGTTGGCATTTAACTTTTCTTCTTCCCTTTCTTGCATGCACCTTTTGTTGTATTAAAGCATAATGTTGTCGTGGTTATCTTTCAGAATCTTCATAGTTTACCTTTCAAATGCATGTGTTGGTGCTTATTATGGGGCGTATTGCATTCTTGTCTAATCAAAAGCGAGTTAAGATGACTATAATGACTGAGGTTCTTCTGAACCTGATTACTTTGGTTTAAAATGTATTAAGTGGCAAATTTGAATATGAAATGTACTTTGTTTGGGTGAACATATCCTTCACTTAGGCTCCTTTTGTTTCGACGTAAAATATTTTTCTCGGGAATTTTTTTTCTTTTCAGGTAAAATATTTATTTTTTGTTTTTACTTTTTCGGCGTTTGGCAAAGGTCTTTTTTGAGTCCATCGGGCGGGGCGTGTAAAATAACTTGTTGAAAATTGATGGGTAAATTATTTTTGTTAGATTTTAATTTTTTTTTTCTTCGTAAATATTTTATGACAACCAAACACTAGAAAATAAAAAAATATTTTACATCCAAACAAACGGAGCCTTAATCACTGTGTTCTTTTGTTACACCTTGGGTGATTGTGTCTCTTGCATTCTCGAACATTTTACATGCTATATATCAATTTTTATTACATTGTTCATTATGTGGTATATGAAATTTTGGGGATAATATTCTCATCTAATGCCCCTTTTATTTCTTACAACATGATCTGAATGATATAATTACCATAAACATGCACTTATAATTTCTCATTCAATGTCATCTTAATCTGAAGCTTGTTATCATACTAAAAAAATGTGTGAATGTTGTCCCAGATTTATGATAGAAGAATGGAACTATCTGAATCAAGGGGAAGCTCCTTCGGATCTTCCTATATCAGAAAGAATATGGAAACATCTCCCTCGTAGAATTGATGGAAAGCCAATTACGGTAAATTTCTGTTCCGAGTGCCTGAAAATTGAGGATTATGTTCTGCGAATCCTTTTCTGGTTGGAAGTATGCTAAGAAACTTTTAATTTGTGTTTTATAGCTATTTTGCATATTCCATGCCAAGGAATATCAGAGTCGCTCTTATCCTCACTTGGTTGGGAATTATTTCATGAATAAAATTCAATGTAGGAAATTTCATTTTCTTTCTCTTCCTGAATTTTATAGTTATCCTTCACAGCTGGCTATTTGCCTTGATATATATATTTTTTCTTTATATATTAGTTGTTATTTATCTCCTATTTTAAGCTAACTTAAAAATCTACACATCACACATGTTGTGTTTCCCTATCACAAACAATAATATATCACTTGGATGTTAATCTGAACTTCAGAGCTTACTTGCTACTTTATTATATATATATATCCAGCTATATTTAGTTGTATTAAACTTTGATAGTACTTAGTAGCTGTAAACTTGGTGTGCGTTTCCTAATATTTGTTCTATCTCAAAGTCATTGGTAAAAGCTGGAACTGTCTAGCCTGAGAATCCGGTTTTTGTCTTGTGGACAAACAACCTGTGCAAATAATATAAATGGTTAGGTTTCTACCAACACCCTGCACTCATGGTAGTTGTGACTTCAAAGTTATACATACTTAAGGACCAAGGGATAGCTTCTTCTAGTATTCACACAAGTGACATTGTTGGAATTTGTGTTCCAAATTCCTATTCTAATTTAGTTTCTATTTTAGAGTTGTATTATTTAAGGTAATTTATTGTCAAACAAGTCTTTGGGCTCCAAGGAATTGTAATCCTTATCCAACAAGGAATATATTTTTTTTAACTCTATAAATAAGTACCTATGTGGCTATGTTGTGGGTTGAGACTTATAAGATTGAGAGAGATGTAGTCTCATGAGAGAGTTGATGAGTAGAGGTAGTACGGGGGTTGGTAGAGTAGGAAAAACACCAATGACATTGTTAGCGAGGAGATAGGCTCGTGGAGTGGTACATGGTGAAAAGACATGTACGAGGTAACGAGGTGTTGATACTCTATTGCTATAATATCTCTACGAATCATAGTGGAATCTCTTCTCATCCATGGACGTAGGCCGGTTTTGTCTGAACCACGTATATCTTGTGTTTGTGTGTGATTGCTTTGACTTTCATTGGATCATTATTTATTTGCGCGTTTCCGCTGCCCCAATAGATATGCTGAAGAGGATGTCTAGAAAACTTGTGACAATGAATTAAGCTAGGTTTTAAGGCTTTAGATAGTCTTAACCCTTAATTTTGTTGAAATGTGAGAAGTACAAGAATCATGGAACATTTTTTGAAATACATATGGATGGTGAGGGAATTTTTGTCTTTGGATTATGAGCTGCAAAATTGCAAAAATTGATCACTTTGTAACTTCTTTTATTTTTTATTTTTAATTTTTAATTCTGAGAGCATTTTCTCTGTTATTGTGTGTGTTTTCCCACCAGGTTCCACAACAGAGAAATGACTATGACTGTGGTCTCTTCGTTCTTTTCTTTATGGAGCGCTTCATTGAAGATGCTCCTGAAAGGCTGAAAAAGAGTGATTTAGAAATGGTACATTCTGTTTTAAAATTATGTGGTTTATTGTTGATTCAGTTTCGTAACTCACACGATAATGTTATGCTTAGTTTACCAAGGGCCTTGTGGCCTAGTGGTATCTCCTCTACCTCCCAAAGTGGATGGTGATTGGTGAGGGTTCAAGTCTCCAAAGTAGCAAAGTGGGTGTGTGAGTGGTGGTGTGCGTGTGAGTTTCTTGCCAATGACAAAAAATGTTATCCTTAGTTTATATTTTGTTGAATCTCAGTTTGGCAAGCAGTGGTTCAGACCTGAAGAAGCCTCTGGTTTGAGACGGAAAATCCGAAAGTTACTTATGGAAGAATTTCATAATGCAATT
This sequence comes from Cornus florida, assembly GCF_030987335.1. Taxonomy (NCBI): domain Eukaryota; kingdom Viridiplantae; phylum Streptophyta; class Magnoliopsida; order Cornales; family Cornaceae; genus Cornus; species Cornus florida. Next base: position 51,243,733 of record NW_026775572.1, read on the forward strand.
AAAGAAAACTGTGTTCTGAATCCCACGCCTTTGTCTTCAGTGGGTCCTGCAGCGGAAATGATTGAGAACCTCGTAGATTGATGTAGTTTGGTCTAATTGCAATACCACTTCTCTAAAAGTTGGGAGTTGCGGGTTTCGTTCTCTGTATAGCCTTGTACAATTGATGTGGATATGCTGTTACTGCTCGTTCGTCGTACCAATCGTGAATTAGCCATGCAAGAAATTTTGAAGTCTCTTTTTGCCCTACAAGTTGGTAGAATGATTGCCTTTGTTCAGGGCATGAAGTATCATGTAGATGTCATGTCAGACGTACTGACAATCTCCGGCTAAAAGCACTTGAACAATGCCTTCTCAATTGTACATGAAAATGGATTGACTAGTGATACTTTTTTGAGATAATGATCACCATTTTAGTTGTCTTGAGCTATTCCTTTTTTTTTTTTTTTTTTTTTAATGCATGTAAATGGAGGAAGAAAACGTATGTCAAAGCATAATGTGCTTAATAGAAAGACGAGTTCTTGATTCATGATTTTGTGTGATGACAGTTTTTGAATTACAGGTATCGATTTGTTCCACTGGTGGACGTATCAGAGTGCCGAAATTTGGGGAACATGGTGGATTGGGTAGAAACAAAATATATGATGTTATTCTATATAATACTGCTAGGTGTTGAGACTGCGTGACATACTCTTTAAAATGAGACATCTTCTTCATCTCCCACAGTAGGTTGAGGGTCTGAGTCTACATTGTGGGAAAAAAGCGCTGGAGTTCTTGTGATTTTTCACAGATTTGGAAAAATGAGAATTCTGGGGGGACTTGAATATGGGCACACGGGGAGCAGGGCTCTACCAACTAGGCCACTCCACTGGGTAGAATTGGTAAAGCAGTATTAGAAAAAAAAAAATTCCCTCCATTTAGCATGGGGAGGCTGTGTTTGAAGAGGACTTTGCCATAAATTTCAGAATCTTGAATTTAGTTTCATGTAAAACTTCATAAAGGCATTTCGGTCGTGTTTCTGTATAAATATGTAAATATGTATAAATATGTAAATAAACTGGGGGTGACAAATTACGAAATGATTGGCCAACACAATTCGAACACGATATGAGATAAGCAGGTTTTGGTTGATTTTAAACTGGTTCAGGTCATAAACAGGTTGACACGATTAGCCCCTTTATTTAACCATATTGGGTTAGGGTTGAGGGGTTCAACCTGTGTAACCCGTTTAATTCAACATGTTACTAACGGGCCAGTGGCCTACCGGTATCGGCCTCTTACTTCCTAAAGAGAAGTCAGGGGTTCAAGTCTTAGAAGAGACGTGTGTGTGAGTATTAATTAGGAAGAAAAAAAAAAATGACATATGTAATATGTTAGCTGTTTAAACCCAATTGTTATGAATAGTTAAGTCATTTCAATATAAATCTTGTCCCTTATGAATTTTTTCTTATTTTAAATATTTGGGTTAATTGTGACAATTTATTATTATTATTTATTATTTGATTAAATATTAAATGTCTTGTTTTGATAAATAGGTCATTAAACAGGTTAACACGTTTACCCGTTTAATAAACGGGTTGAGGGTTCTTGACACGATAATTAAATGAGTTGGGTCTAATTTTACCTATTTAGTATAATATATTATGCATTTCTTTACCCATGTGATTTTTATCAACCTTAGCTTTTCTTGATTCAGTTTTATGTTTCACTTGAACCCTTATCTTTGCCCTTGTTAGTCCAAACTATTGATAATAATCACGAAATGCAGATATTGAAATCTCCTAATGGCATCATTGTCAAGGAAAAAGAGAAATATGAAATTCGGATCTGCTCGTGTTTGCACTGGACAGTTCAGTGCACAAGAGAGGATCCGTGTTCGAACAAATGCGTGCATGCAACTACTACGAATGTTCTCCCTTTCATGCAATCATTTTGTAAACAAAAGATCTAGAATGTCAGTGAAGCTCTCAACATTGAATAACCAAAATGACTGGTCATTATTAAGAATACTTGGAAATACATTGGAATACTAAAGCAGAAACATTACACCAACATTGCTGAGTCAAAACAGATTATTTATGTATACATTGTGGAGTTCAGCACTGACTGAGGTACTAGCAGTGTAACCTTAAATTCAGAGATTGTCTTCCTCTGACCAACAAATTTTGATATTCTATGAGACCACAAAATGTCAGATATTCTATGAATGTATGCGTTCCATTCAGTCTTTCCCTCCCAGTATGGTTTAGTGTGTGTGTGTGTGTGTGTGTGTGTGTGTGTGTGTGTTGGTAACTACTCCCAGTATAGCGTAAACTAGACAATCTCTGAATAGTGTAAAGAGTGACAAACTTCACATCCTGTTAGAAAACTTGGATCTTTTTGCACAATACGAGCACAGAAAATGTGAAAGCTGACATTCTACCTTGAAAAACAGAAACTCGGTTTTTTGTCCGCTAAGAGTTCTTCGATGTTACACCAAAATCCTTCAGAAGTCTAAATTTCTTATTTGCTGGCGCATTCATATTTACCATTAACTAAAAAAGTTAAATAAAAAACTGAAAGAGAATAACGAATAGGCTAAACTTTCTCTCGGTGTCACATGTCAAACGTAGATTGACCTCAACTGACTCGGTCCTTGGCCTATAATTGCGACAACAGAACAACTCGTATATTTTTCACTTGTTGGAAAATGGAAACAACCACCAAAGCAAAATTCTATGTATCTACTGACTTATGCAATAGTTTGACAATGTGTCAATGCTAACAGAGTTATTATCAGAAACTAGTCAAGCTAGAGAGAACGATATGAATTCCAAGTACTTGTTACAATAGCTGCTGGTTTTTTAAGAACACTATATTTCCACTATATCTAGCATTTCACTACGTCCGGGAACTTCAAAGTAGTCCCCCGAGGCGAACCAGTTTCATGAATTTACAACGTACTATATTCAGTACTTACAACAGTCGGTATGTGAGAAATTGCAGCAGAAATGAAGGTTGACTACCCGAGGCTTGGGGGTGCCGGGAAAGATTTCTAAACTTTATACATCTGCCAGTGCCATTATTTGGTACGATCTTCAAACTGAAAACTGAAAACCGAAAACCAGTGGACATATGGAATATGTACATGTTCCTGCTCAAACTCAGATGAGGCAAGACAAACAATTCTAGCAGTTACCTTCGGCGTATCTTCTTCTTAGGAGTTCCATGCACTTGAGTTTTCTTCCCATATGTCCTCGTTTGAAAATTCTCTAAGGCCTCAGAAACTGCTTCCACCTGTATGATATTGCCATTAGGTTATTCAAGGGAATAGAGATTGCAAACACGAATTCATGATTGAAACAGATTAAAATTTAACTCGTTTACAGACCAGTTCAGGCTTTTTCGAGTACACCCTGACTATCATATCTTGATAATATGCAGGCAGTAAGTGACTGACACGATCATCCTGTATCGGGAATTTTTCGTTGCTCTCATAATCCTGGTAAAATAGAAATTGCTCATGTCAAAACTGTGCCAAGAAACGAACCTTTAAGGGTCAATCTGCCATAATCTGTCTAGCTTCTAAACTGGTTAAAATTACGAATTTGACCAGTGTATCAGGTGGGCTATGGTTAGGATTCTTAGGAATTTTCGAATCTTTGTTAAGAAAGATTTGTTCTTGGTCCATATCAAATGGAGGTTGATACTATGGCTTGTATTTTCAATCGCTATTTCATCCGGGATAATGGGTACAGCATCACAAAATTTCCACAGTAATAAGATGTCAGTCATAACTTTCGTAAACAGAAGCAACATCGATATTCGATGATTAAATATATGCTGAAGTTATCAACTACGACAGCATCAGAGCATTTTGCACTACTATAAGATCAGCTATTCTATCCCTCATTTAGAAATAACATTTTCACAAGGATAAATAAATAAGGATTTAAACTGTTAATTAGAGTGCAATACCTCGAAAAAGTTGATGCTGGATGAGGAAATACATGCATACAGAAGACGGGGTTATTAAATGAGAATAATTCTAAATCCATCGAAGGCTTTGAGAAAAATAACTGTGCATCATAAATAGTACCAACTCTTCCTCAACTTCAAGTACCTTTTGAGTGGGTTATTCCTTCCGCGTGTCAAATCAATTTTGACATTGCTCACAGCGACATCTTCTTCTTTTAGCGTTACACCACCAGAGCTCTGGATGGAATTTACATTATAAGAGATTCTGTGCCCTTTTCTTCTTATTATTCTCGAAATTTAGTAAAAACGATTTATATATCTAGGCAAAGCACACACTAATCCAATAAAGGCTGAAGTACCTGGGAACAGATGATATCCTGTGAAGTGACCTTTTTGAAGTGCTCTAGTTTCTCTTTTGGGACAGCAAACTCGTTGCAGAACTGTGAAAACAAAGACAATTGCTATTTAAGTGTGTTGCATCTACAGTGCATAACTATTTAAGAATATGCACATATGAATATGTCTCTGAATTTACACGAACAATGCCAGACATTGTAATCCGTGCCCTTTCTATTAAAATACCTGGTATAGATCTCTTCTCCGAACGCGTTGGATCAGATCTCTGGACTCCTTAAGCTCTTGTTCGGAAGAGGTTTCAATGTTTTTAATTATGGAGTCATCTAACTGCATTTTCCAGTAGATGGATATCATAAGGGCTTAAGAAATACAACTCAAAGAATATCAAGTTTTGAGACTAATCTAATAGCTCATACAACCTTCCAGTATCGAGCTGGCTCATGAATGTAGGATGCAATTTGAAGAAAATCATTCGCTTTTACTAGGGCATCGACAAGCATGAGTTCTATTGCCTGAAAAAAAAAAAACAAAAAAGAAAATATTTAGATTAATTTCATTTTGTATTCTCATGCCGACCAAACATTTTAACTGTAAGCTGTATACTCCAATTTTCATTTCCCATATAAGAAGGTGTAGGTATAATTTGGCACCTTTACTTTTGCATGCCCATAGACAGTTCGATGCAGATAGGCACGAGAGGAGAATAAGTTGTGGATTGTTAGATCTGACCAAATTATCAAACAGAAACTGAAAAAATTACAATAACTATTGACATAATTGGGTATAACAAACTCTTTGACCAATACATACACTCCTTAGCACGATAACATATTTCATCATCTATAACTCGCATTGTTTCCAATAACCTGCAGTTAAAATAATGTTAGATGTGCTGGTTCAAGTGCTAAAAATATGAACATGAACGATAAATGAAATCAAACTATAAACTTCAGCGCATTCAATCATTCATAAGCATCAATTGGATTTTGATCAACTACAACTGAAGAAAGTAGAAGCAGATATGTTCACCAACAAATCAAGCTCTCTAAAAGATTTTTATACATACCTTGTATACTCAAAATTGCAGCCTAGACCACAAGCCCTCGAGTCACGACCAATGTAATCAAATCTGCCAACAAATTATTTTCAACTCTTTTAGTGTCAAAAATTCGCAATTATATATCAAAATCAAAATCATTCCAAAAGGATCGAAAATGACATACTTGTCAACATCTATTCCATTTCGACCATTTGCAACAATATCGTATAAGAATTTCTTCTCTTGCGAGTGCTACACGGGAAGATATTTGACTAAAAATGTGACAAATTGGCATTATTTAAAGTAATAACACCGAGAAATCCTTCAGCTTCCACAACTTACTTTTGATGAAGCATTCTCAGTGCTAGCAACTACCATTTCCTGTAAAGAAAATAGACAGCTATAAGAGCATGAAAAAAAAAAACGAAAAAGAGAACAACACAAACAAAAAAATAAGAAAAAGGTTCTCTAATTGTTTTGTCTTATGGTACTACTTACATAAAATAAAAAAAATAAAAAAATAAAAAGATTCTAAAAGCTACGTAGAATTATGTCACTGGTGTTTTATATTTGAAAGCATGCAATGTTTCATTCTTCACAGAAGGAACGTAAATCCACATCAGAGTGAGAAGAGGAGCTCCAGGAGAAATATGCTCCTGAACATTCAATCCCTTTAAGTGGCAGAGAATTATCAATTTGGCATCTTTCAGTCATATGTTGGGACGATCTTAGGAGGATGACTCCACACAGTTGACTACTAAAGGGAAAATATAAATATAAATATATATATATATATATATTAAAAGGCTGAGAGTATATCAGTAACAATTGAACCTGCACTTTCTTGAGACTTCCAGGATCAATTTCAATATTGTGCTCGTCAACAATGTGGTCTATCATCTTGATAGACATTTCCTCATGGGACCTGCAAGATGTTTACTAGAATTAACAACCAAAAGTATAGATTAAAGCAATTTCCTTAAGCAAATTTTCAATCCAAGTAACAGAAAGGGCCAAACCAATATCCCACAGGATTATGTCTCCACCACCACAACCCGAAAAATAAAAAATGCAAAGTTAGCTTCTTATATATGTGTAATGATGTTTAAGACAGACCAGAAAAGATGCATAATCTTATATGTAGATCAGTGGGGCTGGGGCATTGCATGTCTACATAAGAATTGAACACCATAACTGATTTATTGTAGCTGTAGTTCTTTATATGGTTTCACACGAAACAATTTAAGTAATAGGTAAGATACTGCTGTGGTATAGAAGAGTAAGTTCTTTATATATAAATAAATCATGCTTTTCACTTATGAAAGCAAACAGTTCTTCCACCGCCAACCCCCCTCCCCCCTAATGAAAGCAAACAAAGAAAACTCATGACTGTCAAGAACAAAATCAATTTCCTCAACATAGAAACTAATAAACTTTAGGTCAAGTCAAAATAAAATAAATGGATGAAAGATATAATTTTAAAGTATCCATTAAACAACTACAATACTAACAATTACCTTTCCCTCTCACTGTAGATTTTTTTTTCAACATCATGTTCAACTTTCTACTGGCAAAAATGATGCTGGCCAAAACCTCCAGTGGTCATTCCATCACCATCAGTATCAGAGGAGCACATTTATTTGTGTGTCGTAAATATAACATGCTTGTGGCATAAATCAAAATTTATTTATCATACTAAGCATTGCAAGCTACAGAGCTGTAAATAATGGCACAAACACTGGAAACTAATATCCTCATTGTCATTTAGGACTTGGAGTCATGTGTAGGCATTTTAGGTGTCAAAGATCCAATTGAGTTGTAAATTTCATTCCCAAAATTTAAGTTGGTAATCCTGAAAATGTTTGATTTGAAGAAGCATTCATGTTGCATTCTTAAATAAAATTAAATGTGGTGAACGATCGGATGATCAGACACTTAGGACAAGCTAAGGGTGCATTTAGAGTTCAGATGATTCTGTGAAAAAAATTGTTTTCAACGCGTTTTATAGTGTTAAATTCATACCATGTTTCCAGATCAAATTCTAAGCTTTTGAGACTTGACCAGGGCTTCTAAACTATACATAGACAAACTTACAGAGTTTTTTAAATCTCTCTAAAACTCTCACTTCTCTTCATCATAATTATTAGCTTGCTCTTGGTTTTCTGGCAAGCTGTTGTTTTCTTTCACTACACACACTCACACTTGAGAGTTAGCTTTGTGTGTTGATTCCTTGGTCATTCAAGATACCGTTCTCAACATGATTAACTAGAGAATGATACAGAGAAACATAATCACTTCACTACCATTTTATGGAGATTGCTTCGGTCAGTTGCTAGTGAGGAAGACAGATCAAATGATCATGTGAAAGACAACAACTGATCTCACGAGAGTGGATGTAAGACCGAGATGCATAGAAATTCGATATAATCAGCCAGGAATTCGAGGCATTGGCAATCTCGTGGCCCGGTATGAGTCTGGTCAGTATTCACGTTGGATGAGTTCTGTAATTTTTCTCTGTTTGGGTTTTCCACAAAAAATATCATCATCATCATCCTTGCCTTCATCCCATAGAGATGAGGTCCGCCACATAAATTCTCTTTTTCCTTTCTTTCCTATTGTTGTAAAGCATAAAACATATGCGATGAGAAATTAAATGAGAAAAATACAAAGATTACGTGGTTCAGCCACTAGGGCCTACATCCATGGCACAAAGAGCCCAAAGGGCTATATCACTTTTATTATAATCTCTCAACTCATACACATTACAATGGTGGAGGCTCCTTTATATAGGAGAAAAAATTATGAGAATGGAAAGAAATAGAAAATAGGAAACAAGGAAGATTTTTCTCCACTGATTCCTCTAGTAATACCAAATCTTCAATACCTATTATACACCATTTCCTCGCTTAAATTTAGATTTTTCAAGTCGTGTTTAATTACTTCATCCCATGTGAGTTTTGGTCAGCCTCTTTCTTGCTTACCTTCTCCACAGAAAATCTGATTGTCTCTTTTTCCCGAACTCTCTACTTTATTTGTTTAATCATTGCATGATTGATTGCCTAGTATATTGTGAATGAATAACTAATTTAACAAAAGTTAAAATTCAAAATAAAAAGAACAAAGGAGACCTATTCACTCCCCTCTAGGTCTGCTTGGTATCTCCTAATCCATCTGCGATTTTAGATTGCGCTACTCACTTACATGCAATCAGAAATACTTAAATTGCACTAAAGAAGGTACGAAATTCAGCTCCTGCAAAATGACGACCGAAGTAGAACCCAAGCAAACAGGGAAAGATTTATATGCGGTGAGAAACATGCTTACAGGTTTCATGAACGCAGTATTATTGATGATATATATGACCTTAGTTGCTATGACTACCATAAAAAGAAATAGTTGCTATGACTACCATAAAACCCAAAATCATTGTAAAATCGATGATTTAAGTGTAGTAGTAATCAAATGTTTAACTAGTGATATAAAATCTATCATTGTTTCAATAATAACAATTCCCAAAAAGGGCCCAAACCTTGATCACGTATTAAAAGCAATAGCTCCGGCAGTTATAGAGTGCAAGCCTAAGGATATAGTAAATGCAAAAAAGCCATATTCTTCTCTATTCAATTTTCATGTAATTACTTTCTGAAGGTGGTTGTAACATATTTACTACACACACAAATGTATTAAATTGGCAAGTAACTTAAGCACCCACTTTTTGTCCCTAATGGGACTCGAACCCTCGACTTTTTACTTTCGAAGATAGAGGAGATACCACTAGGCTACAGCCCTTAGTGGTAACAATATAATAAATTGAAGGATGTAAGAATCACCATTCAAATCCATTAAGAACCCGGGGAAGAAATTCACGCTCAAACAAGTGGCTGAATGGTCCATGGCCCACATCATGCAATAGTCCTAGATATAGAATATAAAAAAAATTACTATCAGATATATGGCTCAATAAAAAGTAAAATATCATCATCATATAATCCTTGCCTTTATCCTGTACAATACAGAGTAATATATGACAAGCACATTTACTCACCAGCAAGTTTTACTGTCTGTATGTCAAAACGATCAATGCCAAGCTCCAAGCCCTACAAGGATGCATGTATATGAAGGGAATATTCTCAATGATAGGATCCAAAAGACATTGATGAGACCAAGACAATTTTATTATTATTATTATTATTTTTTCTGAATCAGATCAAGACATTTTCCTACTTGGTGGGTTTTGAATTTAAGAATAGCTTCATTAGCCAGCCAATAAACCCCAAGTGAATGCTCAAATCGAGAATGCACAGCTCCCGGATAAACCATGTATGTTAGACCTGAGGCTCAAGAAAAAATGGACTCAGAAATGAATTTAAGCAAACAAATACTGTATTTGGAAAACAATACTAGTATAGAAACAATTGGACAAATAATAGTGTGTTGGGCAGCGTAAACTATCTGGAACATTGACCATGAATAAAGTGTAGAAACATCTTAAATAGCTATAATAAGTAGCTTTCACTATGTCGTACTCAATATTTTGATGATGAAAAAGAATCCATCATATTGCTGTTTATGCATGAAATATTGGCCCTCCAACGACTATTCTTGCCATGTTAGACACTTGTATTATAAATGTAACAGACGAGGTAAAGCTGATCAAGATTGTAATAGACGAGGTAAAGCAATTCTCCAGTCATGCAGGGGAGATGATCATTCTGTACTCTGGCCTTCACCGAATTTACATAGGTAATAGAGGATACCCTGCCACCAACCTCAACCTAGAAAACTAACAACTTCCACCATAGTTCTGTTAATGCATGAAAATCTCCAAACCACTACTTTCATCATGGAGATAGTGATCAACAAAACTAGCCATGCTAATTTTTTTAATGTGCTAGATGCAATACCAAACAAAAATTTATTAAGTAATTCTCTAGCAATGCAGAGGAGATGATCATTCTGTACCCTGGCCATCACTAAATTTGTAAAGGAAATAGAGACAACTAACAACATTCAAAATAATTTAAAAATTAAAACATTTTGGTTGCGAAGTTTAGACTGCTAATCAAATGCATACCTTCCAAACCTTGGTAACCCTATAACAAGGACCTAGATTAGAAATTTTAATTTTTTATTTATTTTTTGTGTGTGAGAGAGAGTGTTTGTTTGTTGTATTTATTTTGTGTGTGTGAGAGTGTGTGTCTTAATATGGATAGAACTAGTAGAATATATGGCACAACCTTTCAACATGTTTTAGTTTGATTCCATCAGTATTCAAATTCTTGAGTGGACTGAGGTAAAAATGATATTGATCTATGGGCTTGAAGACAAATCTATATGTATACCCTGAGATGAATAAGTATAAACATTTTGTGGTTCTGTCGAATACTTTTACTCTGATTTATGAATGTTTATATCTCTCGAGTGCTGTCAATTTAGTTTTTTTATAAGATAGATATTGTAGATCATGTTGATCAGATTTTTTCAGAATCTAGAATATTTTTCTTTTAATCAGTTGTTATTGACAAATGGATTTTGAAATAGCTATTGTAATTAAAATGCCTATATTATTAAGGCACTTAATTTCTACCATAACAATGTTGAAAAAGACGATATAAATGCACTGCAAATTTCCAGAAGATAAAAGTGAAGTAAAATCCTAAACCAAATCCAACCAAAATTAGCTAATAATGAACTTCAGAGTTCAGACAAGATCAAGACTTACCAAGTTGCTTAAGATCGCGAAGTCTGCAATATGTTGGAAAATTGTCACAAGAATATAATAAAAAAATAGTTGCAATGAAAACTAAATATGAAAATAATAATAATAATAATAAGAAATGTTGAACCAAATCAAACTTGCCTCTGAAATTGTTCAGTATCAATAAACTTCAAAGAGAGCTGCAATTCAGCAAAAAGTAATTAGATTTCTTTTAATTAACTATGTTGTCTGAAAGCATCAATCAATAACTATATAAACTAGAGATTTCAGTACAAGTTAAGAACTGTAGCTCTTATGTAATTTTACATATCCTAAAACTAGCTGAAGGAAATCGATCATCCTTTTCATGCCTAATAGTCATTAGAGAAAGAAATAACTATTGATGATACAAAATTACAAAGTCACCTATATCTATTGAATAAATAACTGAGTAAAGTAGGAAATTCAGTTTAAACAATAAAGAAACTAAAAGGAAGAAAAAATAAATAAATCACAAAAGCTGACATAAGCATTGTAGAGGACAAATCAAGACCTACTTTGTACTTTTTACAAGCTAAGAATATACTCCTCATAAAACAATTCATTCAAATTCTTTACTCTGTTCTAAATCGCTTGTTTGACTTTTCTCGTATCACTAAATTTCTTTATATATATAAATATACACACACACGCACACGCATATATATATATATATATATATATATATATATATATATATCTTATAGAGATTCAGTTTAAATAATAATAAATAAAACAACTAAAAGGAAAGAAAAAGGTAATAAATAAACAAATTAAACCACAAAAGCTGAAACAAGCATTGTAGAGGACATATGATACATCAAGACCTCTTTTGTACTTTTACAAGCTATGATTATATTCCTCAAATTGTATTCATCATAAAACAATTCATCAAAATTCTTTACTCTGTTCTAAACCTCTGTTTGAATTTTCTCAATTCACTTAAATTTCTTTATACATATATAGACGAACACATATATATGTATTTTTACAGATTTATGCGATTCTTCAGTTCTGAATGAAATTCAATTGCAATTGATTGGAATGAAAAGGACTCAACGAACTCTACGAATAATTTATGGTCCAGAAAACAAGTAAATATGATAATCACTAAATAATTGTACGCATTTCTCTGAATTGTGAATCGAAATACAAGAAAAATGAGATTGAATTCAAAAAAAAAAAAAAAATCAAAATGCGAAAAGAATTATGAGATTGAAGGTCATACAGGATCGAGATAAATGTTTCCGTGGACGTTATCGTAAACTTGCTTCGAGAATTGCCTATCGTCCGTCGATTTCATAGAACTGTAGCTCGAAAGCTCTTCGTTGCAAGAAGCTCCCATTCTTGCTCACAGAAACAAATAGACGCGGAACGGCGGAAGAAAGAGAAAGAGGGAGAGAGAGTTAGGGTTCGGCACTGGTTGAATATGTATAGATTTTAGAGAGAGAGAGAGAGAGAGAGGGAGAGAGAGGATGAGTAGTGTGGGAAAGAAACGGGTAGTTATGCAGAGGAAGCTTGGAGTTGTGGAGAAGTGATGCCGCCAAAAAGATGCCTTAATTGTGCACGCACAGGATGTGCGCGTGGGGAAGCCGTCTAGAGTTTTCCGATTACTATTTGGGTCCTGTTTAGTAAAACGTCCAGCGTTTTCTCGTAACTATTTGGGCCCAGTTTCGTAAAACGTCTAGCGTTTTCCCATTAATTGGTACTGATAATTAAAGATGCAGATATAGTTGGTTGATGCCACGTATGACAAAGCATTAGAGGTACAGAGAAGCCTTTTTTCGTAAAATCGAACTACAGCTTTTAGTTACATGGTACGGAGCGAGAGCATACAAATGACAAAATTTAAATTATACAGTGTAGAGTGGGAGTGAGAGCTGCACCCATTTAGAAAATTTGTGACTTAGGTTGTCAGCATGGGTTTGGGACAGGGCATCCTTTTTCCAAACTATATATATATATATATATATATATATATTTTTCTGAATTGCACTTGGAAGAAGCTTGTACAGTTTAGGAAGGGTTTTTGATTGATCAAAAAGAAGAATCTACTTCAACCGTTATGCCCTTAGGCACGGCCATACATAACATAGAAATCACACTTGGAGGTTGGGCAAGTATGCCCCTATCGTTTAGTGGTTCAGGACATCTCTCTTTCAAGGAGGCAGCGGGGATTCGACTTCCCCTGGGGGTATTTTGGGGAGATTATGAGAACAATGCTTTAGAAAGGTATGTGAGAGAGTGAGAACACTTAAAAAAGTTTTAGAAGTTTGAAGTGTTAAGGAAATTAACATTCTGTCCTTTTGGTACTGGTAGCCAAAATCTAGTACTGGTAAGAAATTTTCTTCTATCCTTTGGGTACTGGTAGCCAAAATCTGGTACATAGCCAAATAGCAGATTCACTTCCATCCATTGGAAACCACTAGAACTTCTTGGTAACGGTAGCCAAAGGCAGAAACAGTAACCAAAGTGCGTCAAAAAACATTCTAACCTTTTGGACCAATAGCTAAATGGACGTACCGGTTCAAGAAGTCCTAGTCAGTATAAAACTTCCGTTTCCTTATCTGTTTCAATTCCTTTTTGGACCAAACTTCCTTCCAAGTCCTTTCTGCTTGAGCTGTACGAGGCGAAATTCTCATATACGGTTCTCGGAGGGGGAATCCCATATATCTCAATAAAGTCTATGCACGAAATTTTCTATATTTTCAGAGGGATTAGGACATTCTAAACTCTATATAAATCCTGATAGTCATCTAGGTTTATTCATGCATTTAAGGAACATAATTCTATATTTTGAGAAAGCCTTTAGAAAGATATTTTTATACATGGCTTTTGCATACAAAATTGAAATATTTTTATTCAGAAAATCAATCTGATTTTTCTAATTTTATTTTTGAGAGCACACACATAAACACAAGTGTGATTTAGTAGTGTTGTTCTCTACCTCATCGGAATTGAAGCATAATTGAAGATTCAGGTATTCTGAAAAGCAGAATTCATTCGTTTTTCGTCAAATTCAAATATTGAAGAAAATGGGTAAAACGATCACACTTTGAAGGGGTCAAAGTATTCGTGGAGTGTTGTTTGATCTACCTACAACTCTTCTATAGAGATCAATAGTAAGCCTGAGGTTGAGAACTGTTGGACGGGGGAGTCGCAAAGGCATGGATTGTCAGCGATTGGTTTTTGGTAGAACGATAGGGTGTGAGACTGAGTCAAAGTTTAGTATACTTTGCTTCAAATATAGTGGATCGTTTATCTCAAGACTGCAAAGTCCAACGAGGTTTTTTTATTACAATTGGTCTATTCTACCAATTGGGATTTTCTCGCTAAAATTCTTGGGTCATCTCTCAAACTTTATTTAGTTGCACTTTATTTTTGCTTTGTGATTTGATTTTAGTTTTATTTCAGTAAAATTAAAATAAGTAAAAATTGAATAAAAGATTAAGTTAAATCTATTCATCATCGTCTAGGTTATTTATCCATATTATATTCCACAATCATTCTGCTGCGCACAATTCTCAACACGCCGAAGTTAAATTAGGTTTAGGACCGCTATTCATAGTTTTTCTATAAAAAAAATCAAATTTAAAATAATTTTTTGTAAAAAAATATAAGTATAGTCAAATATTTAACTATTATAATATAAAAAACGTTTAAAATTTAAAATTATGAAAAAAATAAAATCTAAAACTAATAAAATAATACTTATTTATATATTTATTAATCAGGCTTTGTGAGTTTATAGCTCTCTTTCCCAATTCGCTTATAATAATATTATTAGTAATTCTAAAATCGTCCCAATATGAATGGGATGGGACTTGTTAGATTGACATCCCTAGGGGGTTAATTTATCATAAAGTAGTTTAGGGGACTAGGTTTACGCCATTATCATCATCATCCCAAAAAAGAAAAAAATAATAATTAAAAAATAAAATAAAAGATTCGATTCCCTGATATTCTCATCACTCCGTTAATTTTCACTTAATGGGCAAATCGAAGTCACAGCATCCAATGACTTGTTAAATAGTATAGACACGATGCATTGATAAAACAAGAATGTGTTAGATTTGTTAAAAAAGAAAAAGAAAAAGGAAAAAAGAAAAAAGAAAAAGATATATATAGAGTATGAACATGGTTAAACAGAAATATAATTTTTTATTTATATATATATATATATATGCGCATCAATTTAGAATGATTTTTTTATAAATTTATTTTATTTCTAATTTTTATACTGAGAACTACTTTAACATAGTTTAGAAAGTAAAGTTATGTAATAATTTTTATGTCAGGTATGCTACTATTCTACAGACTCGTCATCAAAAGAATGAAGAATAAAGGTGAAAAAGATGTGTGCCTTGTTCCTTCCTCTTTAAGCATAATGGCAAGGACACTCAAAAATCACACACACACACACACACACACACACACACACCATCTCCCACGTTTGTGGAGTGTCAAGTGTGCCAGCTAGCTCGAAACCAATAGCACTTTCTCTTTCATACTATTGAAGTGAGAGGTTCAGTAGTTATCCATGTTGCCTTTACAGGATGAATAATATGCAAAAAGCAACTCCAACATATGCTATTATTATTAATTATATATAAAGCTTGTACATTAAAATAATAATAATAACAATAAAAATCATCTTTCCTGTCTAGGGAAGACAAGTGCTGCTGTAATAAAAATTTTAAATTACAATATAATTCTTCATAAATGTTACTACTATATTAACCATAAAAAAATAAAAAAATAAAAAAATAAAAAAAGAAGAAGCATAAAACCCTTCTCATTTATCAAAAATTAGTATTTTACTCCTTTAAACTTTAAAATCGAACAAATCAATACCACAATTATAAAAAACGTACATATTACTCCCTACTATACTTTCGGCACATTTCCGAACAACTTCGTTGTACATTTACAAAAATGTGCATTATAATTAACATTTAAAAAAAAAAAATTAAATAAAGTAAATTACTCTCAACACCCCTCATGTAATATAGCTCTTGTATTCCTAAAATTGCCTAGTGTTTTAGTTGAGAGCCATTTGGGTGCTAGGGATTGCTTCGAGTAACAGTTCTAAGCATCCTCACTTCTATGATCTTGTTCCTTCTTTCTTTCAAATTATCAAAGGGACGTTGAGTTTGATTGAATGATTTCTTCATTAATTTCACATCTTTGTTTTCTCTATGTATGCAATTATATATATATATATATATATATATATGTATATATATGTCTATGTGTCTACGTATATTTGGTGTTTTAAGTGGGGAAATACTATTCCGGAACTATCTTAAAGGAGATTGAAATGAAACGTTAACTTTATTTTATTTATTTATTTTTACTTAATTAAAGTAACCAATAGGCATTTGGAAGAGCATTTTTTTGTGTCCTACTCAAAGCAGCCATTTTTTCTTTGACAAACAAGGAATTCATCATAATATATATATATATATATATGTGTGTGTGTGTGTGTGTATATGTATTTAAAGTAAAATTTTTTCATGAAAAATTTATTGAAAATAAATAGAGAGACAAAAAAAATGATGATTATTGTTCCCAATTATTAACTCACAAACATCACATCTTTTGTCCTTGCCCGGACCCCTCCCTCCCTTTTTTTAAGATATAAAGTTTATACCAGGTCAAAGCCTATATTTCTGGGCATGGGATTGATGCGAGGGGACAAGGATGGCTATATTTTTAAGAGCGAAGTCCGAATAATTATCAAGCGTATGAATACAAGTTATACTTTGAAATGAAAGATAATTTCACATCCGCTTTATCTACGAACAAAGAAGTTAAACATAATGCAATTATGAATCTTGTAATACTCACTGTGCACATCGAACGCCATCATATATAAAACGTTTCACAACCTCGATACGTCATTTTAGGATCACTTACCACTTAACAACTTTTTCTTTATTTCGATTTGTCATCACTTTTATTTCAAGTTTGCACCACCTTTATTTCAAGATTAAACTAATTTTCCTTCAAAATTTCACCAGTCAGTACTTCACATTTGCACCACTTTTAATTCAAAATTAAAAGCAACACTTCTATTTTGAAATAATGGTGGTGCAAGTTTAAAACAATTGTGGTGAAATTTTGAAGTAGATTTGGTGCAAGTTGATTCAAATTCAAAATTAAGTTTGTGCAAATTCAAAGCCCCATATTGCTAGAAGCGGATAGAATTTTTGATCCGTTTCCTTCTCTATGTTCAACTATAAAACAAAGAGAGGAAAGACATTTCTTTCTCCTGAAAATGCCTTTTTTTCATTCTTCTTTCCTTGCCCAATATTTTATCCTCTAACCTAAAAACTTAAACTAGTGATACATACTTGTCCATATAGATCCCGTCCGATGTGAGACAAGCCCCCTATAACAGTATCGGCATCTTTGTGAGCCAATATATATATATATATATATATATATATATATATATCCGTTTGGGGGTATGCAGCAAGGAGAGACAAACTTTGTAAGCTTGCTATAGACCTTGGCCGGATTTTTTTGTACCATTTGTGAATATAATGAATGTTACTCAATTCAGCACTTAATTCTCAATAACAATTATCCAATTAAGTACTCTTGATAATACAATTTAAATATCACTGAAAACGATAAACGCGGTTTAAAATGAATAAAATTTTAAGTTAAACGATTATTACTATCACTGAATGGTTAATGCTAAAAATTTTAAAAAAATATCTTCAACACTTGAAATTCAACTCTTAAAATTTTCAATACTTATAATTTCCAGTTTTATCAAACAGCACAGGCAGTTGGGGGCTGCCTATGCTTCCAAATTCCAAATTATCTCAGTTCTCCCCTGAACATCTTCCAAATTCTACTTTTTCCAGCCAGATAGACCATAAGAGTGCGCACAACCAAGGAAAAGCAACCAAAGAGGACGAAATGTCCTATCCCAAAATTATTGATGATGTGCTGTCAATAAGAGTAATTCAATGATGTGATAGAAATTAACAATGACCACAGGCGTTCAAAGAGACGAGGAAAGAAGACTCTGCTTTTATGAGTGGTGGGTCCAAATTCCAAACTTTCCAATTTCTTAAACAAGATTCTCCAGGCCAGAAAAAGAAGTATGTGCCACACGTTGCTTGTCCAAGCTTCTCCTGTGAAGATAATAGCACCAAATTAACCAAATGTCACAACTCAAAAGCATCAAATACAGCCCCACAAGATAGGTCATAGGTCAAATAAGACTCCTCTCTACACTCCCATACCAACATTGTGACCATAACCTTCATGATCTCTTAAAAGTACTCAGGCTATGGAATTGAACTACAAAACATTCAAACCATAATTATAGTATATTCATTTCCTAATTTGGAATAAATAAGTATCATTCGACCTCATAATATTGGCCTTTTGTGGGTATGATGTTACCCATGTTGGCCATAGTCTGGCTTCATTCCTATCATGGCTGCCAAATTTCCAACAGACAGCAATACCACATATCTAAATAATGGGATAGGCCAAGAATTTGAATAAACTTCTGTGTATTCGAATACAAAAGAAAATTTTAACCAAGAATAATGCACTACCCTGACAGCCCAGAGGAAAAATAATCCCTGCAGCCATTCAATTCTCATGATTATGCTTCGTATCATCTCCGATGGAAGGATGAGATGTCTAACCACTTTGACAAGTAATCTGCCTGTATGATTGGCAGTCAAATTGCAGCTCCTAATGCCGCTTGGAATTCAGCTGGAACACGGAGCAAAGGAGCCCGGATTTCACCAGGTTTGCCAAGCTGGCCGCAGGCAGCCATCTGATCATCCCCTCTACTGAGTCGCAGGAAAACAACACACCCTGCTGCAGCGAGAAAATTTCGAAATTCAATCATCTCCTCCTCCCTGGTTGGTTTAAACTGGGACCCAGAGTGAGGGTTGAATGAGATGAGGTTGATCTTGCATGGTATACCCTGGATGAGATCAATGAGCCTCTTTGCATCCTCAACGCTGCAAATAGAAAGAAATACTAATTAATGTGAAATTTAAAATGCTTAATTTCAATTACTATGCAATTTATTGGAGACTTACATCAAACTGATTAATACATCTTGTTTAGTAGACCGCCTAGTCAAAATTAGTAATCATTCATCTGAATTAGTGACATTTCTATGGATAGTTTCCTACCTTTAATAATTTGGAAATGATTAGTGCGGAGATGCCTAACCAAAATAGAGCGCCGAAATATTCACGGCCCTCTGATGCACCACAGTGGGACACACATGAGTCCCACAGTTTTGCACTAGAAGGTCGTGAATTTTCCGGGCCTTTGTTTCGGTTAGAACTTCGGCTATTATAGTTGTACCTTTATAATCGTAACTTCAAAAATGAAGTTATATTCATCTCAACATAAAGAATAGACCTGTCATTGGTTTGGACCTTGGCCTGAATCCAATTCAAAAGCAATCCGATAACTCTCACATATGGATAGAATTTTAATTCAACAATTGAATAACTATTCGAATCAGATAATTCATTAAAGTAACTAACCGGATGTGCATTTTATGGTCAATCTGATCCAACCAAATAATAGTAGTATATTGTTAAGCCATTAGAGAGGGTGTAACCATGACACGTTGAAACGTATCACCTTCTTTTGGTCCAACACGTGTTTTAATTTTAATTATCCGGGTGACGGTAAGGTTTGAACACAAGACTTCTTCAGTTCTAATACCATGTTAACAACCCAAATCGAAGGCTCAGAACAGTCAACTTGTAAAGTGAGTTTTAGTTGCGTCTCGAAATAGGCTGGCGGGTCACCCTGAGCTATGCAAGAAATCAAACTTGGCAAGACCTATACACCACCGCATCAATGGAACATCACGCTATATGCACCTTTCATCTACTAGTTTAAACTGTTAGAGAGTGTATAACTTTAATATATAAATCCTTCTAACATATATAATACGCTTTATATATCAATCGATTGGCGTGCCTTTGATGACAAAATTAATCAAAATATTGTTTAAACAGTGGTTTATCATGTATATTATCACAACTAATACTAATGGTCTCAAAATCTCCCTTATTTTTTCTTCTCTCTCTCTCTCTCTCTCTCTCTCTCTCTCTCTCTTTATTTTTTTCAATCTTAATATTTGTCCTTAATAAATAATTAAAATCCTACTTTTTCTTATCCTTTTTTTTTTTGTTAATTTTTTTTTTTTTTTTTTTGGGTCTTATCTCTTTTTCTATCTATATTTAAATTTTTAACAAAATTACACTTTAACAAACCAGGTTATCAAATGGAATATCTGATAAACTGCAAATTTGACAGGCCTTCAATAATAAATAATCCATCAGACTATTGGATTCGGATTGGATCAAGTTAGATTCGGTCCGAATCTGACTCCTTGACAGGCCTAATAAAAGAAGTAGCTATTGTTATACATTTCCCTTAATTTGAGTGCATTAATTATATTATTTTAAATAACTAGAGATACGAGGACAATTATAAGAGTATAAAATAATAGAGGTTATGAACAAAATTGAAGTTTATATTACTAATTGAGTTGCAATAAGGCAAAATAGATAATCAGATTGCACATCGATAAACAGCAAATCTGGAGTGGAGTCAATAATAGATAATCCATCAGATTATCGGATCCGATCTGATCACAAATATTCCTTATCGGATTCGGATTGGCAAGCATAATAAAAGAATTACCTATTTTTATATATTTCCCCTAATTTGAATGCATTAAATATATTGTTGTAAATAACTAAATATATGAGGGCAATTATAAGAGTATAAACTATGAGAGGGTATGGCCAAAATTGAAGTTTAGTTTACTAATTGAGTTGCAATAGGGCAACATTTTTTGTTACTAGAAGAGGCATAATTCAATAGCTAGAAAATGCCCAAACAAATGTGTGACTTCTGATTGGACTTTAAACTAGCCATCATATTGGCGCTGCAATAGAACAATAAAAGGAAATGTCATTTCCTCAAGAGGCTGTGCTTCTAGCACCATTTATGCACAAGTTCTTTTTCTTTCCAATGCTGTAGAGATTTAAAATAATAATAATAATAATCATAATAATAATAATAATAATAATAAATTGATGGACATCATCCTAACCAAAGAGCACTGATATGTTTCAGTTACCAACTAAAGGACATTCCCACCAAAGTTAAATGGAAAACCAATACTATTGCAAGCAAGCGGATGGAAGTCATGGATGATGAAATATACAGAACTTTCAAATCATCTGAGTCAATGATGAACAATAATAACTATGCAATTTTAATGGTATGAAGAAGCACGAAAAACTGCAGGGAGCCTAGACAAGTATTCATCCCAGATAGTGTACAAAGGGAAAGGATCTGACCTGTCATTAATTCCTGCTAGCATTACATATTCAAACAGAACTTTGTAGTTACTTCTGGTGCGAAGTTCCTCCCGAAGTGTGTCAAGAAGCAAACTTAATTTATACTTCCGATTAATTGGCATGATCCAGTTTCTGACCTGCAATGTTTTGCAGAATGGGCAGTCAATCCTCTGCCTCTCTCAGAGCCAATGAACTTAAAGCTGGAAGAAGAATACCTCATCAGTTGTTGCATTTAAGCTAACTGCCAAAGCACAATTAGATTCATGGAGGAAACGTTTCATCTGGGGGACAAGCCCACTAGTTGAAACAGTAACTTTGCGTGGACTAAAATGCAGACCTTGCTCATGTACCAATATGTCTACAGCTTTTATGACATTTTCAATGTTGTGAAGTGGTTCTCCCATCCCCTACAAGTTCATTTTCTTATGATGATTAGATCACAACAGAAGAAATGAAGATGTCATCTTCATTCAATTTGATTACAAAATCAGCTAAGGATACGACATCTAGCATGTAATCTACCCCCAATATAACTATATATATATATATACAGATCAAATAAAATAAAAAGATCTCCACAGAGTAACCAACATAAAAGCAAGCTTTTCATATGACTGTCACAGGTGCTATAATCCTCCATGAACTTCTAATATTATTAAGAATTTCATTATATCCCTCACACTAAAGTGCGTGTGTTGTTGGGGGGTCAGAATTCAACTACAATCGGGTGTGCATAGAGCGGTCCAAATACCACCTTAGAACCAAGGGTCTGCAGTCTCAATTACAAATATTGTAATGTAAGCATTGAAAAGAAGATAAAAGTGGGTTGTATAAGCAACCCAGGGACTTATGAAATAAGGACCTAAAGGTACATCACATGGACTTCTTTAAAGAGTGAAGTTTGTTTTTGACATACAATACTTGGATATCCAAAAAATCAACTGTAGTCTCCCTTATCATGTTTCACTTTCACAGTTAATTTAAAACTAGTCAAGTACATGTTGAACACTCTTATCTTACGCTAAAAAAGAATAATAGTTTATCCTATAAAATAAGAAACATATACAAAATTAAAAATATTTAGTTGGGTCTCCATGTCCTAGGGTTTTTGGATTATATAAATCAGACAATTATACCGACACCATACATCCATGCCAATTTAAAATAGATCAATCCAAGTGTTAATCAGACAGGGAAAAGCTGAAAAGTAATCCGATGCTCAATTAAATTTCAAGCAGTGAGAAGAGACAAGTTATTGTAAACATTTATCAAGACTCACAATAATCGGACATGGGCATGAATATGCACCTAAAAAAAATCCAATAATTCATTTTGTTTTATTATTGTTTTAAAATGAGCAAAATGCCTATATTGAACACTATGTTCCATAAATAATTTATTTTTCAATAGAAAATAAATTAAAAATAATCAATAATGTGAATATTTTGCAGTTTCTGTGTGTCCTGTTTGGCGCATGTCTGATGCTTGGATTCGGACCGCGCTTGACACATGTACCCAAGTCAATGCAACATAGTCAAGACATACATAACGGATTTGCTGCTACTTCAAGAAATACAGGCATGTAAAATCAAAGCTTATCTTAAAAGGCCGATTAGATGTGGAAATTAGCCAAAAAAATAACTGTAGAGCGAAACCCCATCAACAAATTGCAAATATATATGTCGGTCAAGTATAAATTGTATAAGAAGCAGGCAAGATCACTGTGTGATGTGTGTTGTAAAGCACAAAACGGAAGCGAAGAGAGAAATGAAACACGAAGAACAAAAGGATATTACATGGTTCAGCCACTAGGGCCTACATCCACGGCACAAAGAGCCCAAAGGGCTACATCACTTTATAATATATTCTCTCTTAATCTTTGCATACAATGATCACCTTTATTTATAGGTGAAAGAATAGAGGTGATAAATATGGAAAATACATTAATGGAAGATTCCTAAAATCAATACCATAAATCACTCCAATCATATTCTATTATAGGCTAGAATCTCTCCTATGATATTCTCGTATCAAATATTCTGTCAAGGAGTAATTTAAGGGTTCCTATAATAATATTTTCCAAATATAACATCTTCTAACAATGTGCAACATACATAATTCGATGCTGCAGTCCAAGCTATTTAATTGAGTCTAATCAACAGAATTACATAGGTTCTTGGAACTAAAGCATCTGGATTTTGTCCATCCTAGTGGGAAAAATTGAAGAACTCTCTAAATTGTATACCTACCATGAATACAACATTGGTAATGGAGCCAACTTCACTTGAGAAGAGACGCCGCGCAAATACAGCCTGATCTACTATCTCAGCTGCAGTTAAATTTCTTCTTAAACCCATTCTGCAAAATGGATTAGTGCAAGATAAAAATGTAGCTTATCTATGCCATAACTTGAAATAATTGTATTACCAATGTCAAATGAGTGGGATAGAAGCTTGCCTGCCAGTGAAGCAAAACTGACAATTCAAAGCACATCCCACTTGACTTGAAACGCAAACAGTAGTCCTTCCCCTAGGACAAGGTATTAAAACCGTTTCTATTACAAGTCCATCTTCCAATGTGAACAAAATCTGCAACCCCCTGCGAGGTCACAATCAATGAGAAGATTAAGAGTGACTAGCATAGAGACAATAAGAAAAGATAATGTGTACCTTCTTCGTGCCATCAGACGCTGTGATAATATCTTTCAATGACAATGCTCTGAATTCAGCACGTTCACTCAACATTTTCTTGAAATCTTTGTTTAAACCTATAATAGATGATAATGAAATGAGTATTTCCTGGTCTTGACTATTTGAGTATAAGCAAGTAGATAGAACAGACAATTTTCCTGGCAGAGCCAGAATGCAGAGGGAGAGAGAGTAAAAGTACACACAACCTTCCAGTTCATCAGTGCAATGTGCCCAAATATTATCACTATTATTTCCATAAAGGCGCTTCCATAACATTAAAGCCTGAGCAGGCCGGTAACCGCTTGACAGAACCCAATTCTGTTGAGCAGATTCACAAGTAATTGGAAACAGAAGCAACGGATTAGAAACCTTTAATCAAAATAAATGAGCGATAAAATTTTCTCCAGACTAAAATTAATAGCAATCAATCAATTTAAGTTTGATCTGACCAAAAAAAAAAATTTCAAATCTATCTGTGAATTGACTACTCTGTTTTATTTTATTTTTTTAAAATTCCACAACTTACATGAAAAACTAAAAGAAAAGGAAAACAGGCACTAATGAAAGGTCATTAGGTTCTGCTCAAGTCCAGAAAACGTGTTTCCTGAAAATGGTATTCTCAGATCCCTCTGTAAACCTACTGCGAGCACAAGAGGATGGGTGGGAACTTTAATTTATAATACTCGTTGACCAATCAAAAAAATAAAAATGGCATTTTCCAAGACCATATGGGCATTGCATGTGTGTGGTATAACAAATTTAGGCTCAAATTCATTTGCAATATAATAAGATTGTGTGTGTGTGTGTGTGTGTGTGTATATATAATATACTCAAGCTTTGTATAGTTGTTGTATATGCTGGTTTTTTTTTTTTTTTTGGAAGATAAAAAATAATTTAATTAAATAATTATTTACCAATACTGACTGATGGAGTGGGGATTTGAACTTAGGCCTTTGGCCACAAGTAACACATGCGCTACTATTGGGCTATCACACCACATCCACCACCTTCATGCCCTCACTTGAGTCACAAGCCTGTGTTACCAGCCCGGCGTTGTATATGCTGATTGTCAGATAGTGATAGACTAGTTGTTTCAAACTGATGCCTAAATAAGAATTTTAACTTTATTTTTATAATAAGGCAAAACGGATGTGAATATGTAAGTTCCCTTTCTTTTTCCTTTTATCTACTGTTTTGCTTTTCCGTTTGAAGCTTCTGTCAATATTAAAAACCCTTTTTTTTCCAAATACTCTTCTGTACATTATTTCTAAACTAGTGGATTAGGAATATATATATATATATATATTTAACTTGTATATAATATTATCAATCAATTAAACAAAAATCTCATTTTGTCAATATATACTTTACCCCAAATTTTATTAATTGATTCAGAGATTCGGTTCCAACTTGCAAAATCAAAAAAATCTCTCACACTTTTGAGTTGAGATCAAAAGTGAGTAATGAATAGGTCAGATTCTCGAATACCATATAAATTACTCTATCTATCCCAAAATAATTGTCTGCTTTGGGAACTGTTCTATTTTGGGATAGATGGAATCATGGAGTATATAATCATATTTTTTTTATACATATAATATATGTATTTTTAAAAAAAAATCAACATTTACTTTTTAATGTTACAATTCATACTTATTTTTATATAGCTCAAAATATGAGACTGGTAACTGGTTCAAACGGAGTCTTGCTCATATTTGGCTTGAATTAATCTCTTTATACAATTGTACTATTATTTGATAATTGAAAATAATGAAAGATGGATAGTTTAATATGTATTTACACATTATGCATTTCAGTTTTTGCTAGTTTATTTATTTGTATTATTACATCAAATTCGTATTTGTTTATAAATTAAAGTCTAATTGTTTACTTCAAACTAAATTTTGGCATCTTATTTGTGTTAGGGAAGGTTGATAAAAAAAAATAAAAAATCAAGGTTTTTTTTTTTTTTTTTTTTTTTTTAATAAATTGACAAAAATTTGGCTAGATATATATATTTGTATGAATATCGCGAATAGTAATTTTTTTTTTTTGCTTGAATTAGTCTTATGGTTGCTTCAAAGTTTGGCTCCCCCAACCACAAAATCCTGGCTCGGCCTCTAACCGTATGACAAATGTAATAACACCAATAACATAAACAATACCATTACGTGGTGCTGATCCCACCCAGATGGAGTGCTATCCACGAACAGACATTACCATTTACCATTTGACATTATTTAGCGAAAATCACTACCCTCAGAGTTGAACCAGCGCCCTCACACTTTTATCATGCAATGGGTAAGAGCTCAGCGTGCTTTTTCTCAAAAACAGCCCCAAAATAGCATGGGTTATAGATTTTCAAATGGTTCATTATTTTCAGGGAATAAAAAAGGTATTTTTTTCCAGTTCAAAATACCCCATGCTAACATTTGTTTCAGTAACATAACCTACCAACATTGCAATAATCAACAATAATTGCCACAAAAATAGACGCTCAAGAGCAAATAAAGTAACCCAAAAAAACGTACTTCAAATTCAGCATATCTCATTCCCTTCAGAAGCACCTTTGAGCCCTTTTTTGGTACTCCAGTCTTGTCACCACCTCCTACCAAGAACAACTATCAAGTTACTGATTACAATTACAACAATCCTATACCCATCATTCATAATCATCCTTTTTGCATGTGGGTATTCAAAATAATTCAAAGAAGTACCCGTATATATCAGAAGACCATAATTCATGTATATATGTGTGCGTGTAAAGCCTTACCTGTAGGGGAGCAATTGAGATCATCTACGGCTGAGACGGGAGGCAGTGGTGAGGAACGAGCGGTGGTTGAAAGCCAGCGACGGTGGGAAGAGTCGAGGCTGAGAGAGAATGATAGTGAGAGTAATTTTCTGGAAGAAAGGAAGGACCTGGATGGAATTATAGTAGAAGTAGAGAAGGAAATGGTCACTGGAGGCCTCTTTGAGAGAAGAAGCAGAGAGTTCGTTCCCACCATGATTCGCCTCATCCACACACAGCAACTCATCTCCATTTCTGTTGGTAGTATTTTATTTTTTTCCGCAAATTTTAGGGTTTAAGAAAGTGCAAAAAAAAAAAAAAAAAAAACAAAAGTGAAAACCATACTTCTAGAAATATAAACTAAAAATGAAAATGAACCAACAACCAGCGTTTGTAGTCCAACGGTTAGGATAATTGCCTTCCAAGCAATAGACCCGGGTTCGACTCCCGGCAAACGCACATTTTTGACCTTTTTTCTTGTATAACATTTTTATAGCCAACTTTTCATGGATTCAAGCTTTTCATTTCAAAATAAGTTGTGCTTTTTCATATGTAATTCTTGTGGTTTTCTTGAAATTTTGACCTTACTTTATTTTTTCCTTTTATAAAGCATCTTTATAAGCTTGCTTATTCTCATGGATTCAAGATTTTCATTTCAAAATGAATTATGCTTTTCTATATATAAATCTTAGGGTTTTACTGAAATCTTAAGAAAGCTGACACCAATTCTATCAAAATTTCTTTTTTTTCTTTTTTTTTCTTCTTAAACTATTAAGAAAAAGACCATTTCTACAACTTCTTATTCCACCCAATAATCAAACTGTTAAAATATACCAAGTTACTTCTGTAGGTCGAGAGTTTGAATATTTTTAGAGCCACTGACAGAGAATTTTCTAATAATTACCCGGTACGGTGGTACATGTGTGGATGATAGATGCTCTCTTACAATTACAATCATGTTGATTATTCAACTTCAAAAGAGCAACACCCAAAATCTCAAAACTCTTACCCCTGTCACCTATTTACCAATCTAAAAACCCAAAATACATCTACAAAACTTTTAGCAACAACCAATAATAAATTAGTCCCAAGAACCTTGTTATTGCTGATCGACATCAATTATGGTGTCACAATTAGGAGAATTTTCCCCACACATATATCCTACATCAGTTGGGTAGTATTAGAGCTGGTTCCAGATCTTGCCTACACGTTTACGAAAATCATTTAGAGAAAATTGACTTGTGAAGCAACTTGAGGGCTTTAAGATTAAGAAATCTAGAAAGTCAAACTACGCCATTGAGAAGTACTTTGATTTGTCAATATCATGGATTACTTGAGAATAAGGTATTCCAAGATGAAACTTGTAAGAATGGCAAGAGCTATGATGACTCAATCCATATTGACTAGTTACAAATGGGTTGAATATGGATCGTAACCCACATTTAACCCAGTTCAAACTCGATCCAGCCCGATCGTTTGTCACCCATGGATGACTTGACAATGAGGTATGACAAGATGTATGATTGATTTGGTATTGAAGGAGATTTAAGGAAGTTGGGAAAACTAGAAAAGAAAATGATAAGAAATGAAAGCTAAAGCTAAACTATGAAAAGGAGGACATGCCCACAAACTATATATCATAATCAGTTGTGCAATCAATTTGTTAATTAAAATGGGACATGTCTCTGTGGTGATGTATTTGTGAAAGTTTGATTAACAAAAGACTTGAAGTTAATTGGTACCTATGCTATGCCAAATACTTGCTCAACAGAAGGCTGACTTTAAGGTGAGAATTGCAGTGACAGCCAATGTTTAGAGTGGAGCATGAATTTCAATGGCGCTTATAACTTGAGAAACCGAATTATCAGAAGTCAAGCCGAGGAGGCAGCATCTGGAAGGCTTAGTGATGCAAGTCGCGATACAAAGCTGTAGTTTTGCAACCATTCGAAAAGATCACATTGTATGGGACAGAAAAGGAGTAAACGAAGAATTAGTCCGACATGATAACTGATCAAGTTGAATTAACTCAACTAGGTTGATGAGTTGAAAACTTTTCAACCTCATCCATCCACTATTTTATAAAAGAAGATCATCAGAATCAAGCCAAATTGAAAGACACAGATGATAAAGCAAATTTTCTGACAAGTCAAAGCTCCATCTCTTCATAAGCTCTTTGACCAACTCCATGTCTTCATAACCTCTTTAACATACTCCATGTCTTCTTAAGAAGCTCTTTAACTAACTCCATGTCTTCATATTGTGTGGTCTTTCACATACTCTCGTTCTACAAAATAAAGAAGTGCTATCTTTCTTGGCGTGTGCCAGCAATATACACAAAAATGTGCTTTGGATTCTTCTTTTCAAGAAAAAATTTGGAGTATTCTGTCTGTCAATGTTCTGAGAGTTGAACATTCGATGTGCCTACCATAAAATAATGAAGGAGAATTCAATGTGATAAAATTACCATACCCTGACATAAACTACATGATATAGCCTTAAACCAGAAGAAGAATGTTATGTGATTAAATGTTGTACAAGCATATCAGACCTAACAAATGTAGCTCAATCTCCAAACAATTTAAAAACCAACATGGCACACATTTTCACAACAGATATCGAACAAAATTTGATAAAATGGAACTTTGCTTAGATACCCATTCAAGGATTCTTCATCTTGATCCTTAACTTTCTGGCCATCTGTGCTGCTCTGGGATGCACCGGCCTCTTACTGGAATCACATTGTTCCACTTCAACCCAGTTAATAACCTTCAGTATTAGGGACTGTGGAACTTTTCGAGCATCTGCTTCCACTGCACCTTTCGATTTCTTTAGACCTGTTTCCAGAGCTTTCTCAAGAAAGTCCATGAACCAGTTCCCGGCTTCGGTTTCTATCTGCTTTCCCAATTTGATTGTATTGCTTAGCCCGCAAGATGATGGTTTCTTGTTCTCATCATTCTCAATTGTGTGCTCAAGGAGGAGTTTGCCGAGTGGAGTGGACCCTCCTTTTCTCTCCAAATATGACTTCTGATTAAAAGTTGAACTCTTCCCCAAAATAATCTTTTGATTACTTCTTTCAGGAAAGGCTGCAATTGATTTGTAAAGTGCATTTCTTCTCTTGGATGAATTTGAGTCTGAGGTTCGGTACTGGTCCATGGAATTGTGCACAATTTCATGTAAGATTGGAGTATCATCTGGCTGTTTACCAACATTTTCTTTCACTTCAGTGTTTGTGGTTTGAGCCATTTCACTAGCTGCAGTTGCCGCTTGTATTGACACCATTTCATTTAAAGACTGCATAATTTCGTTATGGAACTCCAGAAACTGATCAAAACAGGTTGCTGGAGCATCTGTTTTCGCTGATTTGCTCAAATTCGAAAACATCCTGCCAGTCATTAAAATTTTGTACAAGTTAAAAAGTATAAAACTTGAAGACAATCCATAAACTGTGTTGCAGCAACTAAAAATCTAGAAAGCAAAGTGCATGATAGATTTTGTACTTGAGGGATCGAACTAGTGTTTCGGTGGCCGAAGCGTCTCTTAGTGCTTGAAGAGCAATCTTTTGTGCTGCTTCTCTCTGCTGCACAGCTTCCTAATAATAATAAGCCATGAGAAGTCAAGACAACAATGAGCTTTGTGCTTAAAACCGAAAGAGGAAGTGCTTGAAAAGTATAATTTACCTTTCCCAGAATGCTAAGCTTTCCTGGCAAATTCATGGGTACACTGGTACTGTTGTTGTTGGAGGTTGAATCACCAGACTGTGCCTGTGGTTGCAAAGTTGTCCTTGAATTCGATGAATTCTGTGCACCTCCACCTCCACCTCCACCTCCACCAATTTTGGGAGAAGCCACCACTCTTGCATTCCGCAAACTTGGAGGTGGAGTAGAACTTTTCTTTTCCTACATTGAGAAATTGAAAATCAACTACTGCGTTTCTTTATTGAAACATTGGCTTTTGGAGAAGAACAGAACCAATTGAAAAAGATGATAATAACAGATAAATAATCAAGGGTTGTAGCCTAAATCAAAAACTGCATTTCTTCATAGAAACATTGGCTTTTGGAGAAGAACAGAACCAATTGAAAAATAATAATAATAAATCAAGGGTTGTAGCCTAAATCAACTACTGCATTTCTTCATAGAAACATTGGCTTTTTGGAGAAGAACAGAACCAATTGAAAAAAATAATAATAAATAAATCAAGGGCTTGACTGTAAGCCCAAATCAACTACTGTATTTCTTCATAAAAACATTGGCTTTTGGAGAATAACCGAACCAATTGAACAAAATAAATAAATAATTAATTAAATCAAGGGTTGTAGCCTAGTGTCACAACTCCCCATTGGCACAAAGCAAGTGTGTCAGTCTCAACTAGGAGAAGGAAAAAAAAAAAAAAATGGTGGTTTATGGTTATTTTCACTTAGATTAACTAGCACAGAGGAAAAATGTACCTACAGCTGAGTTGAAGGGACTTCTTGGGATCCTTGGCTCTCGCTCGCAGACACTCTTGCTCCTTGGGAATTTTGATATCAAAGGGGTTGCACAGCTTTTCCTCACCAATGAGGGACTCTCTCCCTTTGAGTCCACCATTTTGGACAAAAGGCCACCACCCACTGAAGACCTAACACCGCCGCCACCCGAGCTTCCCTCTTTCGTCATTCGCCCTCTTATCATCGGTGACATTGGAAGATTAAACCCAATTCTTGCTGAACAAGACCGATCTTTTATTGGTGTACACTGATCGAAATCTAAAGGAACTGGCTTTAGAGTCAATGGGGAAGAAATAGCCTCTGTCCCATTCTGCCCTGTCCCCCAAGAACCTCTTCTAGGAGCTGACTGTTTCAAATTGCCCTTTTGCTCACTTTTCTCCCCCTTCTCTCTTAAACCCATAATTGGTTCCGGTGTGCCCACAAAAGGGTGTCTCCCCGGAATAGGTTTCGCGCCTTTGGCCACAGGAACAGGCGATCCCGGCTCCAATTTGTCGACATAGATGAACTGTCCCAGCTGCATTTTATTGCTGAGAACAAGATCATCTTGTTCAAAGGGTAGACTCACATAGATAGAGTGCGAAGAATCGGACACCTTTATGTAAAATCCATGGTTTGGCCAGAGATTCTTCTCGTCGAGATCCGCTGGGACAATGTCAGTCACCTGCAAAAGTGAGCTCCGGTGCTCACTCGTCGGCTTAACCCCAGAAGTCATCCCATTGAGAAGCTTCAACAGAATTCCAGGAGCTAATGTGGCCATGAACTTGAATGATGAAGACAATTACAAAAAATTAAACCCCAAATTGAGTTTCAAAATCGAGTTTTCAATCAAGATCTGATTTAAACTTCGATGTGACCAAAGAGCGAACACCTTATGAACTTAAAGAAGAAGAAGAAGAAGAAGAAGAAGAGGGATCATATGATTTGGGTGATCATATCAGAAGGAAGATGGATTTTCAGGGTTCGTGTTGCGTGAGATTTTCATTTGGGTGGTGATGAAAGAGGAGAGAAGGGTTTTGTTTTGAGGTGGGTGTGGGTAACGGTAAAAAGGAATGCTTATTGGGACAGGTTTTTAAAATTTAGAATTTCGGAACGTTGCTGCAACGGTCATATATCATGCTGTTGTGCGGCGACTGTCATGAGTCTCATGACTCGTATGGGCGCATAGTTAGTAAAGCTACTTCACTTAAACACGTCAGTGGGCCGGTGGGCCATCCTTGCGTGGGTTCTTACAGTGTGTTTTTTTATTTTTATTTTTATTTTTATCCGTAAAATATTACGGAGTACTGTACTTATGTTAAAATAAATTATTAGCGGATTTTTAAAATCTACTACGACTTTTCAAGTTAAATTTTTGCTAACAATGTTAACCTGGAATTCAACATCATTGTAGTGTGACAATTCGTGTTTGTCTGCCAATTTATTAAACAGGTTAACCAGTGACGGATTCAGAAAATTTTGTGAGGGGGCCTTTTAATTTGTATGGCAAACTTATATAGTTGGTCTATTTTTGTAATTTTAATAGAGTTTTTTTTTTTTTTTTTATAAATTTTTAAAAATTTTAAGTATAAAATGCAAAAAAAAATAATAATTTAGTAGGGCGAATTGTAATTTTAGTGGGGGTATCTTCATAAATTCTAAAAAAAATTTAGGTCTAAAATAAAAATATAAAAAATTCAGTCTGGGCATGTGCCTAGGTCAACTCAAACACTATCCATTTAATATTCACATTGGTACAAGTGCATTGAAATTCAAATTAAATTCGTTGAAATTTGTTAAATATTTTTAACTTGTATCAATTTCAAATTGTTGTAGATTTAAGTGCGGTGAAATGTGACTTTTAAAGGAGTTTAAAAATAGGTATAAATGTGTTGAAATCCAAATTAAATTTGTTAAAATTTAGGTGTAAGTGTGTCATATATACGCACACTAGGTTACAAAAACAATTATTAAACATTTACAAGTGTTTATATCATCTCATTCTTTATATATATATATATATATATATCTCTCTCTCTCTCTCTCTCAGAGGAAAATTTTAATTCTTATACAAGTATTATTTATATTTTATCTCCATACACCCATTTTTCTCTTAGGGAGACTTGGATTCTTGATCTTCCAATATAAGCATTCAGATTGTTTCAACATTTAAATTCTTAATTGTTGGATCCAAATCATATAGATGAAAATATATTCAATGTAAGAAAAGATAATAAAATAAATATAAATATGTGATAAATAATAATATTTCAAAATAACATAATTAAAAAAATAAACATAATTTCAAATCTCGACTTAGAGCGCCTAATTACTTATTGAAAATGGTTGAAGTCTCTCAAGTGCAATAGGCAGGTACCATTTTAACTAAACTAGATTCAATAATTTATATGTTTAAAGAGTGACACCTCTATAAACCCATATATTTATTTCTGTCCATTTATTTGTTTAAAATAAAATATAATTTTAAAAATTATATCCAAACTCAAACACACACACACACATATATATATATGTATGTAGGGAGTATAAAAGTTGGAACCATTATCAAATTAGAATTTTAGGAATTTATAATGTTGTTACTAGAAATTTGATTGAAATGCACAACTCCATTGTTAAAACCGCCACCAGAACTTCTTCGAACTTCGTCAGAACCTCGTCGAATTCTAAATTTGTTACCAAATTCTTCGTCAATGTTTCATCGGAAATTCTCTTCGACTTGGTAACTCCATTCACTATAATTCCGTCTCATCTCAATTTATGTGTATGTGAATATTTTTGTGAATATATATATTCTATATAGACACACCCTATCTATATACTCTATTTTCATGGATAATTAAATAGAGTACTTAATCAAGAAACTCAAAAGTCATACGTCATAACTCATTTATGGATAATTAAATAACAGGCATAATGATGGAAACCCAAAAGTTAAGATTAATATAATTAAGTCCTTATTCATGGGTTATTAAATGATATATTTAATTTTGTAAGATGATAGGTCACGATGAACAACTATATAAAATTGATATATATATATATATATATATATAGAGAGAGAGAGAGAGAGAGTGAGAGAGAGAGTGTCATGCTCTGAAAATTAATCTTCACTTTTTATATAAATCGTTAGATTAAATT
Source organism: Cornus florida (assembly GCF_030987335.1). NCBI lineage: Eukaryota > Viridiplantae > Streptophyta > Magnoliopsida > Cornales > Cornaceae > Cornus > Cornus florida. Next base: position 51,278,298 of record NW_026775572.1, read on the forward strand.
TCATTTTTCAAACCCATCTATAGCCTTTATTTGTAATAGAAAACCACTCTCACCCTATTTTTAGTTTCTATACGTAATTTTACTATTATCATTTACTGTAATAATAAAAGGTAATTATCAACTCTTTCTCCATTTGTTCGTGCATTGCTAATTTGAATCCATATACAAAAGTGACAAATGATTTCTCTCTATGGATAAGGTTGTAAGAAGAGTTTCACCCATTTTTTTTGGGTTACCTTGTTGTTTCTGAGGTGGATTCTACAGTCCCACCATAGTCAGTACATTATCATCATTCAATAATCAAACTCACAAATTCACAGATTCAATAATAAATTTCACCAACTATCCAACTTTAAATTGAAATAGAAAGAATTTTTGTTCAAACTTTAAATGAAATTTTTTTCAATTTCAATTCCAATTAATCAATTCGATATTCTAAAATACAATATTACAGTATATTTGTTGGTAAATTTACTTATACTAAATAAGTATATTATAGTTGCAAAATTATGTTTCTTAGGAAAATGCTATCATATTATACTGTTGTTGCAAAATTGATGTTACTTATAAAATGTTATAATATCATACTGTTGTTGTAAAATTGAAAGATACGAGTATTGTTTTTCTTTTAAAAAAACATCTAAATAAATAAATAAATAAAAATTAGTAGAATATACTGGAATTATTTTTTTTTTCAAAGGTTTCTATTTTTATTTTGATGATTACCTTTTACTGTTATAGTAGGTGGTAATGGTAAAATTAAATATAGAAACTAAAAATAGGGTGAGAATGGTTTTATGTTAAAAGGAAAGGTTATAGGTGGGTTTGAAAAATGACCGTTAGATTGATTTAATCTAACGGCCTATATTAAAAGTGTGGATTAATTTTCTTGCTCCATAGGGAGCAAGAGATCAGGACTCTCTCTCTCTCTCTATATATATATATATATATTTTTTTTTTTTTTTAAAAAAAAGAAAAATGTTAAAAATATTGGGAATAAAAAAATAAAAATGGAAAAGTAATATTATGGATATTTTTGGATATAATACCTTTTAAAAACAAATCGTTACTAAAAATTCCACCCCACATATACTATTTTTCTACTCTTATGACTTAGAGCATTTTCAGCATTATGTTAAAATACTCTTTTGTATAAAATATACACTGCAAGATGTATAAATTTATTTTTATATCCAGCAGTATGTTAAGATACACATCACTAATGTATAAAATTATTGTGTATTTTTAAACAATATTTTTAGACAACCACATTAACATATTTCCTTTATCTTCCCTTTTTCTCATTCCATTAACGAATCAACCCTATATTAAGTAGGTTTTTTATTTTTTTTCTTAGAGTACGTGTATCAACTTTACAACACACGCGAGACCTCAAAAACTTACCTCCCGGATCCTGCCAGCGCCGCTATACGTCTGTGGGCATAAAATTTGTAGGTTTGGAGAGAAAAAAATGCAAAGTAATAATATGAATGCGTCACACGCGTCATGTCATAAGTGTACCAAATTAATAAAACACAACTTATTATCTCGTTATTAGTAATTTTATAAGTAGTTGAAATTTTTTTTTTTACAATAACCTATTATCATTGAGTAAGTACACTAATAACATAGCGGCGTATCCATCATCTCTACTCATAAAATGCATGCCCTTAGGATGGCACATGTTACTACATCAATAATTGGAGTAGTTTAAAACTTTTAGATGATTGTAATGATTTTGAATTGAGGATATGAATATGCCGGTTGCTCGGTTTGTTGCATGAATCGGTTGCTCAGTTTGTTGCAGGCTTAACTTTGCTTGTAAATTAAATAAGGACAATTTTGGCATTATTTTTATTTTTTCAGTTTTTTTCTTTACACATTGAATCTATAATGAATATGTCCCAACTTTAAGTGGTTATTGGTACTCAGCTGACATACTTCCAGAGACACTTATTTCTAATAACATTTTATAATAGTGTTCTAGTTAATAGAAGGTTCAGTTTCGATTTGAGGATTTTTTTTTTTCGTTAATTTTTTATTTATTATTATTATTTTTTTAAACAAGAACGTAATCCTTTTCACTATTGCTCAACAATCATTTTGGGTCACAATATAAGTAAGACATAAGTTTTGTTAAAATTCTATTTTATGTTTCTAATTAGTCCTACATTTGAGCTATTTTTCAAATCCATTTAAGTTTTGAATCCCTAAATCTTCCATATATATATATATTTATATATATATTTACCAGATCAAAAGTAAAATTTGGTAATCATACTTATTTGCAAAATTCATTTTTTTCATTTTTAAAGCTTTCTATTTAGCAGTTCCATTTTTTTTCGTTGAAATTTATTTTTATATACTTTTTAAGTTTTTTAATCAATGAATATTACATTCTGTACTTCAAATATAATCAATTTAATTTAAACTTAAATTAATTAAAAAAATTACTTAACAAAATCCATTCAAAAAAGATCATTTATTGTTGTTGAATTATTTTTTTATACTTCAATTAAAGTTCATAAAATGACACAAAAAAGTCAATAACTAATTTTTTTTTTTTTTAAATGCTTCAATAATTAAACAAAGAAAATATTTGAATTATCAATTTATGAATAGAATATAATTGCAAATTTTTCCTTCTAATATGAAAAAGGTATAAGTAAAAATTGGAGTGATTTACAATTTCAACAGAAAAAGAAAAAAAAAAAAAAATCATATGTAACACACTTTAAAAAGAGAACATAGGACGAAATAGTAATTTTCTCTCAAGAACAATTTTTATTTTTATTTTTATTTTTTTCCCTTCCTCTTCCTTGGCAAACAAACAAAGCAGCGCCCAGAAACAACAACAATTGGGAAACAACATCCTCTTCTGCAAGGATAAGCAGATCCACCCGAAAAAAAAAAAACTTTAGCCAAATTGTGGGGTTGTTCCAACTTCCAACCATTCCATGACTTTATTTTTTATTTTTTGTCCTTTCTTGTGTCATCCCGTGCTTCAAATCGACAATATGGATCACTTTAAATTGACAATGTAATAATTTTAAATTGTTAATATAAAAAATTTAAATCGACGGCACAATAATTACGTAAACATATAATACGTGAATATTAGTGTTCATATCGCACGAATGTTGCATATTTGATATGGTGTGTTACATTGTATTATAGTTTGTTGCGTTATTGATTTAATAGCGCACAGAATAGGCACAAGACGGTTGAGGCATTAGTATAAATAGAATATTGAAGTAGAAGACCAAACAACCACTTTCCATAAGAAAAAAAACCTCCGATATGGAAATGATACACAATTCCTACATCATCATATTAGTCATTGGTGACGACACTGCACTTTTTACATGTGGGAATGGTTTATTGATGTATTTTTCAATGGTCTAGTTTGTATAGCGTTTAATTATCGTGCCTCATTTAGTTTGTTGGAAAAAGAAAAAGAAAAAAAAAAAAAGTAGAAAAAAGAAGAAGAAGAAGGCGCATTAGTATCGGTAGGAAAGAAAAAAATTGGATGGAATGGAGAAATTAAGGGATAAATTAAAGGGAAGAGATTGTGTATTTATTTCTTTTTGTTCGGTTGAATAAAAGAGAAAAAAATAATCTTATAATTTTTTATGTTCGTTATAAGAGAGAAGTAAAGAGAAAATTTTAATTATTTTTATTACTATATCCAATAATATTTATAATATTATAAGTTATATAGAGATGATATTGAAATTTAAAATTTGTATAATTTAGTATAATATTTAATTTAAAACTTTTATAATAGTCCATTAGTCTTCCCTCTTTTCTTCCGTCCATTTTTGAACGGATAAAAATTTGTAAAGAAAGAAAATTTTGTCATACTTTCTATTTTTTATTTCCTTGTATCAAACAAATTCTTATTTTCTCTCCTCATTAAGTGTCAATCCCTAGTCTGGAGAGTATGGTGTGCTCCTAACTGGATTACAAGATTAAGCCCTTTCTACGAGGCTATATATCTAATGTAATGGAATTACAAGATTAAGCCCATATCTCTAATGAAGCCCAATATAATGAAATGACCCCATAAGCATCAAAACCAGCCCATAAAATTTTTGATAAATTGGTATCAAACCACCTGCTCTGTTGAAAAAAAAAAAATCCATTTTCTCTGTTTAGCTTGATCGATCTCCTTTTACAATTATTAGTTTATATATAAACTTGAAATCACATGTGATGTGACTTGTGTATTTAAAAATGGATAATAATTTGGAATTCAAAAACCAAACTTCCATGGATCTTTGTGAGTGGGACTAACATTATTATAATATCATTAATATTTTTGATATCATGATAGCATCAATTCATACTTGCATAAAATTAATTGGATTTGTCCAAGTGTCATCACTGATTATTATTATTCTTTGAAAAAATATGCTGAATTTTAAGTGAGTAATATTAAAAGAAATTGACAAACATCACATAATAAATAATAAAAACATGTTACTTAAATTCCAATATCAAATTTGAAAATTTGAAAATTTCTCTCACACATTGATATGTTTGTTTATGCACAACATCCACCGAGGGGATTCCACTCCACCCAAATCCTGCCCAAACACGAGAAAAAGTTAACAAGTTGAATTGAAATCTTTAGTGTCAGTTGAGAGTACATGGGCTTGAAATCAGTAAGCTTGATGAAGTAAATCAACCATAAATGGAAGTTCACCTAAAAAAACAAATGGGAGCTTCAACAAAACAGATCTTGGCCCCTTGAAACATGCCATCAGAAGAACTTGAACTACTTATAGTAAATTGGCACTGAAGCAACATAACCTTGACAAAAACAGTTAGCTTTCACAAATTTAGTTCACTACCACATTTTTGTTCTTCTTCTTGTTGCTTTCCTTCTTCAATTGTGGACAGTCCGGTTTGATGTGCCCCGGTTTTCGACAATGGAAGCAAAACATTTCACTAATTGATTCTTCGGGTTTCTTTCTAAAGCGTTCATAAGCATCTTCGAGCATGCTAATTTTGGACTGTTTAACTTGGTAGGTGCCTTTGTAGATCTCCTCTAATCTGTCTCATATCTCCTTTGCCGATTCAAAATCTAAGAATTTAGCAAGTTCATCTGTAGCTAATGCACAACATAATTTCTGCGTTGTCTTTTTATTGAACTGAATTAATTTCAGATCATTAGCATCCCATTCACTTTTTTCCTTTGGGACATCTTGTGTTCCAATGGTCTTTCTAGGTACATGAGGTCCATCTTCAATGACACTCCACATGTCATAATCTAAGGCTTTTAATGGTTCTCAATGGTTGTAATTCTCACCACGAAACAATGGAGGACACTCCAAATAGGGACACTCTCCCTCTGAATCCACCATTCTAGACAAAAGGACCTATATGAAATGAAATAGTTTCAAAGGGGTCAATTTGGGAGCGGAGAAAATGTAGGGGAAAAGAAAAAAACAATCAAAATTCTGGATCACTTCCTTTTGGGTAAATATGGCGCCCAAAAAGAATGATAATCTGTTAAGCTCAAAATTCAACTAAATCAAAACCATGGATTTTACCCACAGAGTAATGCTAACATGAGGTCTACTTCATGGCATTTTTTATGAACTTTTTGTCATGATCATATTGAGGCACGGATCTAGCAGGCTGAAAGGAGATTGTATGAGGATTATATAGTCACAATGTCATACTAAAATTCATTTACAGTAAATCACACAAATCAATCAAAGTTTTACACACATTTATTTTGACCAAAGTACACTATTAACATTATAATTTCATTTTATAGTATTTTGAACTGATTTTTTTTAATGTGAGATCATTTTACTATATTGAGTATTGACACTGATGATATAACCCAAAGTATGACAATTTAAAGGAGAGCTCGTGAATAAACCATACAGTAGCATTACTCAGTCATAAAGCCCCTTATGAAATCATTTATCATTTTTACTACAATTTCTTGACATTCAACAGTGCATCAAATCAGCTGAATATATTTATATAAAAAAATCAATAGAATTCAATGACTGAATGACATATAGTTCAAAACTGAATAAACCATAAAATTGTTGGGGGAAAAAAGAGGATAAATTCAATGTCATTGTGATTATATAATTTGTGCATTATTTTATTTGCCAAAAGAATGTTAATTTAAGGGAGAGCTCATGAAAAAACCTCATAGTAGCCCCTTTTTGAAATAATATATCCTTTTTACTAAAATTTCTTGACATCCAAACAGAGCATCAAATGATCTGAATAGTGTATTTAATTAAAAATCAATAAAATTCAATGACTGAATGACATATAGTTCAAAACTGAATAAACCCTAAAATTGTTGGGAGAAGAGAGGATAAATTCAATGTCATCGTGATTATACAATTTGTGTATTATTTTCTTTGCCAAAAAGTATGCTAATTTAAGGGAGAGCTCATGAATTAAGAGAGAATCAAATAATCTGAATGGCGTATTTATATTAAAAATCAATAGAATTCAATGACTGAATGGCATGTAGTTCAAACTGAATAAACCCTAAAATTGTTGGGTAAAAAAATAAAAAAAAGAAGTATCGTACCTTCAGGCTGTGATTGAGGAAGGGCGATGAATTGGTAGCCCTTGAAATAGGTTTTGAGCCGTTAAAAAAAGTAAACCACAAATTGAGTTAAAAAAAAAAAAAATTTAATTTCACTGACAACTCCTAAGGTTTGGCCAAATATCACACTGAAACACCTTTCGAAAATTACTATCACTCAGACCTTAAATCACTTTGGTGCAATCAAGTCCATTTGACACATTTAAAATCAAACTTAACTAAAGTACCCTTAGTCAACAATTTTATAAAATATATAAAAATACAAAATTTTGTAAAAAGACCATAAACAGTGAACGTCTTGCACAGTGCACACCCATTTGCAATTCTGTGTTAGGGTTTTTTTTTATCAGAAGAGAGATATCCTAGGTGGCGGTGACCTCGGAGGCTGTGGCGTTGATGGGGGAGATGGTGGCGGAGGCGACTATGAACTCAGGGAGGCAGGGGCGGAGGACGAGCCAGACGATGAAGAAGATGACTCCAATTATTAGGATGACGGTGAGGACGGCGGCGATGAGATGGCAGAGGAAAGAGTGGCGACCATGTGTATGAAATTGGTGGTGGTAAGCGGTAGTATAGATGGCGAAGGGTGGAAGTTGCAGAGGTATGGTTTTGTTAGGGTTTGGTATGGTTTTGTTCGCTGGAAGTTGCAGAGGTGAAATTTCTTTGCTATTTGTTGTTGGCTGAAAATTGCAGAGTTCAGTTCAACGGAATTTGCCATGTCGTCGCTGGAACTGAGGTTGTTGCGTTTTGCGTCTGGCCTTCTTCTTCGGCGTGGTCGACCCTCCCAACACCACCATGAAGGAGAACGGTCGACGATTTCATGGAGAGAGGATCGGTCAAACCGCATCCACAACCTCGCCCCTCTGGCCTTCTTCTTTGGTTTGTTAACAGGGGTAGCATTTGTTTTGTCCGCCGTTGATGAAGATGGTGCCGGTGAAGAGATCGGTCGATTTGAAGATGGCTGACTCGTCTGAGTTGAACTCGGGATGAAGCGGATGCAAAATGGCGACTTGAGATGAGAGAGCCATGGCCGCAGAACTGGTCCGACGATCTCTGCACATTCCAGCACCTACTTTACCTTCGTTATCATCGTTGCCAACAACCACCAGAAACAACGCCTTCACCTTAGCATACAATTTGTTTATAAATATTAATATATAATTAAAGGCTAAATTTTAAAATGACACAGTTTAATGGGCATTTTCGGAAGATTAAAAGGGTAAAATGGGTATTATATCAATAATTTATATTAGATTTCTGATAGAAGGGTAATTTTGCATAATTTTAAAAAATTAGGGGTATTTATTATACACTTTTTCAAATAAGGGATAAAATTACTACACAAAATATGAGAAGTGTTTTCTGCATTTACCCCTATTAATTACCTACTGACCCACCCCACTCCCGTTAGTATCATTCTCTCTCTTGACCATTTGGCTGAAGGACCTCTTTCTCTCTCTCTCTACGTTTCACCAAGCTTGCATGTTCCTCTTCTCCTCCTCTCAATATGATCATCTGAATCATTCCAATCAAATCTCCTTTCTGGGTGTAAGAATTGGTAAATCCAAAGAGAGAGAGAGATTGAAGGTGCATAAGCTTCATAGGATCCACTCTATCAAATTTCAACGCCGATAACACCATTAAATCGTCAACGACGATCTTCTGGCTCTCACCATCAAATCGATGACAACAATCTCATAAATTTCTACAATACTTCTTATATCTCTCTATCTGGTTCCAACTTTCGTTTAATTTCTTATTATTTCTTTGCACAAAACCCACAATCAAAATCTCTCAGTATTAGAGAACTGGTTGATTTCCTTGAAATTAAACTTTATTCCCTTTCCATATTATTAGAAAACCGGTTGATTTCCTTGAAATGCGAGTTGGAAATGATAGAAATAAGTCTCTCCATACTTGAACCTTACCAATTCATTCTCTACCGAGGCTTGTTCTATATACACATTAGAAGGAATTTTATAATTTAATTATTACGTCTACATGTAAATTTAATTATTAATCAATAACATTGTTTTCAGGCATGGCTTTTTTTGCATTTATAAGTTGAATTCTGTGATTATCTTCTTTTTTTTTTTTGCCTTTTTTTTTTTCTTTTTCTTTTTCATTTTTCCATATTTTTGGAAGTTATTGGAAACTTGATGGTGAGGGAGAGGTGATGTCATTTTGGTGGTGACTTGGCCATTTATGCTAAATTCCAGTGTCTAGGACTCCACTTTCACTCTGCTCTCGCTTTTTTCTTTTGCTCTAATTCCATGTACATATGCATATGTATGTGTGTGTGTATATATATTATATGTTATATATATGCATGTTTGTTTACTTATGTACGATTCATAATTGTCCACCAATTTTGTCTCTGATTTATGTATATGTATATATGTGTGATTGGTGGTGGTGCTGGCCTGGTGAGGGTGATAGTGGTGATTGATGACTAGTGGCAATGGGTATTTTGAGTATTTAACATGGTTTTTATAGGTAGTTAAGTTATTATATATATTAAATAATTTTTTAATAAGTTAACACAAAGTCAAAGGGGGCAACAATGTCTTTTTATATGTAAAAAGTGGTCTGACACATCTAAAAAGTAGTTTTTAGGGTGTGAGTGAAAAACGGACCAAACTTTTATTACGTGAGTGGTAGTAATTTTCGAAAAGTGTTTCTATGTGATATTTGGCCAAACTTGAGGGGGTGTTAGTGAAATTAACCAAAAAATAAAAAAAAAAATCAAGATTTGATTTAAGCTTCACAGCGACCAAAGATCGAACACCTTATGAACATGAAGAACAAGAAAAGAAGCACAAATGAAATGTAAAGAAAAGGGTCCGTTTATGAATTGGGTGATGATATCAGGAGATGAAAGAGGAGATAAACGGTTTTGTTATGAGGTGGGTGAGGGTATAACGATAAATATGAATGCTATTGGGACAGGTTTTTTAAATTTGGAATTTTGAACTTTATTGCAACGGTCATTTCTTTTATGGGAAAAATCGGAAGACCCCTTTATACTATCATTTTTGTCCAAAAAACTCCTATGAAAATTAAACACCCCCGAACTATAAAAAATCATCAACTTGCCCACAAATCAGTATAAAAGGATAAAATTTCCCTTTTAATTTAATTGTTAAATTTAAAATTTATAATATTATTTTAAGATTACAAAAGTACCCTTGAGTTGGTGGGGATCCCTTTCTTGATGGCCATGTGTGGCGACTTCTCCAGCAGCCTCTTGGTTCAGGTAATTTAGAGTAAAAAGTATAATATTTACCGCTTGATCACTTCTGTATGCAGTATGTATGTATGTGTATATATATATATATATTCAGTATGTTTGAGCAAGGCACATCTGATTATTTTATAATAAATATTTATGATTTATTCCTCATGATAGAATTCTCTAATTAGACACAACATTAAACTATTGATTAGCAAATATAATAGAAGTACAGAAATATATAATAGCTTGCACGTAATTTAAGAACAAAGAAAACAGAGTCAACACCATATGATTAAAACAATGACATTACGTGAACTTCAAGTGAGTTTCAAATTTCAATCACGGAGTAGAGATTTACAGCTTGAGCTCGTCGAGAAACCCCACTCCAAGAGGTTCAAATTTCAATCACTCCGGCTTCTATTCGATGATGGGTTTTCAGGGGAGGCTATCAAATTTCGGTTCGGGTGATTCTTATTCGGTTCAATCGGCGAGGCCATCGAATTGCGAAGAGAACTGCGCTCAGAATATGAGCTCACCGAGATTCGGATTCTATCCGGCTCAGACCATACCCACTTCTTACCCAACACCAAATCCTGAAATTTTGTCTATTGTTTCAAAACCCGCCAAAAATCAACCACCACCACGGTCGACGCCATTTCCAATGAACTCAAGCAATGGGTGTGGTGAGAGTTTTAGAAAGAGGCGTTAAAGGAAGAAATTTAGGGATATTTTTGTAATCTTACAATAATATTATAAGTTTTAAATTTAATAATTAAATTATAAGGACATTTTTGACATTTTATACCGATTTGGGGACAACTTGATGACCTTTTATAGTTTAGGAGGACGTTTAATTTTCATAGGGTTGTTTGGACGAAAATGATAATATATGGGGGTTATGTGATTTTTCCCCTTTCTTTTATTAAAAAATTGTTTATACTTCCTGTTGGGGTTGAAATTCGCCGCGGTCTGGTACGACACTATTTCCTGCAAAATAAAGATGGCAAAGTCAAGCACCGGTGTGGTGCCGGCCTTTGACCCTCCGACGATTAAGTTAGTAAGTTAGTAAGGGTTTCTAGAGAAGGAATTTCAATCGTAATCTCTAGTAGAAAATTTTTGTGTGTACCTTATTCCCGAGTCGTCTTCCTATTTATCGTCACTTCTCTTATTCCTGATAAGGAAATATTATCTTCCTTATCCCATGGAACTTATCCCATGGATCCTTATCCTATGGAACTTATCCCATGGAAATCCTATCCTTGATAAGATTTGTCGTCATTCTGATCCAATGTAAATCGTTATCCTTGGTCACGAAATATTATCGTTCGAGAGTCGAAGAGGTCTGACGGTTGGTCAATACTTAGTTGCCTCTATCGTTAGGTCAAACTAGGTTAGGTTTATTTTTCCCTATCAGTTGCCCCCTATTTCCTGGTACATTGTGGACCAAGGAAAAATTACCTAATATGTATAGACACTTTCTTATATTTTATTTATTTCCTTTTTAGTACAAGCCCCCTTCCAAATTTTAGTAGGACTCTTTCACGAGAATTTCATTGTTACTCAAAAAGTATTTTCTCATAAATATATATATATATATATATATATATATATTTATTTATTTATTTACCTCCCTTTTTCTTTTCTTTTCTTGTTGTCTGAAATCTTTTAAATTGGATCATGACACTGAGTTCCTTGTCAATCGCTGTAGTTATTACTGTTTTTACTTGGATCCTTCCAAACCTCAATTGGTGAGATACGCAACCGGGTCCAGTCGTCTCTGTCGGGTTGTTGGTGTAATTCCAAAGTGGCTTCGCTATTTTCACGATATCCACAATCTCATCATGTCTGTATACGAGAATAACTTGAATGTTGAATCCTAGTCTCAAGACTCAACTTCTGAAAGTGTTGAAGAACTTGATCCTGATTACGCTGGCGAATCTGGTGTTGATTATTCTTCAAGACCAAGGACTGCTTTTTCCAAACAACCCCCACGCGAAGGAGAATCCTTAATTAAGGATGAGAATTTACTTACTTGTAGAATCAAATATTTCATTCCTTCAATTATTCACCTTCCCAAACCCAAACCAGAGGATAAATGTTACTTTGTTAATTTGGGTGAGGTATGCTTTTTTGAATCTGATGAGCGCTGAAAAGTGCGTATTTAAACCCCTTAAGCTTAGACATTCTAGTACCTTTATCTATCTTACTTTACCGTTTTAGATTAATTTTATATTATTTTCATTTTCAGGCACTTATCCCGAAAATAAGCTAACTCAGCCAAATAAGAGCTTAATTGAAGTAATTATGGGATTAAACAAAGAAAGGAGCAAAGTGGAGAAAGAAGAAAGCAAATGAAGCCAAAGGTGGGAAGCAGCAAAGTTCGATCGATCCAAGTTCAAGGTTCGATCGATCAAACAATGATCGATCTCAGCACTTCAAGATAGATCCAAGCCTAGATCCAAAAGCATAAAGTCCAAAAGTTTGATCGATCCAACACCATCCTTCGATCGATCGAACACTTTTGTCCTTATTCAAATGATTGATCCTATCCACAGCTGTACCACCCACTAACTACTTTTGTCCTTTTCCCATAAATATCTCCCAAAATATCTCAGATTTGTCTTTTTCCAAAAAGCTCAGCCAGTTGGATCGATTCAGCCTAAGTTCGATAGATCTCAGTTAGTTCGATCGATCAAACCAAAGTTCGATCGATCGAACTTCCTCCAGTGCGAAAAAGTTAAATTTCCATCTCATTGAAAGTTGTCCTTTATCCAATCATTAGGGAATATTGTGTGTACGACCCCAGCTCATTTTGGGTGTCATTTTGACCTACCTATATAAGGATAAGGATTGCTTTTTACAAAGGGGAGCCAATTAGATTTTCATATCATCTCTTGGAGAGGAAGCATAAAGGATGTTGAGGCTAGAGACACCATTGGAGTCCTTCATCAACAAGGAGCAGATTTCAACCATGGAGTTAGCCCTTGAGGGTTGGAGCAACGTCACCATGAGTGGCTAGATATCCTCTTGGGGCTAGAGTTAGCCCCAAACATGCTTTCTATATCTTAATCTTGTGTATTATTGAGGGATTAGTGTTGTAATTATTGTTTTGACATTTTGATATATATAGATCTTGTTTATTCAATGATTTATGTGGTTTAATGCTTCCAATTGATCATTTCATTCTATCCATATATCTATGTATGCTAGAATAGATGTTTATGTGTTGGCCTCTTTTTCTTAAGTTATTGATGCATGTCTATGTGTATTGATGCTAAAGATTTAGAGATTGCCAAAACATTGTGCTTAAAAGAATGCTCTTGTGATTTTCTAGATGGTCCATGCGCATCTCTTGGTGGATTATGCCTCTCCCTTAGCTTAGTTAGTTTAATTTCATGTCATTAGTTTAATTGTAATGTAGTGATAGCATAGTTGTTAGATGAGAGGACAATCCATGCTAGTTGTTTGATGTTCCATACTTTTGAATACAAGTAGCATATGTCTCTAACCTTGTGGTGTTTTTGGCTTGTGAGCTTAATGAAAGGATTAATGACTTGCTAGATATGTTGTGCTTTTCACATGCTATTTAGACAATATATACTTGATTGCTAGATATATTGTGCTTTTCACATGTTAATTAGACAATGTATGTTTAATTAGTCACCCTTACTAATTGAATCAACCAAACACACACATACACACCAATATTGCAACACACATTATCCTCATTAGTCACTAGCTAGAAGTGTAGAAAAGCATTGCTTGGTGGTGACCTCTAAACCCCAAGATCCCTCTCTCTCTCACTTACTCTTTGTTATATTCAATTACTTAGTTTAACTTAGTTACTCTCTTGTTTAATTAACCAACCAACCATTTGTTTGATCACTCGACCTACTAACCCTAATTGCGATTCCATAACCAAGTACGACTCCAATCCCTTGGGACGATCCCTACTCGCCCTAGCTATATTTATAGTGAAAGGTAGTAGTGGCTTCTATAAATGTAAAACTCTTGGCCCTCGCCTTAAAATTCACACTCTTAAGCTTATGGTAGGACGACGACCAACAAGTTCTTGGCGCCGTTGCCGGGGATTAGGCAACGTCGTATTTGTGGAATCAATTAGGAATTAGTACTCTTTTGATCGTGTCTTTACTTTGTTTTTATTTTTCTTTAGATTACTTATTGTGTTTGTTCATCTTTGACAAGAAGCATTGAGCTAGGAGGCAAGTAAATGAGCCATCAAGTAAAGGAGCTAAGCAAGCAAGGAAAAGTGCTAAAAATAATTTTTTTTTTTTTTTTGCTAAGCTAAGCTTTAAATTTGGAGTTGAAGTGCTAAATGACCTTTGTGAGACTATCTTACTCAATCCCTTAGTTAAATCGTCGGCCTGCGTGGAGGCTTGTTTCTGAATTTTTAGATAAATCGTGAGCCCGCGTGGAGACAATTTACTTTTCTTTGCATTGTTATCAAAGCATGGGAGTATGGGAACATTGTATGTGGAGGAAGCTTGTTGATTGTTGGTTTGTTGCGAAGGAGGAGTGCTTGCTTGTTTTGTGGTGATTTGTGTGTCATTTGTAGTCTTGCATAGACCTTGTCCTGTCATACATTCTAGGCATTCACATGGAAAATCTAGAGGGTAATCTTGGTTACTTAGGCCCATGCTTCATGCAAAACGTACCTTTTAATCAACATGACCCCGAAGTTCAAGCCCCAATTCCTCCAATGGTCCTTCGTGATCATTATAATCTTCATGCATACCATACACCTACTTGCATTGTATTACCTAATTTTGAGGCTAATCAATATGAAATCAAGCCCGAGATCATTCAAATGTGTCCACTATTTTATGACTTGGATGAAAAGGAACCATATAGGCATCTTAATGAATTTCTTGAACTATGTTCCACCGTGAGGTACATGGATGTCCCGGAGGAAGTTCTTAAATTACTCCTCTTCCCTTTCACACTTAAAAATAAAGCAAAGCATTGGTTCAATACTTTAGGGGTGAATTCAATAACATCTTGGGCACAAATGCAAAATGAGTTTTTTAAAAAAATTTACCCCGTAAGTTTGACCAATATAATGTGTGCTTCAATTAGAGAATTTTCTCAAAAGGAAGGAGAGTTGTTGCATGAGGCTTGGGAGAGATTGAATGACTTGCTAAAAAAGTGTCCACACCATGGTATTCCAAAATGGCAAGTTGTCCAATACTTCTATGAAAGCCTATCCGACATGCAAAAGGACATAGTCGATACCTCATGTGGAGGTTCATATTTTGGAAAACATGAAGATGACATTTGGCACCTCTTTGAAAAAATGAGGGAAAATTCTTTACACAAATATTACACTTCTTGGCTTGATCATGGTTTTATTAAAAAGGAGAAAAGTGTAACAATGTGTCAAATTGAAAATTCAAGGGAAATTGTAGCCCAGGTTAAAACTCTTTCTCAAAAACTTGATCAATTCTTGTTGAATCAAAAACTGGCTATCAATGCATCTCCTTATCATCATACAACTCATCTTTGTGAGCCTTGCATGACATGTTCAAGTGTTTTGCATACTACTTTCAATTATCCCCATGGACATGTTGTTAATGAACACTTTGAACAAGTTAATGCCACATTTGCTCATCTTTATTCAAAAGCATATGTTCCATTGTGGAATGAAATCCTTTACCAAGCTAAAAATCTTTAAAGAAAATACATTCCACCTCATAAAAGAAATGGAGGTTCTCAAAGGTTCGACCCTTCTTCTTTCCATCATCAAAGAATGAATGACTTCTCACATCCTCAAATGTATGATTCCCAAGTTGGCTGTCATTATCCTCAAGCACTTTCTAGTAATTCCACATTTGAAGACAAGGTTTTGATGGCCTTGGGTAGCTTAGAAAAGGATACCAACTTATTGCATTCCCATTCTCAATCTATATCAAAGCTTGAATCCCAAATCGGGACCATAACTAATGCATTGAATGCAAGAAAAATTAGGAAATTGCCTAGTCAACCCGAGAGGAATCCAAAGGCCCAATTTTGTGTGGAAGCAAACCCTACTTGGGGTTATTCTTCCCAAGCTCAAGCACAAGCCATCACCACCTTGAGAAGTGGTAAGCAAGTGGACAACAGGGTTGAGCTACCAAAGGAAGATGTTGAATCGGTGCAACCTAAAGTTGTCACCCATCCGATTTCCAATTCCATTCCTACTCCTCTAAATGAAAATGTTCCTAACCAGAATTCTCAATCTTCTCTATCATCCTCTCAAATTACAAAGTCTAGTGAGCCAAAACTCCATTCCCTTATGCTTTAAAAGAAATTTCGCCTTATGGGAGGCAAGAAGGGAAAACACATGACATGATGGAAGTTTTTAAGCAAGTCAATATCAATCTTCCTCTTTTGGATGCCATTAAGTAAATTCCACCTTATGCAAAATTCTTGAAAGATCTTTGCACACAAAAGTGGAAGAGCAAGGGACCAAGCCCTAAAAAAGTGTTCCTTACGGAGCAAGTGAGCTCCATTTTTCAACAAAACACTCCACTTAAGTTCAAAGATCCCGATGCTCCGACTATTTCTTACGTAATTGGAACTCATAAAATTTGTAGAGCTCTTCTTAACTTAGGTACAAGTGTCAAGTTGATTCCTTACTCCGTATATGTCCGATTAGGGTTGAATGAATTGAAGCCAACCTCGGTGGTGCTTCAAATGGCCGATAGATCCGTCAAAACACCTAGGGGCATGGTTGAGGACATTCTTGTCAAGGTAGATAAATTCTACTTTCCGGTTGATTTCGTAGTTCTTGATACCGAACCGGTTGCTAATCCCTCTAACAACATCCCAATCATCTTGGGAAGACCATTCCTTACCACCGCAAATGCAACAATTAATTGTAGATCCGGGATTATGGACCTCTCTTTTGGCAATATGATGATCAAACTTAATGTTTTCTATGCAAGTCGACATCCCATGGATGAAGATGAGTGTTGCCTTGTAGATGTGTTAGATGAGGTTGTTGAGGAATCAATTCCAACGATGCTAATGAAACTACCAATTGAGGATAGTCTTTCATCTCTTTTATCCGATGATCCTCTAGCCTCTTATCTTCTTGAGATGTATGGAAGTTGTGGATTTGATGATGAAAATTCAAAGAATGAAGTAAGCAATCTTATGGAATCTGTTGCAAGCTTAGATTTTCCATCTTGGAAGACTCTAATAGAACCTCTTCCTCCACTCTCTAGCACTCCACCGGTCTCATCTTTAGTCTCTCCACTAATTCTTAAGCTTAAAACTTTACCTTCCAATCTTAAGTATACATTTTTAGGACCAAACGAGACTCTTTCGGTTATCATTTCTTCAAATCTTGAAAAAGACCAAGAAGATGCTCTCTTAAGTGTGCTTTAAGTGTGCTTAAAGAAAATAAGGAAGCCATATGATGGAGTGTGGCGGATCTTAAGGTAATTGACCCTTCTATTTGTATGCATCGCATACTTATGGAAGATGATGTAAAACCCTTTAGGGATGCCCAAAGGAGACTTAATCTAAACATGAAGGAGGTAGTTAAGAAGGAAGTTGTCAAGCTCTTAGATGCCGGAATCATTTACCCAATCTCCGATAACAAATGGGTAAGTCTAACTCAAGTAGTTTCCAAAAAATTGGGGATTACGGTGGTCGAGAATGCAAGGGGTGAGGAAATCTCTAAGCGTACCGCCAATTCATGGCGTGTATGCATTGATTACCGCAAATTAAATGCCGCCACTAGGAAGGATCACTTCCCTTTGCCATTCATTGATCAAATTCTAGAGAGATTGGCCGGGCAACAATATTATTGCTTCCTTGATGGCTATTCGGGGTACAATCAAGTAGCACTCGACCCATTAGACCAAGAGAAAACCATCTTTACATATCCATTCGGCACATTTGCTTATAGACGGATGCCTTTTGGTTTGTGTAATGCACCTGCCACATTCCAAAGGTGTATGATGTCAATTTTCTTGGATATGGTGGAAGAGTATCTAGAGGTCTTCATGGATGAATTTTCTATTTTTGGGTCCTCATTTGATGCATGCCTCAAAAACTTAGATCTAGTGCTCAAGAGATGTCATGAAACCAACCTTGTAATTAGTTGGGAAAGAGCCATTTCATGGTTTAAGAGGGTATTGTTTTGGGTCACGTTATCTCAAGAAGAGGAATAGAGATTGACAAAGTGAAGGTCGAGCTTATTTCTGAATTGCCTCCACCTTCAACGGTGAGAGAGGTTCGCTCCTTTCTAGGTCATGCTGGCTTTTACCGCCGTTTTATCAAAGACTTTAGCAAAATTGCTCGAACCTTGTGCAATCTTCCTGCCAAGGAAACTCCTTTCGTCTTTGACCAAGCATGCCTGGACGCTTTTCATAAATTGCGTGAATTATTATCATTTGCTCTTATCATGCAACCTCTCAATTGGTCATTGCCATTTGAAATCATGTGTGATGCTTCTGATTATGTCATGGGGGCAGTTTTGGGACAAAGAGTGGGTAAGCTTCCTTGTGCCATATACTATGCAAGTAAAATTTTCTCGGGAGCTCAATTGAATTACTCCACTACCAAGAAAGAATTACTTGCCGTAGTATATACTCTTGATAAATTTCGTTCCTATCTCTTAGGGTCCAGGTTGTTATTTATTCTGATCATGCCGCCTTGGGGCATCTATTGACATAAAGGGAAACAAAACTTAGGCTGATTAGATAGATTTTGCTTCTTCAGGAATTCAATTTTGAAATCAAGGACAAGAAAGGCACCGAAAATGTGGTTGCCGATCATCTTTCTAGGTTATCAATAGAGCCTTTCCCCAGTCTACCAATCTGTGACTCTTTTCCGGGTGAACAACTCTTTCAAATTTCTAATGGAAAAATGCCTTGGTTTGCCGATATTGTGAATTATTTTGCAGTAGGCAAGCTACCAACTTCTTGGTTGAAGAACGAAAATAATCGTTTCTTTGCCAACATCCGGAATTACTATTGGGAAGACCTTGTCTTATAACAATACTGTCCGGATCAAATTGTGAGAAGATGGATTCCAGAGAGTGAAATTCCAAGTGTCCTAGTGTTTTGTCACACTCTTGCATGTGGTGGGCATTTTAGTGCAAAGAAGACCGCCTTGAAGGTTCTTCAAAGTGGGCCCTTTTGGCTCACTATTCATAGAGATGTCTACAATTTTTGCAAATCATGTGAGAGATGTCAAAAGATGGGGACAATGTCTAGAAGAGATATGATGCCCTTGACTAATATACTTGTTGTTGAGATCTTTGATATATGGGGCATTGATTTTATAGGTCCATTTCCTATGTCCTATGGTTTTCAATACATTCTTCTTGCTGTTGATTATGTTTCCAAGTGGGTGGAAGCATGCGCTACCAAAATGAATGATCACTCCGTGGTCATTCAATTCATCAAATCCAATATCTTTGCTCGTTTTGGTATGCCAAGGGCTATAATAAGTGATGGAGGAAAACATTTTTGCAATCAATTCTTGAGGCACTTATTTCTTAAGTACTCCGTCACTCATAAGGTAGCCACTCCCTACCATCCTCAAACAAGCGGGCAAGTTGAAGTGTCTAACCGGGAAATTAAGCATATTCTTGAGAAAACGGTTAACACCACCCGAAAGGATTGGTCAAGAAAGCTAAATCATGCTTTGTGGGCTTATCGGACGGCATACAAGACTCTCATTGGCATGTCTCCTTATAGATTTGTATATGGAAAGCCTTGCCAACTTCCGGTTGAGCTAGAGCATAAAGCCTTATGGGCAGTTAAAAAGCTCAATTTTGACCTTGATAAAGCCGGAGAGAATAGGTTACTCCAATTGAGTGAGTTAGAAGAGTTGAGACACAATACTTATGATAATGCCAAAATCTACAAAGAATGAACTAAAGCCTTTCATGATAAGCATATTATGAAAAAGTCTTTGGAACCCGGTCAAAAAGTTTGGCTTTTTAACTTTAGACTGAAACTCTTTCCTAGGAAATTGAGAACCAAATGGGAAGGTACTTATGAAATCATCTCTGTTCCACCTCATGGGGCAGTTGAAATCAAAAACTTGAAGAAGGGCAACATTTTCAAACTTAATGGTCAAAGATTGAAACCTTACATAGAGGGCCAAGTCTTTCAAAGACATTTTGAAGCTGCACATCTAGTTGACCCGGTGTATGAGCATATAGAAGATTGCATTAACAAGGAACCAAAAGCTCATTTTGAGCTTAAACCAACAAGTTCTTCGAAGAACCATTTGTTGGAAAAAGTTCAAAGAACCATTCATCACCCCAATAAGGAGGGGATGCATAACAAGATCTTTGATCCGGGCTAAAAGAGCCCAACGTCTTGCTAGAGACGTTAAAGAATAGTAAAAGCATTCGTAGGGTGTCAAAACCCTATTCCTCCCCTATTTCTATCTTTCATTTTATTTCTTACGGAGTCTAGATACTTGTTTTTGGTTCTCATATGCATTGAAAGGAACTTTGGTGAGGATTGCAAGAGCTTTCATGTCATTATTGAGCATTTTTGTATAGTTCGATTGATCTCAATCCTAAGTTCGATCGATCGAACTCCACTCTGCATCCAACACTTAGAAAATTTTTTGACCTGCAGAAACCTGCATCTAAATCACCTCTCTGTCCCATCGTTCGAACTAACTCTTAGATCGATCAAGAGACATTCGATCGATCTAACTTCCAAATTCGATCGATCTCAAGATTCAACACTAAGAAAAATTTTGAGCCTGCATCAACCTGCATATTTTTGCTCTCTGTCTAATCGATCGAAACATTCCAAGATCGATCTGAAGTTCTTCGATCGATCTAACTTCCAAGTTCGATCGATCTTCAAATTCCAACACTTAGCCAAATTTTGGAACCAAAAACCTGTATATTTTTTGCTCTCTGTCTGATCGATCGAACTTTTGTTCTGATCGATCTCAATTTTCCATTTCATTGTTTGACTTTGTTTTGACTTTTCAAATTTCAAAAATTCAAAAATATTTTCATTTTTATTTTCTTGTTTATTCAAAAAAAAAAAAAAATCATTCAAAGTTCGATTGATTTGAGATTCTAGTTCGATCGATCGAACTCATGTGCGACAGTTTTTAAATAGAGGATAAGATCCCATTCTCCCCCATTTCCAAACCCTAGTTCCTACGCCGCTGTAACCTTACCCATCTCCTCCATCTCCGGCGAGATCTCCATAGTGAACCAGGTGTTGATCTCTCCTTCTTCTCGGATCTTCTTCCTCTTCACATTTCATCTCTCATTTATTTCCTTCAAGGTAAAGACCCGAGACCCCATTATTGATTTCACACCTCGATTTGTTAAGAGTGTGCTTTAAGTGTTTGATCCGTTCCACTATTCATGATGATTGTTGGCCATGGATGAAGTTTTAAGCTTTCATGTCTATATGTCCATATTCGTCTTTATGCCATATCCATTGTAGTGAGTTACTTTGATTTTTGGGAGTGTGAGCCATTCTAGGTGATTGTGATTGATGATTGTTGTGTTGATGGTCCCACGAACATGTTCGTGTGGGTCCTGTGCTCCCACAATCACAGATCTGTGACTTCTTATTTTTCACAGAACACAGTTGATCGATCGAACTTGTGCCTCAGATCGATCGACGTTGTGAGATTGATCTCACTTATTTTTGATCGGTCCAACTTTTGTGATCGATCTCACTTCTTTTTCTGATCGATTGAATTTCACTGATCTCATACACACACTTCATTCATCTTGTATTCACTTCATGCTATCATATCTATGGCCAATGCCTGTGATATTCCACATTGGATGCATTTCATATTCATATTGCTTAGCATACTTTACATCCTATCACTTACATAGATTTATGTTATATATGTTTTGTCTATCCTATTTGACAAACATGTTTCTATTGTGCCTTCAATTCATTATTCTAGCACTTAATCCCATTGCAAGATTTCCTTTTTGCAGACCATGACTAAGAATGACAGTTCTTCCACTTCAGCCACACCTGAGGCTCATGATCAGATATGTCGCTTAAAGGAGCACCTTCAGAGTTTGGAGGATATGCTGGTTGCCTTTAGAGCTGACATTAGTACCCTTTCGTCTGAATATGATGGCTGCCATTTGAGCTGACATTTCTCACCTCCGTACGGAGATCTTGACTGCTATTGATGACTTAGCAAGGGAGATCCGCGGAGCTCCCTCTGCCTGAGACTCCCAGTCTCTTTATCTTTTTACGCTCTCTATCTATGTTATGTGTCTGCTACACTTGTGATACTATTATTTTTGCAGCCGGGTCTGTCGGCTTTGACACTGGATGTATTACACTTTATTGTTATTTTTCTCTATGATAGATGTCGTATGTTTTTATTGATACATCTGTCCTTTTAATTCCATCAGGTGCATCTCAGTGACTTCAGTGAGAGAGTGCTATTAATTTTCAGGACCACCCTTATACCCCTCTCATTTCTTTATCTGTTTATCCCATTTACACTTGCATGTCCACTGTGCACTGATTATCCCATTTTGCTATCTGATGAGTTTATCCAAGTGCCAATTTTCAGGACCACAGTTCATCCCAAGTTTGGGGGGGCCATGCCACCCACTTCGGATACTTCAATCCCGATCATTCTTGCTTAGTTGCACTGGTATACTCTTTCCTTTGTTTTCTTGTACATTGAGGACATTGTGCTATTTAAGTTTTGGGGGAATTTTGCTTTACAGTGCTAGTTTTAAATTCAAAATTTTGAGCATGACTTGTGTATTTGAGAGATATTTCTATGATTGGTCCATATCTAGCTACGATTTTGATCTTTTGAGTACTATATTGCTTAAAATTTAAAAATAACTTGACTTGAGAGTCCAATACTCCTTGTATGCTTTATGAATGCCATTTAGGAGTAAATTTTTCGAAAAATTGATATCTTGCTTGCACTTGTGGTTTACATCATCTTGATTTTGTGATTGTTTTGAGATTCACTCTAGGATTCTACACTAGCACCGGTGCACACTAGCATTCATTTGTGGGGTACATGCTTTGTTGATTATTGAATTGGTTATATCCTAATTGGACTATTAGTGCATAGAAAGCTTTCATTCTTGATAAAGGTGGATAACAACCCCTTTTCACTAAGTAGCTGAGATTCTAGCCTCATCAAGCACTGAACTTCTCACGCAGAAAGGTGGAGGGCCCGAACTCTAGGTTAATAATTGTTTTTCCAATATATATATATATATATATATAAATTGAGTGAAAAGAATAAGCGCACCTAGATGAATAAAACTTTAATAAAAGGTCTACTTTTTGTCTTGATGATCGGTACTAGATTTGTGTACTAGTTTGAGGGTAAGGGTGTGATTAATTCTTTAGTTGGCTAAAATAGCAACACATTTGATGCCGGTCCACTCAAAAGGATTCTAGAGTTGTTTTGATTTGCATGATCATTTTCTTGATGTGTGGAGGACCATATTTGCTTGCTTGATGTTGAGATTTTGGGAGATTGCTTAGAAATGTTTGAAAAATTGCATACTTGAAGTAGTTTTCTACCAATGCTTGTTTGTAATATTGGTGTTTCTTTTGAAAGAATGAGCTTAATGTTTGTGGGTACCATTTCTGGAAACCCTTACGAGACTTCACTCGTTCACTAGAGGTAACCTGGGGGTTTAAAATGCTTGTTGCATATGCTAAGTGCAATCGTGTTTCCTACAAAAGTGGCGTTATCCATTTATTGTTTTATTGTTCATAGTTGTATAGTTGTTCATTTCATTCCTTTACTTTCTAGTTCATTGCTAGGGACTAGCAATATTTAAGTTTGGGGGTGTGATGAGCGCTGAAATGTGCGTATTTAAACCCCTTAAGCTTAGGCATTCTAGTACCTTTATCTATCTTACTTTACCGTTTTAGATTGATTTCATATTATGTCTATTTTCAGGCACTTATCCCGAAAATAAGTTAACTTAGCCAAATAAGAGCTTAATTGAAGCAATCCTGGGATTAAACAAAGAAAGAAGCAAAGTGGAGAAAGAAGAAAGCAAATGAAACCAAAGGTGGGAAGCAACAAAGTTCGATCGGTCCAAGTTCAAGGTTTGATCGATCGAACAATGATCGATCTCAGCACTTCAAGATAGATCCAAGCCTAGACCCAAAAGCATAAAGTCTAAAAAGTTAAATTTCCATCTCATTGATAGTTGTCCTTTATCCAATCATTAGGGAATATTGTGTGCACGACCCCAGCTCATTTTGGGTGTCATTTTGACCTACTTATATAAGGATAAGGATTGCTTTTCACAAAGGGGAGCCAATTGGATTTTCATATCATCTCTTGGAGAGGAAGCATAGAGGAGGAGGATGCTAGAGACACCATTGGAGTTCTTCATCAACAAGGAGCAGATTTCAACCATGGAGTTAGCCTTTGAGGGTTGGAGCAACATCACCATGAGTGGCTAGATATCCTCTTGGGGCTAGAGTTAGCCCCAAGTATGCTTTCTATATCTTAATCTTGTGTATTATTGAGGGATTAATGTTGTAATTAATGTTTTGACATTTTGATATATATAGATCTTGTTTATTCAATGATTTATGTGGTTTAATACTTCCAATTGATCATTTCATTCTATCCATATGTCTATGTATGCTAGAATAGATGTTCATGTGTTGGCCTCTTTTTCTTAAGTTATTGATGCATGTCTATGTGTATTGATGCTATAGATTTAGAGATTGTCAAAACATTGTGCTTAAAAGAATGCTCTTGTGATTTTCTAGATGGTCCATGCTCATCTCTTGGTGGATTATGCCTCTCCCTTAGCTTAGTTAGTTTAATTTCATGTCATTAGTTTAATTGTAATGTAGTGATAGCATAGTTGTTAGATGAGAGTACAATCCATGCTAGTTGTTTGATGTTCCATACTTTTGAATGCAAGTAGCATATGTCTCTAACCTTGTGGTGTTTTTGGCTTGTGAGCTTAATGAAATGATTAATGACTTGCTAGATATGTTGTGCTTTTTACATGCTATTTAGACAATATATACTTAATTGCTAGATATATTGTGCTTTTCACATGTTGATTAGACAATGTATGCTTAATTGGTCACCCTTGCTAATTGAATCAACCAAATACACACACACACACCAATATTGTAACACACATTACCCTCATTAGTCTCTAGCTAGAAGTGTAGAAAAACATTGCTTAGTGGTGACCTCTAAACCTCAAGATCTTTCTCTCTCTCTCACTTACTTTTTGTTACATTCAATTACTTAGTTTAATTTAGTTACTCTCTAGTTCAATTAACCAACTAACCATTTGTTTAATCACTCGACCTACTAACCCTAATTGCGATTCGACAATCAAGTACGACTCCAATCCCTTGGGACGATCCCTACTCGCCCTAACTATATTTATAGTGAAAAGTAGTAGTGGCTTTTATAAATGTAAAACTCTTGGCCCTCGCTTTAAAATTCACACTCTTAAGCTTATGGTAGGACGACGACCAACAGAATCAACTTTTACTGCTGGTTTGCATTTCCCGATTCATCTATTTATAGAAGAAATACTTTCCCATCTGAAGATAGCTCTTTCTCAAATTGCCCCTAATTCATGGAGAATTATTATAGGCTGTTTGATTGTTTGGGGAAAGTGTGGCAATGGTTGTTTAACAGTAAATCAATTCCTGCATTTTTATTATCCTAAGAAGAAAAAGGATAACTTCTGGTACTTCCAGTGTAGATCAAAGAAGATATTCCTCATTGTTCCAGCTCCTGAAAATAATAAAGGCTGGAAGAGTTGTTTCTTTTTTATTTCCGGTTCATATGGGAAATTTCCAAGTGTATGGAGTAATTTAGACCCTACGGGTACGATTTTTTATTTTTTTTGCCCCCGGCACTGTCGTGCCACGGGTACTGTTCACTATTCACTGAATAGTATTTTTTTTTTTTTTTTTTTTTTTTGAGAAGTTTATTTTATTCTCCCATTTAGAGAATTGCAACTTACAATTCCGCTTTCCAGACTTTAAGGACAAATCGGCTCTCTCAGCCCAAGAGGAAAAATATGTCGGTAATGCCTTTGCTTACCCAGTGAAGACTTTTAGTGATCTTATGACTGATGAAGCTTTAAACTTGTACGTACGAGCTACTAGCTCAATCGACACTCCCACCCATTCAGAGAAAGGTAAGAAAAAAGATGATACCTATATGTAAACTTACTGAGTTTAGTCAATTTTGCACTGAATATTTTCCTTATTACTTTGTATTTTTTATGTAGGCAAGAAACTTAGTAAAAGGCTCCTGGCCCAAGTCCGGTAAACTAATCTTCCCCCTAGTCCTACTCCCAAAAAATTACGAAGGGTAGGAGAGGAAAATCCTGGTAGATCTTCAAGCTCTGGAGTGTTATTAGGTCCTACTCCTACATCTTTGGGTTTCGGCAAATTTGGTGGGGTTCCTTCGAGTTTCAAGAGTTTTGGTTCGGTATCGATTTCCACAAACCAAGCCTTTTCCCAAGGGGAATCGATTCTTGATAACGCTAATGTCGCGTATCATAGGTTACCTAAAATGATGGTAAATGATGACACTACCAGATTGCAGAATCTGCCGGCATCTGAGCTTTCGCGAAAATTTCTTTATATAATTAACCAGATGAGACTTTACTCTTATCATATGCATCCCTTTCTTTTTTAACTATTTGCTACTATTTATTTATTTGTAGGGCACTACATACTCTGTTGCCATTGCAAAAGAGTACAAGAAGTTTTCCCTAGAGATAGCTTCCCTCAAGGCTAAATACGAGGATGTTACTTCTATACTTAAAAATAAAGAAAATGACTTAGCCAATGCAAAATTAAGCTTTCAAAATAAGAAGGTGAAACTTACTAAAGAATACTCTGATAAGCTGGAACTTGATAAGATAGTTACCATGGAGAGCTTTAAAAATTCTGATGAGTTCAAGGTGCTCATAAGCAAGGCTTGCTGTGATGGTTTTGACCAGTTCAAAGCTCTTGTCAGCAAAGATCGTCCAGACATAGATTTTTCTATGTATGATATTCTAGCTGAGAGTGAAGAGGAAGATTGAATTCCATAGTAGTAATCATATATATATATATATATATATGTATGTATATATATTAGGTTTTTTGCTTTCTTAGCATGTCGATCTCTTAAAAACTTTTCAGAATATCTCTTAACTCAGAGAATAGTTGTGTTGCTTTTGTCTTTCATGATGTTGCTCCATACTTATTTATGCCGAATTCCTTTTCTATTAATGCGGCTCTTCTTTTGTGGTATTGAATACATCTTTGTCAAAGAAATATTCGAACACTTTTTCAGGCTTCACTCAGTCTGTCCTTTTTCTGAAGGAACGTGTTTTTGCAAGCTTCACCCAGCTCGTCCCTTTAATAAGGGAATGCCAATCATTTCTTTTAATAAAGAAATAAATTTAATGCTTTACTAGCCCTTATTAAATTCAATAGTAGCGTCGTCAGCAGTAGAAAAATGTGAAATAAAGACGAATAATTATTTTATTAAAAACTTATCAAAAATAATATCCAATAGTCGATCATCAGCATTCATTGAACACTGGTCTGCTTTATTGAAGCTAAAAAACATACTATCACTTTAAAAGTGAGATAATTAAATAAAACATAGCCCGGCATAAGTACCTACTAATAATATTTCCTCAAATGTTCTGCATTCTATGGGTGGGGAAGTTGGCTTCCACCAAGCGTCTCTAACCAATATACCCCCGGTCTATTGCTCTGGTTTACTCGATAGGGGCCCTCCCAGTTGGGAGCTAACTTTCCTTCCCCCTTTTCCATAGTAGCTGGGGTAACCTCGCGGAGCACCAGGTCTCCTGGCTCGAACCTCCTTAGCTTGACCCGGGCATTGTAGTAATTGGATACCATCCACTGGTAAGCTGCAACCTTGACTTGGGTCTGCTCTCTTTTCTCTTCTATTAGGTCTAAGTTTAACTGTAGTTCCATCTCGTTCTGTTGAGGTTCGAAATACTTGGTTCTGAAGGTGGCAACCTTTGTTTCTATCGGGATCACCACTTCACTTCCAAAAGTTAACCTAAAGGGGGTCTCCCCAATGGGTGTTCTCACGGTGGTGCGATAGGCCCATAAGACTCCGGGTATTTGTTCAGGCCACAAGCCCTTGGCTTTTTCTAAACATGTCTTGATCATTTTCAGTATTGTCCTATGCGTGACCTCAACTTGCCCATTGGCCTGGGGATGGGCAGGAGAAGAGAAATGAACTTTGATCCCAAGCTCATTACAAAAATCAAGGAACTGCTCACTTTCAAACTACTTCCCATTATCTGTCACAATCACCCTTGGTGCTCCGAACCTGCAGATTATTGTCTTCCAGAAAATTTTCTTTACTTCATTTGCTCTAATATGAGTTAATGGCTCAGCCTCCACCCATTTGGTGAAGTAATCGATAGCCACAATTGCGTATTTAGTTTGTCCTTTCCCTGGGGGTAAAGGGCCGATGAGGTCCGTTCCCCATTGGGCAAAAGGCCATGGCCCTGTAAGAGGGGTTAACTCTTTTGCGGGTCGTTTTGGGACATTTGCGAATCTCTGGCACTTGTCACATTTCCTCACAAAATCCAGCGCATCTTTCTTCATAGTAGGCCAAAAGTATCCTTGTCGGATAGTTTTATGCGCTAGTGATCTGCCCCAGCATGGTTTCCACAAAGGCCTTCATGTATATCCTTTAAAATATAGTTGCCTCATCAATGGAGACACAACGTAAGTAGGGTGGAGAAAATCCCCTCTTGTAGAGAACCCCATCAATGAGGGAATACTTTGCTGTATGCATCCTGATCTTTCGTGCCTCTATGCGATCTTGGGGTAGCTCTTTGTTCTTTATGTACCTGATAATGGGTTCTACCCATTCCATACCTTGGACTACTTGGTGTATTTTCTGTTGACAATCCCAGACTGTGCTAGGCTCATCCAAATGTTCCACAGGTGTGGCTTTATCTTCCTCTGTGGTTGCTAGTCGTGCTAGGGCATCTGCCTGCTCATTATCTTCTCGGGGAATCCGATGAATGGAAAACTTCTTGAAAAAGCCCTTAATATCTGTTATCTTATGCAGATAGGTCTTCATCTTCTCATCCTTGGCTTTATATTCCCCCTGGACTTGTCCAGTTATTAGTCGAGAATCAGTATACGCTATTAGTCGCTCAACTTCCAGGGCTTTAGCCATCCTGAGGCCTGCTATGAGGGCTTCATATTCCGCCTCATTGTTGGTTGCCTTAAATCCAAACCTGAGTGCATATTTGATGCATTCCCCATTCGGCGATACAATTACTAGCCCTGCCCCACTTGCATGGGTGTTGACTGACCCATCCACATATAATGTCCAAATAGATTCAGTTTCTTCTTGTTCATTTAAGCCATGCTTGTACCCATCGTTTGGTGTGAATTCTGCTATAACATCTGCTAGTACCTGAGCTTTCAAGGTTGTTCTGGGCTTATATTGGATATCAAACTCTCCAAGTTCTACCGACCACTTTATGAGTCGCCCCGAAGTATCAGGTTTGCGGAGGACCTGCCTAAGTGGTTGGTCTGTCAGTACTATTATTGTATGCGCTTGGAAGTAAGGACTGAGTTTCCTCTCAGAAGCAACTAGAGCAAATGCCAACTTTTCTATCCTTGGGTACCTCTCTTCTACCCCCCTGAACGCACGGCTAGTATAATATACTGGTTTCTGGATTCCATCCTCATTTCGGACTAAGGCCGAGCTTACTGCCGATGGAGAAACTGCCAAGTATAAATACAACTGCTCTCCTTGCATCGCCCGTGATAGTAACGGTGGTAAAGTGAGATACTCTTTTAGCTCTGTAAAAGCTTGCTCGCACTCAGGTGTCCATGAAAAAGCTTTCCTGAGCACACGGAAAAAAGGTAAACACCTATCTGTTACCCTGGAGATCAACCTGTTTAGAGCAGCGATTCTTCCCGTCAATCTTTGAAGTTCCTTGGTCGATGCTAGAGACCACATGTTAAGAATCGCCTGGATTTTCTTGGGGTTGGCCTCTATCCCTCTCTTGCTTACCATGTAACCAAGGAATTTCCCAGAGGAGACACCAAAGGCACATTTGTCTGGGTTGAGCTTCATTTGCTGTTTCCTGAGGACTTAGAATGTTTCTTGTAGATCAGCTAGGTGGTCTTAAGTTTTTAAGCTTTTTACAAGCATGTCATCCACATAGATTTCCATATTTCTTCTAATTTGGTTCTTGAACATCAAGTTGACTAGTCGCTGGTATGTTGCACCAGCATTTTTGAGCCCAAAAGGCATCACCTTGTAGCAATATAAACCTCTGTCTGTGACAAAAGAGGTCTTGTCTCTATCTAATGGATGCATTGAGATTTGGTTATACCCTGAATATGCATCCATGAAACTGATCAACTCATGGCCAGCCGTTCCTTGTACCAACATGTGGATTCTTGGCAGAGAAAAGCTGTCTTTGGGGCATGCCTTATTGAAATCGGTAAAGTCTACGTACAACCTCCATTTTCCATTGGCCTTTTTTTACCAAAAAAACATTGGCCAACCAGTCGGGATAATTAACTTCTTGGATGAAATCAGCTTTCAAAAGCTTGTTCACCTCTTCTGATATAGCCATGTTCCTCTCTGCGACAAATGTTCTTCGTTTTTGCCTGATAGGTTTGAATGTGGGATCCGTGTTTAATCGATGCTCGATCGTAGCTGGATTAATACCAGGCATGTCTTCATGTGACCATGCGAACACATCTTGATTATGTCTGAGGAACTGTATAAGAATATTCATGAAATCTGAGGGGAGCAGAGACCCTATCCTCACCTTCTTTGTTACGTCATTATCATTTAGGCATATCTCCACTAGGTCTTCAATTGGCTCGGCTCGATTTTGCTCCTTTTCTGTGATTTCTTCGACAATCAATGCCTCTTGTTGCTTCTTTTCTTTGAGAGATGCAACATAGCATTCTCTGGCAGTGGACTGATCTCCTCTTAGTTCTCCTACGCCATGCTCTATGGGGAAGCGCATCAAAAAGTGATAAGTCGAAGTGATAGCCCTTATCGAGTTTCAGGTCGTCCTTCCTAGGATGACATTGTAAGCAGATGGACAATCCACCACCAGGAAGTCTACCATGACAGTAACTTGTTTTGGGCTGGTTCGTGCAGTGACGAGAAGTATGACCGCTCCTAGAGGATAGACCTTATCTTCTGAGAATCCCACCAATGGTGATCTAGTAGGTCTGAGTTTCTCCTTACCAATCTTCATTTTGTCAAATGCATCAAGGAAAATGATATCAGCCAAACTTCCATTATCCACCAAGATCCTCTGAATACTATAGTTAGCGATCATCATGGTGACAACGAGAGGGTCGTCATGGGGTTGTTGCACGTCCTTGATATCTTCATCTGAGAATGTGATATTAGGATCACCTAGACGAGGTATTTTTCGATGTTGAATCTGTACTCCAACTTCGTACACCTTGGATGAGTTTCACCTTCTCCTGGCATAGGCCTTGTGGGCTGAGCTTGATTCTCCACCTCCTGCACATCCCCCGGCTATGACCCTGATTTCTTCCATTGGTTGTTGATCAGGGGCGCGGTTACCTCGGCCTGCTCTTGATGGATTAACGTCGGTTCTGTCATTCCCCACAATAAACTTTCGCATGTGCCCCCTTCGGATCAAAGTCTCAATCTTATCCTTGAGGTCAAAGTAATCCTCTGTGGCATGCCCATGGTCTTTATGGAACCTACAGTACTTATCACGAGGTCTCCTCGTTGGATCTGACTTCAACTTTGGTGGCCACTTCAAATATGGTTCATCCTGGATCTGCAAAAGAGCTTCATCTATTGGCATATTTAAAGGAGTGTAATTTGTATACCTTTCCGCGCTCTTATAGCGAGACGTCCTTTCATTCTGGTTAACCATGGGTTTCTTATACTTGGTTTCCTTTTCATCTTTGATTGCTAGAGCCGGCTTTTTCTTATCTACCTTCTTATCATCCCCTTCTTTTCCCTTTCTTGCAATCATTGCATCTTCAGCATTTATATGCTTTTTAGCTCGAACCAGTAACTTGGCCATGTTGGTAGGGGGTTCCTCTGATAAAAGGAATCTCAAGGTTTGAACTCCTCCCATAAAGGCGGCTAGGGCCACCTTGTCCTCCGCTTCCTCCACCTGTAGTATCTTCGTGTTGAAACGACCAATGTAATCTCACAGTGATTCTCCCTTCTGCTGCTTGACAGTAAGAAGGTAGGTAGCCGGCCTTCTATGCCTCTGGCCAGCAATGAAATGGCCCACGAAACACTTCCTCAATTCTTCAAAGGTTTCGATGGTCCCTGGCTTCAGCTTGTTGAACTATACCCTTGCTGATCCTTTGAGGGTTGTTAGGAAGGCCCTGCACATGATCTCATTTGGCATCGCGTGCAGATGCATAAGCACTTAAAAAGTCTCCAAGTGGTCTAGGGGATCTTTAGTTCCGTTGAAACTCTCAATTAAGGGCATTCCAAATTTACTCAGCAAGGGGTATTTCATAACCAAGGGGCTGAACGGCAAGTTGGTCTTCTGCACCAAACCATCTATGGCTGCAATGCCTTTTCCATTCATGGCCTGCATCACATCCTCCATCTTTGCCTTGAGATCCTGTATCTCTAGGTCAACATGGGGAATATCCTTTGTCTTTTCAATGACAATTGTGTCTTCATAGGGTCGGGAACTCCGTGGAAGAGATGGGTGGATCACCTCTCTATGTCGGTTCCCCGCCTGGCTTTGTTCCACTTCGGTCTCATGTCGGGGAGGATGATTATCTTGCTTCTCAAGATTCTCATTACCTCCGTTTGGGTTCAAGAGGTTTTGTCGTGGCAAGCTCTGTTGAACCGGTGGAACAAGGTGTTGCAAGAGTGCTACATTTTGCTGGATCAACTGGTCTATACCCTGATTCAAAGTCTGATTCAGAGTTTGGACTAGTAGTTCCAACGTTGCAAGCCGTTCCTGGTCATTTGGGACGTCTAGGTTTTCACCCGTCTCTTCCCTTTGAACAGATCCCTACAACGGTGTTTCTTCGGTAACCATACCGGACTGCAAACATATATATCCAACCGAGTAATTAATTGATTTAAGGGAATCGTCATTCCTACAGACGGCGCCAACTGTTGGGGTTGAAATTCACCGTGGTCTGATACGACATCGTTTCCTGCAAAATAAAGATGGCAAAGTCAAGCACCGGTGTGGTGCCGGCCTTTGACCCTCCGACAATTAAGTTAGTAAGGGTATCTAGAGAAGGAATTTCAATCGTAATCTCTAGTAGGAAATTTTTGTGTGTACCTTATTCCCGAGTCGTTTTCCTATTTATCGTCACTTCCCTTATTCTTGATAAGGGAATATTATTTTCCTTATCCCATGGATCCTTATCCTATGGAACTTATCCCATGGAAATCCTATCCTTGATAAGATTTGTCGTCATTCTGATCAAATGTAAATCATTATCCTTGGTCACGAAATATTATCGTTCGAGAGACGAAGAGGTCTGGCGGCTGGTTAATGCTTAGTTGCCTCTATCGTTTGGTCAAACTAGGTTAGGTTTATTTTTTCCTATCACTTCCGAAATATTAGACTAGTTCTTTTGCAATTAAAATATATAAAATGACAAAAAAAAAAAATAATAACAAAAGAAAGAAGAAGAAACAAATAGCTAATATATTTTTATATGAAATATATGTTTAATTAGTTAAACAAATATAGCTAATATTTTAAATATATATATGTTTAATTAGTTAAACAAATAAAATATTTTATTAAGAATCAATTTCTGAATAGAATTTATAATTGTAAAATTTTACTTTCAATTTGAAAAAAAGTATAAATGAAATTTTGAGTGATATAGAACTTAAATGGAAAAGCATTTCAAAAGTAAGACTTATTGGAATTTATAATGACTTATTTATCCTTAAAAATAGTAATTTTATTTGAAGAAAAAACTAGTCACAATGTTAGATTCTCTGTGCTATTAAGAGTTTAGGATCATTAATGTGTAACTCAAAATATTATTCACATTTATTTTTCAACTATTCTCGGTTGGAAAGTGTGAATAGTTGGAGGTGCATCATAGGTCATTGTCACATTCAAAATAAATAATTATTTGTGACATTTCTTCTGTCAAGAAAAAATCCACAACATTTTACACATTTGTGGAACATAATTAATTCTTGAGTTGGTCAAGTAAGTCTATAATGCTTACCAAAAAATGATAAGTCTACATATATACTAGCGGATTTGTTATGTTGATGGATTATCGAATTCGGATTATTATCAGGTTATCGAATTTCCTACTCAATTCATATTCGACTAATCGGATCGAATTTGGATCAAGATTTGATTCATTGATAGGTCTACATATACACTAGCTATCACATAATTCTATTTAATAAGTTAAGGAAGAAAAAAGTGTTTCGTAGTATTTGAACATGCATTGATACAAAAACAAGGTTTGCACGGTTCCATTTTCCCATTGAATCACAAGATGATACAAAAGCATTTTTATTCAACATAGTTGACTCCAGTCACTAAACACAAACCCGGCCGACCGGCAGCCACCGCGATTGGTCATCAAGATGGCAATGAGTGCGTGAGCATAATGACCGTCGATGCCATTATGTTGTGTCTTAGGGTCGACCGTTGTTGGAGACTGGTGATGAGTGGGCTGCTTAAATTAGGGTGTTGTCATTGTTGTCCATAAATATAATTTTGCATTCCTTTTTTTTTTTTTTTTTATTAATTACTAAAAGGGTTTTTATATAATTTCATGTCAGTTAAATATAAAATGTTAGTCTTAAGGGTTCAATGTGAGCACTTTTAAAAGTTTTGAGTGTTTTAATTGTAATAATTAAAGTTAAAGGGTGCATTTTACAACAAGTTAATAGTTGGGGGGTTTTTAGTGCAATTTTGCCTTTAATTTTTTACTTTTAACTAAAAATAAATGCTACTATAGGGGTAATCACACATGATATATATATATATATATATAATTTTTTGGTAAGCATGATAGACTTACTTGACTTACTCTAGAATTAATTATGTTCCACAAATGTGTAAAATGTTGTGGATTTTTTCTTCATACAAGAAATGTCACAAATAATCGGTATATATATATATATAATTTTTTGGTAAGCATGATAGACTTGCTTGACTTACTCTAGAATTAATTATGTTCCACAAATGTGAAAAATGTTGTGGATTTTTTCTTGATACAAGAAATGTCACAAATAATCGGTTATTTTGAATGTGACAATGACCTATGATGCACGTCCAACTATTCACACTTTCCAACCGAGAATAGTTGAAAAATAAATGTGAATAGCATTTTGAGTTACACATTAATGATCCTAAACTCTTAATAGCACAATGAATCTAACATTGTGACTAGTTTTTTCTTCAAATAAAATTACTATTTTTAAGGATAAATAAGTCATTTTAAATTCCAATAAGTCTTACTTTTAAAATGCTTTTCCATTTAAGTTCTATATCACTCAAAATTTCATTTATACTTTTTTTCAAATTAAAAGTAAAATTTTACAATTATAAATTCTATTCAGAAATTGATTCTTAATAAAATATTTTATTTGTTTAACTAATTAAACATATATATATATTTAAAAATATTAGCTATATTTGTTTAACTAATTAAACATATATTTTATATTAAAAAATATTAGTTATTTGTTTCTTCTTCTTTCTTCTTTTTTTTTTTTTTTTTTTTTTTTTTTTTGTCATTTTATATATTTTAATTGCAAAATAACTAGTCTAATCTTTCGGAAGTATAAACAATTTTTTAATAAAAGAAAGGGGAAAAAATCACGTAACATTCCTATACTATCATTTTCGTCCAAACAACCCCCATGAAAATTAAATACCCTCCTGAATTATAAAAAGTCATCAAGTTGCTCCCAAATCAGTCTAAAATGTCAAAATTGTCCTTCTAATTTAATTATTAAATTTAAAACTTATAATACTATTGTAAGATTACAAAAATATCCTTGAGTCTTCTTCCTTCAACACCTCTTTCTAAAACTCTCACCACACCCATTGCTTGAGTTCATCGGAAATGGTGTCAACTGCGGTGGTTGTTGTGGCGACAATGGTGGTTGATTTTTGGTGGGTTTTGAAACAATAGACGAAATTTCAGGATTTAGTGCCGGGTAAGAAGTGGGTAAGGTCTGAGTCGGATAGAATCCGAATCTCGATGAGCTCATATTCTGAGCTACGAGCAGGCAGTTCTCTTCACAATTCGACGGTCTCGCTGATTGAACCAAATAAGAATCACCCGGACTGAAGTTTGACCAAACACCTGATTATTTGAACTAAATGAACTACATTCAAAGGTTGAGATATCTAATTATGTGTTTTTTTTAATTTTTTTAGCAAACTAGGGGGAGGAGACCCGAATATCTGATTATTTGAACTTAATGAAGTCTTTTAGCGAACTTAATGAAGTCTCTTATACCACGGCTCATAGAATACTCATGTGAGCCATGGTATTCTACATCTTCGCTTTGGATCTCTCCCAAGTCTAATAGAGCTGAACAAAAATGTGATGAAATGATGGAGTCCATAAATGATTTGAAGGCAATTGTGAAAGGTATCTTGGAGAACCCACAGCAGCAGCATGGACCTTTTGGCAGCCTATTAAATAATCCACAGCCACCTATGTTTGGCCCATTTGGTCTATACACATCACTTAACTCCGACTCACCAACAAATGATGAATGATTCCAACTATGTTATTGATATTTACATATTATGGTATTAGGTATTGATTTGACCATAATTGATATCACTTTGTTTTTTAATTAATGGTTATTAAATAATTTTGACTTTACATTTACCTTCTTTATAGTTTTAATAAATGAGCCATGGATATAAGATATAACATATAACATAACAGGCAGGCAAAAAGAAATTTGGACGGTTGAAATATTCGCTCTCTCCCATACTAGTAGTCCACTGTGATACCCCTTGGATCCGAGACACGGGTTGATCAGGCCCAGGCCCAAATCTGAGGAAAATATCAAACAATTAATATTTATAACGAACACGGAATACAAAGTGAGATAAGAAATAAAAATAATAAACTGAAGGAATACTAATTTAAAATCCTCAAAATATAATTCTTAAAATCCAAACTTCAAAAACTCCAATTATTGAACAACTCGGGAATCCATCCTGTGGACCCTAATAAAATCCCAAACTGAAACTAAAACAACTGAAATAAAACATAAAACTAAACATAGAGAGTAGTCCTACGTAGTTGGTAGAATGAGTGTCTGTATCTGCGCTGCACGTCCAAGCTCTAACTTTGGAACTGACGAACACCTGAAAAATAAAGAGTGGGTCAGGCCCACATGCAAGTTCTGTTCTACTACGATCCATACAGTAATCCGATACGCAGATACATCCTAGGAAGACTCAACAATATCTAGAGTAGTCCATATAAGTATATAGTACACACTATAGGACGCTCGCTAGTCCAGTAGGTCTGTCTCAGCCTGAATAGAAGGCAACATGCGAATATGCACCCTAAGGTGGTCATGTGTACCTAGACCTACCAGGGAACAACAACTACTGTCCAGTTATCCATCTTAGGCAATATACGCACCCTAACCATGGTCCTGAGACTCAAGCCCATACCATAGTACCATATCATAGATATATAAAGTCCGTATACTCCTAATACAAAATATCATCCATCTGTATAGTGGTCTGATATATGTAAATCCCATCCTCCAAAAACTACTAGGTCATTCAATTATTTATTTGATATAACTCAAATATGAGATGGACTTAACCTATATAGTTAATCCATGTCTCAATCCAAAATTAGGTAGGACTTAGTGTTTGACTAATCCATCCTAGTATACCACCGTCCCATACCGGTGCATACGATCCTCCAATTCACATAATGATAAAAATAATAACAAGTATTTATCAACCATTTCCCAAGATATGCATAGACAAAGTTTCATACATATATGATGATATTAGGCTTTCATTGAAAGATCTACAAATCACATCTCAAATCCTTTAAACCGCTAAAACATCTTAAGCATTTAAAGTCTCCAAACTATCCATACATTGATACAATTAACATTAATTCAAGTATCAATTTACTCTGAGTAAAGCATAGTTAATTTCAGTTAATTCACCATACTTATATCCCTGTGGAAAATATTATTTTACATAATTAAATCATCTAAAAACTTGCTAAGTTTCGGTGGATACAACAGTGTGCAATTTCCTAAGTTTTTTCTTTAAACTTTATATTGCTCCTTCGCTTAATCTCATTATAGATTAATGGTCCTCCACACTAATTTTAGGTTTAAATTAGTTCCATATAATATTTAAAACAGTTTAAACCAAATAAAAATACATAGAACAGTCAAAACGACGCACTAAAACCATATTGTAGAAAATATGGCAATTAAAACGAGGATCCAAGTCGCAGCCCAACTGAGCCGGCTAAACTGCCAACTCAGTCGGCTGAGTCCCCTACTCAATCGGCTGAGTCCCCAACTCAGTTGGCTGAGTTTGTGCTGACATCGTCTTCTCCATCTGTTCTCCGTCTGTTCAGCCTCTGTAAACCCTAAAACTCCATTGTTAAGGCCTCTAAGCTTCAACCTAAGCCCCATACGTCTATACTAAGTTATTTTAGATGTTTTTACATGCAAATATTTAAACTTAAACATAAATTATGCATCAAGAATTTCAGAATCATTCAAAATAAGAAACTGAAACTAAAAACATATACCCTCTGTTTTAATCCAGTTAAGCATGCATGACTAATCAATTTTAGCATGTATTAATTCCCTGGAGTCTAGCTAGGCATGCACATAACACGAATTAAAGGGAAAGAGTAAGAACAGAAACTTGCCTTCGAGACTTTGGTTTAAAATCTCTAACTGTCGTTTCTATCAACTCCGGCAACGTCGGTTGTGTTACACGACCTCTGCTGCTCCTAGTTCAGTCCAGTAACATACACCAAACTTCCCTCGATTTAGTCTTAGTTTAAGCCCAAAACCCTAGCCTTCCTCTCTTTAGCTCTCTCTGTTTCTCTTTGTTTTCTCTCAACCTCAATACGTGAATAGGGTTTGTTTGTAACCCTTATACAGACGTGTAATAACATATATATAGGCTTCACACCACAAACCTAAATTCTAATACGACACCAACCTTAAGTCGGCTACACATACGTGACTTCTAAAACCCTAACTCCAATTTACGCCTTTAATTAATTAAACCAATTAACTTACTTAATTAATTAAACAATTACCATAATTCAAATAAAACAAATAACAATAAAAACAATGTAATCAATTAATTCAAGTAATTTTAATAATAACAATTAAATAATTAAAAACAATAAAAATGTAAACAATTAACCTATTAACAATGCAATTAAACAATTAATCAATTAATTCCAATAATACAAGCAATTAAACAATTAATTTATTAAAAATGCACATAAACAATTAAATTAAATTCCAGGATTGTCTTTTTAAAATTAAGGGTATTACATCCACTATCTCATTTTTAGATGTACCAAATTAGTTGTCTACTATGAAAAGTCAAAGCAAATAAGCCTTATCTTTTTATCATTGTTCTTTATATTTTCAAAAAATTTCAAACTTAATAACTATACATATCTAAACTAAAAATGACAAATTGATAATTTTAAAAGAAGACAATGCATTAATTGCATGTTCTCTTAAAAACTTCAATTTCTAAACATGAATTTCTAATGTGGGACGGAGTGGCATACCACCATTAAAATAATAATAATAATAATAAAATGGAAGTAGGGACATAAAGAATTCTATCCCAAATACTTAATCGGATAGAAAAACATCTATTCCAAATACTTAATTGGGATAGAAAAATATCGGTCGCAAATACTCAATTGGGGGCAGAAAAATATCGGGAGGCGAATCTTCCGTCCCAAATACTTATTTGGGACAGATTTTTATTCTGTCTCAATTATTCTGTTCCTAAAATCTTTCAGGGATGTAATTAATTGAGATAGTGACATTAACCGTCCCTAAAAGGTAATAGGGACGATTTTAGTACTTTTAGGACGATTTTAGTACTTTTGTCCCTACTAACTAAAATTCTTGTTATATATCCAATCCGCTTACAGACATGTATATGGAAGAGGTGAGAGAGTGTCAAGATTCAAGAGAAAAATGTAGATATTGAATAGATAGTTCAACACTTCAACCAACAAACTTTCTGTTTAAGCGTGATTTTTTTTAAGTGAGTCTATTGTTTTTGTTGTCCATAAATGTAATTTCAGTATATAGGTTAACGTTTTTATTGTCCATAAATGTAATTTCACATTCCATTTCGTTTTAATAATTTTTCTTTTTACTCTGAACTCTGAAGGGTGAAATGTGAGCCCTTGCTTTGTTTGGAACCAAATTTTTTTGGATTTGAAATTAGAATTAGAAAAGGAATTAGAATTCGAATTAAAATGGAATTCCAGTTTTAGGTTTGGAATGAATTTGATTTCAAATGAAATAAATTATTTTTTAATATTTGAATGTACCATTTTACCTCTATAGATATGTGTATATATATATAATAACATTATTGGCGAGTTTAGAAGAAGAAGAAGAAAAATAATAATAATAAAAAAAAAACACTGATCCATTTCCCCATAGATATGTCTATCAGTATATAATTACATCAGGTGGCGAATTTTTTTTTTTTTTAAAAAAAAAAAACTGATCGATTGTAGTTTGCATAGTATACTAGAGACGCTGAAAAGACTAGTAGATAAACTTGTAATAAAAGACTGATATGATAAATTATGGTTTGTGTAGTAGACGAGTATGTGGAAGACGATATATAAAGCAGAGAGGAGACGTAAAAATCACAATGTCAAAAATTGACGCCAAAATCCAAGCCATGGAACAATTCTTGGCGTTGGTATGGTTAAATTCAAACCCTGAATCAATTCCCACTTCTCCCATGAATCTATAACCCTATGTATCTCCCATGAATTTAATCAATAATAATAATTATAAAATTATTTATAGAATTATAACTCAAATTATGTATAGAAGCATCTAAGTAATAAAACACCACACAACTACTTTCCATGACAAAAAAAAAAAAAAGAAAAAGAAAAAAGAAAAAAAACTCCAATATGGAAATAATACACAATTCCCTACATTATCATGAATGGAGTATTATTTGAGTCCCCTTCAAATAAAAAACTTCCCTTAACTAATCTTTTCATGTAAACCTGCAATGCACATGTGAAGTGACTTGTTTATTTAAAAATTGTGATGAATTTTAAGCAATTAATATTAAAAATAAAAAGAAGAAGACAAAAATCACATAGTAAATAAAAAAGTATCCAATATTGTACCAATTTTTTTTTTTTCTTTTTCTTTTTATTTTTTCACGGAATTATTTGCACCCAAGAGGAATCCAACCTTAAACTTGATTCATTGCAACATTCATCTCCTCCTTCTTGCTTGATTCCCCTCTTAGATGGCCTTCTCCCGGTTAATATTTCCTTCAAAAATCATTCGAATAAACCAATTCCCTCATCTCCGATATCATCCTCGCTAGCACCAATTTCTTCTTTTGCTGCACCAATTTCCTCTTTTGCTTCTTTTGCTTGGTTTCTTCGTAGTTAGCCTTCATTCTCGCCTCAGGAACCATTAATGAGTGCAAAAGGTCAGACAAACTAAGCTTTGTGAGATCTTCTGTTTCTTGAATCCTCACCACCACCTCCTTCCAATTCTTCGGTAGAGACCTAAGAATTTTCCTCACATTGCGAGCATCAGTATAAGTCTCACCAAGAGATTGTAATGCATTACTGATATCCGTCAATCTCATAAACATTTCCCTAATAGATTCTTGGGGTTTCTTTCGAAAGCATTCATAAGCATGTTCAAGCGTGCCGATTTTGGACTGTTTAACTCGGATGCTGTCTTCACAGATCTCCTCTAATCTGCCCTCACAGATCTCCTTTAATCTGTCCCATATCTCCTTCGCTGATTCAAAATCAAAGATTTTAGTAAGTCCATCTAGAGCTAATCCAGAATTTACTAATGCACGATATAATTTCTGTTTTGCCTAGTCATTGAGCTGAATTAATTTCCGATCATGCGCATCCCATTCACTTTCCTCCTTTGGGACATCTTGTGCTCCAATGGTCTTTCGAGGTACGAAGGGTCCGTCTTCAACGACCCTCCACATCATACGGTCTTTGAAGTATGCGCCCATTAAACGCTTCCAATGGTTGTAACTCTTACCACTTAACAATGGAGGACACCCCAAAAATGGATACCCTCCCTCTGAATCCGACATTCTGGACAAAAGAACACACGATGAAAGTGCCTCTGTCCCCAAGAACCTATGAAAATGAAATAATTTAAAAGGCCAGTGTCAATTTGGGAAAGAAAAAAATCAAAAAAAAAAAAAAAACAGAGAAGAATATATCCATTAAGCTCAAAATTCAACTAAATCAAAAACATGGACTTTACACAGAGAGTAATGCTAACATGAGGTCTATTTCATGGCATTTTTTACGTGCTCTTTTGTCTTTTTGTCATGGTCATGTATAAATATTACTGCGCTAATCTAACCGGTAGTGCAATGACCAGGCAAAGCATAAATGTATATTAACCGTCCCTAAAAAGTAATAGGGACAATTTTAATACTTTTAGGGATGATTTTTTTTGTCCCTAATAACTAAAATTCTCGTAGAATATCTAATCCGTTTACAGACATGTATATGGAAGAGGTGAGAGAGTGTCAAGATTCTAGAGAAAAATGTAGATATTGAATAGACAGTTCAACGAACAAACTTTCTGCTTAAGCGTGATTTTTTTTAAGTGAGTCTATTGTTTTTGTTGTCCATAAATGTAATTTCAATAGATAGTTTAACCAACAAACTTTTTGATGCGGAGTCTGTTTTTATTGTCCATAAATGTAATTTCACATTCCATTTCGTTTAATAATTTTTCTTTTTTACTTTTAAAATGGATTTGCTTAAATACAAATGTTAGTCTGAACTCTGAAGGGTGAAATGTGAGCATTTTGCTTTGTTTGGAATCAAATTCTTTTGGATTTGAAATTAGAATTAGAAAAGGAATAGATTTGGAATGAATTTGATTTCAAATGAAATAAATTATTTTTAATATTTGAATGTACCATTTTACCCCTATGGATATGTGTATATATATAAAAACATCATTGGCGAGTTTAGAAGCAGAAGAAGAAAAAAAAAATTAAAAAAAAAAAAAACTGATCGATTTCCCCATAGATATGTCTATCAGTATATAATTAGATCAGTTGGCGAATATTATTATTATTATTATTATTTTTTTAAACTGAACGATTGTAGTTTGCATGGTATAGCTGAAAAAACTAGTAGATAACTTGTAATGAAAGACTGATCTGATAAATTATATGGTTTGTGTAGTAGACGAGTATGTGGAAAACGATATACAACATCCAGTTGCAGAGAGGACACGTAAAAATCACAATGCCAAAAATTGACGCCAAAATCCAAGCCATGGAACAATTCTAGGCGTTGGGGTTAAATTCAAACCCTGAATCAATTCCCACTTCTCCCATGAATCTATAATCCTATGTATCTCCCATGAGTTTAATCAATAATAATAATTATAAAATTATTTATAGAATTATAACTCAAATTATTTATAGAAGTATCTAAGTAATAAAACACCACAGAACTACTTTCCATAAAAATAAAAATAAAAAATAAAACTCCAATATGGAAATAATACACAATTCCCTACATTGAATTGTGTATTATTTGAGTCCCCTTCAAATAAAAAACTTCCCTAACTAATTTTTTCTTGTAAACCTGCAATGCACATGTGATGTGACTTGTTTATTTAAAAAATTGTGATGAATTTTAAGCAATTAATATTAAAAATAAAAAGAAGAAGACAAAAATCACATAATAAATAAAAAAGTACCCA
This sequence comes from Cornus florida, assembly GCF_030987335.1. Taxonomy (NCBI): domain Eukaryota; kingdom Viridiplantae; phylum Streptophyta; class Magnoliopsida; order Cornales; family Cornaceae; genus Cornus; species Cornus florida. The sequence goes on from NW_026775572.1 coordinate 51,322,118, forward strand.
ATATTGTACCAATTTTTTTATTATTTTATTATTATTATTATTTTTCACACACCCTTCAAAGAATTATTTACAACCAAAGAGGAGTCGAACCTTAAACTTGATTCATTGCAACATTCATCTCCTTCTTGCTTGATTCCCCTCTTAGATGGCCTTCTCCCGATTAATATTTCCTTCAAAAATCATTCGAATAAACCAATTCCCTCATCTCCGATATCATCCTCGCTAGCACCAATTTCTTCTTTTGCTGCACCAATTTCTTCTTTTGCTTGGTTTCTTCGTAGTTAGCCTTCATTCTCGCCTCAGGAACCATTAATGAGTGCAAAAGGTCAGACAAACTAAGCTTTGTGAGATCTTTTGTTTCTTGAATCCACACCACCACCTCCTGTAAGATTATTTATTAATTGTGTGGCCCATATGATTTGGACACGTGATTTACTTATATTATTTGGTGGTTAAATAAAATAGATATCAGATTAATATTATATTATTTGGTCAACTAATAAATTATCTTTTTGGTAATTATTTATTGGAGAAGTGTTTTCCTTTCTTGTTTTTTACTTTGATGGAAAGTATAATTAGGTTACTAAAAGGAAAACTGGTCCTCTTTTTGCCTTTATGAAAGTGCATATTCCCATCAGTTATGTACGCTAATGAAAATAACACGTATAATATTTATGTGTGCAAAAGGTCAAGAGAGAGAAATCGGTTTCCACATTTTGACTATTGCAGTTTATCGCGTTATTCGTCCGTAGAAAGGATCTCGACGTTGAACTTGATCTCTACGATATTTGCAATCACAAATCGAGGTATTTATATCTAACTATAATTATTTATGTATTATATATATGTGAGAACAATGAAGTTATAAGATTATGGGATTCATGTTTATTTGTGATGAATAGTTTAACATGAATTAATTATAGTTTACATGTGGTATCAGAGCTTATGGTTTAGGAACTCGTTATTTTCCACTAATTTGCATAAATAATATATATATAAATTTATATTTAAATTAAATAATTACATTTGTTTTGGAATTGTGGGTGCATAATGGATTAGTATGATGGATTAGTTGATCAATTTATTTTGGTTTGCATGATCGATTTTTGAGCTTGTAAATTGATTCCTATAAATTGATTTCTTATTCTTATTGAATTGTCTGATAGTTAAAGTATATGTATGAGTTTGTTTTTTTATTCCGTGCATGACTAGAATAGCAATTGGAATTGAAATAATTGGTTTTGCTTTTTGCCTAAATCAAGGTGATGAATTTTAATGCTAACTACTGGTTTTTGTACAAACTTATATATATATTTGTTATCATATATCATTAGTTACATATATGATAAAATAATGGAGAATGATTTATTTTATTGTAGAAAATTAAATTTCTAGAATAATGTGTAAGTTTAGAAATTTAATTTAATTTTGTTAGACATACAAATAAATTATTGTTTTGTATCCAAACATATATACATATTGGATTGATTCAATTATGATCTTCAAGTCCGAAAATAAAAATAACATATTTTATTATGTATATAAAGTAAAAGGATATTTTTTTAATTAAAATTTTGGACTATTAAATTTCTGGGATCGAACTTACCTAAATTTGGATCGATCAGTATGAGTATGTCTGTATAATATTAAATGGGTAAGTTAATGATTAATTAGTTACTAGCTAATTTAATATTCATATTCTGTAAGGGTTAGTAGCTACCAAATTGGCCTAACCATAATGGTTGATGACTATTAATTTTAGTAGTAAATATAACTTAATGATGAATTAATCTCTGTCTAATTTAATATTCATATTATGTGAAAATTGGTAGCTACCAAAGTGACCCAATTATAATGATTGATGAATATTAATTTTTGTAGTAGACATAATTAATCATAAATTAGTTACTATCTAATTTAATATCCATATTATGTAAAAGTTGGTAGCTACCAAAAGTGGCCTAACCATAATGGTTGATGAATATAAATTTTAATAGTAAACATAATTACAATATTTCATAAATTATGATGCTTATAATTTTTTGTAATATTCATGAATATTGGGTTATTTGACGATGAGAAACAATTCTACAAAGGAAATTAATTTTCAAGTAATTAAATAAAAATTAAGGGTTGTATGTAATTTTTAACTAGGTAGATATAGGATATCCAAAGGTAACTTAACTTCTTTAATGAAATAATGCATCACCAATGAAGGTATACATATAAATACATGTAAGCATCATTATTAGTATTTTATAGTTACCACCCAAAGGGGTACTATAGTTATACATTGTATTTATATTTTTAAGTTATATAAACATGTTGTTAACTCAAAGCATTATTGTTGTGAGCATTTTATCTTATTATATTTGTTTTATTATCTCTTAATGTGCATGCTACATCTGTTCTGATTCTCAATAGAACTAACTTCTCATAATGGAATGAGTAAGTTGAGTTCAAAATTTAGATATGTTAAATCTTGATTTAACATCTTAAATTGAGAAACCTACTGTTATTACTATTAAAGACAGAAAGGGTGAAAAGTGTAAGACCCGTGTAAAATATATATATATATATATATATATATATATATATATGTATATATATATATACACATATATTTATGTATTTAATTTAATTTAATAGTTATCTCTGTTTGAATTTAAACAGGATATTGAGATAGAGTTAGTTAAGTAATTTAAACTTAAAAAAAAAATTAAATCGCTATATTATCTCACCTGACTCCCTATATCTCTATAACTCTTCACTACGTTTTATTTATATATAAAAAAAGAATATTGGCACGATACAGCGTGATAGGACGGAGACCCAGAGAGAGAATTATCTGACGTCGTGTCTTTCTGCAGTAGCCGGGGGAAGGAACGATCATCGGGCATTCGCGTAGGAAGGAAGAATTAATTATTACCCCAGGCAAGTTAATCTTGCTTTGTCCTTGTATATATAAATGTGACTTTGCATAGTATGTTCTTCGTCTATATAATTTATTTTTAGTATGTCTTACTAAACTGATATAAATTATTTTAATTATAATTATGAACAAGATGATTTCTCACGGCTTGAATCCTTTAATTTTATTACAACTCTCAATGTACCTGTTTAAATGTGGAATCTAGTCGGCTCAACTATTGTAGCATTGATTAGGGTGAATATATATTGTTACATATATGATGTTGTAAGGGTGTGTGTATGTATTTATATGTATAACGTATGTGGATACCCTAATTTTATGTGAACTTGGGATAGAAGGATCTAATCTGGTATATTTGTATATAACTTTATATATGTATGAACTGACTGAATTAATTTGTAAAGTCTGGATCATAGAAACTGTAAAATAATTTTATTTATTGGTGTGTTAGGGTAGTAGAGAACTAAAATAGTAAATGGATTTGTATATGTGTGTGTGTGTGTATATATATATGTATATATATTGTTTTCCTGACAGTCATGGAGAATCTGGAGTTCTATTAGTGGTGGTTGTATAACTTGTATCAATTGTGACTAATATTATTAGGTAGAGGGTTAGTTTTTCTTAATTAAAAAAATAATTGGAGTCCATACCAGAATTAATTTTGTCTTTATGTGTTAGATGGTTCATGAGTCAGTAATTCATAGTTATGGTATAAACTGTGCGTTGACTAGAATTGGTTTTGCCTTCTTGTAAAGGTTGAAAGGATGATTGGTTATTGGTTAAAGACCTAAGAAAAGAAATTCAGTCTTGTGAATGAAATGGGCAAGTATGTGCAAGCAAACACACGAGCAGGCTATGGGTTTGATTGTTAGGCTTTGGTTACGTTTATTGGAAATGGTGTAAATTAAGGTTCAATAGTTATTTTAAAATATTAGGAATTGTGCAAAGTAGTAGTTAAATAATATTATAAATTATGGTCTATTTTTAGCTTCTCAAATCATGTGGTAGAATTTTTAATTGTTTAATATATATATATATATATATATATATATATATATATATTTATTTAGGCATATATATGTTTTCAGTGTAATATATAAGCATGGGATATGATTGGATTAGTCGGAGGGGTAGTCCAGGACTGACTTAGTGATGACTTTTGGGTATGGTCAGGGACCTACCTATTTGGGAGTGCACTACCCTTTTATTATGGCAATTGGTCTAATGAGCCCTTATTGTGTGGACATGATCAGGGATCATCTGGGGAGTAGACATACAATCCAGTCACACGTGTGTTTTTGGTAGTCAGGGACTATACGATTCACACCACTTTATTGGACGGGAGCTCGGGGCTGATGTGAGATATGCAGATTTACTAAAAATAAAAGATGGTTATTTATTAAGTTTATAATTAACTGGGTTATACACATTTGAATAATGAACTTATTTGAGTTGCTTATATATACTGGAATACAAGTTAAGGTTAATTTGCTGAACGATGATTGTGTTTAGCATTTATTGCTGAGCTTGTGAGCTTACCCCGTTATCACATTTCAGGTACATGTTGAGTATGAACATGATGGGATCACATGATGGTGATGGTTTTTGGCTAGCTTTTCGTATTATTTGGTTTAGTTCAATTTCCCATTGTAATAAGAATGACGATATATTTTTAAGATTTAGTTCATTTTGTCCAGTTGTCATGGACTATTTTTTTGACAAGGTCGATTATTATTATGGTTGTACCGATTTAATAAATTAGAGTGAGATTTACATCTACTTTTTTATTTAATTATTTTTTTTGTAAAGTTATGGTTGTGTAAAGAAAGTCATGCCAAATTTTAATACGAGACAAGAGTTCATGTATTTAAGATTTTGGGGCGTGACACCAATGAAGGGGTTGTATGTAATTTTTAATTAGGTAATAGGATATCTAAAGATAACTTAACTTCTTTAATTAAATAATGCATCACCATTGAAGGTATACATATAAATACATGTAAGCATCATTATTAGTATTTTATAGTTACCACCCAAGTGGGTACTATAGTTATATATTGTATTTATATTTTTAAGTTATATAAACGTGTTGTTAACTCAAAGCATTATTGTTGTGAGTATTTTATCTTATTATATTCGTTTTATTATCTCTTAATGCGCATACTACATCTTTTCTGATTCTCAATAGAACTAACTTCTCATAATGGAATGAGTAAGTTGAGTTCAAAATTTAGATGTGTTAAATCTTGATTTAGCATTTTAAATTGAGAAACCTACTGTTATTACTATTAAAGACAGTAAGGGAGAAAAGATTCTCCATAAAGCTTGGGAGAGATCGAACAGATTAAGGGGTTGTTTGACCATGAGAAATAATTCTCCAAAGGGAATTGATTTTCAAGTGATTAAATAAAAATTAAGGGGTTGTATGTAATTTTTAATTAGGTAGATATAGGATATCCAAAGGTAACTTAACTTCTTTAATTAAATAATACATCATCAATGAAGGTATACATATAAATACACGCAAGCATCATTATTAGTATTTTATAGTTACCACCCAAAGGGGTACTATAGTTATGCATTGCAGTTATATTTTTAAGTTATATAAACGTGTTGTTAACTCAAAGTATTATTGTTGTGAGCATTTTATCTTATTATATTTGTTTTATTATCTCTTAATGTGCATGTTACATCTGTTCTGATTCTCAATAGAACTAACTTCTCATAATGGAATGAATAAGTTGAGTTCAAAATTTAGATGTGTTAAATCTTGATTTAGCATTTTAAATTGAGAAACCTACTATTATTACTATTAAAGACAGTAAGGGAGAAAAGATTCTCCATAAAGCTTGGGAGAGATCGAACAAATTAAGTGTTATAGTTATGTGAATAATTGTTTCCCATAGTGATAGTACTAAGAAATATTTTGACTAGAAGAATGTTTCGTATTGTAGATAAATATATAAATTGAAAATTATTAATTTATATCACTACTATGCGTTTTTGTCGGTACTCTTACCATGTATGGGTATGTTCTTAAGATGATTAATGTTGCTACAAAATTGAGAACCTTATGGATGATTGTGGATGGGAATTTTCTCATTCAATTTATTCTTAATTTCTTATCCACTAAGTATGAGTCATTTCGAATTAAGACAAGTGGAAATGAATGAATTGACCATTATGTTAATTTAGGAGGAGATAAGGCTTAAGTAGCAAGGTAATTATTATGTTCATCTGATGACTCAAGAAGTTATAAAGAAATTTGGGAATAAGCCTGAAAAGGCATTAAGTGAGCAACTCCCAAAATTAAAAGATTTAGGTCAATCTACTAAAAGAAATGAATGTAATAATGAAAAAGTGTCATTAATGTATTGAACACTTTTAGAAAGATTATATGAAATATAAAGAATGATTCAAAAAAGAATGGTAAGTTTTTGGCTTTTATATATTTCGAATTACTTATTGAAATTCTTTCTAATACATGATAGGTTGATTTAAGTAGTAATATTTATATTTCTAATAGATGCAAGAATTTCTTATGGCCTAAATCACAAATTCAAATAAGAATTTCTTATTTATGATAATTGAGAAAAAGTTTTGTTGAAACCATTGTGACATTATGTTTAATGTTAGACAGTGAATTTTATTTAAATTATTTTAAACTTTTTATGTTTATTCAATTTCCCATAATTTGATTTTATTTCAAAACTTTATGTTAATGGTTTTTCATTTAAATTTGATAATGATGTTTATTCAAGAAATTATAATTTATGAGTTATGGTATTATTGTTGATGATTTATGTAAATTCAAACTTGATATTTTATTTATTAAAAACCTTTTGATCTTGCATCATAATATTAGAATTAAGCGTAGCTCAATTAATAAAAAATTTATCTTTCTTGTGGCGTAAAAGACTAGGTCAATATCTAGTAAAATGTTAGGAAAATTAATAAAGGATGTGATTCTTCTGAATCTAAACTTTACTGATTTTGGTATGTGTGTAGATTATATTAAGGGTAAACAAACCAAACACAGGAAGAAATGAGCCACAAGATGTATAGGGCTTTTTGAAATTATTCATACAGACATTTGTAAACCTTCTGATGTTCCATCTTTTGGTGGAGAAAAATATTTTATTTTCTTTATAGTTAATTTTCACGTTATGAATATATCTATTTGTTGCATGAAAAACTTCAAGCAGTGGGTACTCTTGAAGTATACATAAATGAGGTTGAAAAACAACTAGATAGAAAAGTGGAAATCATAAAGTCATATAGATGTGGTGAATATTATGGAAAGTATGATGAAATAGGTTAAAACTCTAACCGTTTACTAAATTTCTTGAAATGTATGTCATTTGTGCTCAATACACTTTGTTATATATGCCACAGCAGAAGCGTGTAGCTGAAAGGTGTAATCATACTATTATGGATATGGTTAGGAGTATGTTAAGTAATTCCTCGTTACCAATAATGTTGTGGATGTTAAGTAATCTAAAGGGTACAAGTCTTACTATCTTAAACATAGTATGATAATTATTGAAACTAGTAATGTCAGATTCATTGAAAATGGTGAAGTCAGTGAGAGTGCTAAAAATAAGAATATGATTATTCAAGAAATTATGGTATAAATTTATTTATCCTTAACTTCTAAGGAAATAATTGTTCCTTCAGTTGTTGAATTGTATAACAACGAAAAATAATTGAATGATCAACAACTCTATAATGAGATTGTTACCAATAAATAGATTATAGATGAACATAAGGAATAACATTAAGACGATCTCAAAGAGAAAAGAGATCTGTTATTCCAGATGACTATATGATATATCTGTAAGAATCTGATTTTGATATATAGTGAGATATATATGGATCCGATTACATATTCACAAGCCATTAACAGTAATGATTTTACGAAATGGATTAGTGTCATGAATGAAGAGATTATAAAGAAACATTCTCTCTAGTATCTAAGAAAAAATGTTTTAAAATATCATGGCATTAGTAGTTTATTATGATTTAAAGTTATATCAAATGGATTTGAATACAACTTTTATGAATGGGAGTTCAGAAGAGGAAGTCAATATGGAATAACTTGAAGGCTTCACATTAGAGGGTAAATAATATATGGTTTATAAACTTAAAATATCAATATATGAACTTAAACAAGCTTCCTGACAATAGTATTTTAAGTTCAATGATACCATTATTTCTTTTGGTTTTAAGAAAAAACACTGTTGATCAGTGTATATACTAGAAGGTTAGTGGGAGTAAATTTATATTTCTGATTCTATATATTGATGATTTTTTATTTGTTAGTAGTGATTGTAGTTTATTATATGAAACTAAAAGTTATCTCTAAGAACTTTGAAATGAAAAATATGGATGAGACATCCTACGTGATAGAAATAGAAATATTTCATGATAGATCACGTGAATTTTTAGTATTATCTCAGAAAACATATATTGAAAGAGTTCTAGAAAGATTTGGTGGGGAACATTATTCAACCAGTATTGTTCCATACATAAAAGGAGATGAAATCAACCTAATGCAATCCCAAAGAATGAGTTAGCTAAAAGGTAAAGAAACGAAAAATATTTATTATGCATATATTGTGGAGTTTGATTTATATACAAGTTTGTTGGGGATAAAAGATTATATGCTCACACTTAGGAAGACATTTTTTAATTAGTTATTAGTTTCTTTGGCTGGAGGAACAATATTATGAAAAAATGTAAAATAATTTATTATTACTTTGTCTATTATGAATTTTTTAATTTGTAGCTTGCTTTGAGGCTACAATTTATGGTTGCAGAATTTATTTTAGGATATGAAGTTATGGGTACCATTTTTTTCAAATTGCTGAAAATTTATGCTGCAATTATTGATCTTTTTGTATTAAAAATGATAGGTATTATATAGTTAAAATATTTTATCAATAAAGAAGATGTTTAGAAATAATGAATGTCTATTGAACATATAAGCACACATCTCATGATTGCAATCCATTAACGAATGGACTACTGCCCAAGATATTTATTAAAACATGTTGAAAGAATAGGTCTTGAATATAGTCAATGTTGATTATTTTTTTATTGTTGGATTGCTTAACAGTGCTTATATATATTTGACATTTTGTACTCATTAAATGTGTTTGTGATATTTTCTATTAATTAATGTACATGTACGTATTGCTTTAATAAATGGTAATAGGAATAGTCTTGATAAAGACATTATTGTTAGATCATTATTAATACTTCTTATTTATAAATTATTTTGAATAGGTTACTAGTATTGTGGTACATGGAAGGGACTGTGTCATTTAGGGACATATAACCGCCATGACTCGCATTGGTAGTTTATTTACAATGGTATTTATGATGACCAACTTAACGAGTCAATCTGATTTATGGTGCACACTAATGACTATTTTACTAAACCACTACAAAAGTTATCATATGGGCCAAGTGGGAGAATGTAAGATTATTTATTAATTGTGTGGCCCACATGATTTGTACACGTGATTTACTTTTATTATTTGGTGGTTAAATAAAATAGATATCAGAATAATATTATATTATTTGGTCAACTTATAAATTATCTTTTTGGTAATTATTTATTGGAGAAATATTTTCCTTTCTTATTCTTTACTTTGATGGAAAGTAGAATTAAGTTACTAAATGGAAAACTGGTCCTCTCTCTGCCTTTATAAAAGTGCATATTCCCATCAATTATGTACGCTAATGAAAATAACAAGTATAATATTTATGTGTGCAAAAGGCCAAGAGAGAGAAATCGGTTTCCACGTTTTGACTATTGCAGTTTATCGCGTTGTTCGTTCCGCAGAAAGGATCTCGACGTTGGACTTGATCTATACGATATTTGCAATCACAAATTGAGGTATTTATATCTAACTATATTCATTTATGTATTATATATATGTGAGAATAATGAAGTTCTAAGATTATGGGATTCATTTTTATTTGTGATGAATAGCTTAACACGAATTAATTATAGTTTACACCTCCTTCCAATTCTTCGGTAGAGACTTAAGAATTTTCCTCACATTGCGAGCATCAGTATAAGTCTCACCAAGAGATTATAATGCATTACTGATATCCGTCAATCTCATGAACATTTCCCTAATAGATTCTTCGGGTTTCTTTTAAAAGCGTTCTAAGCATGTTCAAGCATGCTAATTTTCGACTGTTTAACTTGGATGGTGTCTTCATAGATCTCCTCTAATCTGTCCCATATCTCCTTCGCGGATTCAAAATCAAAGATTTTAGTAAGTTCATCTCGAGCTAATCCATAATTTACTAATGCGCAATATAATTTCTGCTTTGCCCGGTCATTAAGCTGAATTAATTTCCGATCGTTCGCATCCCATTCATTTTCCTCCTTTGGGACTTCTTGTGTTCCAATGGTCTTTCGAGGTACGTAAGGTCCATCTTCAATGACCTTCCACTTCTTACAGTCTAAGGCGTTGAAGTATGCTCTCATTAAACCCTTCCAATGGTCGTAACTTTTACCACTTAACAATGGAGGACACTCCAAAAATGGCTACTCTCCCACTGTATCAGCCATTCTAGACAAAAGAACACAGGATGAAAGTGCCTATGTCCCTAAGAACCTATAAAAATGAAATAATTTAAAAGGCCGGTGTCAATTTGGGAAAGAAAAAAATCAAAATAAAAAAGAAAATATCCTTTAAGCTCAAAATTCAACTAAATCAAAAACATGGGTTTCACACACAAAGTAATGCTAACATGAGGTCTACTTTATGGCATTTTTCACGAGTTCTTTGTCTTTTTGTCACGGTCATGTATAAATATTACTACGCGAATCTAACCATTTGAAAGAGGATTGTATGACGATTATCTAGTCACAATTTCATAATAAAATTTATTTATAGTATAGATCACACAAATCAGTCAAAGTTTTACATACTCTTTCTTTTGAACAAAGTACAAGTTGTTAACTTTGACTTATGGTGTTTTGAACTTTATTTTTTTTAATGTGAGACCACTTTACTATATTGAAACTGTGATGATATATTTCATACATTATTTTCTTTACGCAAAGTATGAATACTTAAGGGGAGAGTTCGTGAAAAAACCTCATAGTAGCATTACTCATGCATAAAACCCTTCTTGAAATAAAAACAGAGCACAAAATCAGCTGAATAGAGTGTAATTATATAAAAATCAAAAGAATTCACAGACTGAATGGCATAAAGTTTTTTCGTTGAATTCAAAGGAAAAGGAAAAGGAAAAGGAATTGGAATTGGAATTGGAATTAAAATAAAATTCCATTTCATCTTCAACAAGACAAACTGAGGCCTGATTGCGAAGAAACTTGAATTTACTGGACATCAAGATTAAGCCCTTTCTACTAAAGGGCTTCTAGCCCAACAGCGTAACCTATCTGTCTTCAATGAGTAAAGCTTGTGTGAAATACTAACTTTTTATTTTTCTCTTTATTTTTGGCAAAAGTGCAAAAAACCCCCCTGAACTATCAGGAATCGGCATTTTACCCCCCTTAAACTACAAAAGTGAACAAATCAGTACAACAACTATCCAAATCCTTCAAATTAACCCTTAAAAGTCAATTCCGGCAACTTTTCGACCAACTTCATTGTAGATTTACAAAACTACCCATTGTAATTAAGAAAAAAAAATACCAAAATAAATAATCAGCGTGAAATACCCTTAATGCCCCTCAACAAATTTTTATTATTTTATCAAAATGCATCTCATCTTCTCTCTCCATCCACCTCACCCCCTCTCCTCTTCACTCACTTTCTCTCTCTATATACGACCGCCACCGCCACCACCACCATTAGCAACTCATCTTCTCTCTCTAAAATGTCGATTTGTAACTGCCGCCGTTGACCTCCACCTGCAACTCATCTTGTCCGGTGACCGCATATATACACATCATCATCATCATCATGCCTCTATTCTCACTTTTTCTCTCTATTCACTTTCTCTCTCTATATCACCACCACCTTTTCTTCACAACTCTGCCACTCCAACCACCCACCACCATCACTTCCACCCACTACCCACCATTAGAGACCCTGCATCTCATGAGCCTATCTCTACAATGCTTGTAAAAAGAGAACCTAAATTAAGTGAAATGTTATTGTGGTGAGGATTTTATTTTCTTAAGAAAATTAAGCTCAACTCTGAAACTACAACGGAAAATTAATTGGAATAGTTCCATGTTCCAGAGAATATCCTTTCTTTGCATATTGACATTTTACAAGTTTCATTGTTGTGAATTTGCATCTGCTCTAATGTACATCACTTTCATGCCAAACTCAACAGAATTGAGTTTCATTTTATTGGTGTATGCTTCATTTTGGTTTATTGATTTTATTGGTTCATCTCACACACTCTTTTTAATGGAGTTTGTAAGCCAAAGTGACTAAAAATTCAGAGTTTGGATTTGAAGCCCATTTCGCAATTAGAAGAAGAAAAAAACACTCTGAATGTTGTGGATCACAATGGTAGTTAGAAGGCTTCTGAGTGACCACAGCTCTGCAATCCCCTTCCACCACCACATTTCTGTATCCCCATCACAGCTTCACATCCTCTCTCTAGGCTTTGACAACTTCAGCAATATGAACCACAAGAAATAAGCCACTCAGAGAGGGCATCCTTTATCCGTTACTTAAAATGATACCCTCCCTGATTCTTAGAACCACAACAGCACCGGTGGTAGTATAATATCATCAACCTACAGAATTGCCAGAAAATGGAAAAGCGGCATACAGACACACTTAAGATCATATCCTACCTCCAGCAGGGTCATCAATATCTCTCTTCCCGGCCTCGTGGCCGGTGACGACTACCCCATCGACACCTCCATGATCGGCACACTCTCCCCTTATCTTGGCAACATCACATTCCTTTAACTACTTGACCTCAGCGAACTTGAATACTTGTAGGGTCCCATCCCACCTGAACTTGGCAAGCTTTCACACCTCACCGACCTCATACTTCACTACAATAATCTCACAGGCTCAATACCCATTTCATTTCAAAACCTTTTTAGGGTAAAGAAGCTTCAACTGAGTCGCAATCGCTTATCTGGTTCTCTCCCTAACCCTGTTTTTGAGTCTTTAGCTTCACTTTCTTTTCTTGACCTTTCAGAAAATCAACTGTCTGGTTCAATCCCATCTTTAATTGGCAATTTGGTTTCGTTAACTATGCTTGATCTTCGTCAAAATAGTTTCTCTGATGCTATTCCAAACACCATTTTCAAGCTCAAGAAGCTCAAAACTATCCATTTGTCAGGAAATCAATTAGGTGGTAGCTTACCAAAGTCTATAGACGGACTATCTGAATTAGTAGATTTATATCTTGACAATAACGAAAATAATAAATTAAAAAGAGTAAACAAACACACACATACATATATATATGTTCCAAAGTAAATATAACATTAGATTTGATAATTCAAAAAAATTTTAAAAAATAATAATTAATAGTAAGCATATATACAGAGATGTGTATTGTCTAGTAAACTATACTACATTATATATGATTATATATATATATATATATATATATATATATATATATATTTACATATATACATATATCAGCAAAGGGCTACAACTGTAATATTTAAGGGTAATTTCGGAATTAAAAGAAAAGGACAATCACGTGGTGACCTTGTGGGCCGGAAAGTGGCCAGAATTGAGTGTTAGGGGTTAATTTGCATGATTTTTTATAGTTGTGGTACTGACTTGTTCATTTTTGTAGTCTAGGGGAATAAAATGCCGATTTGTAATATCTTAGGGTTTTTTTTGCACTTGTGCCTTTATTTTTTATTTTTTTAATATTAATTTTTATTTTTTAAAATTGAGCCCTTTGTGCGAGGCTAGTGGTAAGCCTATATTTCAAACGAAGTTCATCATAAAAGGGTATATTGTATTTAAACTCTCTTTCAAAAAAAAAAAAAAAACAAAACAAAAAATTGCCAAAAGATCCCTCAACTAATAGAGGGATTACTTTTTAACTTATTGTCAAAAATACCTCTACCAAATCAAGGAGGTTTCATACAGTATGTTCAATTATGTGAATTTAGTTAAAAGAATTTTTTTTTTTTTTTTCTTTCAATAAACACTATATTTTTAAGGGTAAATTATATTGATCTACCAACGGGCTAGTAGTCCAGTGATACCAGACCCATACTTCCCAAAGGTCAAAATTCTCTTTGTTACAAAACACCCTCTCTCTCTCTCTCTCTCTCTCTCTCTCAAACCTTACCTTTGATCCTTTTTGTTTACCAAGATATTAAACATATTTTCAGTAGTAGAATGAACTTCATAAGTTAATTACATAGATCAAACCATGCTGAGATTTGGTGTGTTTGGATCAATTTGTTTGTTCAAATTGCAAGAGTATAATTTATAATCAGATCAGACATCCAATAAAGTGAATTTCGGATATGGATTGATTATGTAAGAATCCATCTGATTATCGAATCGGATCGGATTGCATAATATACTTATCGGATTCGGATCGGATTGACCATGATTCGGTTCAAATCCAATCCGTTTATAGGTCTATGTTGTAGAGGTGAAAGGGGTCAAGATTCTAGAGAGAAATGTGGATATTGAATATATAGTTGAACGAACAAACTTTCTGCTTAAGTCTGTTGATTTTTTAAAGTGAGTCTATTGTTTTTGTTGTCCATAAATGTAATTTCAATAGATAGTTCAATGAACAAACTTTTTTTTATTAAATGTGTTGATTTTTTTAAGCGAGTCTATTGTTTTTGTTGTCCATAAATGTAATTTCAATAGATATATCAACGAACAAACTTTTTTTATTAAGCTTGATTTTTTTAAGTGAGTCTATTGTTTTTGTTGTCCATAAATGTAATTTCACATTCGATTTCGTTTTAACAAATTTTCTTTTTAGTGTTAAAATGGTTTTGCTAAAATATAAATGTTAGTGTGAAGGGTGAAATGTGAGCATATAGTTAGAGGGTTTTAATTGCAAAAGTTAATAGTTAAAGAGTACATTTTGCAACAACTCAATAGTTGAGGGGTGTTTAATACACTTTTTGCCAAAAAAAAAAAAAAAAGAAAAAATCTTGAGAGAGAGAAGAAGAAGATAACCCCAAGTCCGCAAGGGGTTGACAAGCGGTTAAGTGTTGCGTGTTGCCTCAGGAAATATAAGATCTAACTCCTCTTGAGTGAAAATAATTTTTTGGAGAGAAGTTTATGAGTACAATGTTGAAAAAAGAGAGAAGAAAAAGAAGAATGCTAGAGAAATATAGAAAGTTTATTTGTTTATATGATGGTTTAACAAAATCATATCTATCTATGGATGAGAAGAATCAATCTATTATATAATAATTGAAAATTACAATCCATAGAAAAATCACAATGTCAAAAATTGACGTCAAAATCCAAGCCACGGAACAATTCTAGTGTTGGTATGGTTAAATCCAAACCCTGAATCAATTCCCACTTCTCCCATCAATCTATAGTCCTTCTTGCTTGATGCCCCTCTTGGCACCTCCCTCTTAGATGGCCTTCTCCCAGTTAATCTTTCCTTTAAAAATATTTTGAATATAGCAATTTCCTCATCTATGATATCATCATCGCTCTCATGGTGAGATGATTTGAGCGCCAATTTCTTCTTCTGCTTGGTTTCTTCTTCGTAAGCCTTCATTCCCATCTCATTAATCATTAATGAGTACAAAAGGTCCGACAAACTAAGCTTTGTGAGATCTTTTGTTTCTTGAATCCACACCACCACCTCCTCCCAACTCTTCCGTAAAGACCTAAGAATTTTTCTCACATTGCGAGCATCAGTGCAAGTCTCACCAAGAGATCGTAATTACTGATATCCGTCAATCTCGTGAACATTTCCCTAATAGATTCTTTGGGTTTCTTTCGAAAGCATTCATAATCATGTTCAAGCGTGCTAATTTTGGACTGTTTAACTTGGATGGTGTCTTCATAGATCTCCTCTAATCTGTCCCATATCTCCTTCGCGGATTCAAAATCAAAGATTTTAGTAAGTTCATCTTGAGCTAATCCACAATTTACTAATGCGCAATATAATTTCAGCTTTGCCCGGTCATTCAGCTGAATTAATTTCCGATCATTCGCATCCCATTCACTTTCCTCCTTTGGGACATCTTGTGTTCCAATGGTCTTTCGAGGTACGTAAGGTCCATCTTCAACGACCCTCCACATCTTATAGTCTAAGGTGTTGAAGTATGCTCTCATTAAACCCTTCCAATGGTTGTAACTCTTACCACTTAACAATGGAGGACACTCCAAAAATGGATACTCTCCCACTGAATCCACCATTCTGGACAAAAGAATACAGGATGAAAGCGTCTGTCCACAAGAACCTATGAAAATGAAATAATTTAAAAGGGGTCAACTTGGGAAGAAAAAAATCAAAAAAAAAAAAGAAAAAGAAAAAAGACTATATCCATTAAGCTCAAAATTCAACTAAATCAAAAACTTGGATTTTACACACAAAGTAATGCTAACATAAGGCTTCATGGCATTTTTTACGAGCTCTTTGTCTTTTTGTCACAAATATTACTGCACAAATCTAATCGTTTGAAAGAGGATTGTATGACGATTATCTAGTCACAATTTCATACTAAAATTTATTTATAGTATAGATTACACAAATCAGTCAAAGTTTTACGTACTCTTTCTTTTGACCAAAGTACACGTTGTTAACTTTGACTTGTGGTGTTTTGAACTTTATTTTTTTTAAATGTGAGACCACTTTACTATATTGGAAGTGTGATGATATATTTCATACATTATTTTCTTTAGGCAAAGTATGAATGAGTTCATGAAAAAACCTCATAGTAGTATTACTCATACATAAAACCCTTTTTGAAATAATTTATCCTTTTTACTGCAACTTCTTGACATCCAAACAGAGCATCAAATAATCTGAATAGAGTATTTATATAAAATTCAATACAATTCAACGACCGGATGACATATAGTTCAAACTTAATAAACCCTATCATATAATTTGTGCATTATTTTCTTTGCTCAAAGTATGCTAATTTAAGGTAGAGCTCATAAAAAAAGCCTAATAATTTCTCCTTTTTACTAAAATATATTGACATCCAAACAGAGCATCAAATAATCTTGTTGGAGACATACCACAAAAAAAAAAAAAAAAAATAAATAAATAAAAAAAAATCCCCCATAGTAGCATTACTCATGCATATGACCATTCTTGAAATAAAAACAGAGCATCAAATCAGCTGAATAGAGTGTATTTATATAAAAATCAAAAGAATTCAATGACTGAATGGCATATAGTTCAAACTTAATAAACCCTAAAATTGTTGGGGGGAAAAGAAGAAGAAGAAGAAGCATAGTACCTTCAGGCTCTGATTGAGGAAGGGCGAGGAGGTGGGTAGCCCTTGAAATAGGTTTTCAGTCGTTGCGCTCTCTCTCTCTATATATATATAACTGGAAAAAATTAAAACGTCGCTTTGTTTGGAACTACTAATTATTTTGGGATTTGGAGAAGTTAAAGGAAAAGGAAAAAAAATTGGTATTGGAATTGGAATTGGAATTGGAATTGGAATAGGAATAGGAATTGGAATTAAAATAAAATTCAATTTCTTCTTCCACAAGACAAACTGCAGCCTGATTGCGAAGAAACCTGAATTTATTGGACATCTAAATTGATATTAAAAAAATAAATAGAAAAATAAAAAGTTAGTTTTTTTTTTTTTTTTTTTTCTCATTGAAGACAAATAGGTTACGCTGTTGGGCTAGAAGCCCTTTAGTAGAAAGGGCTCAATCTTGATGTTCAATCTTGAGCCCTTTGTGCGAGGCTAGTGGGAAGCCTATATTTCAAATGAAGTTCATCATAAAAGGATATATTGTATTTAAGTGCTTTTGATTTGTAAGGTTTTGCAATAAACTCTCTTTTAAAAAATATATATCTTTTTGTCAAAAGATCCCTCAACTAATTGAGGGATTACTTTTTAACTTATTGTCAAAAATACCTCTACCAAGTCAAGGAGGTTTCATGCAATATGTTCAAATATGTGAATTTAGTTAAAAGATTATTATTATTATTATTCAATAAACACTATATTTTTAAGGGTAAATTATATTGATCTACCAACGGGCTTGTAGTCCAGTGATACCAGATTCATACTTCTTAAAAAGAGGTCTTGGGTTCGAGCAATGGAGGCAGTGTGTGTAAAAAAAAAAATTTACATTGATCTCCCATTAGATTTGACTTAATTACACATGATATCAAACTTTTGCATTTTATTACAATGATCTCCCCTATAACAGTTTGGTCCGCTCCAACATTAATTTTTGGTGATTTTACCCTTTTTCCCCATTACTAAAAT
This sequence comes from Cornus florida, assembly GCF_030987335.1. Classification (NCBI taxonomy): domain Eukaryota; kingdom Viridiplantae; phylum Streptophyta; class Magnoliopsida; order Cornales; family Cornaceae; genus Cornus; species Cornus florida. Next base: position 51,340,447 of record NW_026775572.1, read on the forward strand.
ATTTTTTAGTAATAAATAATTCGACTCACCCTATGATTCTTGCCATTTTCTTCCTCAATTTCGTTAAACCATAGTTTCTCTTCCAAGTTCCTACCATCCTCTCTTTATACATACAATCTGCAACAAAATTTATTCCCTGCAACTAAATTTTTTATGACGTCAATTTTGGACGGAATGAGGTATGTGTCATAACGGAGCAAAGTACAACATAGGTCATTGAAACAAAATGTAAAAGTTTGATGTCATATGTAATTAGGCCAAATGTGATACCCCCGGATTTCCGAATGCGGGTTGGCCAGGCCCACGCCCGAATACGCAAGGATATCAAAAATAAATCGGCAATAAACGAACACAGAGTACAAAAGAATAAATAGGAATAAATAATTTACTGAAAGAAAACTAAAATGATAATCCATTAATCCTCAGGACAAATTTCCATTTATAAATTCTTTTGATACAAGTAATCCTCAAAATATACAATTCGGGAATCTGTAATGTGGACCCTTGGAAACCAAAACTAAAATAATCAACGGTCTACAATAATATACTAATTCATAAAGGAAACTCCTATAAAGACAATCCGAAAGAATGAAGTAGATGATCTCTACTCAGCACGAATAATCCTTACTCTTGATGAACACTGAAAAATAATGGTGGGTCAGGCCCACAAACAAGTTCTACTCTACTACAATCCAAACAGAGACCCGATAGAACGTATACATCCTAGTCAATCCAACAATAAATAATAGTCCGTATATATATATATATATATATATATATCCACACTAAGGGACTCTCACTGAACTACAGGCCAGTCTCAACCTGACTAGTAGGCAACATGCAAAACGCACCTTAGGTGGGCATGAGTACCTAGACCTAACAGGGTACACCTCCAATTATCATAGCCAGCTATGCATCTCAATGCATATATGCTTCCTAACCATCGATCATGAGACTCAAGCCCATATCGTGATACCATAATCATATATATATAAATTCCATCATATCCATCCATGAGTAATTCAGTTAGTCATTCAACTTGTTCTGTTGATCTGACTTACATATAAGTAGCAAGTAATCCAATTAGTTATTCAACTTGTTCAGTTGATCTGACTTAAATATAAGTAGGATTTAATTTTTATAATCCATTCCCTTATTCCAGAATATGTAGGACTTAACTTATTTGGTTAATCTGTCCCTAGAATGCCACCGTCACATATCGGTGCATTAAACCAGATAATCCAATCCATGACGTACAAATGTAAAGCGGTACATCAAAATACTCTCGAATATCATGAGTAGTACATATATTCATTTATTGTATTTAATTTAAACAATAAAATAGCTTTAAGTAGTATGCATTTAATTACAGAATAAGAAATTAACATGCACCTCAAATAGACTGATTAAACCTTCAAAGCATAATTAAACTATTTCACTTCAAGTATTTGACTTGAAACAGTTTAATATCATATATCCATCCATTAATTAACCCTTAAGTTAATTAGCTTATAATTAAGCAATAACAACTCTAAGTAGCATGCATTAAATTTACAATATAAGAAATTTACATGCATCTCAAATAGATTGTACAATTCTACATAACATGATTAAACCATTTAAATTCCAATTAGTTGATTAAAATAGTTTACCACAAATACTCCTCTATAAATTAACCCCTTACGTTAATTAAATTCTAAACTTAGCAATCTATTGAACATTATATATTCCAGTCTCTGTTTAGGGCAATTTATCCCAATTTTACACCACTAAAATAGATCCAAACATGTCTTAGGCATAAACCCAAAATCCCTACTCTAAGCCCAAACCGGTTGACGGTTTTCTCCCAGGTGTCAACTAGTTTGCATAAACCGGTTGATGTAAAATTTGCAAGTGTCGACTGGTTTGCATAAACCGGTTGATGTAAAATTTGCAAGTGTCGACTAGTTTGCATAAACCGGTTGACGTAAAATCCCAGATGTCAACTGGTTTCCCCAAAGGTTGACATCTAGCCCGTAGACGTTGACATGAAGCCTCGTTGTCTGTCTTCTCTAACTCCGGCGACTCCGTTCTCCTCCGTTAAGGTTCCTAATGGTACTGTTTTACATCCCAATCAACCCTAAACATTATTTAAAGCCTCCACACATAATTTAAAAAGAATCATGCAAGGCAAATTCAAAACCCATCAAGTTATAAAATTAACATACACATAAATATAAGACACTGTAATTTATATTTTTATTATGGATACATGATTTATTTTACCCATTAATGATCCTGGAATTTTCCTAGGCATGTATAGAACACAGATCAAATAGAAGGAGATAGAAATAGAACTTGCCCTACGGGTTTTGAATAAAACCCAACTCTTTCTTCTTCCTAAATTAATCTCTGTTTGTTTTTCGGCGACCCTTGATTGCCGTCGAACCTCTCTGCTGCTCCGTGCTAGACCCACAAGCAACCTCCCTTCTTCTTCCTTTGGTTCGGCCCTAATCCTTGACCGAATTCCCTCGTCCTCTTTCTCAGTTTTTCTCTCCAAAAACTCTCTATATTCTCTCTGCCTCCATATAACGTGAATAGGGTTTTATTAACCCTTTGGCAGACAACACAATTATATATATATATACACAACATACTAACCCTAATCCTTCTTCTAATCCAACTTGTTAACTTAATTAAAAAGAAAAAAATTAAGGAAAATATTAATACACACACACACACACACACACACATATAAATCTACCAATTCTACACGTCCCATAAAGTTTTATATATATATATATATATATATATATATATATATATATATGATTATAGTAATTGATAATATTACTGTTTATCATATTAACAATTATAAAATCTGTATGTACATATATATGATTATAGTAATTGATAATATTACTGTTTATCATATTAACAATTATAAAATCCGTATGTACATATATACCCATATATATATGTACCTCTATCCATGGATAAATATACATACTAATTAACCTTCTATCTAAGTAATACATGTGACCCAATTATTTGGTCCATTACTACTATCCAAATCCACGTCCTTTATTTTAAATCAAATAAAATAAAACAATATGCATAATTAAAACATTTCACTACACATACTAACAAACCAATTTACAATTAAGTCACATAAATCACACAATTCAAATTAATCAAGCAATTCAAATAAACATATAAACAAACAGCCAAATAATCATAAAATTTAATAAAAATGAAATTAAATCAATCAAATTAAGTAAGCAATTCAAATAAACATATAAACAAATAGCCAAATAATCATATAATTTAATAAAAATGCAATTAAATCAATTAAATACATACCGAGACTATTCGTTTAAAATTAGGGGTATTACACCAAATCTCATGGTAGACCAGTGTAATTTACTCTACTTTTAATTAAAAAATATATAAAATAAAATACCTATTTATGAGTGCAACTACATATAAGTTCAAATTTTACTGTTCCAAAATTCTTGGGTTGTTTGGGAAATCCAACATTTTATGGTTGTGGGTTTTTTATAATTTTTTATTGTATTGATAAGAGTGAAATTTCAAATTTATCCTTATTAAAATAGAAAATAGTATTTCATAATTAGTGCACTTGTATAATTAAAATGATAGTATGAAAATATTATAAAAAATAATACATCTATTTTTAGATTGGGACATGTATTTTGGAACATTCCAAAATAGAAATATAGACAAGAATTTTGGGAACGAGGGAGTATATGATTACTCGTATTACATATACCATTATTATATTATTTATATATTTTTTTAATTTTATAAAATGCATATATATATACAGTCCTGTTCAGTTGTTTCCTGGTGTGTAAGGAACAACATACGCGACTTTTATTTTATTCGTTGGATTTCATCCAATGATTGAAATGAAAACAACTATACTAGTTGGATTTCTTTTTCATTTAATGATCTTACTAGATTGGTACTGTTTTTTCGTTTTGGTTGGTGTGTGTGTGTGTATGTGTTTTTTTTTTTTTAAATCTCCTTTCAATTTCGTTAAGGAAGGTGTCAAAGGTTGTTTTTTTTTTTTTTTTTTTTTTTAAATATGGAAAGACTTAGTAAATATGAATAAAGAGAAAAGAGCTAAAAAAAAAAAAAATGTAAGTTTTTTGTTAAAAATTTTGTACGAAGAGATTTATTTATTTTTTTCATAATAAAAGGACTCCACTACTCTCACTCTTCTATATCCAAATGATGTTAGTGGAATTATTTGTTTAATTTTCATTATTAATAACTTATTATAAGGTGTTTAATTTTATATAAAACATTCAAATTGAGTGGTTTTGGAGTTCAAAAAAAATCAGAAACAACTAGTGTAGTTGTTTTTAATTTCAGTCATTGGATGAAATCCAACAATTAAAATAAAAGTCGCGTATGTTACTCCCTACACACCAGGGAGTAAGGACTGTATATATTTTTTTTAAATCTCCTTTCAATTTCGTTATGGAAGATGTCAAAGGTTGTTTTTTTTTTTTTTTTTAAATATGGAAAGACTTAGTAAATATGAATAAAGAGAAAAGAGATAGAAAAAAAAAATGTAAATTTTTTGTTAAAAATTTTGTACGAAGAGATTTATTTATTTATTTTCATAATAGAAGGACTCCACTACTCTCACTCTTCTATATCCAAATGAAGTTAGTGAAATTATTTGTTTAATTTTTCATTATTAATAACTTATTATAAGGTGTTTAATTTTATATAAAACATTCAAATTGAGTGGTTTTGGAGTTCAAAAAAAATCAGAAACAACTAGTGTAGTTGTTTTTAATTTTAGTCATTGGATGAAATCCAACAACTAAAATAAAAGTCGCGTATGTTACTCCCTACACACCAAGGAGTAAGGACTGTATATATATATTTTTAAATCTCCTTTCAATTTCGTTAAGGAAGGTGTCAAAGGTTGTTTTTTTTTTTTTTTTTTAAATATGGAAAGACTTAGTAAATATGAATAAAGAGAAAAGAGCTAGAAAGAAAAAATGTAAGTTTTTTGTTAAAAATTTTGTACGAAGAGATTTATTTATTTATTTTCATAATAGAAGGACTCCACTACTCTCACTCTTCTAAATCCAAATGATGTTAGTGGAATTATTTGTTTAATTTTTCATTATTAATAACTTATTATAAGGTGTTTAATTTTATATAAAACACTCAAATTGAGTGGTTTTGGAGTTCAAAAAAAATCAGAAACAACTAGTGTAGTTGTTTTTAATTTCAGTCATTGGATGAAATCCAACAACTAAAATAAAAGTCGCGTATGTTACTCCCTACACACCAGGGAGTAAGGACTGTATATATTTTTTTTAAATCTCCTTTCAATTTCGTTATGGAAGGTGTCAAAGGTTGTTTTTTTTTTTTTTTTTTTTTTTAAATATGGAAAGACTTAGTAAATATGAATAAAGAGAAAAGAGCTAGAAAAAAAAAAATGTAAGTTTTTTGTTAAAAATTTTGTACGAAGAGATTTATTTATTTTTTTTCATAATAGAAGGACTCCACTACTCTCACTCTTCTATATCCAAATGATGTTAGTGAAATTATTTGTTTAATTTTTCATTATTAATAACTTATTATAAGGTGTTTAATTTTATATAAAACATTCAAATTGAGTGGTTTTGGAGTTCAAAAAAAATCAGAAACAACTAGTGTAGTTGTTTTTAATATCAGTCATTGGATGAAATCCAACAACTAAAATAAAAGTCGCGTATGTTACTCCCTACACACCAAGGAGTAAGGACTGTATATATATATTTTTAAATCTCCTTTCAATTTCGTTAAGGAAGGTGTCAAAGGTTGTTTTTTCTTTTTCTTTTTCTTTTTTTTTTTTTTTTTTAAATATGGAAAGACTTAGTAAATATGAATAAAGAGAAAAGAGCTAGAAAAAAAAAATGTAAGTTTTTTGTTAAAAATTTTGTACGAAGAGATTTATTTATTTTTTTTCATAATAGAAGGACTCCACTACTCTCACTCTTCTATATCCAAATGATGTTAGTGGAATTATTTGTTTAATTTTTCATTATTAATAACTTATTATAAGGTGTTTAATTTTATATTAAACACTCAAATTGAGTGGTTTTGGAGTTCAAAAAAAATCAGAAACAACTAGTGTAGTTGTTTTTAATTTCAGTCATTGGATGAAATCCAACAACTAAAATAAAAGTCGCGTATGTTACTCCCTACACACCAGGGAGTAAGGACTGTATATATATATATATATATAAGTATTTGAGATGAAAATTTGATCAAATAATTAGATTGACAAAAAAAATATTTTAATTATAAAAATTAATTGAATGGCATAAAATAGTATGTTTTCTCTCATTTTGTTTTATTGAATAGAAAAGAAATGAGGGAAAAAGATATTAGTTTTAACTAAGCTAGATAAATGATAAAGAAATAACTTGTAGTTGCACTCATAACTATAAAATGTACTCTTTTAAAAAAAAAAAATTTAAAAATATGGTGATGCATGTAACAAAAAATATAAACTCAAATATTATTATTCATGAAAGAAAGAAAAATAAAATAAAATCTTTCAACTAGATTCACACAATTGATCGCTTTTAAATAAATTCACTCATGACTTGACTTGATGGGGGTATTTTAATAAAAGTAACCCCACTCGATTAGTTGAGGGAATTTTTTTGGCAATTTAAATTTTTTTTTTTTATCAAGGGCTTATAGCAAAATGATACAATTCAAGAGAGGTTAAATGCCATTTACTTATAATAAAATAACTAAAACATGCTGGCCTGGAACGTATTTACAATTACTAGTTTAAACTTTAAATGCATATGCAACACACATATTTTAAAAAGGAAAAGATAAACTTGTCGATAACAATTACTCATGTGGCAATTATGTGAGATATAAATTTGTAATGTTGGCAAATTTCAAAATCAAAACTTGATGATCAACTTGTAATTTTGTTTGTTTTGAGTGTTGCACTTTATTTTCCAATCGATTGAACTTCTAGTAAAAGGACCGCTCTTAGGAAAAGTCCAACTAGTTGTACTTGCCTAATATGAGCAGCTCACTCATCCCTAGAAAAAGTTAACAAGTGGATAAGTTGAAATCTTTAGCGTCACTTGAGAGTTTCTAATGAAGCAAACTACTAAGTACATGGACTTGAAACCAGTCAGCTTTGTTGATGATGGATTCTGCGCAACCCAGATCTGATCTGACTTCCTGAATAAAGAGAAGAAAAGGTGATCCTACAAACACCGGTATGTTACCGGTGGAGTAGGCTCCGACAAACAAGTCAGTGTGAGAAGTAATCTTTATGGAGAAATCAAGAAATTAAATTAGAATTTATTGCATACCTCAAAACGTCGATTAGCCCCATCTATTTATAGGGCTTAGGTTAGGATGTTACGTAGAGTTCCCGTTGATCAGCGCTGAAAAGTGCGTATTTAAACCCCTTAAGCTTAGGCATTCTAGTACCTTTATCTATCTTACTTTACCATTTTAGATTGATTTCGTATTATTTCCTTTTTCAGGCACTTATCTCGAAAATAAACTAACTCAGCCAAATAAGAGCTTAATCGAAGCAATTCTGGGATTAAACAAAGAAATGTGCAAAGTGGAGAAAGAAGGAAGCAAATGAAGCCAAATGTGGCAAGCAGTAAAGTTCGATTGATCCAAGTTCAAGGTTCGATCGATCGAACAATGATCGATCTCAGCACTTCAAGATAGATCCAAGCCTTGACCCAAAAGCATAAAGTTCCAAAAGTTCGATCGATCCAATACCATCCTTCGATCGATCGAACACTTTTGCCCTTATTCAAATGATTGATCCTATCCACAGTTGTACCACCCACTAACCACTTTTGTCCTTTTCCCATAAATATCTCGGATTTGTCTTTTTCTAAAAAGCTCAGCCAATTGGATCGATCCAGCCTAAGTTCGATTGATCTCACTTACTTTCGATTGATCGAACTTCCTCTAGTGCGAAAAAGTTAAAATTCCATCTCATTGAAAGTTGTCCTTTATCCAATCATTAGGGAATATTGTGTGCCCCTAGCTCATTTTGGGCGTCATTTTGACTTACCTATATAAGGATAAGGATTGCTTTTTAACAGGGGGCAAACATTATTTTTCATATCATCTCTTGGAGAGGAAGCTTAGAGGAGGAGGAGGCTAGAGACACCTTTGGAGACTCTTCATCAACAAGGAGCAGATTTCAACCATGGAATTAACCCTTGAGGGTTGGAGCATCATCACCATGAGTGGCTAGACATCCTCTTGGGGCTAGAGTTAGTCCCAAGCATGCTTTCTATATCCTAATCTTGTGTATTTTTGAGAGATTAGTGTTGTAATTGATGTTTCGACACTTTGATATATATAGATCTTGTTTATTCAATGATTTAAGTGGTTTAATGCTTCCAATTGATCATTTCATTCTATCCATATGTTTATGTATGCTAGAATAGATGTTCATGTGCTTGTCTCTAGATTTTGTGTTATTGATGCATGCCTATGTGTATTGATGCTATAGATTTGGAGATTGTCAAAACATAGTGCTTAAAGGAGTGCTTTTGTGATTCTCTTGATGGTTCATGCTTATCTCTTAATGGATTGTGCCTCTCCCTTAGTTTATTTTCATGCTAGTAGTGTAGATGTAGTGTGTGATACCCCCGGATTTCCAGATGCGAATTGGCCAGGCCCACGCCCGATAACCCAAGGATATCAAATCAATTAGCAATTTAACGAACACAGAATACAATATAGGAAACAGGAATAAATAAAATTTTGCTGAAAAGAACTAAAATGAAAATCCTTTAATGGAAAAACCTCCGAATAAACTTTATATGCAAGAACTAGTTTGAATACACCAACTTCTCCTTTACTTCTAATACAACTTGGGAATCCATCTCGTGGACCTCTACTAAAAATATTCCAATACTGAACATGAACAACTGCAAAGACAACTAACGATCATAATGAGAAGAAAATACTCCTACGTCGTCGGTGAAGTGAATAACTGTATCTGCTCAGCACGATCAAGCTCTAAGCCTGGAACTGATGAACACCTGTAAAAATAAGAGTGGGTCAGGCCCACATGCAAGTTCTATCCTAACTGCAATCCAGACAGTGACCCGATACGCAGATACACCCTAGATATCTCAGCAATAGCTATCTAGTCCATACATATATAAATATCCACACTAAGGGACATTCACTGGACTATGTAGGGGGTCTCAACCTGAATAGAAGGCAACATACAAAAACGCACCCAAAGGTGGGCATGAGTACCTAGACCTAACAGGGTACACCTCAACCTATTATAGCCAGCTACGCATCCACTGCATATACGCACCCTAACCAACGAGTCTGAGACTCAAGCTCAACTCGTGGTACCATAAACATATATATAAAGTCCGTCCAAATCCAAGGTATGCAGTTCAACTAATTACTAAACTGACATACAATAAACCAACTAGTTAGTCACTCAACTTATTCAGTGGATATGACTTAACTACCATCCGTTAATCCAGGAAGTCATCCAACTTGGTTACAGCTGATCTGACTTAGTCACAATTAGGATTCGATATCTTTCAATCCGTTCCATTAATCCATTAGGTTAGGTTTATGCGTTTTGAGCTAAACCGTCCCTAGTATGTCACCGTCCCATACCGGTACATACAATCCTCCATATCCATGTAAATTACAACATATATAACAGTTCAATAATTTACAGACCCAAAAACCACCATCCAAGTAATTGCAGAAAAATATTTAAAGCTTCAGCAACTTAAATCCAAGCATTTAATCATATAGTTGCAGGAGACGATTTAATAAATCAACAACTAACATCCAGAGCATGCATAGACCAAATTTAATATGTCAGGGACTCCATCATAGGTTAAATAATCCTATTATTATCCAATAAATTGCTAAAACAATTTCAGAAGATAGTTTAATATTTCAGCAATTTAAATCCAAGCATTAACCATATAGCTGCAGGAAACGATTTAATAATTCAGCAACTAGCCTCCTAAGCATGCATAGATCAAAATTAATAATTAAATGACCTTATCATGCACTTGAATGCATTCTAAAACAAGTTTTATAAACACATTATATTCCATCAAATTGCTGAAATTTAATTCAACAATTAATTTATCTTCCATTTGTTAACAACACAGGGAGTGTCTTAATTTTTACACTCTTTGTCCCGACAATTTAGAATTAAACCCTAATCAATTAAGGTCCTAATAACACCCAAATTCAGCCTTCTAAACTCTCTGTGGAACCCCAGACCCAATTGATTTAAAACCCATGCTCCAATAGTAAGCACAGTACGTAGAAAATTAAAAAAAAATTAAAACAAATCGTAAAATAAAAAGGGAGCCTGCTCAGGCTCTTTTTTCAGCCTAGAGCCAGCTCTAGGACTCCTTAGAGCCGTCTTCTAAGGTTTTCCGACGACGTCCAATTCATTGTCAATCTCCTATTGTGCAACCTTCCCCCCCCAGGCCCGTCCTTTAATCCACAGTAGAAACCCTAACAACAAATCCCTCTGTTTTCCTTACAGTTTTCACTCTCTGTTTTCACGTCCCTCTATATGCTCACTGTTCGTGAATAGGGTTAGTGCTTTTAACCCTAAGCAGATTTATAACAGTATATATAGGCATATATACCCTACGTCTATTTACATTAAAGATGGACACCCAACTAAACCCTAATCAGCCCAATAACGTGGTCCATCAAACTAAAACCCTAATTTACATTAAAATGAAATAATTTAACCTAACAAAACATTTAAAAATTTACAACTAATTTAATTAAATAAAAGAACATAAAAAAAAAAAAAAAAACAGAAACCACATAACACATATAGTCACGTAAGCACCTAAAATGCACAAAAATAAAAATGTAAATTCCAATTATATCCTTTACAAAATTAGGGGTATTACATTCTTCCCCCCTAACAAACGGAATTCCGTTCTTGGAATTCACGAAATTCTGAAAATTTTCATTAAAATTCATTGACATTCCATTGTGGATGCTGCCTCTGTGTAGGAGTTCCACGAAATTCCAAAACCTCTAAGAAAATTTATGGGTCCAATATGAAGGAAACATAAAAATTATTCAACACATAAGTTGTATGTAGCAACTACTCATCCTTGCCCAATATTTTTATACAGGGTAAAGATTCACAGTCCTCCAAGTTCTATAGCATAGATATGTAAAACTTCTATGCATCCCATCCTAATATTTTAAAAACACTAATCGATAGGCTATCGCCTAAATGGAGAACCACCATCCATGAAACGTCAATTTAAGACATAATAACTGACTTTCCTCAAAAACGCACTTTTGCTTCTGATATAGAAGACATCCCAATCAACTGTTTCCTGATAGAAAACGTTAATGTAGGAGTGTAACGATTAACAAAACCTACTGCCACCTCCAAACGGCGCGCAATCCATTACAAAGAAGAGTATTTCTCCTTGATGTTTTTGGTAATGAAGCCAATGTTTTTATTGTACAACCCTCGCTACCATTACAACCCAACAGATATGTGGTTATGGTCATACAAACCTTCTTGTGTTAACAATATAAGAAATGAAATAAGCACTTTTAACTTTTCATAAAAACCTAGGATATCTATCCCAAGTATCTCCTTCATGGTCAAATATATATTCTCGATCAAATCCTCCGTCTAGAGATATGAAGCACAGCTATACCTCCATGATCAGTGCAATGTAGAACTAATGCAAAGTCGAAAAGCGAACATTACGAGAATAAATGTCCATCAGCAAACGTGCTCAATCCACCACTCTTAATCCGTATGGAATTAAAATTCCAATAGATGTCGATATTCTCGACTAACCATCCACTCCCGACGAGTTTTACACCCCTTATCTAATAGGTGTCACTCGTATAGACAGTTATATACATGTCTCTTTTCAAACCTGTTCACTAGAACTGACATTTAATTTCTTGATGTTCCTTATAATCGTCTGAGTGCCTCGAGAAAATCTTTGAATTTTACATCTCAGTCACTTTGACATCATTCACAGAATCAACAAACCCTTCTCCAGTACCTTAAGCTCTATCTGAGTAAGGTAACCCCTCTACTAGGGTCAGCTCCCATATTTGGAGTTAACCTTCTTTAGTACCTTGGTAATAGCAAGTGTCATTAGTACATAAACTAAGACTTCGACTCCTAATGCAACAACTAACCAAAAACTCCTATCGGTTGTTGAGAGCGTCCACCTCCACATTCCATTCCACCAGACAAAACTTCAAGCGAAGCGTAAATCCCCACTTTGATGCATCTAAGTTGTCACGTAATCCACTTTATCCATATGAATTGATGTCCTACCAGTTCAAAATAAACTAAAAATTGAGCTGATTTCATTAGAAATCAACCAGTATCCCATCCAGAATCCTAACCCTCTGGTAAAGTTAGCAATCCTTCAACTAAACCCGTGAAAATGTTCTATCATTTCCACTTTTGTATAGAAAATGATTGCAAAGATCTAGCGATCTCTGCTGGTCCATGTCGACCATCTAATTATATCAGACTGGAAGACAAAATCACTTTGTCCCTCCTCCGACCCTCCAAAAATCTGCTCCAGATCATCATATTATCTGTTAGTATGAAGAAAGAACTAAGTGTTCTGAATGTCAGTCCCGGTATCCTTCTCCTAAACTGTCTACCAAAAGTACCATTAGTCTGGTACCACCAGCTTCCGTCTGCACCAAATACTTAATTTGGGGCACTGTCAAAAGCTAACCCTGCAATTGAATCGATGCAGTACCAATTAGTGATATCTTACCGCTCATAAAATCATTCCAGAAATTCAAGTCATTGAAAGTCAACTCACTATGACTTTTTCACATACACCGTGCATCGCTTCATTATATGGGTGTTTGATTTCAACATCCTGTCTTTGACACACCCTACTTCCTTAATATAAGTAGTGTCAATTTTACTCCTTGTTTCGTTCCAAACGAATATGGAACTTTTCCCATTCTCCATATAGTCATCCATGTCCTAACAACAGCTAATTGTTGCAAATTATGACCCTAAAAATTTCCACATTTTATACAGTGTAGAAACTTTGGTTCCTCCTCTAAGTGCAACACCAGCAACCCCTCCAAATGACACCCTTGTGAATAATGTCTTAATTACGAATAGACTGATGAATATTTAATCGGTCTACCCTCCTCTCTCGACGACATTTTACTAAATACTACCAGCACGAAATTCTCCTTCCGTCTTGGTGGTCACTTCAGAAATTTCCCTAAAGCTTTTCCGCACCTTCGACACCTTTAACAAACTATGGTAGCATTTCAGCGATCTTTATCTACCACAACCTCATGAATACAATCATAATGATATCCACCAATCCTAGGGTGTTGTAAAAACAAATCCCTATCTAGTGTAAAGCACATCAAACCCATCGTTTTAGGTTAGTTGACGCGTACTGATAGGTTAATTATCCGATCCCAAGTAACATACCATAATGATACATATTCAGGTCCAATAGATTGGTTAAACTCATGTATATCTACCAAATCCCATGACCACACGCTCACAAATCCTAGCGCTATTACTCCGTGTTAGTAAAACAATAGTTGGCTGATCACATATGTGTGCCCCCAACTAAACCATACTCCCAATCCGAACTAATTAACAAAAAAAACAAATGAAACACATAAGATACATACAATAACACAAATGAAACACATAAAACGCATACCATAAACAAAAATATAATCCTCCTCTAAACATTGTTCCTTCTAGAAAAGTAAGTCTCCTTTGGACTCAACCTTACTAGATTGGTTCACCCTTTCCTTTTATAGTTTTGTAAGTAACCATCCAACCTCGAAACCCATCCATTAAACATAGCTTAGTAGCAACAATCGTTTGCCTAAACAGAAACCAACGAGCTTAACTCTCCTCCTCCTTATATGCGGAATGTAACCCATCTAACGTGGCTTTACAAAACAACTTAGAATGTCACATCCTAATCCCAATACTCTTTGGAATATGATAAATCACTATGTATTTCATTCTGCGAAGAACTCCATTCGCTCCCTAAACTTCTGAAGAGTACCTCTTACATATTTCGCTTAGAGATGATACAAGAGTTTCACTATATGTAGATTGGTTCACACCCACTCTACTTGTTCCATTCATTCTACTACGAGTGAAATCAAATTCATCCTCTTGCAATCTTTCATCCCGAAGATTTAGTATCCTTTCTCTTGGATACTCTAAGATCTCCTCCCTTGGGATCTACTTCGGACCCCTACTCCACACTTGTCTCCTAGTTGAGGATAACTGAAATTGTGTTGATCCCGATAAACGGTGACCTAACACATACACCATAATCTTTTCTTGACTCATACTTTCTAAGTAATGCCAACCCTATAACTAAACCTTCGATCCCAAGTTCTGTTTCTGGCAAAGAACTCGACTATGTACTCCTTTACTCCTTAAGGTCTTTATTGCTTTTACCTTAGACCAAATCCTCTTCCCAGTGTCAACCATTCTGTATCTACAGAATTTACTGACATCAGCTCCTCCTAACGAATCGTAATTAGAGTACAACAAATCCTAATATGGCTCTAAGTTTTTAAAGAGACGCAACGCGGAAGTCCAACCACGAAAGACACTCCTAAGGACACTAGAACCTGGAGTACTCTGATACCAACTGTGATACCCCCGGATTTCCAGATGCGGGTTGGCCAGGCCCACGCCCGATAACCCAAAGATATCAAATCAATTAGCAATTTAACGAACACAGAATACAAAATAGGAAACAGGAATAAATAAAATTTTGCTGAAAAGAACTAAAATGAAAATCCTTTAATGGAAAAACCTTCGAATAAACTTTATATGCAAGAACTAGTTTGAATACACCAACTTCTCCTTTACTTCTAATACAACTCGGGAATCCATCTCGTGGACCCCTACTAAAAATATTCCAATACTGAACATGAACAACTGCAAAGACAACCAATGATCATAATGAGAAGAAAATACTCCTACGTCGTCGGTGGAGTGAATAACTGTATTTGCTCAGCACGATCAAGCTCTAAGCCTGGAACTGACGAACACCTGTAAAAATAAGAGTGGGTCAGGCCCACATGCAAGTTCTATCCTAACTGCAATCCAGACAGTGACCCGATACGCAGATACACCCTAGATATCTCAGCAATAGCTATCTAGTCCATATATATATAAATATCCACACTAAGGGACATTCACTGGACTATGTAGGGGGTCTCAACCTGAATAGAAGGCAACATGCAAAAACACACCCAAAGGTAGGCATGAGTACCTAGACCTAACAGGGTACACCTCAACCTATTATAGCCAGCTACGCATCCACTGCATATACGCACCCTAACTAACGAGTCTGAGACTCAAGCTCAACTCGTGGTACCATAAACATATATATAAAGTCCGTCCAAATCCAGGGTATGCAGTTCAACTAATTATTAAACCGACATACAATAAACCAACTAGTTAGTTACTCAACTTATTCAGTGGATATGACTCAACTACCATCCGTTAATCCAGGAAGTCATCCAACTTGGTTACAGCTGATCTGACTTAGTCACAATTAGGATTCGATATCTTTCAATCCATTCCATTAATCCATTAGGTTAGGTTTATGCGTTTTGAGCTAAACCGTCCCTAGTATGTCACTGTCCCATACCGGTACATACAATCCTCCATATCCATGTAAATTACAACATATATAACAGTTCAATAATTTACAGACCCAAAAACCACCATCCAAGTAATTGCAGAAAAATATTTAAAGCTTCAGCAACTTAAATCAAAGCATTTAACCATATAGTTGCAGGAGACGATTTAATAAATCAACAACTAACATCCAGAGCATGCACAGACCAAATTTAATATGTCAGGGACCCCATCATGCATGTGAATAGGTTAAATAATCCTATTATTATCCAATAAATTGCTAAAACAATTTCAGAAGATTGTTTAATATTTTAGCAATTTAAATCTAAGCATTAACCATATAGTTGCAGGAAACGATTTAATAATTCAACAACTAGCCTCCTAAGCATGCATAGATCAAAATTAATAATTAAATGACCTTATCATGCACTTGAATGCATTCTAAAACAAGTTTTATAAACACATTATATTCCATCAAATTGCTGAAATTTAATTCAACAATTAATTTATCTTCCATTTGTTAACAACATATGGAGTGTCTTAATTTTTACACTGTTTGTTCCGACAATTTAGAATTAAACCCTAATCAATTTAAGGTCCTAATAACACCCAAATTCAGCCTTCTAAACTCTCTGTGGAACCCCAGGCCCAACAGATTTAAAACCCATGCTCCAATAGTAAGCACAGTACGTAGAAAATTAAAAAAAAAATTAAAACAAATCGTAAAATAAAAAGGGAGCCTGCTTCAAATTTTGGAGCAGGCTCTTTTTTCAGCCTAGAGCTGGCTCTAGGATTCCTTAGAGACGGCTCTACTTGTTGTGGGAGCCAGCTCCCACTTCTATGGAGCCGGCTCTCACCTCCTTTGAGAGCCTTCAGTCCCCGGTGCTTCGTTTCAGTCTGTTTGCTCTGTCTCTGGACCATTCCTACCACTCTGTTGATTTCTAAAACTCATCTTAAGAGTCTTATAGCACCCTAGTAACACTCCCATGATTCGTTTACAGAAGTTGAAATCAAAATAAAACTAAATTTGTTACCGAAACGAAACATGCTTTCGGAATAAAACTGAAACTATTTTGCAATATCAATTCCATTCCAATCCCCTCTGTTCCTCTTCACTACTGAACTTAGGAGTCTTATCTAATCCCAGTAGCATCCCAATCATTCGTTTACAGTTGTTGAAAGAAAATACAGTAACTAAAATTCCAATAGAATTTACATGCTTTAAGAAAACAAACTAAACAGACTTGCACGAATTGTAACAGATTTAATTTCAACAACGAACAGCCATCAATATAGCATATATTAACCATGTAAATTCCAGTTCCTGATTAATTAAACCCTAGAGATTATCTAGGTGCACAGAACACAGGGCAAATGGAGAGAGACAGAATAGAACTTGCCTCTGTGGTCTTTGAATAAAAACCTTGTCGCCGTCTTCTAAGGTTTTCCGACAACGTCCAATTCATTGTCAATCTCAACCTTCCCCCCTCCTAGGCCCGTCCTTTAATCCGCAGTAGAAACCCTAACAACAAATCCCTCTGTTTTATTTACAGCTTTCACTCTCTGTTTTCACGTCCCTCTATATGCTCACTGTTCGTGAATAAGGTTGGTGCTTTTAACCCTAAGCAGATTTACAACAGTATATATAGGCATATATACCCTACGTCTATTTACATTAAAGATGGACACCCAACTAAACCCTAATCAGCCCAATAACGTGGTCCATCAAACTAAAACCCTAATTTACATTAAAATGAAATAATTTAACCTAACAAAAACATTTAAAAATTTACAACTAATTTAATTAAATAAAAGAACATAAAAAAAAAAAAAAACAGAAACCACATAACACATATAGTCACGTAAGCACCTAAAATGCACAAAAATAAAAATGTAAATTCCAATTATATCCTTTACAAAATTAAGGGTATTACATAGTGTAGTTGTAGTTTAGTGTTAAATGGGAGGACAATTTATGCTTGTTGTTGATGATCCAAGCTTTTGAATGCAAGTAGCATATGTCTCTATCCATGTGTTGTATTTGGATTGTGAGTTTAATGAAAGGATTAATGACTTGTTTTGATTTATTGTGCCTTTCACATGTTGTTTAGACAATATATGCTTCATTGCTTAGATATATTGTGCCTCTCACATGATGTTTAGACAATACATGCTTAACTAGTCACCCTTACTTGTTGAATCAACAAAACACACACACACCAATATTGCAACACACCATTTGCCCTCATTAATCACTTGTCAATGGTATAGAAATGCATTGCTTGGTGGTGATCTCTAAACCCCAAGATCTCTCTCTCTTACTTACTCTTAATTGCATTCTTTTGCTATCACTTAGTTTAATTTAGTTGCTCTTTAATCAACCAACCAATTGTTTGATCACTCGACCTACTAGCCCTAATTGTGATTCCACGACATTGCTCAATCCTCATAATCCCTTGGGACGATCCCTACTCACTCTTGCTACATTAGTAGTAGTATTGGTAGTGGTTTTTATAAATTTAAACTTAACCTAAAAGGCTTTTCTTGAACCGCACATTCACTACATCAATTTAGCGTACAAGGAACGGCCGCCGTCACCCGTCGTCTTAATCCTTATCATAATCTGTAGGCCTAATCCTTATCATATTCTGTAATCCTTATCGTAATCTGTAGTCCTTGTCTTAGTCTGTAATCCTTATCGTAATCTGTAATCCTTATCTTAGTCTGTAATCCTTATGTTAGTCTGTAGAACTTATCTCAATCTTATGAGATAGCGCGTGACTTTAACAATCTTCCCCTATCCACGGGTATTTAAATTATACATCCATCAGGCTTGATGAAGCAATCAACCATAACCTTAGGAAAAAAAAAAAACCTTTTACAAACTTTGTTTCATTTCTATATTCTTCTTCTAGTTTTTCTTCTTCAATTGTGGACACTCCCATTTGATGTGTCCCGCTTTTCAACAATGGAAGCAAGTAGGAGGCTCTTCTTGCTTGATTCTTCGCTTGGCAAATCCCTCTTAAATGGCCTTCTCCCTTTATCATCATATCATCGCACTCACGGTGAGAGAATTTGAGAGCCAATTTCTTCTTTTGCTTCTTGTCTTCTTCATAACCCTTCATTCTCATCTCATGCGTCATTAATGAGTCGAAAAGCTCATCCAAACTAAGCTTTGTGAAATCTTTAAGTTCTTGAATTATGGTCACCTTCACCTCCCAATAAGAATTTTCCCCACATTGTGAACCGTACATGTCTCACCAAGAGATCGTAGCGCTTCAACGATATCCATGAATTTAGTGAACATTTCTCTAATAGATTTCTCGGGTTTCATTCTACAGTGTTTTTAGGCATGTTGTAACATGCTAATTTTGGACTGTTTAATTTGGTTGGTGCCTTTGTAGATCTTCTCTAAGTTATTCCATATCTCCTTCCCCGATTCACAAGTACAAATTCTCCAAAATACATCTTGAACTAATGCATAATATAAAAATGTGTATTGCCTTAACATTGAAGTGAACTAATTTTGGGTCATTAGCATCCCATTCACTTTCTTCCTTTAGGACCTTTTGTGTCCCGACGGTCTTCCCGACGGTCTTTCTAGGCACACGAGGTTCATCTACAATGACCCTCATAACTTACAGGCTAAGGTTTGGAGAAACATTCCTCATTATAACTTTCCAATTGTTGTAATTGTTACCGGTAACAATGGAGGACACTCGGAAACCAACGAGGAACCCTCTCTCACTGAATCCACCATTATCGTCGATGACATAGGAAGATTAAACCCAATTCTTGATGAACACTGATCCAAATTTTAAGGAACTAAAATGAATGAAATTGTTTCAAAGGGGTTAATTTGGGAGCAGAGAAAATTTAGGAAAAAAAACATATTCAAAATCATGGATCACTTCCTTTTGGGTAAATGTGGTGCCCAAAAAGAGTGATAAGCTTTTTTTTTTTTTTTTTTTTTTTTTTTTTTTTTTTTTTGGCTGGCACTAGAACTCACCTGGGCAGGGCCCCTTCGAGACCCACCCCAGATTACAAATCAAGGGTGCTGTCAACGGTCCTACACCTTAACAACAATTTTAGTCGAGGGTTATAATGGCGATGGATGGATTTGAACTTGGAATGGATTCGAACCTAGGACATAAGCGTTACTAAGTCATTACCTTACCAACTCGGTCAAACCCCGGGGGCAAAAGAATGATAAGTTATTAAGCTCAATTCAACTAAATCAAACAGTTGCACTAGGCTTCTTTGAGTTGACCTATTTTCTTCTTTAGTCCACGTAACCAAAAAATGTATAAATGGATCACTTCCTTTTTTTTTCTTTTTTTTTTTTGGTTGGAAGTTAAATCAAATTGTATAAATAAAATAAAAAAAATTAAAAAAATACATTAACAGGCCCAATAGGCCATAACCTGCTCCAAGGAGAACAAAATATAACACAAATAGTAACTATATTCCTTAAACTTAAGGGTGAGTTTGGTTAGATAGAAAATAATAGTAGGTTTAAATTTTGCAAAAGAATTATGAAAAATTGTCATTTTATGATTTGAATAGCGAAACTTACTATAGAAAAAAGGGCATTATTGTAAGTTCATGAATTTTCTCAAGAAATTAAAAGGAAAATTTTATGTGAAAATTAAGTAATTTTAGAAAGCAATTTTCTCTCAAATTTTTTTTTTTTTTTTAACCTAACCAAACTTTTAAAATATTTTAAAAAAAATTATTTCCTTTCTTTTATTGTTATTTCCATCTAACCAAATGAATTAAAAGAAATTGGCATTTTACCTCTTGAATGGATGTAACAAGATTGAGCCATTTCTGTAAGGCTAGTGAGAAGCCCATATTTCACAGAAAATATGTGGCTAGTGGGAAGCCCATATTTCAAATCAAGTCCATAACGAAATGCCCTTAAAACTTGTATCAAAGGCAGCCCAGAAAAATGATATTGATAATGTGGAATCCAACCACTTGCCCAATCGAGCCTCGGTTAAGCCGGCCCATCTCTTTTTACAAATAGCAGTTTAATAAACTTTAAATGAACATGTTAGATACATATTTAGAATATATGATTTGAAGAGAAAAGGAAAAAAAAAAAAAAAAAGAATAGTGTATTTGGGTTGTTTTCTTAAATAGAGAGGAAAGAAAGGATTGGGAGAGATTTGGATGAATAGTTATCCCTCCAAAATTTGCATATGCCATCCTTTCAAAAATTGAAAGATTTGGAGAAAAAAGATAATGGTTAATTAGTACTTTCATAATGCTCAAACTACTCTAAACAATTATTAAATGGTATGATAGTAAATTGGTTGTTATCATCTCTTTTATCTCATCTACCTTCCCAAACATGAATACTATTCTTCTTCTTCTTCTTCTTCTTTTTCTTTTTCTTTTTCTTTTTCTTTTTTTTTTTTTCCTTCATAATTTATCAAAATATGAATAGGGATTATTACTATCTTTCTTTTCAATTATTTTCTTTTATTTTCTCTAATAATTAATGTTATCATTTCATTTCATTTCTTTTCTCTCCAATTTATCCAAAAGCCTTAAAAATGTGATACATTATAAGGAAGTAACATTAAAAAGAGAGAGAGAGAGAGAGAGAGAGTGAGAGAAATGATATAAGTCCAAAGCATAAAAACCGGGGGAACAACTAAACACTTTTAAATGATTATATAAGAGACATTGTTTATAGGAGTCGCCAAAAAACCGATTTGAACATAGTAACATTACTCTAAAAATAAAAAAGATAAAAAAAAAAAAAAAGAAAAGAAAAGAAATGATCATCAAATAATAAATAAAAATCATTTTACTTAAAATTCCAATATCAAATTATGGTACCCAATATTATATTTTGACATTTTGTTTTATCAAATTTGCAAGCACTTCACTCTGACTTCCACCGACTTTTAACAAAACAATATAGTTATTGTTACAACATTGGATCTGAACGGGAATTGAAATGTGCATAAATTAATGGGTGTATATGCAGCATTACCCAATAGCTTAAGATTTTGGGTAAATGGGCAAGCGCCCACCCGTTATAGTTGGTATCAAAGTCAAGCCCAATCCTTGATCCAGTGTCACGCCAAGCGCCTGGCCTAGAGGGGTTCGGGTCTTCTTCCTGGGTAGGCAATGTGGCCCAACAGCAACGTGGGCATTGTGTGGATTCGAGTGGGAGAGAATATTACAAGTGGGACTTGTCCCACACTGGATCCAAATGAGGATTGAAATGTGTATAAATGGGTGGGTATATACAGCTACCCGACAATTTGAGCTTTTAGGTAAATGGGTAAGCGTCCATCCGTTACAATCACGTTTTCAAAAGTTATACTTACTCCATCAAAATTTGTGAAAAGAAGTTAATGGAGATTATAAATTTACAAATTAGCCCTCGTAGATAAATTTATAAGTTGCTCCTAATTGTGAGAAATTTAAAACTCACCCTCCATTTTTTATCTAGAGAAATTACAGAAGCCCAACTTCTGTATATGTAAATGTTACAGAAAATATCTACATATATATATATATATAGAGAGAGATAGAGAGAGAAAGAGAGAGAGAGAGAGAGATGAGTGATAGTACCATTAGGTTTCTTGGAGAAAAGATTTAGGATAGAGAGAAGGATTAAGATTGGAACCCTTTCTATTGTTACCCTACAATCATAAAGATAAGGGTTCAATGTAAAGAAAAACCCTAAACTATTGGGGTATCGCAAGAAACCCCCCTAAATTACAAAAAAAAAAAAAAAAAAAAAAAAAAAAAAAAAAAAAAAAAAAAAAGCCTTGAATTATTGTTTTGTTGCAGTTTACCCCAGTAGCTTACGAGAAAAAGCAAAAGACCATTTGACCCTTACTATAAGATGACGTAGTTTCAATTCTTAGCCTTTTAAACTACTGACGTGGAAGATGTAATCACACGGACCAATGAGAGATTGATAAGTACGTCACCGTACCCAACACCAAACACAGACCCACTGTCTCTTTTTGTCCGCATACATACACATACAAATATATATATATATATATATATATATATATATATAGATATATAATCATATACATATACATATACAAGGTATATATCTAAAATCTATTGGGGGAAATTCGTGTATGGAGGTGATGGTGTTGTTGCATGTGGTGGCGGCGATGGGGGTTGAAGTCGAAGGAGGAGATGGATCTAATAGTGGTGGTGTTGTGGCGGTAACTACGGGGGTTAAGGTCGGGGGAGGAAACGGATCACGATGGATAAGAGGTGGTGGTGCTGTTGTGGTGGCGGCAACGGGGGTTGAGGTTGGAGGAGGAGACATATTACCATGGGTAGGAGGTGGTGGTGTTATTGTGGTGGCGGCAATAAGGGTTGAGGTCGAAAGAGGAGATGGATCACCATGGATGGCGACAATTCCAAAGTCATCGGGGATGGCGGTGATTCTAGAGTCACTATATCCAATAGTCACCATGGACGGCGGCGCTTGCCTTGAAAACCTCAACTTCTTACCTCAAATTCAATTTTGCCTCATTCAATCCAAAACCTGATTCAGACGAAAAGGCATTGGGGTTATTAGAGTTCAAGAACATAATGCATGTTGTGGATTTGTGTGTTTTCATTGGGTTTGGGTGTAATGGAGTTTCAATTGGGTTTGGGTGTGTGGTTGAGTTCAGTTGGAACAATCCTTGCTTTAGCTTTGATATAGCTACGCTTGAGGTATGAGCGAGATATATATATACATATTAAACAAATAGAAAGAGGGGTTTAGGTCGAAGAAGATGATGAACAGTAAAAGGAAGATGAACAGTAATTAGAAGGGCGTGTTTGGGTGTAACAGGGTTCCATATAATTTGGGATTCCATGTGTTTTTTAAGAGGGACAATTTAGACTTTTAAAATTTATAAGAGCAATATTGTCCATAATTTTATATATCATGCCGCATCAGAAACACTCATTCCAATCCCAGTCATATTTTGGCCGGCTGTTCGCCGGATGGGTAAATTGCAACAAAATTGTAAGTTCAGAAGGTTTATTGCAATTTTGGTAGTTCAGGGGGTTTTATTGCAGATATCACAATAGTTCAAGGGAGTTTTTTGCATTTTACCCTAAAGACAAAAAAGATAAGTCCTAATTTTATATAGCTGATTGAGGACTATATCGTCTTTTCACATCTTTCATGGAATTTACGAAGAAACATTCATACGTAGACATATATGATTTTAATTTTTTATTTATTTTTATTTTTTATGATGGGTTTGAACCTTTTAGAACACTCCATAATTCACCACCGGGTATATACAATCTCCTTGTCCTACATATCGAGAAAATTCTTGAAAGTATTGAGCAAAGAGGGAAAGCGTTATACTTTTGAAGATTCTCAAATGTCTTTTATAACCCTCCTTTTACTTTCTTCAAATTCAAAAAAATAAATAAATAAATAAATTCAAACACTAGATTGATAAGAATTATTTTATTTTTGACACAAACTATCAAGAGATCATACATTCACATCACACGTAGATACGTAATGCTGTCGTGAGATCGTTCTCTTTACAAAAGTCGCAAACTATTTTGATTGATTACTCTCCGTTTGTTTCGATGTAAAATATTTTCTTTTTTTAGGTAAAATAATTTCTTGTATTTTTATATTTTAATATTTTGCAAAGGTCTAAGTTGAGGTTAAGATAAAGTCTATCTGATGGAGCGTATAAAATAACTTGTTGAAAATTAACGACTAAGTTATTTTAGTCAAATTTTAATTTTTTTTTTTCTTAATATTTTACTACAATCAAACACTAAAAAATTAGAAAAATATTTTTTTTCATCCAAACAAACGGAGCCAAATGGAAAGAATTTTTTGAAACCGACAATAATTTTTAAATTTGTGAATGTAAAGAAAAAAGTTAACAGAAGCCTAACACATTTTATAGTTCATAAAAGAGTTTATAACTCTTACAAAGAGAGTAACCTCATTATAATATTGTATAGTTTTGTTGCGTTTGTGGGGGTATCGAATTGACATTAAAAATTTAGAATTAAAACAAAATTTGTTCAAAATCTTACCTCTAAGAATGGCTTTAATTTCATGGTTATTGATGAGAATCTAAGATGCAGTTGCGCTTTGTGTGCTCCTAATTGGATAACAAGATTTAGCCCATTAGTGTTAATCTCTAGTCTAATTGGTTGGATAACCAGAACAAAGATTGAACCCTTTGTAAGAGGCTAGTGGGGAAGCCCATATTTCTAATGAAGCCCATAATAAAATGAGCCCATTACATCCTGTATCAAAATAGCCCACAAAAAATTATCTTTATAATTTGGTATCTTAAGAAGCATCAATATTAGGGCTGCAACTTGGGCGGGCTATGTGACGGCCCAAGGTTTTTCAACCCTGTGCGTCAGTGATGAACCAAAGATGACCTGATAACGGATCCGAATTGCGGAAGCAAAAGATGAAATGACATCCCTAATGACACAACATGTCTCTAGGACACCAAAGAGACCCTCAATGAGATCACGGAACCCAAAGAAAACAAATGCGGAAATAAGATTTCAAAAATGGACAAAAAGGAACCCAAGGGTAAAATGGTCATTTCTATCATAAAAGTGAGTACTACCGAGCACACCGTTGGAAATACAACGAAAAATTAATGAATTTAGACTCAAGAATCACTTGATTCAGAGTCCAAACGGCAAAGATATCAAGTCTTGAAGTCGATGGAAGAAAAACCCTATCCTGGTTCGAGCCAAAAACTGGCACCCTTCCACTAAAATTTGAATATCTTTAGCTACCAAAGGAATCTGAAACTCTAATTGGTACCATTGGAAAGCTTATTTCGATGCGGTCAGTTTAGACAAGAATGGACCAATTTGGAGTTAAAACGAGGAAGATATGGCAATTTGAAATTGGAGGTGCAGTGCTGAACCAAGACACACAAACACACACCTATGAACAGTACTTCGAGCGCTCGAACTAGGACTTCGAGCTCTCGAACAGTACACGTCCGAGGCCAAAACTTCCTGCCCTAACTTCGAACGCTCGAACTCCCCTTTAGAGCGCTCGAACTCCTGTACCTGCACCTAAAATGCAATTTTGAGGACTTTCTGGGCCTTTTTTGGAAAAAAGTTGTGAAGTAACCCCCCTTAAAATCATGTTTTCTGGTCAACCATGTCAAGACCAACATTTATTTTTCAATTGAAATACCAAAAATGCCCTTGAGGTCTGATTTAGCAAAAATATGTAAACGAATGCTACTCTAAGTGTTCATTTCATCAAGAATGGTGTTGTGTGCCAAAGTGAGCATGCACACATATGTAAAATGAGTAAATACACGTGTTCCAATAGCCCATAGTCACATAACATGTCATATACAAAATACAACCTGTCAAACCTCGAATTCTCATCATTTCATAAGACAACTATGGGATTAAACTAGCATACATGTGATATAAATGTACATGGCACTTGGCCTCATGTTATGCATACAAAATAGATATCTTCAAGTGTTCTTAGATATACATTACACATCAAGGAAGCCATCTTAGCTTCTACAATACCATACATCCATGGTATACAAAATTTAACATCCAAAAGGATGGCATGCTAAACAAGTGCATGTCAACATACAAAAATGCTTCAAATAACTCAAAATCTTCTAAGGATGATGAGCATCTAAGAACATGGTCTCTTTACCTGAAAAACAACCCAAACCACTAGGGTGAGTAATCAAGTTACTCGTAAGAGAAGCATATGCGTATACCCTAAAGTTTCAATATCATTGCAAGATCAATATAGACGAATACAAGGAAGCATTCCACTTAACGTCTATGTTTAAGGTATTCTAAGGGATCATCTTAAGCTAACTTAAATGTTTCTTAGCAACACAATATCAAATGGATGTACTTAACAACATCAAATCGCATATAACAAAATTTACAAATTACAAATAACATTGATTGTCAACTTGGAAATGAACGCGAAAACAAAAAAAAAAATGGAATCCTTGGACACCTAAGCTTGGAATTCTGCCGAGACTTCAACGGTTATTCCGGGCATTAACCCGCAGGGAAGACCACCCTAAGTGCGCACTATCTCAATTAGGGAGAACTCATACCTCCCGCACTAAAGCCAAACTCTAGCCATGTTACTAGTAACCATGTCCCAAGAGAATCCAAAATATATATCAAGTTCAAAACTTATATATATAAATAATAAGGCATATCAACCACCTTACAAGCACAAGAACTTCGAAACCACACAACCATGTCTTAGGGTTCCAAGTCTAGAATGGCATGATAGATGACAAGTTCTTAACATGATATAATGCACAAAACAATATCATTAACTTATCAATTTAAGCATGCCTCAACAATAAGCCATATATACTAAATGTTTGCATTTTAGCAAATAGCTTCTAAAACAATCATGATTATCAATAGTAATCTACTAAAATGTAGGATTACCATCACAATAGCATAGTAACTCAAATCATTAAGAATTCTATACAACTTCAACAATCCTACTCAAGATATATACACAACATACATGCTTGATCAATGAAACCCTAAGTCAACCATAAGGATTTCCTATAGTATGCAATACTACAATTCCAAAAGCATGTATACAATATATATTAAACCCCAAAGGATTTCAAAACACTTAGAAAATAAACATACTACCACCCCTACCTCAATAGAGAATTGTATCTCTATAATCCAAGCTACCAAGCACAAAATGGAAAACAAGTTTAGGGTTCTTGAAGAGGAGAATGAGAGGAAACTTTTCTCTCCCAATGTTTTTAGTCTAAGGTGTATGGAAGTGAGCCAAATTGAAGGAGTAAGCTATGAGATAATAAAATGAAGAAAGTAAAGTGTAAAAATGGTGGGTGGAAGGGCTAGAGATCCTCCACTCACTATGTACTCTTACACTACCTCTCACACACACATAATGCAAGACTACATCATGGTCTTACACTTGTCACTAATCAAATGCCCCTTCCAAGACTTAATCCTAAGCTTACAGTTGTCAACAATCCAATACCTCTTCCAAGACTTAATCCTAAGCTTACACTTGTCAACAATCAATGGTTATATGTGCACCAATCTAAGGCCCACCAAATGTCAAGAGGTCATGGTGCCGAGTCTCTTCACCTAAATGCCAACAAATGGCTCCATGAGAGTGTGACATTTGTCACGCTTTCCAAAAATTGCAAAATGGTCCTTTTTTAAAATATCTCCTAAAATAAATTGCAAAAAGGTCCTTCAAACGAAAAATAATAATTTTGCATAATTACACTAAAATCCCAAAAGTTATGAATAATTACACTAAAGTAAGCATTCATCCCCTTTATGAAAAATAAAAGCAACTAGCATACTTTTCAACAAAAGTAAAAATATTAATGTCATGGAAATCAAGTATCATGAATGCATGCAAAACCGGAATCAAATCCGAATACCCGAAGTGAGGTTAAGCAAGGAAAAACGATAAACGAGTAAAAGACGAAATAAGAAAGAAAAAAAAAATGGAAAAAGAAAATCATTGAAAATGGAAAAGGAGGTAAAAGACTGGGTCATTACAGGCTAACCCAGCCCAACCCAAGCCCAACCCAGAAAATTTGAAATTGCGGCTTATATTCACAAATGGGGTTCATGTTTGGGTTGAGTTTTGTCAAAACCCAAACAAATTCAGGTTGGGCTCGGGCTCAACCCGAACCCAGACCAAAACCCAAAATTAATTTTTTTTTTTCCTCTCTTCTTTCTCTTTCTCTCTCTGCCGCCGTCCATGGGCGAAGCTCGAGAGTTGAGAGGGGGCAAGCTTTGAGAGTTGAGAGGGGGGCTTAAATTTTTTTTTTTTTTTTTCCTTTCTCTCTCCTCTCTCTTCTTTCTCTTTCTCTCTTTTCTTTTCTTTCTTTTTCTGCCCCGTCCATGGGCGAAGCTTGAGAGTTGAGAGGGGGGCAAGCTTGAGAGTTGAGAGACGGCGAACCCGAACTGGAACAGCGAGCGATGGAAACTGAAAGATATGGGTTTTGATTTTTTGAACAATCTGAAATGATATGGGTTTTGAACTTTTGATTCTGGCAGACATCTGAAATATATGGGTTTTGAACTTTTGATTCTTGTAGATTTTGTAGTTTGCAGTTGCAGAGAGAGAGAGATAGATGGGAATGAGACGCGATTGGGGAGGCTGAAATGATTTGCCCTAAAATTTTTTTGTTTTTTAATAATAATATAATCTAATATAGGAGTATATATATATATATATATATATATATATATATATATATATTTGAAAAAAAACAAAAATTATTATTATTTTTTTATTATAAAAAAAAACCGTCAACCCGACCTAACTGGCCCGAAAATATTCGGGCTGGATTTTGATCATAACTCATGTTGAGTACAATTCGGGTTGGCTCAACTCAACCCGATTCGGGTTAAAGTTGGGTTGGGACTAGACTGAGTTGGGCCAACACAACTTGCAACCCTAATCAATATATATAGTGGAAATAATTTTTTTGAATAATGATACTCTATCTGAACGGTATTCCGACTCTGGGAAAGCCAAGCCATTTCCACATTATTCAATATTTCTCTCTTGGATTTCTTCTCTCCCCCTCTTCGTTTCTGCCTCTCTTCTCTCTCATTCATATCTCCTCTGGTTCATTGATTCTTTCCTCTTCTTTCGGTCAAATTTGGGCTCTCTCTTCCATTCGCAAAATCAAAGGAAATACATAACATTAAAATTCATTCTCTGGACGATTAGTTTATATCCTTCTTTTTTGATCAATTTCTTCATCTCTTTTTCTCTATTCGATTCTGGCAATTGGCCATTAATTCTTGTAGAACAGTGAATAGAAAAGTATATATAGAAGCTGTAGGAAAATCATCAAACTCCAAAATTCCCTATGTTGATTTTTTTATTTTTCTATCCGGTGTGACCAAGAAGAGATCTTTCAGATTTCAAATGAAAAATATGCATTTTTTTTTTTTTTTTCACACATGTTGCCACAAAGGAGGAGGAAAATACTAGAGGCCTACAACTTGTGGGTTTTATATGATTATTAATCATATAACATATGTTAATTTTCATTTATATATGATAATCATGGCATTGCTTAATCATTGGTTTGGTTGAAACTAAAACTTTTATCTGTTTTGGGCCAAACGGAGTGCCACCATCCGCGGAGGCTTTTCGTTGTCAAAAGATCTATCAACGGTAGCAGTAAAGATTAGAATAGATTGGAAGATGTTTAATTTTTTTAATTTCATTCTCTGGAGTAAATCAAATTTCGAGATTAGAGATCCATAGTCTTCTGTGATTGTTTCGATTGTCTTGTCATTAATACGAATAAAAACCCTAGATTTTAAGGAGTTGTTTTTATGGGAGAGTAACACAATCTTGGAGAGAGAGAAAAGTGGATGAAGGTCTTTGCCGTGGTAAACGAAATTTGTGAGATGTGACTTTGCCATGCAGGAGTCGGACTATTATTCGGCTAAAATGATCGAAAAAAGTATTATCACTCTAATTGTTTTAATTTTTTAATTTTTTTTTACTAATTATTCATGTAACCATGAATAGAATCACTAATTTCGAAGTAGGAATTAGAAGTTTGTTATTTTTGTTTCCTTAAATTTATATTATAAAAAATTACAAAACCAGTCTGCCGTTGCTCTGTTGGTCATGCTGGCCATCTCCGCAGGGCATTGTGGATATATTAGTGCATTTCTTGCCGATGAAAAAAGAAAAAAAAACACTTTATATGACTTTGCATTTAAAAATTTGTGATGAATTTTATCTTACTTTATCAAATTGAAATTTTTTTCTTTCACATTCATGAACAACATCCACGGAAAACAAAAAGGAAATTCCACCCCACCCAAATTCTGCCCAAATCATGGGAAAAAGTTAAGGAGTGGATCAGTTGAAATCACTAGTGTCAATTAGAGTTGGTAATGAAGCAAACTGCTAAGTACATGGACCTTGAAATCAGTCAGCTTGATGAAGTAATCAAACCATAAATGGAAGCTCAACCAGAAAACAAATGGCTACAGCTTTAACAAAAAAATATCATGAAATTGCCATAGTAAATTAGCACTGACTAACACCTGAAGTTCTAATATATATGTTACCTTTCACAAATTTAGTTTTATTGCGACATTCTTCTCCTTCCTCTTGCTTTCCTTCTTCACATCTCATTGTGAGATGATTTGAGTGCCAAGTTCTTCTTTGAGTGCCAAGTTCTTCTTTTGTTTGTCGTCATCTTTGTAAGCCATCAATGAGCTCACAAGTGTAAGATTATATTTTTAATTGTGACCCACATGATTTGGACATGTGACATATTACTTTGTGGCTAAGTAAATAGATATCAATTAATATTATTTATTTTTGGTCAACTTATAATTACCTTTTTGGTAATTACTTATTGGAGAAGTGTTTTCCTTTCTTATTTCTTACTTTGATGGAAAGTAGAATTATGTTACTAAAAGAAAAACTGGTCCTCTCTCTGCCTTTATAAGAGTGCATAGACTGCATCAATTATGTACAATCAATGATACTACACGTAAAAGTTTTATGTGTGCAAAAGGCCAAGAGAGAGAAACCAGTTTCTACCTTTACCTGTTGATCAGAGTTGCAGATTAGTTCGTAATTAAATGATCTAAACGTTGGATTTAGTCCCAACAAGGTTTGTTATCATGAATATAGATATTTATATCTAACCATTTATTTATGCATTGTAGATATGTGAAAATCATGAAGTTCTAAGAAATGAAATTCATGTAAATTTGTGATTAATGGCTTAACACGAATTATTAAAGTTTACATGTGGTATCAGAACTTATGGTTTAGGAACTCGTTATTTTCCACTAAAGTTTGCATAAATAATATATATATATAAATTAAAATTAAAATTAAATAATTAAATTTGTTTTGGAATCGTGGATGCATAATGGATTAGTATGATGGATAGTTGATCAATTTATTTTGGTTTGCATAATCGATTTTTGAGCCTGTAAATTGATTTCTTATCCTTACTGAATTATATGATAGTTGAAGCATATGAATGAGTTTATTTATTTATTTATTTTTATTCCGTGCATGACTAGAATAGCAATTGAAATTGAAATAATTGGTTTTGCTTTTTGCGTAAATCGATGTGATGAATTTTAATGTTAACTACTGGTTTTTGTACAAACTTATATATATACTTGTTATCATATATCATTAATTACATATATTATAAATTAATGGAGAATGATTTATTTTATTGTAGAAAATTAAATTTCTAGAATAATGTGTGAGCTTAGAAATTTAATTTAATTTTGTTAGACATATAAATAAATTATTATTTTCTATCCAAACATACATACATATTGAAGAATCAATTTTAAATTGATTCAATTATGATCTTTAAGTTCAAAAATAAAAATAACATATTTTATTATGTATGTAAAGTAAAAAGATATTTTTTATTGAATTTTTAGACTATTAAGTTTCTGGGATCGAACTTACCTAAATTTGGATCGATCAGTATGAGTATGTGTGTATAAAATTAAATGGGTAAATTAATGATTAATTAGTTACTAGCTAATTTAATATTTATATTATGTGAGAATTAGTAGCTACCAAAGTGGCTTAACCATAATAGTCGATGAATATTAATTTTAGTAGTAAATATAACTTAATGATGAATTAATCTCTGTCTAATTTAATATTCATATTATGTGAAGATTGGTAGCTACCAAAGTGACCCAATCATAATGATTGATGAATATTAATTTTTGTAGTATACATAATTAATCATAAATTAGTTACTATCTAATTTAATATTCATATTATGTAAAGGTTAGTAGCTACCAAAGTGGTCTAACCATAATGGTTGATGAATTTTAATTTTAGTAGTAAACATAATTGCAATATTTTATGAATTATGATGCTTATTATTTTTTGTGATATTCATGAATATTGAGTTTATTTAATTATGAGAAATAATTCTCCAAAGAGAATTGATTTTCAAATAATTAAATGAAAATTAAGGGATGACATGTATTTTTTAATTAGATAGATATATGATATTCAAATGTAACTTATCTGTTTAATTAAATAATGCATCACCAATAAAGGTATACATATAAACACAAATAAGTATCATTATTAGTATTTTATAGTTGTCACCCAAAGGGGTATTATAGTTATACATTATATTTATATTTTTAAGTTATATAAACGTGTTGTTAACTAAAAGCATTATTGTTGTGAGTATTTTATCTTATTATATTTGTTTTATTACATCTCTTAATGCGCATGCTACATCTTTTTTGATTCTCAATAGGACTAACTTTTCATAATGGAATGAGTAAGTTGAGTTCAAAATTTAGATGTGTTAAATCTTGATTTAACATTTTAAATTGAGAAACCTACTGTTGTTACTGATAAAGATAGTGAGGGAGAAAAAATTCTCCATAAAGTTTGGGAGAGGTCGAACAGATTAAGCATTATAGTTAATTATGTGAATAATTGTTTCCCATAGTGATAGTGTTAAGGAATATTTTGACTAGAAGAATGTTTTCGTATTGTAGATAAATATCTAAAACAAAAATTATTAATTGATATCATTACTATGTATTTTTGTTGGTACTCGTACCATGTATGAACATAATTTTGAGATGACTAATGTTGTTAGAATATTAAGAATCTTAGGGATGATTGTGGATAAGAATTTTCTTATTCAATTTATTTTTGATTTTTTGTCTACTCAGTATGGGTCATTTCGAATTAACACTTTTAAGACAAGTGGAAAGTGAAATAATTGACCATTATATTATTTTAGGAAGAGACAAAGCTTAAGCAGTTGGTAATCATTACGTCCATTTCATGACTTAAGAAGTTATAAAAAAAATTGGGAATAAGCCTGAAAGGGCATTAAGTGAGTAACACCCAAAATTAAAAGATTTAGGTCAATCTACTGAAAGAAAAGAATGTAACAATGAAAAAGTGTCATTAATGTATTAAACACTTTTAAAAATATTATATGAAATATAAAGAATGATTTAAAAAAAAATGGTAGGTTTTTGGTTTTTGTATATTTCGAATTACTTATTGAAATTCTTTTTAATACATGATAGGTTGACTTAAGTACTAATGTTTATATTTCTAATAGATGCAAGAATTTCTTATGGCCTAAATCACAAATTCAAATAAGAATTTCTTATTTATGATAATTGGGAAAAAAATTTGTTGAAACCATTGTGACATTATGTTTAATGTTAGACAGTGAATTTTATTTAAATTATTTTAAACTTTTTATGTATATTCAATTTCCTATAATTTGATTTTATTTCAAAACTTTTTGTTAATGATTTTTCATTTAAATTTGATAATGATGTTTATTCAAGAAATTCTAATTTGTGAGTTATGGTATTATTGTTGATGATTTCTGTAATTTCAAACTTAATAGTTTATTTATTAAAAAACCTTTTGATCTTGTATTATAATGTTAGAAAATTTATCTTTCTTGTAGCATAAAAGGTTAGGTCAATATCTAATGGTATGTTAGGAAAATTAGTAAAGGATGTGATTATTCTGAATCTAAACTTTACTAATTTTGGTGTGTATGTCGATTGTATTAAGGGTAAACAAATCAAACACACAAAGAAATGAGACACAATAAGTAAATAGCTTTTTGAAATTATTCATACAAACATTTGTAGACCTTTTGATGTTCCATCTTTTGGAGGAGAAAAGTATTTTATCGCCTTTATAATTAATTTTTCACATTATGGATATATCTATTTGTTGTATGAAAAATCTCAAGTAGTGGGTACTCTTGAAATATACATAAATGAGGTTGAAAAACAACTAGATAGAAAAATAAAAATCATAAGGTCATATAGAGGTGGTGAATATTATGAAAAGTATGATGAAACAGGTTAATACTATAACCGTTTGTTAAACTCCTTGAAATATATGGCATTTGTGCTCAATACACTTTGCTATACATGTCACAGTAGAAGCGTGTAACTGTAAGACATAATCGTACTCTTATGAAATTGGTTAGGAGTATGTTAAGTAATTCCTCGTTGCCCATAGTGTTGTAGATGTTAAGTAATCTAAAGTGTACAAGTTTTACTATCCTAAATATAGTACGATAATTATTGAAACTGGTGAAGTTAGTGGGAATGATAAAAATTAAGAATGTGATCATTTAAGAAGTTAAGGTACAAATTTCTTTACCCATAACTTCTAAAGAAATAATTGTTTTTTCAGTTGTTGAACCGTATAACAACGAAAAATATTTGAATGATCAACAACTCCATAATGAGATTGTTACCAATGAATAATTTGTAGAAGAATCATAAGGAATAACATTAAGACGGTCTCAAAGAGAAAAAAGATCTGCTATTCCGGATGACTATGTGATATATCTGTAAGAATTTGATTTTGATTGATTTCTGAATGGGAGTTTAGAAATAGGAAGTCTATATGAAACAACCTGAAGGCTTTACATTAGAGAGTAAAGAATACATGGTCTATAAACTTAATATGTCAATATATGAATTTAAACAAGCTTCCTGACAATGGTATATTAAGTTCAATGATACAATTATTTCTTTTAATTTTAAGTAAAACACTGTTGATCAGTGTATATACTATAAGGTTAGTGGGAGTAAGTTTATATTTCTGATTCTATATATATTGATGATATTTTGTTTGGTAGTAGTGATCTTAGTTTATTATATGAAACTAGAAGTTATCTCTAAGAACTTTGAAAAGAAATATATTGATGAAGTATCTTACGTGATAGGAATAGATCACGTGAATTTTTAGGATTATCTCAGAAAACATATATTGAAAGAGTTCTAGAAAGATTTGGTATGGAACATTATTCAACCAGTATTGCTCCATACATAAAAGGGGGATAAATTCAGCCTAATGCAATCTCAAAGAATGAGTTAGCTAGAAGGTAAAGAAGCGAAAAATATTCCTTATGCATATATTGTGGAGTTTGATGTATATACAAGTTGGTATGTGATAAAAGATTATATGCTCACACTTGAGAAGACATTTTTTAATTAGTTATTTGTTTCTTTTGACTAGAAGAACAATATTATAAAAAAATATAAAGTAATTTTTATTACTTTGTCTATTATAAATTTTTAATTTGTAGCATGCTTTGAGGTTACAATTTATTATTGTAGAATTTATTTTAGGATTTGGAATTATTGGTATCATTTTCAGATTGCTGAAAATTTATGCTGCAATTGTTAATCTTCTTGTATGAAAAATGATAGGTATTCTAAAGTTCAAATACTTTATCATTAAAGAAGATGTTTAGAAATAATGAATGCCTATTAAATATATAAGCACACAACTTATGATTGCAATCCATTAACGAATGGACTACCACCCAAGACATTTATAGAATATGTTAAAAGAATGGGTCTTGAATGTAGTGGGTCTTGAATGTAGTCAATGATGATTATTTTTTAATTATAGATTGCTTAACAGTGCTTACATATATTTGACATTTTGCGCTCATTAAATGTGTTTCTGATATTTCCTAATAATTAATGTACATGTACGTATTGCTTTAATAAGTGGTAATAGGAATAGTCTTGGAAAAGACATTATTGTTAGATCATTATTGATACTTCTCATTTATAGACTATGTTGAATAGATTACTAGTGTTGTAGTACATGGAAGGGACTGTGTCATTTAGGGACATACAACCGCCATGACTCACATTGGTAGTTTGTTTACCATGGTATTTATGATAACCAACTTAATACCTTAATCTGATTTATGGTGCACACTAATGAATATTTTACTAAACCACCACAGAAATTATCATATGTGCCAAGTGGGAGAATGTAAGATTATTTATTTAATTGTGACCCACATGATTTGGACATGTGACATATTATTTGGTGGCTAAGTAAATAGATATCAATTAATATTATTTATTTTTGGTCAACTTATATTTACCTTTTTAGTAATTACTTATTGGATAAGTGTTTTCCTTTCTTATTCCTTACTTTGATGGAAAGTAGAATTATGTTACTAAAAAGAAAACTGGTCCTCTCTTTGCCTTTATAAGAGTGCATATACTCCATCAATTATGTACGATTAATGATACAACACGTAAACTTTTATGTGTGCAAAAGGCCAAGAGGAGAAACCACGGATTATTTCGTGGTTAAAGGATCTAAACGTTGGATTTAGTCCCAACAAGGTTTGTTATCATGAATCGAGATATTTATATCTAACCATTTATTTATGCATTATAGATATGTGAAAATCATGAAGTTCTAAGATATGAAATTCATGTAAATTTGTGATTAATGGCTTAACACGAATTATTAAAGTTTACAATAAGCTCATCCAAACTAAGCTTTTTGAAATCTTTTGCTTAAATTAATATCACTTTGTGTTCCCAATCCTTCGATAGAGATCCAAGAATTTTCTTCACTTTTTTCCTATTACTGTAAGTCTCACCAAGAGATTGTAACCCATTCATGATATCCATGAATCTATTGAACATTTCACTAATAGGTTCTTCGTGTTGGGTTTTAAAAATCGAATAACAAGTAGAAATCAAAAATTGATCATCAATAAAAAGAGAGGTTTTGATCTCATACCTGATTAGAAAATTAAACTTGAGATATCTTTGAGAATTCTTTATCGCCCTTTAAGATATCTGAAATATAGAGCGCTTTATCCCCTTCTGAAAGTTGTCGATACGGTAGGATTGAATAAGGATTTTAAAACCCCTATATATAACAACAAGGGGGGGGGGGGGGGACGACTTCTCTACAAACAAGCATATCTAAGTCTCCCTTCCTATCATGGAAACTTAGATATCAATGGTTAGAAATAAATCACACCAAATAAGTTAGAAAACCACAATCCAATGGTATAAAACCATACTCCCAATTAGACCACCAAATTGAAAAGTACAAACCCAATCCATCAAGTATCAATAATTACATTGCAATCATACTTAATGAAACGTAGTGCATAGGACCATAAAATAATTTTTATTATTTAAATATATATATATATATATATATATATATATAAATTCCAACAATCTCCCACTTGGTCCATGCACTCTAAATTTTATAAAATGACACTATGGATCGCAACACATTTTATAAAAATCGATTGGCCACTCATTTTTATTTAGAAAACAAAATTATCGAAGTTGATGAATTGAAACTTTAGAACATTTTCCTCTATAAATTTCCTCAATAGTGGATCATGAATGCGTAGACAAGTAATACATTAGTCTAAACAGTTCCATGATCTCAAAACCGATTCCATCTAGGATTCAAGCAAATATAGTGGTTTCTACTGTATTTCATGAGATATGCAAACTGCATGTGGTCTAAACGCACACCTCACTATCCGTCCCGCTTCATACCATCGCGGTATGTCACCTGAACATATTACAGCAAACTGCCAACCTTCTGTTCAGTGTGAGGGTTTACCGATATGGAGCCAATCTCATATCTAGCCCAAGCTATCCTCATAGAGCGTTAACACTCCCACAAGAAAACTTTAGTAGTTATGTTTGGATTTACCAATGTGGTGCCTATTTCACATCTAACCCAAATAACTTCATGAGTGCAATACCACTTTCAGGCAACAAGAATAGCACGTGCACATATCATATACAACAATGTAATAATAATAATAATGATGCATCATAACTTTATTTTCATGCAAATAACTGTCACCATAAGGTGTAAATAAGTTAAAAGAAACAACTACAATGTAACATGATGTAATAGAAAAATCAGACATCATAACACAATGACTCTTGAATACCCATCCGAATCACGTGCTCTTTAAATATTTTTGGCTGAAGAGCTTTACTAAGAAGATCTGCAATCATCCTTGTTGTATCTATATGGGGAACCTCAATAATACCTTATTTAACCTTCTCGCACACGTAAAGGTACTTTACATCTATGTGCATATTACGCATGGTTAATTTTTTATTTTTCACATATTTTGTGACAACTTCATTATTACAGAAAATTATCAAAGGCTTGTGTATGGAGTCCACGACCTTTAAATCCGCAATAGACTGTTTCAACCACATAGCACGTTTGATCACTTCATAACAACTGATCAACTCTGCATACATAGTTGAATCTGCGATAATAGATTGCTTAGAGCTTTTCCATAATACAGCTCCCTAAGCCAACATAAAAATATATCTAGAAGTGGATTTTTTACTACTTGAACAACCTGCATAGTCCGAATCAGAATAACCAACTATCTCCAAACAATCTGATTTCTTGTACACTAAGATAAACTCTTTTGTTCTCTGAAGATACCTCAAAACTTTCTTCACCGCCCTCCAATGAGCAATACCTGGATTTTGTTGAAATCTTCCAAGTATCCCAACCACATAACTAATATCTGGTCTAATGCACGTCATAGCATACATCAGACTTCCAACTGCAGA
Organism: Cornus florida; assembly: GCF_030987335.1. Lineage (NCBI taxonomy): Eukaryota > Viridiplantae > Streptophyta > Magnoliopsida > Cornales > Cornaceae > Cornus > Cornus florida. Next base: position 51,379,631 of record NW_026775572.1, read on the forward strand.
CGCATATGCGGTGACATCAATTTTACTTCTCTCAATCTCATTCTTAGGATATTGTTCCTCTGAAAAAATATTCCCTTTTACAACTGGAACCTCACCAGGTGCACAATTTTCCATCTCAAAAGTTTTTAAAATTTTATTAATATATGTCTTTTGAGAAAAACCAAGTGTGCCTGTCGTGCGATCTCTATGGATCCTAATACCCAGGACAAACTCAACATTGCCCATATCCTTCATATCAAATAACTTGATAAAAAATTCTTCGTATCATGTATCGCATGAATGTCATTGCTAGCTAGTAAGATATCATCAACATATAAAACAAGAATAATAAAACGACTCCCACTGACCTTGAGATATATGCATTTGTCTCCAACATTCTCCTTAAACCCATAGCTAGTAATCACTTCACCAAATTTCAAGTACCACTGTCGTGAAGCTTGTTTGAACCCATAAATTGGTTTCTTTAATTTACACACTTGATGTTCATGTTCCTTAACCACAAAACCTTTAGGTTGAGACATGTATATCTCTTCCTCAAGGTCTCCATTAAGGAATGCTGTTTTTACATCCATCTGATGCAACTCAAGATCATAATGTGCAACAATAGCAAGAATGACTCTTAAAGAATTCTTTGATGAAACTGGAAAGAAAGTCTCAGAGAAATCAACACCTGGCTGCTGCTTGAAACCTTTAGCCACCAATCTAGCTTTATATCTATCAACATTTCCAAGTGAATCCCTCTTGGTCTTAAAAACCCATTTGCACTCCACCGCATTGCGATCTGTAGGTAAATCAACAATCTCCCACACCCCATTAACATCCATAAAGTGCATTTCATCTTTCATAGCATCTATCCAACTAGAAGATTAATGACTCCACATGGCTTCATTAAATGAAGTTGGATCCTCATGCTCGCCAATGTCAACCTCACTCACATACACCTCAAAGTCGTCAGGTATAGCGGATCTCCGAGTTCTAGAAGATCTTCTAAGTTGATCAGGCTCAGAAAGTGGATCAAAAGTTGAAGCAAGAGGCTGCATACGAGGAATAACTGAAGGGGTGGGATTAGGAGCTTTGAATGGAATCACCGAAGTTAGAAACAAATCTATAGTAAATGGAATAGGCACAGAAGATTGCTCCTCTGTAAAAGAGAAAGTACGATGATCCAAACTACCACTGGATTCGTCATTCTCAATAAATTTTGCATGACTGGTCTCAACAATCTCCATAGGTCTAGAGGGACAATAAAATCTGTAACCAAATGATCTCTCAAGATACCCAATGAAATGAAAAGTAACAGTGCGAGGATCAAGCTTCTTAATATCAGGATTGTACAACTTTGCCTCTGCAAGACATCCCCACACATGCAAATGTCGAAGACTAGGTCTACGACATGTCCAAAGCTTGTAAGGTATTTCAGGAGCTACTTTACATGGCACCCTATTAAGAATATAAACTGTCGTTTTAAGAGCTTCTCCCAAAAAATTCTCAGGTAGTGAAGAATGGCTCATCATACTACGAACAACATCTTGATAGGTGCGGCTTCTCCTCTCTGCAACTCCATTTTGTTCAGGAGAACCAGGTGTTGAATACTGTGGCACTATACTTTGCTCCTTGAAGTACGTAACGAAAGGACCATGATTCACACCCTCCTGGTCCATTCTCCCATAATACTCACCACCTCGGTCCGATCGTACAATTTTAATCTTTTTGCCTAACTGTTTTTTAACTTCAGTTTGATAGATCTTAAACATGTTAAGTGCATCGGACTTTTGGTGTATTAGGTACAAATAAGCATACCTTGAAAAATCATCAATAAAGGTAATAAAATACCTTTGTCCTCCTCGAGAAGCGGTAGGAAACGGACCACAAATATCTGTGTGAATAAGGTCCAATAGACTAGATGACCGACTAGCCTCAAAGTTGCGTTTCTTCTGCATCTTCCCCTTGACACAGTCAACACATAAATCAAAATCTGAAAAATTTAGTGGTCTTATAATCTCATCCTTGACCAAGCATTCAAGTCTCTTTCGAGAGACATGCCCCAATCTCCTATGCCACAACATAGATGAATTGTAATGACCTGGTCATTTACCTCCCTTTCCTTTTTCCTGAAATTTTATGAATGAATTTTTTTCGTTTAATTTTCCTTTCTGAACTTTGTTTCTTATCGCTTAGTGTCGTCTCGAATGCTTGGAAATGATTTCTGAAACTCTTTTCCATGGATTGACAACTTCCTTTGAAGACCGAGTCATTTCTGCATTTTTACTTTTCGGACACTATGCGCTATTTCATCATTTTCCCTATTTTGTCTTATCTCCGTTTGTCACTTGTTTTGCAAAACCTCACTTTTCATGCTCGGAGTTAGTTTTTGACTTCACGTACCTTCATCTTCAGTGGTTTCCTCGAAATACGTATCTTTACTTTTGCAAGAAAGTACTCTGGTTGCTCCTGGTGTCCACAGGGACATAGATGCACAATCCTTCATAAACTTTTTATTTTCTTGGGATGTTTTTTATAAATATCTTTTAAATATATTTTATTTCAGGGGTATCTAAGAAAATATCTTTTGAAAGATATTTTCATTCTAAGGTAGTTTCGCAGTTAACCCTTTTTGTAGGGGCCATTGTGCACTTAACAAAAGTTATTGCAAAATACTTCGTCTGGAGCCTGAATCCTCGTACGGGATTCATTTTCACATTTTGTCAAGTCATGGACTTTTGGAATTCCGTTCTGGTCATTTTGCTCCAGTTTCAGAGTTTTTGGATTCGGTTGCTGCCGAACTTATTCGGGGCATAACTCTCTGCTCGGAGCTCAATTTTTAACGCCATTTCTTCCTTTGTTCATATTTTCTCATTTTGAATCTTTTTCATTCATGGAGTTTTACCGTTTGAGCGCGTTTGCTCAAAATCCACTTTTCCGGACTCGACGGAGCCCTTTCGGGACAATTTTTTAGACTTACTATAAATAGGATGCCCTAAAGTAAAAAATCAGATTTTCACTCATCTTCTCCACCTCTTGGCTGGCAGCCATGGGAGCTCCTTGGCTGCCACCCTTTCTCCTTCTCCTTCACTTGATTTCCTTGGTAAAAATCCTTCGGCCTTTACATTTATTATTCCCCTCGACGTGTTCTATCATTCCCCCTTATTAGAATTCATTTCTGACCATTTCTTGAGTTTGGGTTTGAGGTCAAGTTGTGATTTTCATGGGGCTTCCTTCGGATTCATGTAGATCGTGTTGTCCTTGACATAACCATTCGATTTCGACAGATTCGGGACACTTTTTTTTTAGTGGGGATTTGAGGTCTTCATCTCAAATTGAGATAGGGGGTGTTCTAGGTTATATTCTTGTTATCTAGCATGATATTGATGCTTATACAACTTGTATGCTTGCTTTTGGTTCAAGATCTAGAAATTGATTTAAATGTGATTTAAATTCTACTAAATTGTACCATGCTTGTTTTCCAATTTTGACAATATATCTCATGGCCATGACTTAGTCCTTGTTATATATTAATTTTGAATCATTTGGACAACCTTTGAAATCTAGAGATTTAATTAATTTTAAATTAATTAAATTCCACATGTTTATATCTTGCACACCTTGTGAAATTGATGTGATATTTGCAATCACCATGAAATGGACATTCACATAAATTAATTAATTAGCTTAATTAATTTCTACTTAGTATTCTAATGAATTAGACTTGTATTTCATGGGGCTTTTGCCTAATTATCATGTATCATGACTTGTTGCAACTTAGCTCCATTAATGTGGTTAATGAACTTGCACCTTTACATTGGAAATTGTTCAAGAGTTGTTAAACCAATAATTAAATCATTAATTTTATACTTGCGGTATATTCACATCAATGGATTCCTTGTGTTTTAAATCCTAGTTTATTGTTTATATAGATGCACTTGATGATTTCTTGACATTTCACATGCCATCATAGTTAAGAATCTAGGGCATAACTTGTATGTTCCAAAATCTTGGTTGTGTATGGAATGTGGTTTAATACATTTCTTGTATCTTGATACTATCTCGACTTACACAACTTGTTGATTTTGGAACTTGGGATATCAATCAAGAATTGACATGGCTAGGACTTGGTTCTAGTACAGGGGAATGTCCCTCTACAACTATAGTGCGCATTAGGGGAAAGGTACCCATGGGTTAGTAGCCCTAAAGTGATCTCAAGAGTACAGTTTTAATCTAGGCGATATCCAAGTTTTCACATTGGTTGATTTCACTCTTTAAATTTCAAGTTACTATTCCTTAAAGATTTAAACTTGTCGTGTATGTGAAATGCACCAATCTTGTCTCATTGCTTAGATTTTATGTTTCATTCGCGATTTAACTCCTTAAATTTCAAGTGTTGTATTCCTTGAAGATTTAAGACTCTTTTCGTGTTATGTGGTAGGTTCTACCCATGTTTAATTGAATAGATAGTATGCCTTATTCTTGAATCCGTGTTTAACTTGCATAGACATTATGCCTTGTTCTTGAATCCGTGTTTAACTTGCATAGACATTATGCATTCTTCTTGAATCCGTGTTTAACTTGCATAGATATTATGCCTTATTTTTGAATCCGTGTTTAACTTGCATAGACATTATGCCTTGTTCTTGAATCTTTGTATAACTCTTACCGTGTTAATCAGAATGTACTAATCTTGTTAATTGCATAGATATTGTGCCATGTTCTTGATTTCGTGTATTATCCCTATCGTGTAAATTGGTATATTCCAATCCTATAAATTGCATTGCTTTATGTGATCCATGTATTCTAGTATCTTCTTGTCGTGTTGTATGGATTATTCTAAATCTTGCTTAATTGTATTGAAAATACAATTCATGTTAATCTATGTTCAAGCATTCTTCTTGTCGTGTTCTTTAGATTATCTCAACCACGATTTGTTTCATATACGTATGTATATCATGATTCTTGTTGCTTAGACTCTAAGGTAGCTTAGGATGCTCCCTGAGTCTCACTTTGACATAGACGTTAGGTAGCATGAGTCCCTTTAACATGTTTCACCTTAAGGTGATAAATTTGTAAAATGCTAGGTCGATGCATGCTCATTTCCTACGAGTAGCTTTATGTTGCTCACCCCAAAGTTACTGGGGCATATTTCAAGTACGAAGACTTGGTTCATGATGATTAGCATTCCTTGGATGTCGTGTAGCTTTCAAGTTTTCATTTCATGCAAATGTTAGCATGAAATGTCATTTTTTAGCCTTACATGTAAAACTTGTATTCTTTGATTCCATGTATGTAATGTGTATTTAAGTACACTCTTTAAAATATATTTGACATGGTCGTTTACGGGCAAAACCTCATCGTTCGTGTTTTGAGCTTTCCACGGACTCATTTTGCACTTTTGTTGCATATTCTGATTTAGGGGCATTCTAGACCTTTGACTGTGGTTTTATTTTCTTCTTTCAACATGGTTGAATAGAAAACATGATTTTAGGGGAGGTTTCTTTTTTGTGTTTTTCCAAAAAATGTCGTCTTGGTATCGGAAATAGCTTACGAAGTTCAGCTCTCAGTTTTTCAATTTAACAGCTTTTTGGACCTCCATGACCAGATTTCATGGAGGGGCATTTTGGGCATTTTACATTAAATTTTTTTTTTTAATTATCTTCACGGTCACATAGAAAACTCGATTTTGAGGGGAGTTTCTTCTTTGTGTTTTTCTAGAAAATGTCATCTAGGCCCTCAAAAATCCACTTTTCCCGAAAAACCCCTGCTGCCAGGTTTTTGGGTTGCACCTTACTGCCCTCTTCACATCTAACCGGTTAAAAGGGGTTATCTAAACGGTTAGATGACTTGAGGCAGTGTCTTGGTCGTGTTTCTTGGTCTCCTAATCGGTTAGGAAGGTCTCCTAACCGGTTAGATGTTCATGGGTTGTCTCTTTTTGACCTTTTTACCCCCGTTTATTCCATGAGCCATATTTTCTTCGTCTGGACTCCGAATCATGCGATTCTTGAGTCCATCTTGCTTGATTTTTCATTGTCTTTCCAATGGTGTGGTCTGTGGAACCCACTTTCAGGTTGGAAATTACCATTTTACATCTAGGTTCATTCTTGTCCCTTTTTTAAATGTCACTTCCGCATTTGTTTTCTTTGGGTTTTGTGACCTCATTGAGGGTCACATTTGTGTCTTAAGGACGTATTGTGTCTCTTGAGACCACTGTTTCATCTTTTGCTTCCGCATTCTGGATCCAGTTCGGGTCATCACAAGAGACACTGGGTTGAAAAATCCAGGGTTGTCACATGAATCCTCTCTAATAAAAGCACGTTTTGATCTGGAAGTATCGAATCCACATAAAAACAAACATGTATATAAGAATCATTCAACAATAACTGATATAAACCATCAACTAAACAACCATATCCAACTATATTATTACCATAATAAATAGTGACTGATCCATCACCAAAAGAAAACCGAAAACCCAAAGCATTAAGTCTTGAAACTGAAAGTAAATTACGCCTAATAGTAGGAACATTAAAAACATCCTGAAGCTCTAAGGAAAAACCAGTGTATCTCTAGCGAAATCGTCCCAACAGCTGCAACATGAACCGCATCAGCATTACCCAACACCAATTTCTCCTCAACCCTGGTTTCACTGGCTTCGAAATCCCTGTGATGAACAAGAAATATGAATAGATGCACCCTTATCAATCCACCATGTATGATTAGGCACATTTACTAAGTTGGATTCAAATATTACCATAGCAACTCCCATACCTGCTTTGTTTTTCTTTAACCAATTTTTGTAGCTGTAATAGTCTTTCTTTTGATGTCCTTTCTTCTTACAGAACCAGCATTCATCATTTGCATTTACATGCTCAATGCATTTTCCTTTGTTATCCTGTTTTTTATTTTTCTGAATTGTCTGATTCCCTTTCTTGCCGCCTTTCCACTTGAAGTTATTCCTGCTTTTATTGCTTATGGCAAGATGAGCTGACTCAAATTTAGCACCCTTGAGCCGTTCTTCCTCGGTCACACAAAGTGCCAATAGCTGATTAATGTCCCATTTTGTCTTTTGTGAATTATAATTTACTCTGAAAGCATCAAAAGATCTAGGCAGAGAATATATCACCATGTAGACCAATAACTCATCATCAAATGTGATTCCTTGCTCCCTGAGACCATTAACCAGCTTTTATATCTTATAGATATGCTCCCTCACTGAACCACTATCATCATAACTAGTTGACATAAGTTGTGTCAAATAATAATACTGAAGTTGCTTCTTGGTACTCATGAACTGCTTCTTAAGTAAATCAAGAAGCGCCTTGGCAGTATCAAATACAGGAATACCACCACGAATAGTTTAACCAATAGAAACACGGATCAACCTGATGGCCATAGTATTAGCTTTAGTCCACTTAGCATGCAACAACTTTACTGTTTCAGAAGACTGTTCAGTGATTGCAGCGGGTTTCTCCTCATAAAGTACGAACTCATAGTCCAAGAAACCCAACATAATATCAACACTTGTCCTCCAAGTAGTATAGTTCAAATCATTCAATGGTTCAATCCCTGTTAACTGTCTTTGAATAGCGGAAGCGTCTATAACTGTAATACATGTTATATCAAATAACATATAAATGAACATATAAAATAATATGTTACAACTTTAGGGATTATTACTTTAATTCGTGCTTAGGATTTTAAGCCGAATTTATCAGGGTGTTTTACTATATGCAAGACCCGTCCACCCTGCGGGAACAGATAAAATGCCATCTAAAAACACCTTTTGGCAGAATTTTAGATTTTATTTTACCCCCAAACTTGCGATCAAATCACACATAGATCTATTTGATTATACTTGAATTGTTATTAAACACTTCCACTACCTTTTGATAAGAGGGTTATTTAGTTATAATCCAAGCACTCTCAAATATTCTATTCACTTATCCCACACTAAGACATTGATCACCTTTTGGCAGAACAAGTACCCTCATGTAGGTAAGTGCACTGTGAGACCTCAATAAGACCAATGACTTAAAATTTCAAAATAATAACCTCCATGAGCGTGTCACTTTTTAGCAGGCATCACTCACTTTGACTATTATTCTTTAAAACGGTCACTTTACCGGTTCTCATAAACCCCAATGAAAGACCTTATCTTTAGAAGTTCCATTTTAATCAGATTCAAATTTATTTATTTAGTGTGCATAAATTAAACCAAAATATGGAACAAATACTATAAATTACTTATAAAGTATTGGATAGCACTATTAAAATTATATATATGGCATACTCATTAGGTCATGTAATTTCATCACCATTATATGGGATTATTATCAATTAGTGACCGAGAAATTAATAAATAATACATAAAATTACTACCTCACATATATGGAATAATTTAAAGACTTAATTAAATATTCAAAACCATATATCTTTCTATATGCTATATACAGCATGTGTTTCAAAATAAATCACTTGATATATAAAGGAAACCACTTGATATATATATGGCATAACAAATTCGTTGTTTAAAACCTTCGTTCAGCGTGCACAAGAATTTTCATACAAACTGATTGCATACAAATAATCTACAAGAATTTGCATACAAACTGATTAATTGCAAAGTCAATCTCGTTTGGCGTGATGCACATAACAACAGGAAACCAATTGATAAATACTGTATATAGCATATTAATGGTTTAAAATCTTGTTTGGCGTGCACCACATAGCTGACGGAAAAACTAATTGATATATATGAATCAATTGCTTAAACAACAATAAAGAAATTATATATTACTTAAAATTTATTGATACTTAAAACAATCAAAAAGTTCTCTCGTTCGGCGTGCAATCAATAACAACAGCAATCAATTGATTCGTCTATATAAATCAGTGGATTCATGTATATATAAATCAGTTTGTTTTTTAAACAACAATTATTATAATATGAAATTAATTCATACACGAATATCTGAAAACAAACACAAAATTCGATCCAATTTTATTTTATTTATATAAATATATATTTTTTGATTTCTACAAATTCTAACTTGGCTCTGATACCAATTGTTGAGTTTTAAAAACCGAATAACAAGTAGAAATCAAAAATTGATCATCAATTAAAAGAGATGTTTTGATCTCATACTTGATTAGAAATTAAATTTGAGATATCTTTGAGAATTCTTTATCGTCCTTTGAGAGATCTGAAAAATAGAACGCTTTACCTCCTTCTGAAAGTTGTCGATACGATAAGATTGAATAAGGATTTTAAAACCCCTATATATAACAATAACACGGAGGGACGACTTCTCTACAAAAAAGCATATCTAAATCTCCCTTGCTATTATGGAAACTTAGATATCAATGGTTAGAAATAAATCACACCAAATAAATTAAAAAATCACAATCCAACGGTATAAAACTATACTCCCAATCCAACGGTATAAAACTATACTCCCAATTAGACCACCAAATTAAACAGTACAAACCCAATCCATCAAGTATCAATAATCACATTGCAACCCTATGAAACGTAGTGCATAGGATCATAAAATAATTTTTATTATTTAAATATATATAAATTCCAACACTTCGTGTATCGTTTCAAAGCACTCATAAGCAGCTTCTAACATTCTAATTTTGGAGTTTTTAACTTGGTTGGTACCTTCATAGATCGTCTCCAATTTGTCCCATATCTCCTTGGCCGATTCACAAGTATATATTATAATAAATTGACTTTGATCCAATGCACAATATATTCATTGAGCTCCCAAATAAATTTCATTGAGCTGAAGTAGTTTTAGGTCATAAGATTGACATTCACTTTTCTCCTTTCGGACATATTGTGTTCCGACGATCTTTCTAGGAACATAAGGTCCTTCAATGACCATCCATAGCTCAAAGCCCTTAGCTTGGAGATATATTCTCATTCTAGATTTCCAATAGTTGTAATTGTTACCACTAAACAATGGAGGTTTATGGGTCGATTGACCCAACGAGGGACTCTCTCCCTTTGAATCCACCATTTTAGAAATAAGGACACCCATTGAAGACCTAACAATGCCAACTGAGCTTCCCTAGCCTCTTGATGAACACTGATCCAAGTATAATGAAATAGATTCAAAGGGGTCAATTTGGGAGTAGAGAAAATATAGCCATATATATATATATATATATATATATATATATATATAACAAAAAATATAAATGAGAAGCTATTAAGCTCAATTCAAATGAATCAAACAGTTGCAGTAGGGTTTTTTGAGTTGACCTATTATCTTCTCTAGTCCATGTAACAAAGAACCCTTTTTTAAATATTTTATCCTTTTTACTACAATTTCTTGGAAGCCAAACAGAGAATCAAGTAAGCTGAAGAGTGTATATATCTATATCTATATCTATATCTATTTTCTATTCTAAAAGTGTAAGAAATTTCTTAACATTTTTAGATTTTTAAAAATACAAAATAATTTTCATTACACTCTTTATATTAAATGCTTTAATGTAATTCATTCAACATTTATGGCATTTGAGTTCCCCATCCAACATTAATACTTTTAGCGATTGTTGATTTTAGATAGATTTATACATAAGTTTGTCATTTCATATCTATGATGGAATCCAAGCATATTAATAATAAATAAATAAATAATCAAACTGCAATTGCTTAAAAAAATTTAGTGAAAATGTATATAAATAATGAAAAATTCTTCCACGTTTATAAACTAAATGCAAATGTGTTAAAAGTGACTTATTCATCATTTAAACAAGCATGTAAACTAAATTATACAAAAATAAGTGAGACAAACGCAAAATTATCCCATGTTATACTATTTTGATATGTATATTTTTTTCTTTGGTAAGCGTCTATTTCCAATTAAGTATGAGGAGACGAATGGAAATGGAGCCATAATTTACTATAGCATTAAAATTTGAAGAAACTTTTCAATAATATCCCATACCTTGTTAATTGTATGTAACTCAAATTTATCATTTGTCAAGAGTTATTCTACCCAAAACAAAATTTTGAAAAATGATTGATTGGTAATAAAATTAAGATATATTTTTTTAGATAAAACAAAAAAACTAAAGTAATTATATTTAAGCAAATAATTAGCAATTATAATATGATACAAAAAGAAACTTCAAAGATCAAGGCCAAATAAATTAATACTATGTATGTATCTATATATCATACCAATTAAGTAAGCCAACTAACACTCTTCTTTCATGTACAACAAGATGTCCGTCAAATGGCACCGTTTTCATTTTCATAATCACAAAATTTCTATAACATGACATAGACTAACTTGTCATGCTTAAAGGCTGAATTTTAATATATAGGAATCATAAATCAATTTTGTTTATTGTACTACAAAAGGTTAGAATAGACAAATTTTGATAAGCGGCCACTATCCCTAAAAGAAACTCGATGTTGTTATTATTATTATATTTACATTATTCGATGATCAATTCACCACATGAATTTTACTAGTTTATATAAAAATCAATAGAACTCAATGACAGAATGGCATTGTTTAAACTGAATAAACCCACTAAAATGGCATTTTTTTCTTGGTTTTTTGTTCTATTTAAAATTGAAATAAGGACCTGTTTGGTGAAAGGGTAAAAGTTCAAAATCGATTAGTATAAGATCACATGTTTTTTCTTGGTTATTTTTTATTATTAATTTATGAATAATGATAAAATGACAGAAGATATCCACTGAATGGGAGACCGAAGCTAACGTGGCTTAGCCACGTCAACTCAGAGCCGGCCCAGAGGGCCTCAAAATTTTCAGGCCCATTAGTGATAGGCTAAAAAAAAAAACAAATTTAGGCCCCTTACCATGAGTGATAGGCCCAAATAAAAAGAAAAAAATTTAGGCCCCTTTCCATGAGTGATAGGCCCAAATAAAAAAATAATAATAATAAAAAAAAAAACTTAGGGCCCTTAAATTAAACGAATTCACAGCCCATTTAAAATTAGGGCCCTTAAAAACTTGGTGATTAAATTAGAAATTGAATATCGTCCTTTACTACTTTATGTGTATGTTAGTGTGTATTTAAATAATTAAAGGGCCTCAAATTTAAGTTCGCTTAGGACTCCTCAAAATTTTGTCAATTTCAAGGCCGGCCTTGCGTCAACTTCTTTACTATAAGCGTGAAATTCTAAAATGAGTGATTTCTTCTCTCTTCCTCTTCATTTCTCTCTCCTCACACTTAATCATAGTATATATATATATATATATATATATATTTTTTTTGTATCTTGTGAGATACATGTTTGCTAATACAGTCTGCCAACTGTTGTTTTAAAAAGGCAAAAAAAAAAAAAGGCTGATGTTTAACAAATTTTGTATCCAAGCAAATCAACGGAGGTTCTCTTCCGTCAGTTAAATGTTTTTTGTTTTTAAATTTTTATTTAGATTGGTTTTTCCTTTCAAGTGTCTTTGATTTTCATTATGTAGGAGATTAATGTCTCTTGTGCGTATTTTTTATTCATTCAGGATTGGAAAGTTTTCTTCTCGGAAGATAAAGTGAATCAGAATTCTAGATGCCCAATAAGAGAAGACTTACAGGACTTGAACAAGAGGTGAGGATAGGAAGGAATTTATATTTGTTGGAGGTATAACCTTAAATGAATTTTGGGTCTTCCCTTTAGAATACTGTAGATCAAAATTATATAAAAATAAATAATTTATCATCAGATAGTTGATCATCAGAATCAGAAAGAGAAGAGATGAGAAGAATTGATGGAGATGCAGAGAAAAGAAGAGAGAAAAAGGGAAACTAAGGCAAGAAGATCAAAGAGATGGAGTTTTAGTGCCTCACGTGTTTGGAAAGAAACTGACGTGTACAAGCCACGTCAAGTTCGGTAATTATTTTAGTAGAAAGCTTCGGTTTCTCTATCACTGCTCTTAATTTATTGTCACCATTTTGGGCATCTCACATTGAGGTACGTTATTCAATTGATAATTTGATGCTTAAATTGTGTTATTTATTTCACCCCAGCTATATAACCTACGGAGAAGCATCAATTGTGAACTTGTCATCTTCCTATTATGCAACACAGATAATCAGAAAATGGTTTCTTTATTTCTCAGTTTTAACTCTTTGGACGGTTCATTTATAGAAGCTCATATCCTAAATCTTACAAAAGGCAGAAAAGTACATTGAACTAGTATCTTAAATAAAGTCCTAGATTTCATCTGAGTATAACATAAATCCTTCCTTTCAGGAGAGAGCATTTTCAGCTTAATCTCTCAAATCACTAAGTTAATGTAAACAGATTTAACTGTATCCAACTTCCCCAAATTCATATTAACCAATTTCTTCAAATTTTCAAACTTAAATTTCCATTCACTAGCTTCGATTCAAAATGCCAAATTGAATATGAGAAACACCAAATAATTACTAATTAATTTACTTATAAAGAACAGAGAAAAAAAAAAGAAAACAATTGAGTACCTTATATTTGCAAAAGAGAAGTCTTCCAACTGAGATCTAAAAGTGGCGAGCTGCTCTTTCACAAGATCAATTCGTATATTGATTCTGAAATCAGAAAAATAAGAATCAAAATCGATGAATTCAGATTCATGCGTTGGCGGCAAGCCCTTATGCTGTTTCCCCTATCTCGGCAACTCAATCTAAGTCGGGGATGGATAGAAACAGAGACAACGAGCGGAGCGAATAATCAAAGTAATCAACAAAGGATCGACCGAATGTACAAACACACAGACACACATATATATATACTTGTATAAATATAGAGAAATAGATTGGAAACAAACCTAGCAGCAACAGCAGTCTGCAAATCGCCTAACACACCTTCGCGTCTACAATGGAGGATTCCAGACCTAGGGTTAGCGTTTCTTCTTTGAGCCGTGTGTTATCATTTAGGGTGTGTTTGGATAGTATTAGTTATGAGAGAAAAGAAAAGAAAAGAAAGGATAGTTTAGTGAGAAAAGAAAAGAAAAGAAAAGAAAGGATAGTAATAATTTCTATTTGTGTTTGGATAGATCGGGGAGAAAAGAAAAGAAAGGATAGTTATTCTTATTTGGATAAGATAGAGGAGAGAAAAGAAAAGAAAGGATAATAGACAAATTACTTTTTTATCCTTTCATAATCACGGGACTTGAATGGAATAACAAATTTGTGTATTGATTTGTGCAGGCTAATTTTGGTATTATCAAAATACCACTAAAATCACTATCCTTTCTCTCCCTGTCTTCTCAAAATTGAGGAGAAAGCAAATGAAAGATAGGGAGGGATAGCTATCCCTCCCTATCTCTCCTTATCCCTCCCTATCCCTCCGCTTAACTTACCCAAACACACACTACACTATCCTCTCTTTTCTTTTCTCTCCCTATCCCTCCAAATCAACCCTACCAAACACACCCCTAGGGTTTTCTCCGATGGCCAAATTTAGATTATTTATTTATTTATATTTAGACAAAAAGCAAGTAATGAAAATATCAACGGGAATAATACCGCTAAAAAAACTTCAAAATGTTTTTCACTTTTTATCACAGTCTGTCTAGTATCGTGGTAGAAAATTATGATGATTTTTTATCACGGTTTATTAAAAATGGTGATAGTAAGCATCTTTTGCCACGGTTTTAATAAACCATGATAGAAAGCCTGTGGTAAAAAATTATTTTTTTGGAGAAAAAAATATCAAAATAATTCAACTAAATCAAATAGATGCACTAGACTTCTTTTGAAATAGGGTTGCATGCAGTTTACACCCCTATCGTATCGATATAGTTCGTATAATCCCGTTCACCTCCCTTATACGTACATTAAAAATGGTGCAGATTAGTGCATTTTGACTGTTGACCTCTATTGACCGGTACCGGAGTTACAAAAAGACTAAAATAGTCCTCTATCTATGATTTAAAAATAATAATAAAATAACATAAAATAAAAAAAGAAAAAAAAACTAAAATAGCCCTCGATCAGTAGGAAGTCGTTTCAAATTAGGGCATATTTACACAAACGGTTTCAGCTTTTTCCCCTTCACACTCATTTATCCCATATACATCTCCCCTATATACACACACACTCATAAATGATACTGTAGGTGCAAAATTTCTCCCAATAAAAGAATTTAAAAGAAATAATACAACTCACTCAAAGTAAAGTAATAAGCAACAAGAATTATTCAGAGAAAAACATATATTACTCGATGATCTTTATTGGAGGTCTTGACCTCTATTTATATACAAAAAGGTGGTGGAATTATGGTAGGACTCGCCTTGCTTGTCCTCCAATTCATTCCATATACATCATTACTTACAAATAAAGTTCTTTCCTTTTTATAATTCTTTTCATGCCAAACTTTCCTTGCATAGAGTTTTCCTTCTATGATGAATCCTTTGATTAGCAGGTCTTATTCATTCTCAAATAGTTTGGACCGGATATATCTTGTGCTAGCTGAGCTTGAATAATGGGTTAGAAGACTAATGCCATTGATCTTGGTCTAAAGGGAGACTCAACTTGGGCTCGACCCGGATTGGGCTCTCACAATATATCAAAGGATCGAAAATATAAATTTGTAATGTGATGACGTGGACGACTCTTACTAGAGGGGGATTTTTCCCTCCACACTTTGCCCCCAATTCCCTCTTTAATTGGACTACAGCTCCTAATTAAAAGGAAATTGAAATTGCACAGTTGCCAATTTTACAAGAGGCGGTTCAAGGAGTATCTATTGCCATTCTGTCCCAAGAGCTTTTTCAAGACCTGTTTTTGCCTTCGCTGTGCTTACTGCGTTCTTTGTTTCGTCGTTAAACCAGGTTAGTTCTTCACCTATTTCTTTGATTTCATACCATAAGTACTTCACTCACTCACGACCATATAGAGATTGTAGACTCTAAGTCCACACCTTCGTCTTCCCCTATCTCATTAGGGTTCCTCCCCCTAGGGTTTCTGACCCCTTTACATCTGCGAATGATTTAGTCATTCGAATGGAGGATTCCCTATCACAAGCTGAAGTATAAACTTTCAGGTCAAATAGTGTCTTCACCAAATAGGAGAAAAGGATGATTCTGTCTATTCGGCGTCTCAAGTTCTCCATTGAGTCTGTAATGGAGGAATTTGAGATCCCTAAAGGGGTAGAAATTGTTGAATACTTAAGGAAGGCTGATTTCAGTTCTGGTGAGGGTGTTGGAGAGAATGAATTACTTTTATCTGTTGGGCACCTTAATGCTCTTCAATTTCCTCTTCACCCCTTCTATCACTTGGTCTTCAATAAGTTAGGTCTTGCCCCCCTTTAAGTAAACCCTAACTTTATTCGAATAGCATCAGCATTTTTGGTTCGCCGAAGGCTAGAGAGTCTTGACTTGACTCTTGCTGACCTATTGATTACCTACACCATCTCCAGGCATGGGACCGAGCCTGACCGTTTTTATTTTACTTCCTCTCTTCAACAGAAGATATATACGGACCTTCCTAACTCCGAGAAGAAATGGAAAGAGAGGATGGTAATTGTTAAAGGGAATTGGGTTGTATCTCAATCGAGCAAACTCCCAATCTCACGCAAATTTGGAAAGTTAGGTATAAAATGGTTTCCCTCCCTTTATGACAAGTGCTTTGGTTACTTCCCCTGTCGAGTCTTATTCTTTCATCATACTTATGAATTTTTTTGTGCTTTTTCAGCGATATTCCCCTCCTCTGCAGTTAAGAAGAGGCTCACTTTCCTCGAAGGGCAAGTTTAGAGTGACCCTCCATCTGTTGAGGATTTGGTCTCTTTATCCAATCTTAAGGAAATCGCTTCCAGCACTGCAGCTGCTGATCTCATGGATCTGGCACTTCCTTCCTTCTACAGCTTCCCTCTTACGGACGAAGAGAAGAAAAGAGCTGAAGCTCTTAAAAAGAAGGCAGCAGAGGCTCAGCCCCTTGCTGTTATCCGCTCCACCGAGCATGAAAAGGAGATTGATGAACCTTCTCTGAAGAAGAAAAAATAAAACCCTCCTTCAACCAGCAAGGGCAAAAATGTCTCCAAGAGTAAAAGGAAAAAGGCTGGCGAGCTGACCTTGAAGAGGAGTTTAGGGCTTATGTTCTAGCAGAGATTGGAGAACCTTGGAGACCCATCTTCTCAAGAGCTGAAAAATCAGTTCTTCATTCTGGGGACTTGGTAGTCACTAACCCCTCTGCTGCTTTAGCGGTAGCCCGGGGGATGTGGCTACCCAAAGATGAAGAAATCATTGGAAACATGGGGCTGGATCAGCTGCTCCCTTCTGCCCCCGTTCGCGCTATGAAGGTTTGTACTTTCCCTCAGCTTTGATATTCACTTAACTTTCCTTTTACTCTACTCATATTATTATCGCCTGTGCAAAGCATGTACCACACCATGGCCCTATGTGCCACCGTTGAAGCTCAGTCTATTTCCATTTGAAAAATGGAAAAGGACCTAAATGCTGTTGATAAGAAGCTTTCCCATGCACTCTTGGACGTGAAGATAGTTTCTGACGCACGAGATGTCTACAAGGGTCACCTTGCATCTGCTGAAGCCAAGGTGAAGGAGTTGGTGGCTGAGAACCGTCGATGGAGGGATGCGGTTAACACATGCACAATTGCTGGAAAACAGATGCAAGAGCACTACTCTTTCTTAGTGCGACTTTCCAGTGCAAAGGCCTTCCGGTTCGGTTTCAACCAAGGCTCGGGTGATAAACAGAAGAACCCTGAGGCTTTTGATGCTGATATAGGGGTGTCATTTCCTTATGACGAGGGTCCGAAGGCCCAAGAAGCTGAAGTGCTATTTGTTGAGATGGTGAAGTCCCATCAAGGAGATCCTCCAGCATCAGGCTTTTCAGTTCCACCAGCTCCAGCTTTAATCCCGAACGTAGTGGATGCTTTTGACTCTGCTCCTTTCGACCCTAAAAGGAAGTGAACCTTTGTTCTTACTTTGGCCTGATGTATTTATTCTGCTTGTGCGAACAATGTTTTGTAACAACTTTGATTTTTAACTTTTTAGAAAATCTGCATATTTTTTAGTACTTCATAATTGCATACTTGTGCTGAGCAGCTTTCATGTCTTTGAGAAGAATTTATTCTCTTATAGCCTCGGATTCCTCATGGTCCAGAGTAAAATAGGAAGGAAGGTAAGAAGGGAGTTCCTATGACAGTTCGGTCGCTAATTGAGGATTGTTTTTTCCATCTAGTGATCTAACCATCAAGGGAACCCTTCTTGCCATTTGATTTATGTAAAGTGATACATGTCTATGTGTGTTGATGCTATAGATCTAGAGATTGTCAAGACATAGTGCTTAATAGAATGCTCTTGTGATTTATTTGATGGTTCATACTCATTTCTTGATGGATTGTGTCTCTCCCTTTGTCTAACTAGTTTAATTTCCATGTCATTAGCTTAGATGTAGTGTAGCTACCCTAGTTGTTAAATGGGAGGACAATCCATGCTTGTTGTTTGATGTTCCATACTTATGAATGCAAGTAGTATATTTCTCTAATTATATAATGTGTTTGGATTATGAGCTTAAAGAATGATTAATGACTTAGTTTGATGTATTGTACTAGTCATTGTGTTGTTTAGAAAATATATACTTAATTGGTCATCCATGCTTGTTAAAACAACCACACACACTCACTATTGTTGCAACATATGTTTTCCCCTCATTAATTGTGAATTGAGTATATAGAAAGGTAATGCTTAGTGGTGATCTCTAAATCCCAAGATCTCTCTCTCTTGTTTTCTCTATCCTTTAATTACTTATTTATTATTGATCTTGTTTAATCTTAATTGTAGCTGAATCAACCAAACTACCTACCTTTGATCACTCAACCTACTAACCCTAAGCATTGTTCCATTACTAGTAGCCCTTCAATCCCTTGGGACGATCCCTACTCACCCTTGCTATATTTTTATTTAATGGTAGTAGTGGCAATTATAAATGTAAAACTTGGTTACATTGCACATTCACTATCTTTTGCACATCTTTAAGCATTGGTGCTTGACGAACACCAAGTTTTTGGCGCCGTTGCCGGGGATTTAATTGGCAACGCCGTGTTTTGGAAACAATTAAGGATTAGTACTCTTTTGATCGTGTCTTTTCTTTATTTTATTTTTGGTTACTTATTATGTTTGTTTTTATTTGGCTAGGTGAAATTGAGCAAGGAGGTTGAGCAAAGGAGACTTCAAAGCAAGGAGCCAAGCTAAGCACAAAAAGGACTAAAAATTTTAAAAAATGCAAAGCATAGCAAAGTTTGGAAGTTGAAAATGAATTGAAGTTGTTTAAGGACCCTTTGTGAGATCTTTCTAACTCAAGCTCTAGTTAAATCGTCGGCCTGCGTGGAGGCTTGTTCTTCATTTCTTAGATAAATCGTAAGCCGACGTAGAGGCAATTTACTTTTCTTTGCATGTTGTTTAAGCATGGGAGTATGGGATCATTGTATGTGGAGATTTGTTGATTGAATTATTGTGGGGGCGAAGTGATTGTTACTTGCTTGTTATTTGTTTTACTAGTATATGCATGGTCGTAGGTCATTGAATCCTACTCTTGTCCCTCCTAATTTGCATCTTGAATCAGTTGTTCATAATCCTAGGGGGAGAAGCAGTTCTCATCACTCCATTTCACCAATAGAGGATTTAAATGATGACCATGTGGAGGACCTTGGTCATATAGACCAACAAGGCAACCTCCATCCTAATGTGCATCATGAAAATGTTCAAGTACCATTAGGCATGCCTAGACCATTCATTCACCCACAATAACAAGGTTAAGTTCTATTGGGAATGCCTAAGCCAATATTTGCTCCACAACCCCCCATAGTTCAAGCTAATCAAGGTGTTCGCATAGCACCACCAATTGTGAATCCTCCCATTGCATTAAGAGACCATTATGTGCCTAATGAATACAATGCATCCACTTGCATTCAATTGCCTCCATTTAGAGCACATCACTATGAAATTAAACCCCAAACTTTTCAAATGCTTTCAAACTATCATGGACTTCTTAGTGAAGAACCTTATAAGCATTTGGATGAGTTTCTTGAAGTGTGTTCCATCGTGGAGTACACGGACATGCTGGAAGAAGTGTTAAGACTTAAACTTTTTCCTTTTACCCTTAAAGACAAGGCAAAATATTGGTTCAACAATCTTAGGCCTTTTTCGATAACTTCTTGGGCGGAAATGCAACAAGAGTTCTTAAAAAAGTACTATCATGTTTCTAAGACCAATGCCATGAGAACTTCAATTAGAGAATTTCTCAAAGGGATAGGGAAATGTTTCATGAGGCATGGGAAAGATTTAATGATTTGCTTAGAAAGTGCCCTCATCATGAGATACCTAAGTGGCAACTAGTCTAATATTTCTTTGAAAGTTTACCGGATAATCACAAGGGTATGGTTAATGCATCCATGGGTGGTTCTTATCTTGATAAGTATGAAAATGATATATGGCAATTGTATGAAAGTATGAGTGAAAATTCCATGCATAGGTCATTATTTTCTAAAAATGGTAGAAATCTAGGTGGAAGGAAGAATGTCGGCTTATATCAAGTTGATAACTCCAATGACATAGCCGCCGAGATGAAATCCTTGTCTCAAAGGTTTGATCAATTTTTTATCAACCAAAATTCGGCAAATCAAGTATCTTCCTCCCCTACTCATATTCATCATCGTGCATCTAATGAATCTTGCATGACTTGTTCAAGTGTCTTGCATTCTACTTCCAATTGTCCCCGTGGACATGTGCAAAGTGAGCCCCATGAGCAAGTGAAGGCTACATTTGTTAATCAAGGGAATAATCTCTATGGCACTCATTACAATTCAAGTTGGAGGAACCATCCAAATTTTTCTTGGAAAAGCCAAGGGGAAGGCTCAAACCCTCCCCAAGGTGGTTTTCAAGGGAAGTATGTTCCGCCACCAATACAAGGCCAAGGTTCCCAAGATTTTAAACCATCATCATTTCAATCACATGGCAATCAATTTTCTAATTCTTCTTTTCCTAATCAACCATCATATTCCCAAGGAAATTCTAGGAGTCCCGCCTTTGAAGAGAAAGTTTTGACCGCTCTAGGCACTCTAGAGGCGAACACTTAATTGGTTCATTCTCATTCTCAATCGATTGCTAAGCTAGAAACCCAAGTAGGGCAAATAGCTAGTACCTTAAATGCTAGAGAGAAGGGGAAGATGCCTTTGAATGCCCCACCAAAGCAACAATGTGTTATGGAGACTCATTCCTCGTCAGAAGGGCACATAATTGAGCATGTCAATGCGGTGACAACCTTGAGAAGTGGGAAGATTGTGGACAACAAAGTAGGTGTGTCCAATGAAGAGAGTGAACCGGTGAAACCAAAAGTTGACACCCGTCCCGTTTCTTATCATATTCCTCCTTCATTGCATATGCATGATCATTCAAATGAGAAAGTGTTATAAAGTGATTTGACAAGTGAGTCCAAAATTGATTTGAAAGATGAATTGAACAAAGTTTTGAAAAAGGATTTTAAAAATTCTTGTGTTGAAGACTCTTCAAAGAAAATTTTTGAAATTTTTTTTGATCCAAAAGCTCTATTTCCGGATGCCTTGAAAGGATCCATTTATCTTGATAAACAAAAGACCAAGACCAATGAAATTATTGAAATGTTTAGGCAAGTGAAGATTAATCTTCCACTCTTGGATGCAATTAAGCAAATTCTAGCTTATGCCAAGTTCTTAAAAGATCTTTACACCTAAAAGAGGAAGAACAAGAGCCAAGCACCTAGGAAAGTGGTCTTAACCGAGCAAGTGAGCTCAATCTTGCAGCATAACACCCTTCCAAAGTTTAAGGACCCCGGTTTGCCTACCACTTCTTGCATTATTGGTGACCTTGTCATTAATCGGGCTCTTCTAGACCTAGGAGCAAGTGTTAATCTTCTTCCATACTCGGTACATGTTAAGTTAGGCTTAGGAGACTTGAAACTGACGTCGGTGGTTTTACAACTTGCCGACCGATCCATCAAAAAGCCTAGGGGTATCATTGAGGACGTCTTGATTAAAATTGATAAATTCTTCTTCCCGGTCGATTTCGTTGTCATTGACACGGAACCGGTTCCAAATCCCAAGAGCTAAATTCTCGTTATCCTTGGCCGTCCTTTCTTGGCAACCTCAAATGCCAACATCAATTGTAGGACGAGGTAATGAAAATCTCATTTGGGCATATGAAAGTGAAGTTGAATATCTTCAATCCGACCCCAAATTCATTTGACAAGCATGAAGAAGTAAATGTTGTAGAAAAATGTCTAGACAATGAATATGAAAGAATAGAGTCTTTGCTTGAAATCAAAACTTCAAAAAGTTCATCTTCAACCTTGAATTCAAAAAAAGATGTTTCAAAATCTTGTTTTGAAAGGGCATGGAAGCTCAAAGATCACATTAACAAAGGACCAATAAATTCCTTTGAACATAATCCAATAAGCTCTTTAGGGAACCGTTTGTTGGATGGAATTTAAAGTACTTATCACCCCGACAAAGAAGGGATGCATTACAAGATGTTTGATCCGAGCTAAAAGAGCCCAACGTCTTGCTAAAGACGTTGAAGACTAGTAAATGCTTCGTAGGGTTTACAACCCTATTCCTTCTTCATTTCTATTTTATCTTTCATTTCTTGCGCGTCTAGATATGTTTTGGAATTCATACACTTGGCTAGGAATTATGATTGATTATGCATGCACTTTCAATCTGAAAATAGGCATTTGTCTAAGTTCGATCGATCTAAAAGGATGTTCGATCGATCGAACACCCATCCCTGCATCCAATCATTGCGTTGTTCCATCAATCTAAAAATTCTTGCATAAATAACCTTCTGTGTATCGTTAGAGAATTCCTTTGGATCGATCTGAAAGTTCCTAGATCGATCCAACTTTTTCTTGAATCGATCTTCACTCCACACTAAGAAAAATTTTGAAATCCATGAAAAAGGCCTCTTTGTGCATCGTTCAAATTTCTCTGCAGGTTTTCACCTGTTCGATCGATCGAAGTACCTTTTCGATCGATCTCAATTTGATCGATCTCTACTCTTTGTTGACCTTGATTTTGACTTTGATTGCATTGTTGTTTTTATTTATAATTTAATTTTATCTTACCTTAAAAACCTTTAAAAGATTTTTATTTTATTTTATTTTAAAGATTTTTTATTTTTAATTTCTACTTTTCTTTTCATTTTAAAATTTTCAAAAACCAAAAATTTATATATTTTCTAAAAATTCCAAAAAAAATTGTATTTTATGTTATTTTTCCAAAAATCCAAAAAGATGTTTTGAATTTCAATTTTTAATTTGTAAATATTCAAATATAAAAAAAATTTAATAAAATATATATATATATATATATATATATATATATTTATATTTTCAAATATTTTAAAGTAGCATTCTATCTAGCTAGAGACGTTAAATTTAGTAATCATTGTTCATATTTTCTTACATATTATTTAATCTTGTTTATTAAAAAAAAAAAAAAAAAAAAAAAAAAAAAAAAAAAAAAAAAACTATAATATTTCACCATTGTGCCCTTATGTGTAGTCATGCTACTTTCATATTTTCTATTGGGCTTGATTTAATATCTCTCTTTCATCTTGTGTTATATTGCTTTAGAATACATGATTTGATTATTCTTATCCCATTTGATATTTGATGTGAATTTGTTAGTGTGGTTATTCAAGTAAGTTGTTGATTCCAAGTTTGGGGGAGACGTCTTTCGAATTGGATCATTGCCGGGCTTCATGTCTTTGCCACCACGATATACTCTTTTCATTTTTTTCATTGTTCTCATTGCACATTGAGGATAATGTGTGGTTTAAGTTTGGGGGTAAGGTGTCTTTGTTGCATTCTACTTAAAGTTGAGTTTTAATTGCATGATTGAGATCTGAGATGATGCTAGCTATGATTTTGATCTTTTGAGAACTATATTGCTTAGAATTTTAAAAAAAAAAATTGACTTGAGAGTCCAATACTCCTTGTATGCCTTGTGGATGTCATTTAGGAGTAAATTTTTCGAAAGATTAATATCATGCTTGCATTTGTGGTCCACATCATTCTAATTTTGTGATTATTTTGAGATTCACTCTAAGATTCTACACTAGCACAGATGCACACTAGCATTCATTTGTAGGGTACATGCTTTGTTGATTATTGAATTGGTTATATCCCAATTAGGCTAGTAGTGCATTGAAAGCTTTCATTTTGACAAAAGTGGATAACAATCCCTTTTCATTGAGTAGCCGGGATTCTAACCTCATCAAGCACTGAACTTCTCACGCCGAAAGGTAGAGGGCCCAAACTCTAGGTTAATAATTGAACTTGCTAAAAAAAAAAAAAAAAAAAAAAGAAGAGAAAAAGTTGTAAAAAGTAATAAAAAAGTGAGTACTTCTCCCAAAAGGTGAGAAGTAGGAAATGATTAGATGGAGGTTGTTTTGATTTGTAGCCTAGTTAATTTGAGCTTGTAAGCCCTTAAGGGTGTTTGAACACCTAATGCCCTAAAGCCGTCTGGTTTGGGAGTCATTGACCTAACGCTCGACCTCATGGATCGCTAAAAAGCTTAATAGATCAATACATTGCACTATGCTTCCATCTTTGATCCTTAAGATTAAAAAAAAAAAAAAAAAAAAGAAGAAGAAGAAGAATAATAATAATAATAAGAAGAATAAGCGCACCTAAATCAATAAAGTTTTAATAAAAGGCCCACTCTTTGTCTTGATGATCGGTACTAGATTTGTGTGCTAGTTTGAGGGTAATGATGTGATCATTTCTTTAGTTAGCTAAGATAGCAACACACTTGATGCCGGTCCACTCAAAAAGGATTCTAGTATTGTTTTGATTTGCATGATCATTTTCTTGATGTGTGGAGGACCATACTTGCTTGCTTGATGTTGAAATTTTGGGAGATTGCTTGGAAATGGTTGAAAAATTGCATACTTGAGGTAGTTTTCTCCCAATGCTTGTTTGCAATATTGATGTCTCTTTTGTGAGAATGAGCTTAATGTTTGTGGCTATCATTTCTGGAAACCCTCATGAGACTTCACTCATCCACTAGGGGGTAACCTAGGGGTTTAAAAGGCTTGTTACATATGCTAAATGCAATCTTGTTCCCTACGAAAGTGGCGTTATCCATTTATTGCTTTCTAGTTCATACTTGTATAGTTGTTCATTTCATTCCTTTACTTTCTAGTTCATTACTAGGGACTAGCAATATTTAAGTTTGGGGGTGTGATGAGCGCTGAAAAGTGCACATTTAAACCCCTTAAGCTCAGGTATTTTAGGACCTTTATCTATCTTACTTTCCCGTTTTAAACTAATTTCGTGTTATTACCCTTTTTAGATACTTATCCCCAAAATAAGCTAATTCAGCCAAATAAGAGCTTAAAAGAAGCTAACTCAAGCTGGATAGAAGAAATGAGCAAAGTGGAAGCAAAGTGTAGAAATTCAACAGGTTCGATCGATCACAAGGATACTTCAATCGATCAAAGGTTCATCGATCTAAACTCTCTAAGATGGATCCAAGCTCTTTTTCCTTATCGAAAGATCCCATAAAGTTTGATCGATCCAACAATTCTCAAATCGATCGAAAAGATTCCATCTTATCCTATTGTACCACCCTACCTACCACTTTTGTCTCATTCCCCAAAATATCTCAAATCTGTCCTTATCCAAAAAGGCGCCGCCATGGGAGGATCAATCCAGCCAAAGTTTGATAGATCTCAGCCATATTCAGTAGATTATAGTACAGGTTCGATCAATCGAACCCTTTCAAATCCGAAAAAAATATATTTCCAGCTCATTAAAAGTTGTCTCATTATGCAATCATTGGAGGAGCCCTTGTGTACAATCCTAAACCATTGGGTGTGACATTTGAGCTACCTATATAAGGTATATGAGCCACTTTTACACATATGCTTTGGTAGATAGTTTTTGATAGTCTTAGATACAATTCTTAGAGAGGAAGAAAAGAGAAGAGGAGGCTAGAGACATTCTTGAGAGGTTTTCCATCTTTCTCAAGAAGAAGAGCACTTCTACCATGGAGATAGCCCTTGAGGGTTGGAAGACACCATTCATAAGTGGCTAGACATCATCTTGGGGCTAGCATCTTCTTGGGGCTAGAGTTAGCCCTAAGCATGTATTCTTTACCTTGATTTATGTATTTTTTAGGGATTTGTGTTGTAATACATATTTTGACATATTTATATACATAGATCTTGTTTATTCAATGATTTGTGCGGCTTAATTCTTCCAATTAATCATTTCATTCTATCCATATGTCTATGTATGCTAGAATAGATGTTCATGTGTTTATCTTTATTTCTTGTGTTGTTGATGCATGTCTATATGTGTTGATACTATAGATCTAGAGATTGTCAAGACATAGTGCTTAATAAAATGCTCTTGTGATTTATTTGATGGTTCATACTCATTTCTTGATGGATTGTGCATCTCCCTTAGTCTAATTAGTTTAATTTTCATGTCATTAGCTTAGATGTAGTGTAGGTACCCTAGTTGTTAAATGGGAGGATAATCCATGCTTGTTATTTGATGTTCCATACTTATAAATGCAAGTAGTATATTTATCTAATTATGTGATGTGTTTGGATTGTGAGCTTAAAGAATGATTAATGACTTAGTTTGATGTATTGTGCTATTCATTGTATTGTTTAGAAAATATATACTTAATTAGTCATCTATGCTTGTTAAAACAACCACACACACTCACTATTGTTGCAACATATGTTTTCCCCTCATTAATTATGAATTGAGTATATAGAAAGGTGATGCTTAATGGTGATCTCTAAATCCCAAGATCTCTCTCTCTTGTTTTCTCTATCCTTTAATTTACTTATTTATTATTGATTTTGTTTAATCTTAATTGTAGCTTAATCAACCAAACAACCCACCTTTGATCACTCGACCTACTAACTCTAAGCATTGTTCCATTACTAATAGCCCTTTAATCCCTTGAGACGATCCCTACTCACTTTTACTATATTTTTAGTTAATGGTAGTAGTGGCAATTATACATGTAAAACTTGGATACATTTCACATTCACTATCTTTTGCATATTTTTAAGCGTTGGTGCTTGACGAACACCAGAGTTTGAAAAGACAAATACAACTATTCAACAATATTATAGCCAATTAATTTCTCTCCCTCTCCCTCTAAACAAATGTAACAAACCATACCATTGGAGAATAGTTGATTATTTATTTATTTATTTAATTTCATTGTGACATATATAGCTGAATACTGTGTAATGTTCACAAGAAATAAGAATAACTTTAAAAATTTGCTGTTGCAGTACATAGTACATATTTATAATAGAGAAACTCTATTGGGAAACTGTTCGTGCGGTTTTTGCTCACACCGGTAGATGGACTTTTGCGGGCGTGCCAAAGTATTTGTATAAAATACTCAAAATATGATTTGAACACCGACTATCCCTTTTAGTTGGTGGCTTACTTCAGGCAATTGTGTGGGAGAGAAAATAGTAAGAACTCCCAGCAAGGTTCTTTTTCTGTCTTGTTTGCAATGACTTTTTATAATAGTGTTAAAAGAAATAAAAATGCAATTACTAAAGAAAATTTGAATGAACTTGCTGAATTTAAATTGACTTTAAAGAAAGATGGCTAAATGAAAATTGCAAGGAAAATAAAGAGTGAAGTGAAATGAATCGGCTAAATTGACAAAAATTTAATCGATTACCATTTAAATCAATTGAATATAACAAACATTTTGCAATGAAATACGGCTGAATCTCCATGGCAAAAATTTAATCGATTGTCAATTAATTTAATTGAATAGAGTAAACATTTTGAAATGAAATACTAGCTAAATTTCCTTGACAAGAATTTAATCGATCGTCATTTCATTCAATTGAGTAGAATAAACATTTTGAAATGAAATAGCATAATTAGAATTGGCAGAATAGAAATTGCATGAAAAATAAAGAAGTGAGATAAACTGGCTGAATTGAAATGAATGAAATCTGATTAAAGATTTGTCATTGAATCCTTTTGCATAAAACAAATGATTGATAATGTAAATAACATAATTAAAGCATTGCAAAAGAAGAGTAAGTTACTGGAACTCATATTCTTTGAATTAAATTTGCCATTTGGATAAAAGAAATAAAGAAATTAATAAGATAACGTAGAGTCAATTGAATGAATTTTGATTCATGTTTTATGGGTGGTGCTGGACGATTTGGAAATAATACAAACTTTCCTATTTATAGAATTTTCTCTCAACTTATTTTCCTAATTTCTTATTAAAATATCTCATTCCATGATTTTCTCTCCTTTGTAATTCAAATTGGGTTTGATGTTGACTAGGTCTCTTTTTTCAAATGAACTTCCCCTCTCCAGCTATAATATATAGATTCATCTCCGTCATGGCCTTCCCTTTGAATTAGTCAAAACCCATAGTCCTTTGAATTAGTCAACTATTTGTTGCTAAAATTCAGTAACCTTCCATTTAGCTTGGCAGCCAAACAATATATCAAATATAATTCCACAGGTCACCTTATTTTCCTCCAATAATTTTCATATGGCTAATCCTCATAGTGCCATGTTGAAAATATTTGTCACCTTATCATTGGTACACGTCATCGCTGAGATGACTGTCAAGTTTTGGTGCCAATAAATGCCCCCCAAATTTCAAATGTCTTATCGGCCACCTAAGCCTATAAGATTTTTTAGAATTTTACAACATGGAAGAAACTAGCAGCCAGCGAGCTTCTAAACTTGATTTCTTCCGGACCGCCTCTAAATTGGTCTTTATTTTGCATCAGCCAGGACTGGCCGATCCTGGTTCTTCTATTATTCTCACAAAGCTGGTTAATACCCCTTAAAATATTGGCTATTTATAAATCCTTGATGGTCCTTACTGTTGAAGTTTTCCAACTCTACTAGTAAGTCATAATTGTGATCGGCCGGGATCAGGTTGTTATGTAATGTCATTTGGGCCGATCTAACTGGCTTTTGTATTGGAAGAACAACATTCTGCCAATATGGAGCTTTTCTGATGGCTGATCCTTTTCAATTTTTTTTACTCCCATAGAGTTTCTAAAAGTACGCTATCCCAAGTTTTTGAATAGTCATCTTCTTTAATGATTTCAGCTATATTAACCAAAAATACCAAGAATAATATTTCTTTTGTGGCCGATTTTTTATTTGCCGGGTAAGATTTCAGAATGTTAGCGGCCATGATGGCCTGGCTCCTCCTTGATTCTTTATTTGGCACCTCAACAGCTGGCCGATGAAGCATTATCCTCGGCCAAAATACCTTTCTGACTAACCTTTTAGACTCTGCCAAAATACCTTTCTGACTAACCTTTTAGAGTTAACATCAGCCAAACTTCTTTTTATAATGGCCAATGCTGGTCGCCCCATTTTATTTATTCTTTTAAACCTTAACATAACATAATTCTCTTCGTGTAACACTGCATCAGCCACGTAAAATTTTGTATTAAATGGCCAAATTTATTTTCTTCCGCGAATTTCTTCTCGAACTAACCCTTTTTAGTTTCCATCCCCGCTTTCTTTTCTTAAAATTTGGTTGAGGATGACAAGCTAAAAGAATTCTCTCAGCCAATGATGGTTCTGGATGAGGATTAGATACCACTCTCGGCTAAGCATTCTGGTAATTTGGCCGATTTGATCCTGAAATTCTTTTACCTTGATGAGAAGTGAATCTCTCTTGAACACTTCTTTTAAAAACTGAATTTGGGCTTTTATTTTATGAAAAAAATTATCTTTACCTTGGTTAATAACCTTCCACTAAGGGCAGCAACCATGTTAAATGAGAGCAGATTGCGTTTCCTTCAATTGTTCTTCTAATTCTTCCACCGCTTTGGCACTTGGAGTGGCTGACGGTTTGCTCTCAACAACATTAGGCTGATTCCCTTCATCAACCTTCTCTTTAGGAGCCTGGCCGATCACATTACTACCTGCTATGAAAAGATCATTGTCGACCCCCATAACTTCATCATCCGCTTCCTTTTTGGCCGATGTGGTAGATGTTCGAGTGCCGAATTTGGCTGATTTTGGCTTTTTGTACATTGGTTAGCCTATTCGCCTAAGGCCATTACCATATTCTTGCTTAATAATATCAGCCAATTGAACCTACTTATTGACTGTCGTTAACAGATTGGGCTGATCAATGACTGGTCCATCTTGATTTACCACCAGCGGTTGATTGGCCATCGACTGCCCCCCGAGTACCAAAGGTTTTGGTTGATGTACCACTGGCGGCTGATTTTCCGCTGGTGGCTGATTATAATTCGGCCAACATTCTGGTTTATTAGCCATCGGCTGCCCTCTGAGTCCTGACTATGGTGGTTCTTAAGTATATAGTGGATTTGGAGCTTTCCACTTACCTGGTTGTCCCCCGGGTTAAAAAGTTTTGGCTGACGTACCACTTGCGGCTGATTTACCGCAGGTGGCTAATTGTAAATCGGCCAACCTTGTTGTAATTGATTACCACTGGCGGTTGATTTTTTGCTAGTGGCTGATTATAATTGGGCCAGCCTTCTAGTTGATTAGCCATCAGCTGCCCCCCAAGTCCCAAAGGTTTTGGCTGATATACCATTGGCAGGTGATTTTCCACTGGTCAGGGGCGGAGTTAGGATTGCAAAGTGGGAGAGGCTAAAGATATAAAAATTAAAAGATGAACACAATAATGCTTATGACAAAGATAAGTTAAAAAATAAAAATAAATAAATAAAATAAATAAATAAATAAATAAGATGTAGCTTTGGTTACACCAAAAGAGCCTTATAAGATAAGTGAGATTTTGTTAGCCTGTTGCTTCTTTCTTTTGTTCAAAGAGTTGTTCATTGCTAGGCTGGGCCATTTGTTAATTTTGTTTTATTATGGATTGGGCATAGGCTGGGCTATAACTGATTGGGCTGGACTATGGCTAATAAAAAGTAGTAGTACTATTTTTTATTTTTTTTATTTTTTTGGAGCTGGGCTATAGCCCATATTAGCCCACACTAAGTTACGCCCTTGCTGCTGATGGCTGATTATAAATCGGCCAACCTTGCTGTGATTGATTTACCACTGGCAGTTAATTTTTCGCCGGTGGCTGATTATAAATCGGCCAATCTTCTGGTTAGTTAGCCATCAGCTGCTCCGAATCCCAGTTGATATACCATTGGCGGCTGATAATAATTCGGCCAGCCTTATGGCTGATTAGCCATCATATTTGGTTGAAGCAGAACCATCGGCGGCCACGGCTGTAATGGCTAAGCATTCACTACCAACTGAATAACCAGTGACGAAATCGACTGAGTGGCCGATTCCTGATTGCTAGAGCTTCCAGTCTGAGCCGGCATATTCATAATAGCGGCTGAAAGCTGAGATATTGTTTCGTGCAGGTCGTTTTGACTTGCACTTATTCTTCCAATCGCCTCTAATAGAGAGCACACCTGTGTTTGAACCATTGATACTTTTGATGGTATAGTTAGTTCATCCGCAGGGCCCAAGGTAGAGCTACCAACCTGAGCTAGCTGATGTTCTTCTTCCGGATCATCATTTGTGGCTGCGGCCTTAGAGTTCTTTGGTTGTGACATTGCATCTTCTTTTAACACTAAATGGGATCCCACCGGGCGTGCCAAATTATGTTTGCACGGTTTTTGCTCTCACAGGTCGATGGACTTTTGTGGGCGTGCCAGAGTATTTGTATAAAATACTCAAAATATGATTTGAACACCGACTATCCCTTTTAGTTAGTGGCTGACTTCAGGCAATTGTGTGGGAGAGAGAATAGTAAGAACTCCCAGTAAGGTTCTTTTTTTACCTTGTTTGCAAAGACTTTTTATAATAGTGTTAAAAAATATAAAAATGCAATTGCTAAAGAAAATTTGAATGAATTGACTGAGTTTAAATTGACTTTAAAGAAAGACAGCTGAATGGAAATTGCATGGAAAATAAAGAATGAAGTGAAATGAACTGACTGAAATGACAAGAATTTAATCGATTGCCATTTAAATCAATTAAATATAACAAACATTTTGAAATGAAATATTAGCTGAATTTCCATGACAAGAATTTTATCGATTGTCACTTAATTCAATTGAATAAAGCAAACATTTTGAAATGAAATAATGGCTGAATTTCCATGACAAGAATTTTATCGATTGTCATTTAATTCAATTGGATAGAACAAATATTTTAAAATGAAATAGCATAATTAGAATTGGCAGAATGGAAATTGCATGGAAAATAAAGAAGTGAGATAAACTGGCTGAATTGAAATAACTGAAATCTGATCAAATATTTGTCATTGTTTCCATTTGTATAAAACAAATGATTGATAATGTAAATAGCATAATTAAAGCATTGCAAAAGAAGAGTAAGTTACTGGAACTCATA
The DNA here is from genome assembly GCF_030987335.1 of Cornus florida. NCBI lineage: Eukaryota > Viridiplantae > Streptophyta > Magnoliopsida > Cornales > Cornaceae > Cornus > Cornus florida. The sequence continues at coordinate 51,411,981 of NW_026775572.1, forward strand.
TTCTTTGAATGAAATTTGCCATTTGGACAAAATAAATAAAGAAATTAATAAGATGACGTAGAGTCAATTGAATGGATTTTGATTCATGTTTTGTGGGTGGTGCTTGACAATTTGGAAAAAATACAAACTTTTCTATTTATAGAATTTTCTCTCAACTTATTTTTCTATTTTCTTGCTAAAATATCTCCTTTCTTAATTTTCTCTCCTTTGTAATTCAAATTGGGTTTGATGTTGACTAGGTCTCTTTTTTCAAATGAACTTCCCCTCTCCAACTATAATATATGGATTCATCTCCATCATTGCTTTCCCTTTGAATTAGTCCAAACGCATATTCCTTATTTAACTTGGCAGCCAAACAATATATCAAATATAATTCCACGGGTCACCTCCTTTTCCTCCAATAATTTTCATATGGCCAATTGAAACGGGTGGGCGCTTGCCCATTTACCCAAAAGCTCGAACTGTTGGGTAGTGCTGCATACCCACCCATTTATACCCATGTCACTTCCCATCCGGATCCGATGTGGGACAAGTTTTCCCTTGTAACATTCTCCCCCACCCGAACTCGCAACACCCTCGTTGCGGTCGGGCCACCCTGCCTACCCGGGGTGGCACACCCGGACGCCTTCCGGGCCGGGCGCTTGGTGTGACACCGGATCAAGGATTGGGTTTGGCTTTGATACCAACTGAAACGGGTGGGCGCTTGCCCATTTACCCAAAAGCTCGAACTGTTGGGTAGTGCTGCATACCCACCCATTTATACCCATGTCACTTCCCATCCGGATCCGATGTGGGACAAGTTTTCCCTTGTAACACCAATCCTCATGGTGCTTTGTTGAAAATATTTGTCGATCCACATCATCGCTAAGATGGCTGTCAAGTTTTGATGCCAACAAAAACTTAATTATATGCAAAGGAAACTAAGAAAAACCTCTAAAACAAATCCACTCTAAAAATAAATTATCTCTAAAAATTATGAAAAACTAAAATAAAAAATCCAATCACTAAAACTTACTGAATATAAAATTGAATATCAATCAGACTTTTTTTAAGTCTCAACAAAAATTTCTAAATAATCAATAGCCTCCTATAAGATAAGAAAACGTAATTTTAAAACCCTAAATAAAAATTTTTAGCCGAAGATCAATATTACTCACAAAATGAAAGCTAATGCATTTTCCTAAATGAGTCGTTTCCACTGAAAAAGACTTCTTTAGAGTCAACAACGAACTTGTCAAATAGAATGGCAAAAAATTCTCACACCCGTTTATCCCGTGATTCCTTAAAATTTGGCTTATATGCTCACACCCCGTCTTTCAAGGGAATAAATGACACGAGGAAACATTCATATGTTGACAAAACAAATTAATATTTATTGTTACAACAGATTGATAAGCATTTATATCAAAATTAGATCCGTTAATGTACTTAGATTTTAATTTCAATCCAAGCTCATAATTAATATAGCAAACAAGATACTATATTATGGTCCATTCGGTCTGATACAATCAAATACAATATAATATATAATATACTATAAATATATTACCTAATGGTATAATATATAATATTTACATAGTATTAAAATATTTTTAATCATTACTTTCTTCTTCTTCTTCCTGTCTCTCTCTATTTTGTTTGGCTTCTTATTTTTTTATTTAATAAAAAGTCAAATACTTACTTTTTACTTTATTTATTTATTTATTTATTTTTATATATTTTCTTGTTCTTTTTTTTATTTTCCTAAGGGTAATGATATTTACACTGATTGACAAAATTATTAGGCCTACTATATTTGATTGGTCAATGTATGCCAAATATAAAAAATAGGACCCTCCACTTCCTTATCTAGTGCATGTTTGCTTAATTCATTTTAACATCAAGGTGTTGTTTGATAACTGAATTCGATATTTAATTATAAACAAAATATGCGTTTATTCAATTAAGTGCGTTTATTGACACAATTTGAATATCATTGAAAAACGTCACTTAAAATGAGAAAGAATTTTATGTAACAACGACATCATTTATCACTAAATGTTGAAAATTCATAAAGATATGAAAAAAATATTTCATTTTTAATTACCACCTAATTTTTTTAAAATTTTTAATACTTAATTTTCAATTTAATCAAACAACACCTAACACTCAATTTGGCTCGAAAACTATGGAAGGAAAAGAGAGAAGGAAAATCTAAAAGTAAACGGAGGGATATGACTTTGTATTTGGTATAAGATTTTGGAAGCAAAAGAAAGGAAATGGAAGGATTTGAAAGGATACATTTAAAGTTTGATGAGTTGGTTTTGTTTCTTTCCAAAAATAAGAAGAAATGAAAGGAAGTGTATCATTTTTAATGAAATTTTAGTAACATCAAATATATCCTTGATTTTATAAAAGACAATACATGGAAAGGAAATGGTAGTAAAATCATTTTTTTTTTTCAAAATTAATTACTATAATAAAAAAATAATAATTTCATTAATCAACCAAAGGGTTAGCACTATCCAATCAACAATCATTTTTTTTAGGGTTAATTTCATCTGCACCTTCCGACGTTTGTCTATATTCCACTTACACTTCTTCTACGTTTTATAATTTCACTTACTTCCCTTGAGGTTTTGGTTTATGTAGTAAATTACCCCCTGCAGTTAAGTTACTGACGGTGTCAGCATGAACAAATGGATACAAGGTCAATTTTACCCTTTCAATACTTGAAATGACATTTTTAACCTCATTGACAATGCAAATTTACAAAATTAGCCTTTCTCTCCATTGTTGTTGTAAACTGTAAATTACCTCAAAAAAATAAAATAAAAAGAATATATCGAACCAGAGAGAAGGTCTTAAAGCTCTATCAAAACACCTCCAATGGCGACCGTGTCTGCTGTTTTCATCAAAACACCAAACCCATCTTTCTCTTTAGCCAAAACTCAGAAAACCCAATTCACCACATCCAACAATCTCTCATTTTCTCAGCGTCTAAACAAGAAAACCCATCCTCGCTCGCTGCAGCTTCAAGCTTCGCCCCAACAAGACGACTACGGCGGCACTCTATTCTACAACGGCGCCGGCGGAGCCCCTCCAGCCACCCTCACCGATATCACCCTCGGATCCGCCCAGGACTTCTACGACATCAGCCTCGTTGACGGCTACAACCATCGCCTTCATCCATCTTCACCGGCTCCAGAGATCATCACAATCGGCCGAACCAGTCGTCTCCGCCGGATCCGTTGTCGCTGCCGGATCTGTCTCACAGCCGCCATCTCCAACAGCCGGATCTGTTGGTCCACACTCGCCGGAGACTCGAATCCCACCAGATTCACCAAGATCAACTCCTTCGGCGACCTGGGTTTCACCTTCTGCGGACCCGTCGGCCGGTCTCCGCGACTTCATGATCGTCCTCTCTCAGGCCGGATTCTGCGTTAGCTACCTCATCTTCATCGCCAACACCTTGGCCTACGTTTTTCAATGAAACTTCACCAAATCTCAGTCCCAGAATTTTGGGGGTTTCTCCCAAATCGTTTTACATCTGGGTTGTTTTCCTTTCCAATTAGGATTGATTTCGATTCCGTTACTGACCCATTTGGCTCTATATGCATATCAATCAAATGAAAATCAAAATTTAAAATATATATTGACGATCATATCTAATGTGATATAGGAGTATAACAAATTATAGTTGTTACCAATCAAAAATTGAACAAGTACATTGGATAAGATATACTTCGCCGTCCGACGTCCGACTTGGTCACCTGCGTTTACATAATGTGCCTCTGTGTGGAGAGAGAGAAATAGAGGGTTTTTAGGTCTTTTCATTTAAATTATAAATAATAATATATAATTAATGGGCAAAAAAGTAAAATTACATAGAATTTAGAGGGTGGTTATTAACAAGGGGTGTAGGTGGAATTATGAAACGTAAAGGGGGCGTAAGTGAAATATAGTCAAATGTCAGGGGTGTAAGTGAAATTAACCCATTTTTTTATCTGATAACTAATGTTATCATTTCTTTTCTTTTTCAGGGTACCTAACAAAAACTAATTTTTTAAAAATAAAAAATCACATTTTTTTCGAATCAAGTTATTTAATCGAATATTTGATTTCCAAAAAAAATGTCCGGAGTCACAGTTTCTCAAACAAAATAAATTTTTAAGACGGAGAGAGTAATAAAATAAATATGAATTTAATTATAAATAATATGTTGAATTATATGATAATCGAGTATAACTCTTATTTGAACGAATCCAACCTGAACCGGTCTGAATCCGCTTACCAGCCTAATCAAAATGCCAGCCAAATCATCATGATTAGGGAAAAAAACAAAAGTCGTACTCGATTGATCAGATAATCCAGTCAATTTACACTGAGCCATGAAAATACATAACCATCTTATTTGTAACCATACCCCCAACCCTTCTTGTTCTGTTTTGGTGGGTCCTATATTCGACCATACAAACCGACCACTACCACCCTTTCTTCATGTTGCTTTCTCTAGCTCTCTCAAGAGATCGTCTTTGTAAATAAATCAACAAAACAAGCATGCCCATCCTAGATCGAGAATAATTTTTGGCACACGCTGTGAAAAGATCGACCTCTTCACATTAATATTATGTTCAGTAAGAAAAAATAAATTGAATAGAAGGATAAAACAAAAGGAATGAATAAGACATTCTTGTGAATGAAATTGTATTTTTTTTTTCTTTTTGTTCATTGGATGAAAGAGAAGGTAATAAGATCACAATTTATTATGTTCGTTATGAGAGAAGGAAAGATAAAATTTTAAATTCTTTTTACCATTATGTCCAATAATATCTATAATATTATAAGTCATAGTGAATAATATTGTAATTTAAAATTGGTGTAATTTAAGGTAATATTGTAATAGTTCACTTTTCTTCCCCCTCTCATCCATTTTTTGACAAATAAAAATTTGTATTATTATTCGGTCTTTTCTTATATCATCTTTACATAACAAAAAAAATTTGTTTATTTTTTTTTTTTCACAAGCTATTTTCATTTACCATTAAGCTATTTTAATATATATATAATTTTTTAAAAAATTACATCCAATAAAGGTTAGGCTCAATTTCAAACTAAATTGGAAATGCAGTAGTCAAAGTATGGGTACAATTCGACACAAGTTATAACTATCGAATTTTTTTTCTAAATTCAAGGCACAGAGAGTGGCCAATATTGTCAAAGACTAGAAAATAGATACGTTTGTTGTTGAGAAGTCCATGCAAAGGACATTAGTAGGGACGCGTTGAATGGAGAGACCACTGACCTCTATTTTCTTTCTGCTCGAACATTATTTTGCACTGCCCTTTTCACCGTACAGTCCTTGCTTCACCAAATTTATGGCCAACATGGCAAGGGCGGTTTTGGAAAAATTCAACGAAAAATCTAGATTGATACGAGGTCGGTTTGACAATTTTAATTTTTTTTTTTGTTACTGTTATTGATAAGTTTCGTTTTGTAGGATTAAATCTATATCACTCGTGACACACCCTAGTTTGAAATCAATAGAGTAACAACTACAAACAATGAATGATAGTATTACGATCCAAATCCCATACCCAAAATCCCATTTATTTTGGAAAATTAATGGATTTTGGATATATATATGTATATATATATCCCAGAGGAGACGAATCTATTAATTTTCCAAAATAAATGGGGTTTTGGGTATGGGATTTGGATCGTAATACTATCATTCATTGTTTGAAGTTGTTACTCTATTGATTTCAAACTAGGGTGTGTCACGAGTGATATAGATTTAATCCTACAAAATGAAACTTATCAATACAGTAACAAAAAAAAAAATTAATTAAAATTGTCAAACCGACCTCGTATCAATCTAGATATATGTATGAATTGTGGATTCAGGTTGCTTTGTTATACATAATTAAACAATCAAATCTAATTATAAACAAATTAAAGTGAAAGCTTTTTGGAAAGTACCAAAAACTTTGAACAAATGCTGAGAGTATCTCTAAGAACATATCCTGCAGCAGTGTTTTAAAAGATATTTTTGTATAAAATATATATAATGTATAAATTTTTTATTTTTATTTTCAAGAATATGTCAAGATACATTATCAACTCACCATAGTATAAAATTATGAAAAAAGCTTGCCTTAAGCTGCATAAGGCTCTCTTCTGATGTTAATATAGATCAATAACAACATGACTTGTGTCAAAAAAATTAAAAAATTAAACCTGAATCATTTGGATATTTTCACGAGTCATCCAAAAAAGAAGAAGATTTTCTCTCACGCGTGTGTGAGACATGATAGCAGGCTCTCCCTCTCTTTAACTCACTATTGCTTCTTTCTTCCCACCAAATCCCCATTTATGCTACTATATCTCCAATTTTAAAACCCTAATATTATTAATTCACTCTTCCGCCAACCGATCTCCACCACCTCACTGCTTGCCGCCTCCCCATTACCAAACCATAATCTTTTACATTTAATCTTTAGAGATGATTCAAGCCACCAATTAATCCACCTGTTGTAATTTGAATCCAAATTAATTTCCTTAAACTGCATTGATAATTGGGGTCTTACAATTATGGTTAATTTACTATGTTTGGGCTAATTCTTTATCCATCTTCATCCATCTTCACCGGCTCCAGAGATCATCACAATCGGCCGAACCAGTCGTCTCCGCCGGATCCGTTGTCGCTGCCGGATCTGTCTCACAGCCGCCATCTCCAACAGCCGGATCTGTTGGTCCACACTCGCCGGAGACTCGAATCCCACCAGATTCACCAAGATCAACTCCTTCGGCGACCTGGGTTTCACCTTCTGCGGACCCGTCGGCCGGTCTCCGTCGACTTCATGATCGTCCTCTCTCAGGCCGGATTCTGCGTTAGCTACCTCATCTTCATCGCCAACACCTTGGCCTACGTTTTTCAATGAAACTTCACCAAATCTCAGTCCTAGAATTTTGGGGGTTGCTCCCAAATTGTTTTACATCTGGGTTGTTTTCCTTTCCAATTAGGATTGATTTCGATTCCGTTACTGACCCATTTGGCTCTATATGCATATCAATCAAATGAAAATCAAAATTTAAAATATATATTGACGATCATATCTAATGTGATATAGGAGTTTAACAAATTATAGTTGTTACCAATCAAAAATTGAACAAGTACATTGGATAAGATATACTTCGCCGTCCGACGTCCGACTTGGTCACCTGCGTTTACATAATGTGCCTGTGGGTAGAGAGAGAGAAATATAGGGTTTTTAGGTCTTTTCATTTAAATTATAAATAATAATATATAATTAATGGGCAAAAAAGTAAAATTACATAGAATTTAGACGGTGGTTACTAACAAGGGGTGTAGGTGGAATTATGAAACGTAGAGGGGGTGTAAGTGAAATATAGTCAAACGTCAGGGGTGTAAGTAAAATTAACCCATTTTTTTATCTGATAACTAATGTTATCATTTCTTTTTTTATTTCAGGGTACCTAACAAAAACTAATTTTTTTAAAATAAAAAATCACATTTTTTTCGAATCAGGTTATTTAATCGAATATTTGATTACAAAAAAAATGTCCGAAGTCACAGTTTCTCAAACAAAATATCTTTTTAAGACGGAGAGAGTAATAAATTAAATATGAATTTAATTATAAATAATATGTTGAATTATATGATCAATCTAGTATAACTCTTATTTGAACGAATCCAACCTGAACCGGTCTGAATCCGCTTACCAGCCTAATCAAAATGCCAGCCAAATCATCATGATTAGGGAAAAAAACAAAAGTCGTACTCGATTGATCAGATAATCCAGTCAATTTACACTGAGCCATGAAAATACATAACCATCTTATTTGTAACCATACCCCCAACCCTTCTTGTTCTGTTTTGGTGGGTCCTATATTCGACCATACAAACCGACCACTACCTCCCTTTCTTCATGTTGCTTTCTCTAGCTCTCTCAAGAGATCGTCGTTGTAAATAAATCAACAAAACAAGCATGCCCATCCTAGATCGAGAATAATTTTTGGCTCACGCTGTGAAAAGATCGACCTCTTCACATTAATATTATGTTCAGTAAGAAAAAATAAATTGAATAGAAGGATAAAACAAAAAGAATGAATAAGACATTCTTGTGAATGAAATTGTATTTTTTTTTTCTTTTTGTTCATTGGATGAAAGAGAAGGTAGTAAGATCACAATTTATTATGTTCGTTATGAGAGAAGGAAAGATAAAATTTTAAATTCTTTTTACCGTTATGTCCAATAATATTATAATTCATAGTGAATAATATTGTAATTTAAAATTTGTGTAATTTAAGGTAATATTGTAATAGTCCACTTTTCTTCCCCCTCTTCATCCATTTTTTGACAAATGAAAATTTGTATTATTATTCGGTCTTTTCTTTTATCATCTTTACATAATAAAAAAAATTTGTTTATATTTTTTTTTCACAAGCTATTTTCATTTACCATTAAGCTATTTTAATATATATATAATTTTTTAAAAAATTACATCCAATAAAGGTTAGGCTCAATTTCAAACTAAATTGGAAATGCAGTAGTCAAAGTATGGGTACAATTCGACACAAGTTATAACTATCGAATTTTTTTTCTAAATTCAAGGCACAGAGAGTGGCCAATATTGTCAAAGACTAGAAAATAGATACGTTTGTTGTTGAGAAGTCCATGCAAAGGACATTAGTAGGGACGCGTCGAATGGAGAGACCACTGACCTCTATTTTCTTTCTGCTCAAACATTATTTTGCACTGCCCTTTTCACCGTACAGTCCTTGCTTCACCAAATTTATGGCCAACATGGCAAGGGCGGTTTTGGAATAATTCAACGAAAAATCTAGATTGATACGAGGTCGGTTTGACAATTTTAATTATTATTTTTTTTTGTTACTGTTATTGATAAGTTTCATTTTGTAGGATTAAATCTATATCCCTCGTGACACACCCTAGTTTGAAATCAATAAAGTAACAACTTCAAACAATGAATGATAGTATTACGATCCAAATCCCATACCCAAAACCCCATTTATTTTGGAAAATTAATGGATTCGTCTCCTCTGGGATATATATATATATATATATATATATATATATATATATATATATATATATGAATTGTGGATTCAGGTTGCTTTGTTATACATAATTAAACAATCAAATCTAATTATAAACAAATTAAAGTGAAAGTTTTTTGGAAAGTACCAAAAACTTTGAACAAATGCTGAGAGTATCTCTAAGAACATATCCTGCAGCAGTGTTTTAAAAGATATTTTTGTATAAAATATATATAATGTATGAATTTTTTATTTTTATTTTCAAGAATATGTCAAGATACATTATCAACTCACCATAGTATAAAATTATGAAAAAAGCTTGCCTTAAGCTGCATAAGGCTCTCTTCTGATGTTAATATGGATCAATAACAACATGACATGTGTCAAAAAAAATTAAAAAATTAAACCTGAATCATCTGGATATTTTCACGATTCATCCAAAAAAGAAGAAGATTTTCTCTCACGCGTGTGTGAGACATGATAGCGGGCTCTCCCTCTCTTTAACTCACTATTGCTTCTTTCTTCCCACCAAATCCCCATTTATGCTACTATATCTCCAATTTTAAAACCCTAATATTATTAATTCTTTCTTCCGCCAACTGATCTCCACCACCTCACTACTTGCCGCCTTCTCCATTCCCAAACCATAATCTTTTACATTTAATCTTTAGAGATGATTCAAGCCACCAATTAATCCACCTGTTGTAATTTGAATCCAAATTGATTTCCTTAAACTGCATTGATAACTGGAGTCTTACAATTATGGTTAATTTACTATGTTTGGGCTAATTGTTTAGCTTATTCGGTAACGAATTACAATAAGAAGGGTTTGGAATAGAAAATATCAAACGAATGAGGAAAAAAAAAAAATCTTTCCTTTTGGATGATTTGCAAAAAGATCCAAACAATTTTTATTAATTATTTTAAAAAGTTTTTAACACATGCTATATTTTTATTGATCCATGTCAGCATTAGAAAGACATTCTTACTTATGTGGCATGAGGCATTGTTAGCAAATAATGTTCTAAAATTATTATGTATTTTGCACAACCTTTTTACATAGCCACATCAACATATTTTTTCCCTCTTGCCTCTTTCTTATTCCATTAACTAATCAACCCTTAGGTTTGTGAAAGTTATTTGGGATCTTGGGCATGACACAGTGATTGATTATTATTGATGTTCAGGGTGAAATCTACGTAGTCCGATACGACACCGTTTTCCTGTAAAGAAATGAGTAGAAGATCGATGAATCTTGACTGCACCGGTGTGGTGCCGGTCAAGAGCTCTCCGACGATCAAGTTAGTCACTGGAGGTCTAAAAGAAAGGCAGGGATTTAATAATAGTTTTTTCGTCGTACCTTATTCCCGAGTCATCTTCCTATTTATCGTCACTTTCCTTATTCTTGATAAGGAAATATCATAATCCTTATCCCATGGAAATCTTATTCTTGATAAGACTTATCATTATCCCATGGAACTTATCGAATGAAAATCGTTATCTTTGATAACGAAACATTATCTTTCGAAAGTAGAAGAGATCTGGTGGCTGGTCAATATTTAATTGCCTCTATTGTTAAGTCAAGATAGGTTAGGTTTATTTTTTCCAATCAGTTGCCTCCCATTCCCAAGCTTACTCGTCTAACTTTGGGAATGTAAATTTTTTTTTTTTTTTTTTTTTGCCCCTGGCATTGTTCCTGAGGGAACAGTGCCCGCGGATATTGTTAATTGAACAGTAGAATTTTTTATTTTTTATTTTTATTTTTATTTTTAATTTTTTACCCTTGGGTAATGTTCTTGTGGATACTCTACCCCTGGGTAATGTTGGTACTCTGCCATTGGGTAATGTTCCCTTGGGTAATCTTCCTTTAAGTACTCTTCCCTTGGGTAATCTTCCCTCGGGTAATCTTCCCTTGGGTAATGTTCCCGTGGATACTCTGCCCCTGGGTAATGTTGGTACTCTGCCATTGGGTAATGTTCCCTTGGGTACTCTTCCCTTGGGTAATCTTCCCTCGAGTAATCTTCCCTTGGGTAATGTTCCCGTGGATACTCTGCCCCTGGGTAATATTGGGTAATCTTCCCTTGGGTACTCTTCCCTCGGGTAATCTTCCCTTGGGTAATGTTCCGGTGGATACTTTACCCTTGGGTAATGTTCCTTTGGGTACTCTTCCCAATGGTAAAATTAACACCAATACCAAATCAAGGTTCTATTTTGGAAGGGCGTGAATTCAAACCCATGGTCAATGATTCTTAGTGATGTAAAATTGGATTTTTCTTTTGAAAATCCAATATACTAGTTGTAAACTTCATAGGTTTCAGTCAGCCCATCCCTTTGGTAAGGGAATAAATTTTACGAGCTTTACTTAGCTCGTCACTCCTGTAATAAGGGAACAAGTTTCACTCAGCTCATCCTTTTAGTAAGAGAACTAAATTTTACGAGCTTCCCTCAGCTCGTCCCTTTAGTAAGGGAATTAGGTTTTACGAGCTTCACTCAGCTCGTCCCTTTAGTAAGGGAGTTAGATTTTTGTCAAGCGTCGGGAATGCCAAGTCCTGCTGAGCTAAGCATGCTTGATGATTACTTTCTTGCCCCTTTTAATAAGGGAATTAGATTTGCTCGAGCGTTGTGAGCTCACCCTTTAATAAAAGAGTAGTTAACCTTCCGTCTCTTTATCGAGGGAAGAAGATGAAATTGACCCTTCGTTCCTTTATGGGGGAAAGAGATGTAGTCTGAAGGAGGGTGACCCATTTAAGACGAAAGGTAGTCATCTCATCTCTCTAGTAAATGAAGGAAGTTTTAATTATCTCACCCTTCTGTGTAGAAGAAGTAATCGGTTTCTTGTCCCTTTAATGAGGGAGGAAAGTGTTGTTGGCCCTTGGTTCCTTTAATGAGAAAAATAGATTACTATGAGCTTATTATTACCACATAGGTAGGTAACTAAAAACGTAATATTTTATTGCGTCAAAATTGAGGGTCATCCATCTCAATGGTGATGGTGACCTTATTTGAAAATAAAATAACACGTGAAATGATGAACTAAGAAGCCCCCAGTCTTTATTTTGAATGACTTGATAAGGTTAATTCCAGCTGTGAGATAATTGTTAGTCGGTATACTTATCTGAGTCCTCCTCACTATATGTCCTATCACTTTGGCTGAAGAATGATCTCTTATAACTGGCATCTTTTTCATCCCTGGTGAGAGGGGTTGACCTCTTATTGTCCACTCCTTCTTTTCCCTTCCGTGCATTCATGGTGTCTTCACCGTTCATGTGTTTCTTCGCTCTGATCAACAACTCTGCCATGCTGGTGGGAGGCTCTTTGGATAAGGCGAACAAGAATCTGGAGCTTTGGAGTCCTCCTATGAAAGTGGTCAAAGCCACTTTGTCGTCCACCTCTTCTGCCTACAACATCTCTGTGTTGAATCGGGTGATGTATTCCCGGATCGACTCGCCCTTCTGTTGCTTCACGGTAAGTAGGTAGGTGGCCGGACTCTTATGCCTCTGACCTGTAATGAAATGGCTCACAAATTGCTTACTCAATTCTTCGAAGGTGTTGATGGTTCCTGGATTCAGCTTGTTGAACCAAACTCTTGCCAATCCCTTAAGTGTAGTGGGAAAAGCTCGGCACATGATTGCATCTGGCACGGTGTGCAAATGCATAAGAGCTTGAAAGGTCTCCAGGTGATCGAGGGGATCTTTGGTCCCAACGAAGTTTTCAAATGAGGGCATCTTGAATTTGTAAGATAGGGGGCATTTCATAACGACGGGGCTGAATGGCAGGTTGGTCCTCTGCATCAGGTCATCTATGGCGGCAGGACCTCTCCCTTTTATAGCCTGCATCACATCTTCCATTTTTGCCTTGAGATCCTCGATCTGTAGGTCGAAATAGGTAACTTTCTCTGTTTTTTCCTTAACACAGAAGGTTGTGCCTATTTAAGACTGGGGATTCCACGGAGGCGAGGAGAGAGGTTCTCTGTGTCGGTTTCCGACTTGGCTTTGTTTTGCCTCGAACTTGTGAGAAAGATTGTTTTCTTGGTCCTCCTCATATTGTCCTTCATCATTCAGATTGGGAGGACACGGGTCGGACAATTCTTGTTGAGGTGGTGGTCCCGCTGGGATAAGATGTCGCAGGATCTCTGCATTTTGTTGGATCAACTGGTCCATACTCTGATGCAGAGTTTGGACCTGTTGTTCTAACGCTGTAAGCTGTTCCTGGTTATTCAGGACGTCTGGTGTACTACCCCATATTTAATGAAAGAGCTTAGTTTATTTTCATTTATGTGTAGATTTTTCTACCTATTATTGTGCATGCTACATTATTATATTAAGTTCATTTAATTGTGCATGTGAATTAATTGTGTATGTTAAAGTAGTCAATTTATTCATTTAAGTATGCATGTAATATTGATTTTATGTTCTATATAGTATAATGATTAGTTTTGAAATTTTTATTGGTTATGTTTTAGATTAATTATTATTATTTAATTAAAGTATTTAATTTGTATTGAATAATAATAATATTATAATAATAATATTTATAATAATAATAAGAATAATATAATAATAATATTTATAATAATAATAATTATAATAGTTTATTTATAATAATAATAATAATAATAATAATAATAGTATTAAATCAATGTAATGATGAAGAAATTAAATCTTAGGATAGGATTTACCTTAGGACATTTTGCTTGACTTGGCTTGCTTGCCTTAAAGCCTTATGGTTGGGAATGTGGTTAATTAAATGCAAAAATAGATATTTGTAATATTTATATTATATAAATTGTATATAAATTAGCTAGCCTACCTTAGAAGGAAGGAAAGGGAGTTAGAAACAAATTATAAATTTTAGTAAGCCATTGTAAAAGTGTGGAAAGGAAGAGAAAAAAAGAAAGGAGCTTGGACCGGTGTAGGAGAAATTTACCCGACTACGCGCAACCGGCGGATTTATTTTAAATCCAAAAAGGCAAGTTATTATCTACTTTTCCCCTTTGAATCCATAAATCATTCATTTAATTTATTTCGGGTTTTTAGAGACTAGAAACCATGCTAGGAATTTCAATAAATTATTTTTAGTTTATTAAAATAATGCGTTTTTAATTATTAAAGAGGTTAGATATTTATTTATTAGCCTATGTAATTAAAATATAGCTGAAAATAATTAAATAAGGCTTTAGGGATTTTTCTAGAATTTTCTAGATTTTTCCGGGGCTATCTGCAATTTCCGCCGAGCCTCCAGCGAGGTTTCCGGCCACCGGCAGTGAAGAAGATGACCAGAGTGATCCGGTGTGATGCGGCGCATTGTAGGTTAGTGCGTGCGTGCATCCTGGGTCTTAGATGAAGCTGATTGATCCGGTACATTGCGGTCCCTGTTACCGCGGTACACCCGGATCATTGACCCTTGGATTAGGTTAGATGAGATGATAAATGATCCGGTGTGGCGCGCATGTAGGAAAGCTGATGCAGCCAACCAACCGGAGGACGCCACGTCAGCAGGAAGCCATCAACGCGCGCGTGGGAGGGCGTGTGCGCGAGTGGAACTCTCCAGACGCGCGTGGGAGCACGTGCGCGCGCGTGGCTGATGCCAGACGCGAGTGGAGGCGTGTGGGAGAGTGGGGAAGGTTGGGCTGCGCGTGGGGAAGCTTAGGGCGGTGCGTGGGGACGCGTGAGGGGCCTTGTCAGCTGCTGGAAATTACCAGAATACCCCTAGGGCCTGTTTTGTAAATTCCAGAACCTTAAACTTGGATTTTTATGTACTGTGTTGGTATTTACGGGTTTAACGGGCCACGAAATTATATTTTAATACCCGTTAATTATTCTTATGGCCAATTAACCTTTTCTAAGCATCTATTGGCTCGTTTACGGTACGGATATTAATGTGATTTATTTAATGGCATTGTTAAAGATAAATAGTGTTAATATCTTATTAAATGGTATCAAACATTACTGTTAAATTAAATAATGCCATGTTTTAGTCATATAAATTATCTAATATATATTATGGGATATTTATACTATTAATCATATATCAACCATGATTATTATGCTGTGTGCATTTCAGGAAATAAATGGACTGTTTAATTATGTCACATTTATATTATATGGATGAGTTGCCATATAGAACCATGTGAGCTGGCTAATAAGTTTAGACTCATTTATACCTTATGCATTCGTTGCTATAGACAGATGTGTGGCTGTCGGGGTATGTGGTTTAATATTATTGGCATGCGTTGCCTAATTGACATACTCAGTTTATTTAGTATTATTATTGGCATGTATTGCCTAATTGTTATGCTCAGTACCTCATTAGTACATTGAGATGTGTTACTACTGTGTAGTCTTTATAGTCTGTGTTGTCAGTACTGTGCACCATGTATAATAGCTGATTTCCTAGGTAGGGAAAGGCGACACTTAACCACCTAGTGTGAGTCTAAGTGATCACCGTCTATTCTGGTTGAGGTCATGTTATACATTGGATAGTTCCCTTAGGATGTATACAGATATTGTACTCATCCGATTCTTAATGATTAATTTATTTGATTCTCTGATTTGGGTCATAGTAGAGAGGACTTGCTCATGGGGTTGACCCACCATTGTTGTTATTTCAGGATACGGTCAGTACCCGTTCCAAGGTTGAGGTTAGCAGTGAGGGACCACCATCCGAACTTATCTACTCTTACGATCCAGTTCAGGGTAGAAGTTTTATGTATTACTTCAGTTTCAGTTTTTATTTACTTTTGACGTTGAACTCTCAGGGTTATATTTAGGGATCCTTGACATAGGATTTCCAAGTTGTAATGAAGTACTGTATTAAATAAAGGATGGATGGATGTTGTATTATTTAGTGTTTCCTTTCCTGTCTAAATTCTTTTATTATCATCATTTTGTATTCCATGCTTGTATATTGCCAATTGTTTTTGATATCCCTCGTTTTTCGTGTATAAGCCTGATCAACTTATGCGTGGAAAATGTGGGGGTGTTACATCTGGGTACTCACCCGACCCTTCTCTTTGATTGGATCCCTGCAACAATGTTTCTGTTCCATTTACCATACTAGACCGCAAGTGCATATACCCAACCGAGTAATTGATTTAAGGGAGTGGTCGTTCCCACAAACGGCGCCACCTATTGAGGGTGAAATCCACGCGGTCCGATACGACACCGTTTTCCTGCAAAGAAGTGAGTAGAAGATCGATGAATCTTGACGGCATCGGTGTGGTGCCGGCCAAGAGCTCTCCGACGATCAAGTTAGTTATCGGAGGTCTAAAAGAAAGGTAGGGATTTAATAATAGTTTTTTTATCGTACCTTATTCCCGAGTCGTCTTCCTATTTATCGTCACTTCCCTTATTCTTGATAAGGGAATATCATAATCCTTATCCCGTGGAACTTATCCAATGAAAATCGTTATCTTTGATAAT
Source organism: Cornus florida (assembly GCF_030987335.1). NCBI lineage: Eukaryota > Viridiplantae > Streptophyta > Magnoliopsida > Cornales > Cornaceae > Cornus > Cornus florida. Next base: position 51,428,465 of record NW_026775572.1, read on the forward strand.
GAAATATTATCTTTTGAAAGTAGAAGAGATATGGCGGCTGATCAACACTTAATTGCCTCTATCGTTAGGTCAAGATAGGTTATGTTTATTTTTCTCTATCAATTGACAAATATATTTTTACACAAAAGGTATAAAACAATGGTTGGTACTAAAAATAATTAGTCCAATTTTATTTTATTTTTTATTTTTTTTGGTGTAATCTACTATAACACATCATATGTACACAATATATATATATATATATATATATATATATATATATATATATATATTTGTGTAAATTTGATGTATTATAATAGATTTATATAAAAAATTTAGACTAATTATTTTTAGCTTCAGCCATTATTTTATATATTTTGTGTAAAAATATATCTGCCAACAACAACCAACCAACCATGTGTCATGACCAAGTCTCCATATAACTTTTACAAACCTACTTAACATAGGGTTCATTCATTAATGAAATGAGAAAGAGGGAGGAGGGAGAAAATATACTTATATGGCTGTGTAAAAGGGTTGTGCAAATGGAGGCGATATTCGTACTCCACTTTTTTACAATTGCACTACATTCTTAAAGGAAATGATACTTCTATCCTTAATTTTATAAATGGGTCGTGATACTTGGGCAAACAACTTAGGCCTATTTCTTAGGCAGAATCTACGTGGCTTGTTATGTGGTTGTCTATTTGTCAAGTTTGGAAGAGAGAGGAGAGAGAAAAAATCAGCTCAAAAATGGGCCTCAATTATCAGATCTGTTACCGCCGTCGGAACTTCGCTACTCTCTGCAACCACCACTGCCCTCTGCCGCGCTGTTTTCCTCTGCCACTTCATCGATCTCAAACCTCTATTCAATATCACGTGCCGGTTACACTCTGGCCTCGTTAAACCCAACTATGGCATCACTGTCACCAATCTACTCCTTCAGTGATGGTAGTCAATGCTTCCTTCTCGTCGACGAAATCATCCATTCTCTCTGTTATTGAGCAGAGCATCTCCACCGTGGGTGGGTTCAACACTACCGAGCCGAGCTGAGCCTTGCTCGCTGCTGTAGCCACTTCATCGCTGATCTGCTGCTTATATTCTTCATCAACGACGTTTTCGATCCGCCCCAAAATCCGCTACCATCATCGTCGGCGAGTCCTCTATCCGCTTCTCCGGATCTCTCAAGCCCAACACCCATACTATCTCGCCGATGCCCTTGTGTTCTGAACAGATCTCGGTTGCTTCGTAGTGCTCGATTCAAAGGCGAAGGACTTCTCATCCATAGTTATGCTTTTCTTCTCTTTCTAGAGAGAGAAATTAAAGATACGATCTCATTTTTTCTTTTAAATTTTGTTAAACCCAACAATCAAAAGTCAAAAGTGTGCAAGCCCACATCTATCTCTCAAAGAGAAAGTGAGCGTGATAAAGGTATCCCTCCATACCACACTCATCGACAGCATCACTTTCAGTTCTAGCTCTTACGAATCGGTGACCACCACCACTATAGGTCAGTCCAGCGATGGACTTTTGTACAGGTTAGTCTAGCAATGCCATGAGCGACATCGATCCTCCTCGGATTATCCATGACAGAGATTGAATATATATGTTCTCACCGTTGTCGGAAAAGCTCACTGTGAGAGCTCCACGACGGCAGCCACAGAGCAAAGATCTTCTTTAACTTCAAACCGACAATGATTTTGATCGCCACGTGGGAGATAGTCATCACGTGGCTGGCCACGTATTCTTAGGTCTAACAAATCTGTCAAAATTATCGGTCCAAATATCATTTTCCTTTATAAATAAATAAATATTTTTCTCAAATACCATAATTACCCATTCAGTTATAGAAATATATCTTTGTTTCACTTTCTTTTCCAATTTAACGTTTTGGGTCACTTACAGCCTCTTTCAATTATTTCTCTACTTTGTATTAATTATCTGCTCTCTTTAGTTAGGGTTTAATATTAATCGTTGTATATAACAATGGAAGATTAGCACAGGAAGCATGTAAAAATTATTAAAACTTCACGAGTCATTCAACACCATCGATGCTAATGGTGATGATATTTTTTTTTTCTCTTCGTATTATGTGTTTTGAGTTTAATTTCAATTTTTTTCTTCATGTGAATTTTTAGAATTAAATTCACTGGAACAGAAACGATACTGTATAGAAAGAAAGAAAAGGGTGAAGAAGATGACGATAAAATGGTAGTTTTATCTAAAGTTAGTTAGCGCATTTAACATGTCAAGTAATATCTAAGGAAGACAATTGGTTTATTGCCACGTTAAACTATAATTTCTAAGTACATAAGGTAAAAAAAAAATTTATAGTGCAAAGGGTAGTTATGGTATAATAAAATAAGAGAAGATACTTTAATTAGCTTAGGGACTCTTTTGTCATTTACATTAAAGAAAAAAGAAAAGTGGAGTGCAAACGTAGAAAAATGTAGTGCAAATATAACTTCCTTTGTGCAAAATATATAATAATTTTATACATTAATGATGTAACAATGTATCTTAACTTTACACATTATCTATATTTTATACAAATTTTTTTTTTTTACATAATGAATGTTGATAATATTGTAATATAAGTCCAAAAATATCTTGAAAATTAATGAAAAAGATAAACCTCAAACAACAACATACCTTTTTATTTTTAGCTTACCCTTTTACCTAAAAAAAAAAAACATACCTTTTTTTTTTATTTTGATAACATTGTAATATAAGTCCAAAAAAAAAATGGGACTTGGATCCTCTAAGTTAAAGATTCACTAAGTTATCGTAAGTTGAATTCTCTACAGAATGACATATAACATTAAAAACCTATTTACTGCTAGTGTTAAATCACGTCAACTAATTTAAAGAAACTTTGAAAACTGTACCGTTTTAAAATAAGGAAAATTTATCAAAAGTTTAAAAATTGTACTATTTTGAATTAAAGAAAATTCACCATACTCTAACAACGTTTAACATCATTATTTCTCCCTCATCTTTTCCAAAAAAAAATTCTCCCTCTCTCTCCTCTTTATTCATATCTAAAACAAGTTGCGTCTCTGTTTCTCTTTTGAATAGTAATAAATTTTAGAATTTTTTTTCCTAGTTGGTACTCACACAACCCCTATTCCAAAGGATTGTTTGCAACGAAATTTTTAGATTTTAGATTTTTTAAACATTTTATTTTTGATTTGGGTAATATAATAAAAAGGTAATGGATCCATTAAAGTAGAATTCAACTCAACCATATGCATGGTTAATATCACGGCAAACAGTATTTTGGAGCAGTAGCATAGATCAAGATATCATGCATTTGTATTGTCATCATTCTACATACTGTATTAAGATTTTTTTTTTTTTTTTTTTTTGCTGAAAAAAGATTTAAACGATGTAATATCCATTTTTTTTTTTTTAAAAAAATAAAGGATTCTTTTTTATGTAACAGTCCCTTTTTTCTTAGATGCCATTTAAATAGAGGAATTTTGTAATTTAGATTTTAAAAAAAAAGAGTGAACCAGATCTTCTAGGCGTCAAAAAACGTGGCAAAAAATATTCATTTTTGGCGCGAAATATTTTCAGAGCTTCTAAGCGCCAAAAACCGTGGCAAAGAATAAAGAGGTGAGAGAGGGAGGATCTTTTTTTGGAAAAGATAAGTGGGAGATAACAATGTTAGACGTCATTAGAGTGTGGTGAATTTTCTTTAATTCAAAATAGTGCAGTTTTTAAACTTTGGTAATTTTTTTTTATTTCAAAACAGTGCAGTTTTCAAAGTTTCTTTAAATTAGTTGACGTGGTTTAACACCAGCCGTATATAGGTTTTTAATGTTACGTGTCATTCAGTAGGGAATTCAACTTACGATAACTTAGATAATCTTTAATTTTGAGGATCTAAGTCCACAAAAATTATCTTGAAAATTAATGAAAAGGAACATACTTACACAACAACGTATCTTTTTTACTTCTTGAAGTTAAATCGGCAAGATTGTTTTATTATTATTATTATTATTTTAAACTTAAAAATAAAAGATTATTTTATTTTTTATTTTTATTTGTAAAAAAAAAAGGATGAAAAATTTACAAGAGTGATCCCCACCAACAGCTTATAGCAAACCTAGAGTGCAACGCTTAGAAAGAATAAACAGTAGCTAGCCATAATCAGGGACGGAGCCAGGATTTTATTTCATGGAAGGCACAATGTACTAAATTTAAAATAAAAAATAAAAAAAATCGACAAATATAGATTGTCTAAATCAAAAGGCAAATAAGAAAAGAAAAAAATCATACATAAACATGAAATTACACTCATTGAGCTCATAAAATTATAACAATAAATTTAAATAAGGAGAAAAACAAAAAGGTTACATACATTATACATAAAGTGCAAAAAGAAGAATTTTAAGAAGTGAAAAAATAAAAAGAAAAAAAGAAGAAAAATGAGAGAATTAAGATTTGATTGAAGAAAGGGAATGTAATTATTTTTTAAAAGGAAATTAAAGGAATTTTATAGTAAAAAAGAGAGGAGGAAAAAAAAAAGAAAAGATAAGAGATAATTGAAAATTTTAGGAGGGGATAAACTATTAAATTTCTTTTATATATATGTATGTCCTGAGCCAATGCATGTCTAGGAGGGGCACATGCCCCCCTAGCCACGCCCCTTTCCTTATATATTAATTTCTTTAATGTTGTTCTATTACCATATATATATATATATATATATATATATATATATATATATATAATGTTGTTCTATTACCATATATATTATATTAATTTCTTTAATGTTGTTCTATTACCATATATATATATATATATATATATATAATAATGTTGTTCTATTACCATATATACATATATATAAGGAAAGGGGCGTGGCTAGGGGGCATGTGCCCCTCCTAGACATGCATTGGCTCAGTCCTGACTATAATTGAAATAAAGCAAACTAAAATATGTTTGGTTGCAATTCTCTAAAAAATATATTTTTCTATTGTGTAAATTGTAAACTTAGACAATTAATTTTAAGTACATCGATTATAATAGTGAAATTCAACATCGGGCAACCAACAACTGTTGATATTTGCAGCTGAGATCCAATTACATTAAACACGTGTTATAGGTGGTGTCGCATAATTCCCAACAATCTAATAAGATCCATCAAAGTCTGTCGTTAGGAATGCATGCAATATCATATCCTTTGACCATCAATCATGTAGATTTTTTTTGGTTTTTATCGATTTAAAATCAAAGAAAAAAGAAAAAGAAAAAAAAGTAGTATGAGGGTTAGAAAAGATCAGATGAATGAAATATATATAGGTAGTATATATATATATATATATGAAAAATAATTCTCAGATGACTTGATTTACAAGTTTTGATTAGTTATGTATGTAAAATATAAAGAAGTGGATCCTCTACCTTTTTTATGTCTAGTAAAGATGACTAATCAAAATTTATAGATCATATAATTCACTTTGAAAATTCGGCCAACTTTGACAACTCATATATATATATATATATATATATATATAACTTCAAACACAATAGAATATCTAGAAGGCTAACACAATGAAATATCTAGAAGGCTCCAAATTGTAGAGTAAAGACTTTCTGTTTTTTTATTTTTTTCTTAGTTGAGCCGAGTAAAAATTAATGAATGTTTTAATTTTGAGTCAACAAGTTAAAAGACTTCAAATAATTGAATAAAGGCTCTTTTTCTTAATTGATTATGCTGAGTCAAATTCAATTAAAATTTTAATTTTGAAACAACAATTTAAAAGACTCTAAATAATAAGATAAGACTTTTTTTTTTTTTTTTTTTTTTTCTTTTTAATTTTGAATAATGGAAGGGTGTAAGAAGAAATCATTTTAGAAAATTTATTTTAGTGTCTTAATCTTATATATGGTTTTCTAAAGAGACGTACTAACATTTTGACTCTTGTGTAGCGTGTATTGCCTTGCCAATCAATTGAATTAATGCACCACCCACTCTCTAGAAGACTCTTCAAGCTATCCTAGGCGTAGCTCGAAGAGTTGAAATTATATTGATGCATAAATATATAAATTGCCATTATTTTTGTCTTTATTATGTATGAATGGGTTGAATATATATATATATATATATATATGCACAAGTCATTATAAGGGCTGAGTGGAGGGAGGCAGCCACCCCAACTGATTTTTTTTTTGTTTATAATTATCTATAAATTTTGTAAATATTTTTATTTTTTGATGAAAATTTAAAAAATACAAACTCTAATAATACCCACTATATATTATTGCTTTTTAAAGTTCCCTCTGGTACAATTTTTCTTCTCTCTATATATATCTATATAATACCTACCTCAACTTTTGACTAAGGTCAAGTGTGTGAGTGATATAAACACACTGTCTCTTGAGGGCGGCGAGGCACAAAATTAAGAAAATGCAGCCCGAAAGCAGCTCACTTAAAGTAGGCAGAAATGTCATGGAGAAAAAGCGAAGAATGCATATGAATCATCTTTTTTCCATCCTTTCCTCTCTCATCTTTACCCAAACACCCAAGGTCTCTCTCTCTATATATCTATATATGTATACACACACACACACACAAATGAAAACACTAACAAAATGAATTAATGCCTTTGTTTTTTGATCAACAGGAAAGATTTGCATTGCCTGTTTTGCTGGAGCAAGCGACTAACTATATAAAAGGACTGAAGGAAAGCATACAAGAACTGCAGAGAAGGAAAGACCAACTCACGGGTGATCAGATTGAGAATACAGATGCCATGGAAGACTCGGCGTTACCGGTAATTGCAGTTGAAGAAATGGGCTCAACTTTGGAGGTGAAATTGATTACTGGGCTGAACAAAAACTTCACGTTGCATCAAGTTCTTAGTGTTCTTGAGGAAGAAGGTGTTGAAGTTGTGACTGCAAGCTACTCTACTGTGGGTAACAAAACCCTATATACAATCCATTCACAGGTATTTTTATATACAATTTTACACACACAAGCATCATGTACAGTTTACAAATTTAATTAGAACATAATCACTTTTGAATCGTATTTAATGAACCTAATCAACTTCTTTCACATCATTTGAATTGGGAGTGAATTAAATTGATGGCGCTTATATAGGAGATGACAGCCACCTATGTAGATTGTAGACACAGGTTTTTTTTTGGTCAAACTAGTGGGGAGAGGACTCCAACACCAACACACCTTCTCCGAGAGCTAACTCGATGCAATACCAATTAGGCCACTAAACTAGTAATGCTCAGGCGCATTTTGAAAATAGTAAACTTACATAGTTATTTTTAAAAAATGAAAATTAAGTGATGTTTAGACCGTGTTCAAGACTGAAGAATACTGTTATAGAAGTAGAGATACAATATGAAACTCGTACTGTATTGAGTTGAAAAATTACAATGTGCATAAAACATCTATATATAGATGAGGAATGGGGTTAGATGAGTTTTGGACGAGTTATCTATATATGTTAAGTGGGTAGGTAGAGACAGCTACAATAAAACCCTAAACTCTAAGATTATATACAGTATAATCTAACAAATACCCTTACTGAGATAGTGGTGCTTTTGGTCACGCATTTGGTCACACATTTGGCCCATCATTGATCCATTGTATTTGGGTTACAAGGATTTTTTTTTTTTCATAATTGGTATTCACATAAACATGCGTTCACCAAGGCTCGAGCTCCTGACTTTCCTTTGGAAAGTAAGAGCTAACCTGGTTTTGGAAAGCAAGAGCTCCTGACTTTCCTTTGGAAAGTAAGAACTAGCCTGGTACCGCCTTGTTGGATTACATGGATGATAAGTGTAGGGAGAGATAGTTACACTACTTGAAATTGAATGAAGATTAAAGGTATAATGACATGAAGTAAAGAAATAAAATATAAATTACATGCAAAGTAAAGTACTAGAAAAGATAAAACTCCATAAGCTTGAACGAGAGAAAGCCTTGATTAAAGCTTAAGAATGTTAACAAATACAATAAAGATATAACTACATGAGGTTGAAGAGCGTCTTTGATAGCCTGTGAGTGAATCTTTGCACTAAAAAAGAAGTCTTCCTTTAAAGAAAGTTTTCTTTCCTACTTTTGCGAAGACAAGTCTTCCTTAAAAGAAAGTTTTCCTTCTTTTATCTAGAACTTGCTTACCCAAAAAAAAAAAAAAAAGTGAGTCTTTCTTTTATAAGAGACAAGTGGGTTGACAACTAATGCCGAAGAGGGTATTTTGCAATAAATATGGTCTTTCCCCACCCGTTTTGTGTCTCTATCACTTTCTCATTATCACTGTATTCTCCAAACCCCTCTCTCTCCACACACACACAACACACTAACACACACATATGTATGTGCTCATCTTAAATCCATAAGTTGATTCGTTCATCTATAAGAGAACCAGAAGCTGAGTTTAAGAAGCCGACCAAATCCTCGATGTGACCGCTAAAGGACGGACCAGGTGGAGCCGCTCCATCCTCAGGAACAGGCTCAAGCTCAAGTTCAATAAAATAACAGAAAGAGAGTGGTGGTGACCCCAGCAACAGCAGGTCGAAGAAAGAGATCAATTGAAACTGTGGGATCGAACTGGACCGATCTGGTTCCAAAAACAGTGAATCCGTTACTAATGGTTTGGTCGGAAAAAACTCTCAAACCAGGCCATTTACACTCCTAATTTTGACTTTTAAATTGGAACATTTATTTTGGAATAGCCAAAAATAAACATTTTTTTTTTTGAGAGGGAAGAAGTAATTAATTTTAAATTAAAATAAGGCCCTTGTCTTGTAATTCTTTACTAGAAACTCATGGGAGTTGTTTTGAAAGTGCTATTTTTGTCGACGGTGAGTTATCAATGCTGTTAGAATTTATAAAAATGAAACTGTATATCTAATTGCTTAAAACCATAGTACAGAAAGGCCTATTTATAGGCGAAAGTTATACAATGCGATTAGGTAGCTGAGTGCTCTAAAAGGTAATAGTGCAGTACGTGAATAAAAAAATTTAAATGTTAGGTAAAAGGTATAATAGGTATAACCAACAGTCTCCTTAAATTCAAAGTTGAGTTTGGAAACAATATGATGAAAGCGGTGGTGGAAGTGCATAGAAGTGCATTTCGGTAACGTGAAGTTCACTGGAAGTGCATGGAAGCACACTGGCCGACACGTTGATGCACGTGTTGACAGATCTATATATGAAGACCTAGCACGTTGAGGCTCACAAAGGCGCATGGTGCATGGGATCCAACACCTGAGGTGTGGTGGTAAATCCGTGAAGATCCAGAACACTACGCATTGAGGCTCATGGTGGGAGATCAGTGAAGATCTAACACATTGAGGCACATTGAGGTGCATTGTGGTAGATCGATGAAGTACATAAGGGGTGCTATTTATAGGCGAAAGATATACAAGTCAATTAGGTGATTGAGTGCTATAAATGGTAATAATGTAGTAAACAAGAAACATTAGGTGGTAAGTAAATGATATAATAGGTATAATTTAACAAATGTTATAAAAAACAAGCTCATTTACGACAAGAGTCATTAGTTTTTCATATTTAATTACCAAATAATTTTTTTTTTTTAAAATATTTGAAAAGTCAAATAAATTGTTTAACATATCTTTCTATATATTTAGTGGTCAGTTGTGGTGAGCTCACCACTATTATCATGAGGAACTCTCTTAATTGCAGTACTCAATCTATTTATACTATGGTCACATGAAAATTATTACATATCACAATGTATTTATTATCATAGTCAATTACAAGATTAACAATGCTCATACATATTTTTGCAGGCTATTTGGTCAAGAATTGGCATTGAAACTTCACGAGTGGAAGAAAGGCTAAACAAACTTTTTTTCTGAAATATGTAATATTTTACTATCAAATGTTGTAATTTGAAGATATCTTCGTCTTCTTCTTCTTCTTCTTCTTATTCTTCTTCTTTTTTTTTTTTTTTTTTTATTTAAAAAAAAAAAAAGAAGATTAAGAGTTTAAGTTATAATATAAATAAAAATTGAGGTCTTATATTCTTGTCATGGTGCATTACATAACATTTTTTCACAGTTACAATCTTGCCTGGGAGGCACAACAAACACAATTATTGGGTGACTCTTTTTAATTATACTATAAAATGAGAGATGTGATATTACGTAGTATAAACTTTAATAATTCGTATTAAGTCATTAGCCATAAATTTATATGAATCCCATATCTTAGAACTTCATGATTTTCACATATCTATAATGCATAAATAAATGGTTAGATATAAATACCTCAATTCATGATATCAAATCTTATTGAGATTAAATTCAATGTCTAGATACTTTAACCACGAACTAATCTGCAACTCTGATCAACAGGTAAAGGTGGAAACTAGGTTCTCTCTCTTGGCCTTTTGCACACATAAAACTTTTACGTGTTGTATCATTAATCGTACATAATTGATGGAGTATATGCACTTTTATAAAGGCAGAGAGAAGACTAGTTTTCTTTTTAGTGACATAATTCTACTTTTTATCAAAGTAAGGAATAAGAAAGGAAAACACTTCTCCAATAAGTAATTACCAAAAAGGTAATTATAGTTGACTAAAAATAAATAATATTAATTGATATCTATTTACTTAGCCACCAAGTAATATGTCACATGTCCAAATCATGTGAGTCACAATTAAATAAATAATCTTACATTCTCCCACTTGGCACATATGATAATTTCTGTAGTGATTTAGTAAAATAGTCATTAGTGTCCACTATAAATCAGATTAAGGTATTAAGTTGGTCATTATAAATACCATGGTAAACAAACTACCAATGTGAGTTATGGCGGTTGTATGTCCCTAAACGACACAGTTCCTTCCATGCATCACAACACTAGTAACCTATTCAACATAGTCTATAAATAAGAAGTATCAATAATGATCTAACAATAAAGTCTTTTCCAAGACTATTCCTATTACCACTTATTAAAGCAATACGTACATGTACATTAATTAATAGGAAATATCATAAACACATTTAATGAGCGCAAAATGTCAAATATATTTAAGCACTATTAAGCAATCCACAATTAAAAATAATCATCATTGACTACATTCGAAACCCATTCTTTTAACATGTTCCATAAATATCTTGGGTTATAGTCCATTCGTTAATGGATTGCAATCATAAGTTGTGTGCTTATATATTTAATAGACATTCGTTGTTTCTAAATATCTTCTTTAATGATAAAGTATTTCAACTTTAGAATACCTATCATTTTTCATACAAGAAGATCAACAATTGCAGCATAAATTTTCAGCAATCTGAAAATGGTACCCAAAACTTTAAACTTGAAATAAATTCAGCAATAATAAATTGTAACCTCATAGCATGCTACTAATTAAAAATTCATAATAGACAAAGTAATAAAAAATTACTTTATACTTTTTCATAATATTGTTCTTCCAGCCAAAAGAAACAAATAACCAATTAAAAAATGTCCTCCTAAGTGTGAGCATATAATCTTTTATCACATACCAACTTGTATATACATCAAACTCCACAATATATGCATAAGGAATATTTTTCGCTTCTTTACCTTCTAGCTAACTCATTATTTAGAATTGCATTAGGCTGAATTTATCCCCTTTTATGTATGGAGCAATATTGATTGAATAATGTTCCATACCAAATCTTTCTAGCTAGAACTCTTTTAATATATGCTTTCGGAGATAATCCTAAAAATTCACGTGATCTATTATGAAATATTTCTATTACTATCACGTAGGATGCCTCATCCATATCTTTCATTTCAAAGTTCTTAGAGATAACTTTTAATTTTATATAATAAACTAAGATCACTACTAGCAAATAAAATATCATCAATATATACAATCAGAAATTTTAACTAAATAAAATATCATCAATATATAGAATCAGAAATATAAACAATGTTTTACTTAAAACCAAAAGAAATAATGGTATCATTAAACTTAATATACCATTGTTAAAAAGTTTGTTTAAATCCATAAATTGGCATCTTAAGTTTACAAATCATGAATTCTTTACCCTCTAATGTGAAGTCTTCAGGTTGTTCCATATGGACTTTATCTTATAAACTCCCATTCATAAAAGTTGTATTTACATTCATTTAATGTAACTCTAAATCATAATAAGTTACTAATGCCATGATATTTTAAAAGATTCCTTATTAGATACTGGAGAGAAGGTTTCTTCATAATCTCTTCATTTATGATACTAATCCATTTAGTAAAATCATTATTGTTAATGGCTTGTGAATATGTAACCGGATCCGTAAATATTTCACTATATATCAAAATCAAATTCTTACAGATATATCACATAATCCGGAATAGCAGATCTCCTTTCTCTCTGATTTCGTTTTAATGTTATTTCTTATGATTCTTCTACAATCTATTCATTGGTGACAATCTCATTATAGAGGTATTGATCATTCAATTGTTCTTCATTATTATACGGTTCAACAACTAAAGGAACAATTATTTCCTTAGAAGTTATGGGTGAAGAGATTTGTACCCTAACTTCTGGAATGATCAAATTCTTATTTTTATCACTCCCACTGATTTCACCATTCTTAATGAATCTGTCATTACCGGTTTCAATAATTATCGTACTATGTTTAGGATAGTAAAACTTGAACCCTTTAGATTACTTAATATCCATAACATTATGGGTAACGAGGAATTACTTAACATACTCCTAACTAATTCCATAAAAGTACGATTATGCATTATAGTTACACGCTTCTGCTGTAGCATGTATAACAAAGTGTATTGAGCACAAATGCCATATATTTTAAGGAGTTTAGCAAACGGTTAGAGTATTAACCCGTTTCATCATGCTTTCCATAATATTTACCACCTCTATATGACTTTATGATTTCCACTTTTCTATGTAATTGTTTTTCAACCTCATTTAGGTATACTTCAAGAATACCCACTGCTTGAGATTTTTCATACAACAAATAGATATATTCATAACATGAAAAATCAACTATAAAGGCGATAAAATACTTTTCTCCTTCAAAAGATGGAACATCAGAAGGTTACAAATGTCTGTATGAATAATTTCAAAAAGCTATGTATTTATTGTGGCTCATTTCTTTGTGTGTTTGGTTTGTTTACCCTTAATACAATTTACACACACACCAAAACCAGTAAAGTTTAGATTCAGAAGAATCACATCCTTTACTAATTTTCCTAACCTTTCACTAGATATTGACCTAATCTTTTATACCACAAGAAAGATAAATTTTCTATTAATTGAGCTACGCTTAATTCTAATATTATGATGCAAGATCAAAAGGTTTTTAATAAATAAACTATCAAGTTTGAATTTACAGAAATCATCAACAATAATATCATAACTCACAAATTAGAATTTCTTGAATAAACATCATTATCAAATTTAAATGAAAAACCATTAACATAAAATTTTGAAATAAAATCAAATTATGGGAAATTGAATAAACATAAAAAGTTCAAAATAATTTAAATAAAATCCACTGTCTAACATTAAATATAATGTCACAATGGTTTCAACAAACTTTTTCCCAATTATCATAAATATGAAATTCTCATTTAAATTTGTGTTTTAGGCCATAAGTAATCATTGTATCTATTAGAAATATAAACTTTAGTACTTAAGTCAACCTATCATGTATTAGAAAGAATTTTAATAAGTAATTCGAAATATACAGAAGTCAAATGCTTACTATTCTTTTTCGAATCATCATTTATGTTTCATGTAATCTTTCTAAAAGTGTTCAATACATAAATGACACTTTTACATTATTACATTCATTTCTTTTAGTAGATTGACCTAAATCTTTTAATTTTGGGTGTTGCTCACTTAATGATTTTTCAGGTTTATTCCCAAAATTTATTTATAACTTCTTGAGTCATCAGATGAACATAATGATTACCTTACTTTTTCAGTCTTGATTCCTCCTAAATTAACATAATGGTCAATTAAAACACTTTACACTTGTCTTAATAGTGTTAATTCTAAATGACCTATACTGAGTGGACAAGAAATTGATAATAAATTGAATGAGAAATTTCTCATCCACAATCATCCCTAAGGTTCTCAATTTTGTAGCAACATTAGTCATCTTAAGAACATGCCCATACATGGTAAGAGTACCCACACAAATGCATAGTAGTGATATAGATTAATAATTTTCGTTATAGATATTTATTTACAATACGAAAACATTTTTATACTCAAATATTCCTTAGCACTATCACTATGAGGAACAATAATTCGCATAACCATAATACTTAACTTACTCATTCCATTATGAGAAGAAGTCCTGTTGAGAATCAAAACAGATGTAGAATGCGAATTAAGGGATGTAACAAAGAAACATAATAAGATAAAATACTCACAACAATAATGCTTTGAGTTAACAACACGTATGTATAAATAACTTAAAATATAAATACAATGTATAACTATAGTACCCCTTTGGGTGACAACTATAAAATACTAATAATGATGCTTACATGTATTTATATCTATACCTTCATTGGTGATGTATTATTTAATTAAACAAATAAATTACCTTTGGATATCCTATATCTACCCAATTAAAAAATACAAACAATCCCTTAATGTTCATTTAATCACTTGAAAATCAATTCCCTTTGAGGAATTATTTCTCATAATTAAATAAACTCAATATTCATGAATATTACAAAAAATAATAAGCATCATAATTCATGAAATATTGCAATTATGTTTACTACTAAAATTAATATTCATCAACCATTATGGTTAGGCCACTTTGGTAAGTACCAACCTTTACATAATATGAATATTAAATTAGATAGTAACAAATTATGATCAATTATGTCTACTACAAAAATTAATATTCATCAATCATTATGATTGGGCCACTTTGGTAACTGCCAATCTTCACATAATATGAATATTAAATTAGATAGCGATTAATTCATCATTAAGTTATATTTACTACTAAAATTAATATTCATCGACCATTACGGTTAGGCCACTTTGGTAGCTACTAACCCTCACAAAATATGAATATTAAATTAGTTATTAACTAATTAACCATTAATTTACCCATTTAATATTTTACACACATATTCATGCTGATCGATCCAAATTTAGGTAGGTTCAATCCCATAAACTTCATAGTTTGAAAATACAATAAAAATATGCTTTTATTTTATATACATAATAAAACTTCTTCTTCTTCTTCTTTTTTTTTTTTTTTTTTTTTTTTTTTCTGAACTTGAAGATCATAATTGAATCAATTTAAAATTGATTCTCTATCATGTATGTATGTATGGGTATAAAATAATAAATTATTTGAATGTCCAATAAGATTACATTAAATTTCTAAACTTCACATTATTTTAGAAATTTAAATTTTCAATAAAATAAATCAAGACAAATATTTTATTTATTTAATTATTTTAATTTTCTAGACAATAAAAATAAGTAATTTTCTTCTAAAAATACTATAAGCTATTATAACTTTTAATTCATGTTCCAATAATGCACAAAGACCAAGAAACTAATCCCATATATCTTGTTTGCCTTTTAGTGCGTCTTGTATTGCTTTAGTATAAGCAATTAACTTTAAGGCAAATAGTAGGCTTGAAAATCGAGGAAGCAAGCTTTATACTTATAAACTTATTGATGAGCGCTGAAAAGTGCGTATTTAAACCCCTTAAGCTTAGGCATTCTAGTACCTTTATCTATCTCACTCTACCGTTTTAGATTGATTTCGAATTATTTCCATTTTCAGGCACTTATCCCAAAAATAAGCTAACTCAGCCAAATAAGAGCTTAATTGAAGCAATTTTGGGATTAAACAAAGAAAGGAGCAAAGTGGAGAAAGAAGGAAGCAAATGAAGCCAAAGGTGGGAAGCAGCAAAGTTCGATCGATCCAACTTCAAGGTTCGATCGATCGAACACTAATCGATCTCAGTTCTTCAAGATAGATCCAAGCCTTGACCCAAAGCAGAAAGTTCAAAGTTCGATCGATCCAACACCACCCTTCGATCGATCGAACACTTTTGTCCTTATTCAAATGATTGATCTTATCTACAGCTGTACCACCCTACCAACCACTTTTGTCATTTTCCCAAAAATATCTTCAAAATATCTCAAATTTGTCTTTTCCCAAAAAGCTCAAACAGTTGGATCGATCCAACCTCAGTTTGATGGATTTCAGCAAGTTCGATTGATCTAGGTCTAAGGTTTGATCGATCGAACTTCCTTCAGTGCGAAAAAGTTAAAAAGCCAGCTTATTCAATCCGTCATCTATCCAATCATTAGAAAATATTCTTTGCACGACCCCAGCTTATTTTGTGTGTCACTTAACCTACCTATAAAAGGAATATGATGTACTTTTTGAGAAGGAGACAATTCTAGGGATTATTCTCTTAGAGAGCAAGCTTAGAGGAGGAGGAGGTTAGAGACACCATTGGAGACTCTCCATCAACCAAGGAGCAAATCTCTTCCATGGAGTTAGCCCTTGAGGGTTGGAGCAACATCACCATGAGTGGCTAGACATCCTCTTGAGGTTAGAGTTAGCCCCAAACATGCTTTCTATATCTTAATCTTGTGTATTATTGGGGGATTAGTGTTGTAATTAATGTTTTGACACTTTTACATATATAGATTTTGTTTATTCAATGATTTATGTGGTTTAATGCTTCCAATTGATCGTTTCATTCTATCCATATGTCTATGTATGCTAGAATAGATGTTCACGTGATTACCTCTATTTCTTATGTTATTGATGCATGTCTATGTGTATTAATGCTATAAATCTAGAGATTGTCAAAATATTGTGCTTAAAAAAATGCTTTTGTGATTTTCTAAAGGTCCATGCTCATTTCTTGATGGATTGTGCCTTTCCCTTAGCTTAATTAGTTTAATTTCATGTCATTAGCTTAATTGTAGTGTAGTGGTAGCATAATTGTTAGATGAAAAGACAATCCATGCTAGTTGTTTAATGTTCCATACTTTTGAATGCAAGTAGCATATGTCTCTAACCTTGTGGTGTATTTGGCTTGTGAGCTTAATGAAAGGATTAATGACTTGCTAGATATGTTGTATTTTTCACATGCTATTTAGACAATATATACTTAATTGCTAGATATATTGTATTTTTCACATGTTGATTGGACAATGTATGCTTAATTGGTCACCCTTGCTAATTGAATCAACCAAACACACACACACACCAATATTGCAAACACACATTACCCTCATTAGTCACTAGTTAGAGGTATAGAAAATCATTGCTTGGTGGTGACCTCTAAACCCTGAGATTTCTCTCTCTCTTACTTACTCTTTATTGCACTCAATTATTTACTTTAATTTGCTCTCTAGTTTAATCAACCAACCAACCATTTGTTTGATCACTCGACCTACTAACCCTAATTGCGATTCCATAACCGAGTACGACTCCAATCCCTTAGGACGATCCCTACTCACCCTAACTATATTTTTAGTGAAGGTAGTAGTGGTTTTTATAAATGTAGAACTTGGCCCTCGCCTTAATACACACTTTCCAAACTTGACGGTAGTGCGGCCTCCGTCCAATCAGTTTTTGGCGCCGTTGCCTGGGATTAGGTAAAGTCGTATTTGTGGAATTCATTAGGAATTAGTACTCTTTTGATCGTGTCTTTACTTTGTTTTTATTTTTCTTTAGATTACTTATTGTGTTTGTTCATCTTTGGCAATGAGCATTGAGCTAGGAGGCAAGCAAATGAGCCATCAAGTAAAGGAGCTAAGCAAGCAAGGAAAAGTGCTAAAAATTTTAAAAAATTTGCTATGCTAAGCTAAGCTATAAATTTGGAGTTGAAGTGCTATAGGACCTTTGTGAGACTTTCTTACTCAATCCCTTGGCTAAATCGTCGGCCCATGTGGAGGCTTGTTTTTAATTTCTTAGATAAATCGTGAGCCCACGTGGAGGCAATTTACTTTTCTTTACATTGTTATCAAAGCATAGGAGTATGGGAATATTGTATGTAGAGGAAGTTTGTTGATTGTTGATTTGTTGCGAAGGAGGAGTGTTTGCTTGTTTTGTGGTGATTTGTGTATCATTTGTAGCCTTGTATAGACCTTGTCATATCATACATTCTAAGCATTCACATTGAAAATCTAGAGGGTAATCTTGACTACTTAGGCCTACGCTTCATGCAAAACCCACCTCTTAATCAACATGGTTCCGGAGTTCAAGCTCCAATTCCTCCAATGGTCCTTCGTGATCATTATAATCTTTATGCATACCATGTGTAATACCCCTAATTTCAGAAGGATAGTCCTGGTATTTAATTTATTGTTTTAATTGAATTTTTAATTATTTAAATTGTTTAGTTGCTTGTGTGTTGAACTTAATTGATTATTTGATTGTTAATCGATTATATGCTTGTTTGTCTTGTGTTGTTTAAATTACTTGTGGATTGGTTTATTTAAATGGTGTTTTATTTTCTTTTATTATTATAGTTTTAATGGAATTATTTTAATTGGTTATTTAAATTGTGTTTTGTTTTTTAACTTAATTATATTCTAGCTTTAATTATTTACGTGGCTTTGTGATTTAAATGTAATTTAGCTGCTTCATTATTAGGGTTTTATGTTATACATTGTAGTTGGGTTAGAGCCGACTTGTTGTTGGTTTAGGATTTAATGTAGGGTTTAGATTAAAACCTATAAATACATAAGCATACGTCTGCCAAGGGTTACAGAACAAACCCTATTCAGCCTATTCACGAATACTGTGAAACGGAGAGTTACAGAGAGGAATACAGAGAGCAACAGAGAGGAAACTTTGAGGGTTTAATAGAGAGGCTCAAGGAGGAAGAGTGGGTTGCTTTTGGGTTAGCTAAGAGTAACAGAGGCGTGGAACAAAGTTGGAAGTTCAGAGACGTGGATTAGAGTTTCAAATTTGAAACTCAAAGGCAAGTTTCTGTTCTTGTTCTTCCCTTTAATTCGTGTTCTATGCATGCCTAGCTAGACTCAAGGAGTTTAATTAATGCTAAAACAAATTAATTATGCATGCTTAATCAAAATAAAACAGAGGGTTGTAGAGTTATACATACCTGTTCGTGTTTTCTTTAGTTTGGTGATCTTTATGCATGAACTGTTGTTTAAATTGAATCTTTGCATGTTAAAACACTTAAAATAATTTAGTATGGACGTATGGGACATAGGTTGAAGCTTAGAGGCCTTAGCAATGGAGTTTTAGGGTTTACAAAGGCTGAACGGATGAAGAAGACGGCATCAGCACCAACTTACTGACTCAGTTAGAGACTAAGCCGACTAAGTTGGTAACTTAGCCGACTCAGTTGGAAACTGAGTCGACTAAGTTAGGAACTTAGCCTGCTCAGTTGGTAATTGAGCCGACTAAGTTGGGCCGCGACCTGGAACTTAGTTTTAATTGCCCATAATTGTTTTAGAACCTATTTTAAGTAATCTAAATGGGTTAAATGGACTTTGGGTGATTCTAAAATGCATAATACACTTCTTATGCTTAGGAAATTTGACAATACGGATATGTAAATAAATTTTTATAAATTATTTAAAGGATGAATCAGTATAAAAGTATATAATTTAGCATATTGATAATGGATGGAAAGAACCAAATTGCTTAGCTTCATTTTGGGCAACATAATGGATTATAATAAGATTATAAATCTTATATTGGATGCATGATAGATCATTTTAAGTTTAAGGTTTGAACTATGCATGCTATGGATGTTAATTGTTGGAATATCAAATTCTCTAGTGCAATTACATGAATTAATGCTGGGATTTATATTGCTGAAATTTTAAATACTTTTCTGCAATGATATGGATAATGGTTTGGATTGTAAATTACTAACTTATTATTATGTTTTGTAATTTACATGGATATGGAGGATTGTATGCACCGGTATGGGACGGTGACATACTAGGGACGGTTTAGCTCAAAATGCTTAAACCTACCCTAATAGATTAAAGGATGGATTGAAAAATATTAAATCCAAATTGTGATTGAGTCAGATCAACTACGACTAAGTTGAATGGCTTCCTGGATTAATGGATGGTAGTTAAGTCATATTAACTGAATAAGTTGAGTGACTAACTAGTTTGTATATTGTATGTCATCTCAATAAGTATTTGAATGACATAACTTGGTTTTGGACGGACTTTATATATATGTTTATGGTACCACGAGATGAGCTTGAGTCTCAGACTCGTTGGTTAGGGTACGTATATGCAGTGGATGCGTAGCTGGTTAAAGTAGGTTGAGGTGTACTATGTTAGGTCTAGGTACTCATGCCTACCTTTGGGTGCGTTTTCGCATGTTGCATTCTATTCAGGTTGAGACCCCTACTGTAATCTAGTGAATGTCCTTTAGTGTGGATATATATATGTATAGACTAGATAGATATTGTTGAGCTGTCTAGGATATATCTGTGTATCGGATTACTGCTTGGATCGTAGTAGAATAGGACTTGCATATGGGCTTGACCCACTCTTTATTTTTCAAGTGTCTGTCAGTTCCAGGGTTAAAGCTTGGATGTGCAGAGCAGATACAAATATTCATTCCTCCGACTATGTAGGAATCTTTTCTATGTTTAGCTTTAGATTCTATTTCAGATATTTTAGTTTCTATTGGGTTTTAATAAAGGGTCCACTGGATGGATTCCCGAGTTGTAAACTTATGGAGTTTAGGATTAACGGATTTAAATAATTATGTTTTAAAGATTTTATTATTTAGTATTCGTTCAGCGTTATTATTTATTTCTTTAATTCATTATTTTGTATTCCGTGTTCGTTTTAAAATATTAATTATTTGATATTCCCTCGGGTTTGGGCTTGGGCCTGATCAACCCGTGTCTTAGATCCGAGGGGTATCACACCATGCACCTACTTGCATTGTGTTGGCTAATTTTGAAGCTAATCAATATGAAATAAAGCCCGAGACCATTCAAATGTGTCCACTCTTTTATGGCTTGGATGAAGAGGAACCATATAGGCATCTTAATGAATTTCTTGAACTATGTTCCACCGTGAGGTACATGGATGTCCCGGAGGAAGTTCTTAAATTACTCCTCTTCCCTTTCACACTTAAAAATAAAGCAAAACATTGGTTCAATAGTTTAGGGGTAAATTCAATAACATCTTGGGCACAAATGCAAAATGAGTTTTTTAAAAAAATTTACCCCGTAAGTTTGATCAATGTAATGTGCGCTTTAAGTAGAGAATTTTCTCAAAGGGAAGGTGAGTTGTTACATAAGGCTTGGGAGAGATTGAATGACTTGCTAAGAAAGTGTCCACATCGTGGTATTCCAAAATGGCAAGTTGTCCAATACTTCTATGAAAGCCTATCCGACATGCAAAAGGACATAGTTGATACCTCATATAGAGGTTCATATTTTGGGAAACATGAAGATGACATTTAGCGCCTTTCTGAAAAAATGAGTAAAAATTCTTTGCACAAATATTACACTTCTTGGTTTGATTGTGGTTTTAATAAAAAGGAGAAAAGTGTAACAGTGTGTCAAATTGAAAGTTCAAGGGAAATTGTAGCCGAGGTTAAAACTCTTTCTCAAAAACTTGATCAATTCTTGTTAAATCAAAAACCGGCTATCAATGTATCTCCTTTTCATCATACAACTCATCTTTGTGAGCCTTGCATGACATGTTCAAGTGTTTTGCATACTACTTTCGATTGTCCCCATGGACATGTTGTTAATGAACACTTTGAACAAGTTAATGCTACATTTGCTCACCCCTATTCAAATGCATATGTTCCATTGTGGAATGAAAGCCCTTATCAAGCTAAAAATCTTCAAAGAAAATACATTCCACCTCATAAAAGAAATGGAGGTTCTCAAGGGTTCGTCTCTTCTTCTTTCCATCATCAAAGGACGAATGACCTCTCACCTTCTCAAATGTATGATTCCCAAGTTGGCTTTCATTATCCTTAAGCACTTTCTAGTAATTCTACATTTATGGATAAGGTTTTGATGGCCTTGGGTAGCTTAGAAAAGGATACCAACTTGTTACATTCCTACTCTCAATCTATATCAAAGCTTGAATCCCAAATCGGGACCATAGCTAATGCATTGAATACAAGAGAAATTGAGAAATTACCTAGTCAACCCGAGAGTAATCTAAAGGCCCAATTTTGTGTGGAAGCACACCCTACATCGGGGTTTTCTACCCAAGCTCAAGCGCAAGCCATCACCACCTTGAAAAGTGGTAAGCAAGTGGACAATAGGGTTAAACTACCAAAGGAAGATAGTGAATCGGTGCAACCTAAAGTTGTCACATATCCAATTCCCAATTCCACTCTTACTTCCTTGAATGAAAATGTTACTAACCGAAATTCTCAATCTTCTCCATCATCCTCTCAAATTGTAAAGTCTTGTGAGCCAAAAGCTCCATTCCCTTATGCTTTAAAAGAAACTTCGCCTTATGGGAGGCAAGAAGGGAAAATACATGACATGATGGAAGTTTTTAAGCAAGTCAATATCAATCTTCCTCTTTTGGATGTTATTAAGCAAATTCCACTTTATGCAAAATTCTTGAAAGATCTTTGCACACAAAAGAGGAAAAGCAAGGGACCAAGCCCTAAAAAAGTGTTCCTCACGAATCAAGTGAGCTCCATTCTTCAACAAAACACTCCACTTAAGTTTAAAGATCCCAGTGCTCCGACTATTTCTTATGTAATTGGAACCCATGAAATTTGTAGAGCTCTTCTTGACTTAGGTGCAAGTGTCAACTTGATTCCTTACTCTGTATATGTCCAATTAGGGTTGAATGAATTAAAGCCAACCCCGGTGGTGCTTCAAATGGCCGATAGATCCGTCAAAACACCTAGGGGCATGGTTGAGGACATTCTTGTCAAGGTGGATAAATTCTACTTTCCGGTTGATTTCGTAGTTCTTGATACCGAACTGGTTGCTAATCCCTCCAACCACATCCCGATCATCTTGGGAAGACCATTCCTTGCCACCGCAAATGCAACAATTAATTGTAGATCCGGGATTATGGACCTCTCTTTTGGCAATATAATGATCAAACTTAATGTTTTCCATGCAAGTCGACATCCCATATATGAAGATGAGTGTTGCCTTATAGATGTGTTAGATGAGGTTGTTGAGGAATCGATTCCAATAATGGTAATGAAACAACCAATTGAGGATAGTCTTTCATCTCTTTTATCGGATGATCCTCTAGCTTCTTGTCTTCTTGAAATGTATGGAAATTGTGGATTTGATGATGAAAAATTAATGAATGAAGTAAGCAATCTCATGGAATCTGTTGCAAGCTTAGATTTTCCATCTTGGAAAACCCCAATAGAACCTCTTTCTCCATTCTCTAGCACTCCACCGGTCTCATCTTTAGTCTCTCCACCAATTTTTAAACTTAAAACTCTACCTTCCAATATCAAGTATGCATTCTTAGGACTAAATGAGACTCTTCCGGTTATCATTTCTTCAAGTCTTGAAAAAAACCAAGAAGATGCTCTCTTAAGTGTGCTTAAAGAAAATAAGGAAGCCATAGGATGGAGTGTGGCGGATCTTAAGGGAATTGACCCTTCTATTTGTATGCATTGCATATTTATGGAAGATGATGTAAAACCCTTTAGAGATGCCCAAATGAGACTTAATCCAAACATGAAGGAGGTAGCTAAGAAAGAAGTTGTCAAACTCTTAAATGCCGGAATCATTTACCCAATCTCCGATAACAAATGGGTGAGTCCAACTCAAGTAGTTCCCAAAAAATCAGGGATTACGGTGGTGGAAAATGCAAAGGGTGAGGAAATCTCTAAGCGTACCACCAATTCATGGCGTGTATGCATTGATTACCGTAAATTGAATGCCGCCACTAGGAAGGATCATTTCCCCTTGTCATTCATTGATTAAATTCTAGAGAAATTGGCCGGGCAACAATATTATTGCTTCCTTGATGGCTATTCGGGGTACAATCAAGTAACCCTCGACCCACTAGACCAAGAGAAAACCACCTTTACATATCCATTCGGCACATTTGCTTATAGACGGATGCCTTTTGGTTTGTGCAATGCACCCGCCACATTCCTAAGGTGTATGATGTCAATTTTCTCGGATATGATGGAAGAGTATCTAGAGGTTTTCATGGATGATTTTTCTGTTTTTGGGTCTTCATTTAATGCATGCCTAAAAAATTTAGACCTAGTGCTTAAGAGATGTCATGAAACCAACCTTGTACTTAGCTGGGACAAGAGCCATTTCATGGTTCAAGAAGGTATTGTTTTGGGTCATGTTATCTCAAGGAGAGGAATAGAGGTAGATAAAGTGAAGGTCGAACTTACTTCTGAATTGCTTCCATCTTCAACGGTGAGAGAGGTTCGCTCCTTTTTAGGTCATGCAGGCTTTGACCGCCATTTTATCAAAGAGTTTAGCAAAATTGCTCGACCCTTGTGCAACCTTCTTGCCAAGGAAACTCCTTTTGTCTTTGACCAAGCATGCCTAGACGCTTTTCATAAATTGCGTGAATTATTATCATCTGCTCCTATCATGCAACCTCCCAATTGGTCGTTGCCATTTGAAATCATATGTGATGCTTCTGATTATGCCATGGGGGTAGTTTTGGGACAAAGAGTGGGTAATCTTCCTTGTGTCATCTACTACACAAGTAAAACTTTCTCGGGAGCTCAATTGAATTACTCCACTACCGAGAAAGAATTATTTGCCGTGGTGTATGCTCTTGATAAATTTCATTCCTATCTCTTAGGATCCAAGGTTGTTGTTTATTCTGATCATGCCACCTTGAGACATCTATTGACAAAAAGGAAAACAAAACCTATGTTAATTAGATGGATTTTGCTTATTCAGGAATTCGATTTTGAAATCAAGGATAAGAAAGGCACCAAAAATGTGGTTGCCGATCATCTTTTTAGGATATCGATAGAGCCTTTCCCTAGTCTACCAATCTGTGACTCTTTTCCGGATGAACAACTCTTTCAAATTTCTAATGAAAA
This sequence comes from Cornus florida, assembly GCF_030987335.1. Lineage (NCBI taxonomy): Eukaryota > Viridiplantae > Streptophyta > Magnoliopsida > Cornales > Cornaceae > Cornus > Cornus florida. Next base: position 51,453,466 of record NW_026775572.1, read on the forward strand.
ATGCCTTGGTTTGCCGAAATTGTGAATTATTTGGCAGTAGGCAAGCTACCAACTTCTTGGTCGAAGAACGAAAAGAATCGTTTCTTTGCCAACATCCGGAATTACTATTAGGAAGACCCTGTCTTATACCGATATTGTTCGGATGAGAAGATGCATTCCGGAGAGTGAAATTTCAAGCGTCCTAGTGTTTTGTCACACTCTTGCATGTGGTGGGTATTTTAGTGCAAAGAAGACTGCCTTAAAGGTTCTTCAAAGTGGGCTCTTTTGGACCACTATTTATAGAGATGCCTACAATTTTTGCAAATCATGTGAAAGATGTCAAAAGATGGGAACAATGTCTAGAAGAGATATGATGCCCTTGACCAATATACTTGTTGTCGAGATTTTTGATATATGGGGCATTGATTTTATGGGTCCATTTTCTATGTCCTATGGTTTTTAATACATTCGTCTTGCCGTTGATTATGTTTCCAAGTAGGTGGAAGCAACAAATGACCACTCCATGGTCATTCAATTCATTAAATCCAATATCTTTGCTCGTTTTGGTATGCCAAGGGCTACAATAAGTGATGGAGGAAAACATTTTTGCAATCAATTCTTAAGGCACTTATTTCTTAAGTACTCCGTCACTCATAAGGTAGCCACTCCCTACCATCCTCAAACAAGTGAGCAAGTTGAAGTGTCTAACCGGGAAAATAAGCATATTCTTGAGAAAACGGTTAACACCATCTGGAAGGATTGGTCAAGGAAGCTAAATGATGCTTTGTGGGCTTATCGGATGGCATACAAGACTCCCATTGGCATGTCTCCTTACAGACTTGTATATGGAAAGCCTTGCCATCTTTCAGTTGAGCTAGAGCATAAAGCCTTGTGGGCGGTTAAAAAGCTCAATTTTGACCTTGATAAAGCCGGAGAGAATAGGCTACTTTAATTGAGTGAGTTAGAAGAGTTGAGACATAATGCTTATGATAATGCCAAAATCTACAAAGAACGAACCAAAGCCTTTCATGATAAGCATATTGTGAAAAAGTCTTTGGAACCCGGTCAAAAAGCTTGGCTTTTCAACTCTAGATTGAAACTCTTTCCTGGGAAATTGAGAACCAAATGGGAGGGTCCTTATGAAATCATCTCTGTTGCACCTCATGGGGCGGTTGAAATCAAAAACTTGAGGAAGGGGAACATTTTCAAAGTTAATGGACAAAGGTTGAAACCTTACATAGAGGGTCAAGTCTTTTAAAAACATTTGGAAGCTGCACATCTAGTTGACCCGGTGTATGAGCATATAGAAGATTGCATTGACAAGGAACCAAAAGCTCCTTTTGAGCTTAATCCAATAAGTTCTTCAAAGAACCATTTGTTGGGAAAAGTTCAAAGCATTTATCACCCCAATAAGGAGGGGATGCATTATAAGATCTTTGATCCGGGTTAAAAGAGCCCAATGTCTTGCTAGAGACGTTAAAAAGTAGCAAAAACATTTCGTAGGGTGTCAAAACCCTATTCCTCCCCCATTTCTATCTTAAATTTCATTTATTACGAAGTCTAGATACTTGTTTTTGGTTCTTATATGCATTGAAAGGAACTTTGGTGAGGATTGCATGAGCTTTCATGTCATTATTGAGCATTCTGCATAGTTCGATCGATCCCAAACCTGAGTTCGATCGATTAAACTCCATTCTGCATCCAACACTTAGAAAATTTTTTGACCTGCAGAAACCTGCATCCAAATCACCCCTCTGTCCCATTGTTCGAACTTATTCTTAGATTGATCAAGAGACCTTCAATCGATCTCATGATTCAACAATTAGAAAATTTTTGAGCCTGCATCAACCTGCATATTTCACCTCTCTGTCTCATCGATCAAAACATCTCAAGATCGATCTGAAGTTTTTCGATCGATCCAACTTCCAAGTTCTATCGATCTCCAAGTTCCAACACTTAGCCAATTTTCTAAGCCAAAAACTTGCATATTTTTGCTCTCTGTCTGATCGGTCGAACTCTTGTTTCGATCGATCTCAATTCTCCATTTCATTGTTTGACCTTGTTTTGACTTTTTTACTTTTTAAAATCCAAAAATATTTTTATTTTTATTTTCATTTTACTTTATTTTATTTTATTTTATTTCTCAAAAATATTTCAAAAATACAAAAATATTTTGTTTTATTTTATTTTATTTATTTAAAAAAAAAAAAAACTTTGTGAAGAGATCATTCAAAGTTCGATCGATCTGTGATTCTAGTTCGATCGATCGAACTTAAGAGCGACAGTTTTTAAATAGAGGATAAGATCTCATTCACCCTCATTTCCAAACCCTAGTTTATACGCCACTGTAACCTCACCCATTTCCTCCATCTCTGGCGAGATCTCCGGAGTGAACCAGGTGTCGATATCTCCCTCTTCTCAGATCTTCTTCCTCTTCACATTTCATCTTTCCTCTCTTTGATTCATGGTAAGATCCAAGACCCTATCATTGATTTCACACCTCGATTTGTTAAGAGTGTGCTTTAAGTGTTTAATCCGTTCCAATATTCATAATGATTGTTGGCCATCGATGAAGTTTTAAGCTTTTCATGTATATATGTCTATATTCGTCTTTATGCCGTGTACATTGTAATGAGTTACTTTGATTTTTGGGAGTGTGAGCCATTCTAGGTGATTGGGATTGATGTTTGTTGTGTTGATGGACCCACGAACATGTTCATATTGGTCCCGTGCTTCCACAGTCACAGATCTGTGACTTCTCGTTTTTCACAGAGCACAGTTCGATCGATCTAACTTGTGTCTCAAATCGATCGAAGTTGTGAGATGGATATCACTTATTTTCGATTGATCCAACTTTTATGATCGATCTCACTTCTTTTTCTGATCGATCTCACACACACTTCATTCTTCATATCTTGTGTTCATGTTATCTTATATATGCCCAATGCCTGTGATATTCTGTGGATGCATTTCATCCTTATATTGCTTAGCATGCTTCACATCCTGCCACTTGCATAGATTCATGTCATATATGTTTTGTCTATTTTACTTGACATACATGTTTCTATATTGTGCTTAAAATTTCTTATTCTGGCACTAACTCCCATTGCAAGATTTCTTTTTTTGCAGACCATGACTAAGAATGACAGTTCTTCTACTTCAGCAACACCTGAGGCCCATGATCAGATATGTCGCTTAGAGGAGCACCTTCAGAGTTTAGAGGATATGCTGGTTGCCCTTAGAGCTGACATTGCTACCCTTCATCTAAATATGATGGCTACCATTCGAGCTGACATTGCTCACCTCCGTACGGAGATCTTGACTGCCATTGATGACTTAGCCAGGGAGATCCGCGGAGTTCCCTCTGCCTGAGACTCCCAGTTTCTTTATCTTTTTATGCTCTATATCTATGTTGTGTGTCTACTACACTTATGATACTATTATTTTTGCAGCCAGGTCTGTCGGCTTTGACACTGGATGTATTGCACTTTATTGTTATTTTTATCTATGATGGATGTCATATGTTTTTATTGATATATCTATCCTTTTAACTTCATCAGGTGCATCACAGTGACTTCAGTGAGAGAGTACTACCCAATTTTCAGGACCACCCTTATACCTCTCTCATTTCTTTATCTGTTTATCCCATTTACACTTGCATGTCCAATGTACACTACTTATCCCATTTTGTTATCTGATGAGTTTATCCAAGTGCTAATTTTCAGGATCACAGTTCATCCCAAGTTTGGGGGGGCCATGCCACCCACTTCGGATACTTTAATCCCGATCATTCTTGCTTAGTTGCACTGGTATACTCTTTCCCTTATTCTCTTGCACATTGAGGACATTGTGCCATTTAAGTTTGGTGGGAATGGTGATTTGCAGTGTTAGCTTTAAATTTCAAGATTTTGAGCATAACTTGTGTATTTGAGGGATATTTCTATGATTGGTCCATATCTAACTATGATTTTGATCTTTTGAGGACTATATTGCTTAAAATTTAAAAATTGCTTGACTTGAGAGTCCAATACTCCTTGTATGCTTTATGGAAGCCATTTAGGAGTAAATTTTTCGAAAGATTGATATCTTGCTTATACTTGTGGTCCACATCATCTTAATTTTGTGATTGTTTTAAGATTCACTCTAGTATTCTACACTAGCACATGCACACACTAGCATTCATTTGTGGGGTACATGCTTTGCTAATTATTGAATTGGTTATATCCCAATTGAGCTAGTAGTGCATTGAAAGCTTTCATTCTTAATAAAGGTGGATAACAACCCCTTTTCACTAAGTAGCCGGGATTATAGCCTCATTAAGCATTGAACTTTGTTGTAAAAACAAATAAAAAAGTGAGGACTTCTCCCAAAAGGTAAGAAGTGGGAAATGATTAGATGGTTGTTGTCTTGATTTGTAACCTAGTTGATTTGAGCTTGTAAGTTCGTAGGGGTGTTTGAACATCTAATGCCCTAAAGCCGTCTGGTTTGGGAGTCATTGACCTAATGCTCGACCTCATGAATCGCTAGAAAGCTTAATAGATAAACACCTTACACTATGCTTCCATCTTTGATTCTAAAAATAAAAAAATAAAAAAATAAAAAAAAAAAAAAAAAGAGTGAAAAGAATAATCGTACCTAGATGAATGAAGCTTTAATAAAAGGTCCACTTTTTGTCTTGATGATCGGTACTAGATTTGTGTGCTAGTTTGAGGGTAAGGACATGATTAATTCTTTAGTTGGTTAAGATAGCAACATATTTTATGCTGGTCCATTCAAAAAGAATTCTAGAGTTGTTTTGATTTTCATGATCATTTTCTTGATGTATTGAGGACCATACTTACTTGCTTGATGTTGAGATTTTGGGAGATTGCTTGGAAATATTTGAAAAATTGCATACTTGAGGTAGTTTTCTCCCAATGCTTGTTTGCAATATTGGTACCTCTTTTAAAAGAATGAGCTTAATGTTTGTGGGTACCATTTCTCAAAACCCTCACTAGACTTCACTCGTCCACTAGGGGTAACCTAGGGGTTTAAAAGGCTTGTTGCATGTGCTAAGCGCAATCGTGTTCCCTACGAAAGTGGCGTTATCCATTTATTGTTTTCTAGATTCATACTTGCATAGTTGTTTATTTCATTCATTTACTTTCTAATTCATTGCTAGGGACTAGCAATATTTAAGTTTGGGGGTGTAATGAGCGCTGAAAAGTGCGTATTTAAACACCTTAAGCTTAGACATTCTAGTACCTTTATCTATCTTACTCTACCGTTTTAGAGTGATTTCGAATTATTTCCATTTTCAGGCACTTATCCCGAAAATAAGCTAATTCAGCCAAATAAGAGCTTAATTGAAGCAATTCTGGGATTAAACAAAGAAAGGAGCAAAGTGGAAAAAGAATGAAGCAAATGAAGCCAAAGGTGGGAAGCAGCAAAGTTAGATCGATCCAACTTCAAGGTTCGATCGATTGAACACTGATCGATCTCAGTTCTTCAAGATAGATCCAAGCCTTGACCCAAAGTAGAAAGTTCAAAGTTCGATCGATCCAACACCACCCTTCGATCGATCGAACACTTTTGTCCTTATTCAAATGATTGATTTTATCCACAGCTGTACCACCCTACCAACCACTTTTGTCCTTTTCCCAAAAATATCTTCAAAATTTTTCAGATTTGTCTTTTCCCAAAAAGCTCAAACAGTTGGATCGATCCAGCCTCAGTTCGATGGATCTCAGCAAGTTTGATCGATTTAGGTCCAAGGTTCGATTGATCGAACTTCCTATAGTGCGAAAAAGTTAAAATGCCAGCTTGTTCAATCCGTCATCTATCCAATCATTAGAGAATATTCTTTGCATGACCCCAGCTCATTTTGTGTGTCACTTGACCTACCTATAAAAGGAATATGATGCACTTTTTGAGAGGGAGACAATTCTAGGGATTATTCTCTTAGAGAGCAAGCTTAGAGGAGGAGGAGGAGGAGGCTAGAGATACCATTGGAGACTCTCCATCAACCAAGGAGCAAATCTCTTCCATGGAGTTAGCCCTTGAGGGTTGGAGCAACATCACTATGAGTGACTAGACATCCTCTTAGGGCTAGAGTTAGCCCCAAGCATGCTTTCTATATCTTAATCTTGTGTATTATTGGGGGATTAGTGTTGTAATTAATGTTTTGACACTTTTACATATATAGATCTTGTTTATTCAATGATTTATGTGGTTTAATGCTTCCAATTGATTATTTCATTCTATCCATATGTCTATGTATGCTAGAATAAATGTTCACGTGATTACCTCTATTTCTTATGTTATTAATGCATGTCTATGTGTATTAATGCTATAAATCTAGAGATTGTCAAAACATTGTGCTTAAAAGAATGCTCTTGTGATTTTCTAGATGGTCCATGCTCATTTCTTAATGGATTGTGCCTCTCCCTTAGCTTGATTAGTTTAATTTCATGTCATTAGCTTAATTGTAGTGTAGTGGTAGCATAATTGTTAGATGAGAGGACAATCCATGCTAGTTGTTTGATGTTCCATACTTTTGAATGCAAGTAACATATGTCTCTAACCTTGTGGTGTATTTGGCTTATGAGCTTAATGAAAAGATTAATGACTTGCTAGATATGTTGTGCTTTTCACATGTTATTTCGACAATATATACTTAATTGCTAGATATATTGTACTTTTCACATGTTGATTAGACAATGTATGCTTAATTGGTCACCCTTACTAATTGAATCAACCAAACACACACACACACACACACACCAATATTGCAACACACATTACCCTCATTAGTCACTAGTTAGAGGTGTTGAAAAGCATTGCTTGGTGGTGACCTCTAAACCCCAAGATTTCTCTCTCTCTTACTTACTATTTATTGCACTCAATTATTTAGTTTAATTTGCTATCTAGTTTAATCAACCAACTAACCATTTGTTTGATCACTCGACCTACTAACCCTCATTGCGATTCCACAACCAAGTACGACTCCAATCCATTGGGACGATCCCTACTCACCCTAACTATATTTTTAGTAAAGGTAATAGTAGCTTTTATAAATGTAAAACTTGGCCCTCGCCTTAATGCACACTCTCCAAACTTGACGGTAGTGCGGCCTCCGTCCAATCACTCATCAAACATCATAACATTTGAAAATCGAGGAAGCAGGCTTTATACTTACGAACTCATCAAACATCACAACACTTAATAAGACATTATAGGAACCCACCAAACTGTATCTAAAACGCCAACAGTTCCTAAACAAAATAAATTATTTAATTATACTTTAAATTTATATATATATATATATATATATATATATATATATATATATATAATGCACATATCTATAATGCATAAATAAATGGTTAGATATAAATACCTCGATTTATGATATCAAATCTTGTTGAAATTAAATCCAATGTCTAAATCCTTTAATCACGAATTAATCTGTAACTCTATCAACATGTAAAGGTGGAAACTGGTTTCTCTCTCTTGGACTTTTGCACACATAAAACTTTTACGTGTTGTATCATTAATCGTACATAATTGATAGAGTATATACACTTTTATAAAGATAGAGAGAGGACCAATTTTCCTTTTAGTGACATAATTTTACTTTCCATCAAAGAAAGGAATAAGAAAGGAAAATACTTCTGCAATAAATAATTACCAAAAAGGTAATTATAAGTTGACCAAAAATAAATAATATTAATTGATATCTATTTAGTTAGCCACCAAGTAATATGTCACATGTCCAAATCATATGGGGCACAATTAAATAAATAATTTTACATGTAAATGTTGCTGTGCTTTACAGTGTCATTTCTATATATTTAGTTATTGTACAATATTAAAGACGGGAAGGAGATTTGTGTAACTTTGAACTTCTGATTGTACTGAAAAATTAAAAATTAAAAAATAAAAAAATAAAAAAAAACAAACTTTGAAACAATTCTCATAAACTATTTTATTTTTGGGCCAAGTGCAGAAAAGACACTTATATTATGTTTACATTACGTATCACACTCCTCATGTGCAGAAAATAGTTCTAAAGTTTTAATTTAGTGCAAATAGGTTCCTCCTGACATATTTAAGTTATAGTTTGACTAAATTGTCCTTATATACACATTTTATGTATTATTTAAAAATGCATCATTTTATGAAATGACGAAAATGTTCATTTAGAACATGAGGGGTATGATATGCATTGTAAGCATATTATAGGAGTGTTTTCTGCACTTAATAAATTATTATTAATTGTTTTGAATCTTTTAATCTTAAATGTTAGATTTTATTGAGAACGTAGTTTTATCGCAATTGATGACGATAAGTGATTGAACACCCATTTGTTTATTTTTTTTTTGTCCAATAAAAATTTAATGCCCATTTGTTGCTATGTACAAAATTATATATATATATATATATATATATATATATATATATTTGTGTGTGTGAAAACTTATTGTAAATTCTAAAGCTTAAAAAATTTAAAGTATATCGTTTATATATATAATGAATAAGTATCTTTAATTTAATTTTTTTAACTTTAGAATTAAAAGTATATTGTTTATATTTAATGAATAAGTATCTTTAATTTAATTTTTTAATTATATAGTTAATGAAAACTGATAACTAAATTATCAATTAAAATTTAATTTGCAATAATTTTTTTTCTTTATTATAATTATAAAAGGAACTGAAGTGTTCATTCTATATAACATACTTTACATTAATCTGACAATTTTGAAAATAATTTTTTATTTTTTTTAAGAGAGATAACATGCGATTAGCGGAAATATGTAGAGAAATTTTTTTTTCAATAAGGTAAGAGAAAATTCTTAAAAATGGGTTAAATATAGTTAATGTGCATATAACATCCATATACTATAAAATTATTAGCATAGACACCCACTTAATATTTTCAAAAGAGTAAAAGGGCAAAATAGGTATTGCAACATTACTTTATGTTAGAAATATTTTTTGCACACTTTTTCAAATAGGGATTAAAGATGGTAGGCAAAAATTATATTAGGGGTATTTTCTACGCTTGACCCATTTTATTTTATCTATTTATCGATATATTAAATTTAAATAATAGAATGCAGAATGTGATCATAGAGAATGAGGAGATATATTTATAGGAGCTGACATCTAAAATCCAAATACACCTGAGGGAACTCTCAAAAGTCAAAACTTTTTTTACTAAATTCTCTCTTCTGCTCCATGCACTCGACCTTGTAAATGCAAGAAAATCTCTCCCTCCATTTTGACAGAATTTCAGTACATTTCACAATAATCTCCCCTCTTTTTCTCTCTTCACTGCCTATTTATAGGCAATTACAAGTGCTGCTGGACTATCAGCTTTGGGCCTTCTTTCCAGTGGGCTTGGCCTTCTTCAATGGATCCTCCGAGCTCGACCCATTCTATGGTGCTCCTGTATGGGCTGAATTCAATTGTTTGACCTGATGCCACGTCCGTGGATCATATCCGGCCCATATTACTTCTGGTATCCTTAACTGCTCTTATAATTACTCCCTAATTAATTAGGGGGTAATTATTAGAGGCTGCTAATCATGGCTTAACGGCTCAAGAAGATCTCTTGGGAAAATGAACGGTTGGATTCGGGAATCGACACTCCGAGATTCAAAAAACAACTCCTCGGTTTCCCAAATCCTTGGTCTTCAGGCCCACCACTACAAGAAAATTGAATTTTTACAATAAGCCAATTGCATTGTAAAAAGTAATTTACAACGTACAAGTAGTATGTTGTTAAAAACCCTTATTGTAAAAAAGTACCTCGTTTTTACAAGATGTGAGACACCTTGTAAAAGAAGAAGGATACCCCTTGTAAAAGTATTATCTACCACATTCCATGGTATGTTGTAAATAGTTTCTGTATTCACAAGGTGTTTTAATTTTGTAAATAGTATTTTCAACAAGGTTTTAAGCCTATTGTAAATAGCCCAACAAACAATTACAAGGATTATAGGTTTATTATAATTGCACTGTTCACAATGTCTTATGTCACGTTGTAATTATCTTACTTGGATATTTACAAGGCTCACTTACATGTTGTAATTTTTCTTTTTCTTTTTTTAAAAAATAATAAACTAATTTTGCCCATTATTTTCCTTCTATACAAACTTTAACCTTTAACACGATAATAGTAATTAAGAAAACCAATCAAATAATCATACATAAGCATAACAAACAACAAAATATATGATACAAAAAAAAAAAAAAAAAAAAAAAAAAAAAAAAAAAAAAAAAAAAAATCTTAAACATGTACTTCACATTAATGCAAACAATTAACAATTCAAATTTTAGTTCAAGATCAATTACAATGAAAATCAATATCTCAAACTACAACAAAATATATCTCTATATATATATATATACTGTAGATAGTTAGCTAAAATCATGTCGAGTGATTCTGGAACTTATTAGTTGGTCCTCTTATGTAACCACGATCCTTTAAGAGCTTAAAAATGGGTGATCCTGTTCATGCAAAAGGAATGATATAATAATTCAGTCAACTTGATATAATATAAAAAAAATTTCAAAGAAATTCGATCATCAACTTGATATAACATGGTCAATATATATGTCTAAAATTGACATATAATTAATACTACAATAGATTTCTTCAATCACATACTGCAACAAGTAGCCACCTTAATTTTTGGATTCTCAACTTTTCAAAAAAATAAAATAAAATAAATAATATTATAATAAAATATTAAAATTAATAATAATAAAAAGGTCATTAGTCTTTTTTTTCTTTTTCATGTTTTTTATTTTTTTATTTTTTATTTTTGGTAAATCTAAGATGTTGAGAGAGTGAACTAGGCTAAAATATATGTATCCTAATATGTTTGGATCATAAGTCTCTGTACAGGACTTAATAGATGTGGGAAGAGCTGTAGACTTAGGTGGACTAATTATGTGAGGCCTGACCTCAAACATGATGAGTTTACACCCCATGAAGAATAGCTTATTCTTGAATTTCATAAAGCTATAAGAAGCATGTGGGTATCTCTCTCTATATGTGTGTGTGGGTGTGTGTGTTTTTTGTTCTCCCATTTTTTTTTTTTCCATTTTTCATTTATATGGGGTGTTATGTTATTTGTTTGTCAACATTTTATTGAATTCAGGGGAACTAGAAGTGAAATCTTAGAAATACAAAAGCCCTGCTCAGATTTATTTTCAGTTTTAGAAAACAATTTTCAGAGAATCAAAATAGAAAATAATTTTTAAATTTTAAATTTTGATTAATTGAAAAAACTACAAAACTATTTTTAGAGAACAAAAACTCCGAAATTTGTTTGGTTTTTTACCTACTGAAAAAAAAAAAATTTGACCTAAGAAAATTACACACCACTTTTTATTTATTTATTTTTGAGATGTTAACTTATACAATAAATTTTTTTATTATTTTTCTGGCAAACTAGGGAAAAGGAGATTCGAACACGGGCACACCCATTCGGGAATCTAAGCAATCAATCTACCACAGGTACACCCATTCGAGAAATTAGGCACTCTACCAACTAGGCTACTAAGTGATGCCTAAAAAAAAAGAGGTACGTTATTAGGATGCGCATTTATTGTGTTGCAAACATGAACCTCTCTTCTATTTTGGGGCTTCTTCCATTCATAACATTAAATGAATGTAGTGTCTACGTACATAATTGCATGTAGTTTTTTTTTTTTTTTTCCTTGAAGGGACAAACTAAACACTCTGCTAGCTTATAGCTGGAAGCAATTTTTCTTTTTAAACCTCATATAACAATCAAGGGAATTCCCAAGAAGAGCCTACAAGGGGCATTTCCCCAGAAAAACAAATACAACTCATGAAAACACTACACTCACCAATTTTTTGCAAACCAAAATGGAGCCCAAACAAAAGAACAAGACCAAAAAAAAAAAAAAAAGGTCTAGAATGACTTTTTTTTTTTTACTGGTAAGAAACACATACTTTTTGCCCACAATGGGCTCGAACCCCTCTCATTCTCTTTGAGGACGGGAAGATTATACCACTAGGCTAAATGTCCTTTGGTGTCTAGAATGACTATAAACCAAACGGCCAGGAGAATTCAGCAAATAAAGCCAACAAAACATCCCAGTGACAACAACAATAGGTTGTAGCACAGCATCCAGTAGAAGACTGAGCAACACTTCCAATACCACAATGTAAATACAACCTCCTCTATATACAACCACCAAACTCAGCTTTTACACACAAAGAAATCACTAACATTCAAAGTGTACCATACTTCCTCATATGTAGTCATCCCTTAAAAACCCAACAACTGAGGGAACAAAACTTGGCAAATATAAAATAAAATAGCACACGACATGAAAAATCAAGAATTAGTAAAGAGGGAAAATACCACTACAATTATCTGAAAATGTTGTCAGGCAAATTCCGTCTCTCCCAAACAAGCGTTACTAGTGCTGTTATCTTCGAGTTTTTTGGAGGGAGAAAGCTCTATTCCTTTCAACCCTATATAAAGTATATATAGGCAGCAAAGAGCAATTTATTAATAATAGAATCAAAATTTCAATCTCATCTCATTGCTATGCCTCTATAAGAGAAAGAAGAAGATGAATCTAAAAAACGGATAATGTAGTATTAAAAGGCAATCAATAGTACAAGCATATATTTCTTCCCTTCATAGGATGTCATGAAAAAATAGATAAAAATGGCATCATCTATACAGAAGTTGGAGCATCACTTGTAAAAATATGTGATTCTATCCCATGAGGCCATGACTTCTTTTGCTTGCTTCACTAAAATTTACTTAATTCAGAATACTTGACTACGGCTAGCATTTCCTTAATGAATTAAATCTAGATCCTCTTCGTACTTTATAAAAAAAAATCACCTTGTCATTTTGACCAATGAACAAATAGTTAATTAACATGAACCACTTGTAGGATCTATACTCTTAAATAAATATATCAGTCCAAAACCACCGTTGGGTTTAATCTGATGAGACTCCCTGCAAACAAAGATCACATGTACATTTGACACACTATATATAGTCATAGCATTCTCCAAGAGTTATCCATTCACAAGAAAAAGAAATCCATAGTTCTCTGTTCACAAGTTCTCAAAAAAGGCAAAAAAATAAAGATGGATTCTGCCAATTTATTTTTTGAATAGGACCAACTATTTGTTACGTCGATTTTAGGTTCTTTAAGAGTTCTCAGTCTACAAGACAAAGAGAAACCCAGCCAACAAAAGAGAAACCCAGACATTAAAGAAATGCAAACTCAGCCAAAAAAATCGACAATAGAACGAGAGAAAGAAAAAAAAAAAAAAAACGAAAGAAGCAAATTGAAGCTATCTTTACAAAATTGAATACAAGATTAGAGTGAATCTTGTATATTTAAAGAAAAAAAAAAAAAAACCTTTGAGAGAGAGAGGGATGGATGATTATATGTAGATGCTGAAGATAGGTAGCGAGAGTCAAACATAAGGTACCGGGAGAGATGAGGAAGAGTTGATTTGCAGGTCTAGAGAAAGGAATTTGTGGCTGAGGAACGAATGATGTTTTGAACGGCCGAAGTAAGTTCAGTCATTTTAAGTTGGAGGAGTTCTCCGTGTTTTCTCAAAGATGGAAACTCTATTCCCAAAACTCTGAGAACTTGTTCAAGTTGTTCTCTAAAACTCATACTCTAGTGATTCGGTTTTTTGAGAACTATTCTCTAAAAAGAGATCCAAGCATATTATAAACTAGCTTTTCTTAGTTTTTGTCACTCAAAAAAACATTTTAATTTGGATAATCGAGGCATTTAAAAGCTGTCTCATTGATCATGAACAATTTTTCCTTAACTGTCATGTAGATTATTATATACACCACGATTTTAACAACTTGTTTCCTATAGCAGTCCAAAATTGAAAATCCTTGTTTTAAGACCCCTAAATCAGAAAAATAAATATAATAAGGAAGTATGGAGAAACATGTAATACCCCTAATTTTAAAAAGGATATTCCTGATATTTAATGGTATTTAATTTATTATTTAAGTGCATTTTATTTGATTATGTGTCATTATGTTTTTTATTAGGTGCTTAATTGTTTTCTTTTGTGGTGATTTAATTTATTTAAATGATATTTATTTTTAGTTATTTGATTGGAATTACTTGTTAGTGTTTTAATTATTTAATTGGCATTAATGGTTTAAGTGTAATTGGTTTGGTTATTTGATTGGAATTACTTGTTAGTGTTTTAATTATTTAATTGGCATTAATGATTTAAGTGTAATTGGTTTAATTATTTTATGTGTGTCTTATTTTATGTGTGTCTTATTTGGTTTAATTGGGTTTACTAATTATTATTTTGTTCAATTAGATTATTTGTTAAGTATTTAATGGTGAATAGGGTAATTAGGTAAATACATCTAACTAGGGTTTTAATTACAGTATAAATTAGGGTTTTATATTATAGCCGTCGTAGGTTTCTACGTTAATTGGATGGGCCGGTTAGGATTGTGAGTTGGACTTAAATGAACCTAGGGTTTAGGAAAACTCTATAAGTATAATGTAGACGTCTGTGTAGGGTTTTTTTTAAACAAAGCTCACGTTTTGTGGAAGTGGAGAAGGAAAAACGCAGTTTTTCACATTCTGCCAAGGTTTGATCAAAGCTTCGATCCCGCTTCGTCCGTGGTCCGATCGAGCTGAATTTTGGAGGAGAGGTTCACGACTCAGTGACGCACAATCTGAACGGTGAAGATCAGAGTTTGACCTCGGGAACAGTGATTCGTACTCGTGAACAGTAACTGGGTCGCACAGGTTTTTTTCCATTTTGCCCAGATTTCATCAAACATCCGATCCCGCTTCGTCCGTGGTCCAATCGAGTTGAAATTTGGAGGATAGGTTCATGACTCAGTGTCGCACAATTTGAACGGTGAAGATTAGATTTTGAGTTCGGGAATAGTGTTTCGTACCCGTGAACAGTAACCGGGTTTTGAAACTCGCCGGGATTTTTTAAGAAGACGACGTTGAAACTTTGAACAAAAGTTTCTGAGGCAAGATTCTATCCTTACTCTTTCCCTTAGGCTTCATACTCTTTGCACTCTTAAATGATTTCATGATTAATGAAGATTAAACCAAACTAAAATGATATCTGTTTTGCTATGAAACTGGTAGTTACAGTAGTGTTGTATGCTTGCTCAACCTAAACTAAGCATGTTTGTGGATGCATTGTGGTTCTGTTGTTCACGTTTTTCCTTACCACTGCTAGTATAAATTATTGGAAGGCTGGGTCTAGATGATAGCTATCTTAACTTCTGTAATAGCAACTGTTGGAACTTAAATACTAGGAGGATTTGAGTTTAACACTAGATCGGTTTTGTGGAACACTATAATTTGAGCATGTCTACATACATACTGTGAATATTATTTTGATGCTTACATTATCACAGTTAGTATCAACTGTGGAGGTTAGAATTGTGTGATACATACCCTACATATCTGTATGTCATTTGTAAGGTGTTAAATGGAAGTTTTAACTAATTCTGTCTTTATATCAGACTAAAGGGAACAACTTAAATTGGGCATGTATATGTTGTTGTTGTGACCCTGTTTATCAATGCTTATTTTATCACTGCTAACATTGAATGTTGGATGTTGGAATTTAGTTGATATATACTTGATTTATTGGTATTATTGACTACTGGAGGATTGGAAAGTAGGCACCGGTATGGGACGGTGGCATACTAAGGATGGGTTTGGTTTTTAAAACAATACCATTACCCACCTAGTTGGAATAAGGATGGGATTAACTAAAAGTTAAGTCCCGTGGATTTGTATTGTCATGGCAACTACTTGTTGAGCGACAATACCAGGGATTTTGGATGGATTTTATATATGTACTGTTATGGTGCTTCGGTATGAGCTTGAGCCTCAGGATCGATGGCTAGGTAGCGTATATGCATCGGGATGTGTAGCTGGCTACGATGGTTGGAGGTGTACCCTGTTTAGGTATAGGTACATATGCCCACTTCGTGTGCGTTTTAACATGTTACCTCTATTCAGGTTGAGACCGGCCTGTAGTCCAGTGAGAGTCCTTTAGTGTGACTATATATATATTTACGGACTATTAGCTATTGTTGAATTGTTTAGGATGTACATGCGTATCGGGCCTCTGTTTGGATTGTAGTAGTATAGAACTTGCGCGTGGGCCTGACCCACTTCTATTTTTCAGGTACACGACAGTTCCAGGCTTAGATGTGTTCGTGCTGAGCAGAGGTCTCTATTCACTCTTCCGACGATATAGGGCTCTCTCTATAGTTTTATTTTTGGACGTTTATTACAATTGTTCTATTTTCCGTTTGGATGTTTAATAGGGGTCCACTAGAGATGGATTCCCAAGTTGTAAACTGATGGAGTTTTGGAGTTTGGGTTTGATGGATTTTAATAATTTTAATATTTTGCGGATTCTATTTTTAGTTCCTTCCAGCTTTAATTTCATTTCTTAATTTATTTTGTATTCCGTGTTCATTATAAAATATTAATTGTTTGATATTCCCTCGGGTTTGGTCCTGAGCCTGATCAACCCGTGTCTCGGATTCGAGGGGTATCACAAAACACCAAATTCATAATAACTAATATCTTCAAAATTTTAAACTTAAATTCCCATTCACTAGCTTCAATTCAAAGTGCCTAATTAAATATAAGAAAAACCAAATAATTACTAATTAATTTACTGATAAAGAACAGAGAAAAAAAAATGAAAACAAGATCAGTTTGTATATTGATTATGAAATCAGAAAAATAAGAATCAAAATTGATGAATTCAGATTCATGCGTTAGCGCCAAGCCCTTATGCCGAGGTTTCCCCTATCTCTGCAACTCAATCTAAGTCGGGGATGGATAAAAATAGAGATGACGAGCGGAGCGAACGATCAAAGTGATCAAAGATTGACCCAAAGTACAAACACACAGACACACATATATACTTGTATAAATAGAGAGAAATAGATTGGAAACAAACCTAGCAGCAACGGCCGTCCGCCAATCGCCTAGCACACCTTCACGTCTCCAAAGGAGGATTCCAGACCTGGGGTTTCTTCTTTGAGCCGTGTTACTATTACGGGTTAGGGTTTTCTTCAATGTCCAACTACAAAAGCTTTAGGGAGAAAGACGTTATGGCTTGATGGAAAAATGGAAACACATTTTCAGTTCTGGTTAGGGCTTCGATCTGTCGACTATCAGTGTGCGTGTTTTGGGTGTGTGTTTATATGCTGAATTTATATTTTTGATTTATTTTTATTTTTTTGTCAAGCCAAGTGAAAAAAACAGCGGGAATATATACACGGGCGATAGATATGTGCGCGTGGGAAATTGAATTAAAATTAGTGCTAAAAATTTTCAAATTATTTTCACAACATACTCAAAACATTGTATGTTTTCAATTTGACAACGCCCATGGAAGCATGTTGTAAAATTTCCTTTTAACAAGGTGTAATTTTACATGTTATAAATACCTCGTTATAAATAATCATTTTTCTTGTAGTGCACCTTGTCTTTATAAGCCTCAGGGATGTTCCATCAATCTTCTTTACCGTCTCTATCTTGCTTTACATTTTCCCCCCCTAATAAAGGAATTTCGTCCCCGAAATTCACCACATACCTGTATTAAAGAGCTCTAGATACTTGGCACGGATAATATCTTCCCGTTCCCAAGTAGACTCTGTAGCACTATGATGACTCCACTGTACACGTACTAATGGAATAGTCTTCGTGCGCAGCATAGATACAGTAAGGTTGTTCCAAATAGGTTGCATCGGGTTGCAACTCAATCTCACCCACATCAATGTGTTGATATCGATCTTCTTCCCGTAGAAATTTCCGCAGCATAGATACATGAAAAACATTATGTACCCTATGAAGATTATCTGGTAGAGCCAGACGATAAGCTACTGCCCCAATCCGATCTGTAATCATAAAAGGACCCACAAAAGGAGGCGATAACTTACCCTTTGACCCAAACCGCATTACTCCCTTCATAGGAGAAACCTTAAGCAAAACCTGATCACCAACCTTAAACTCCAAAGCACGAGTTCGACGGTCAGCATAACTTTTCTGTCTGCTTTGGGCTGTACGCATCCGATCCCTAATGATAGCGATCTTTTCTAACGTGTCATTAATAAATTCAGGACCCAAAAAGCTGTTCTCACCAACTCCAAGCCAACAGACAGGAGACCTACACGGTCTACCGTACAAAGCCTCAAATGGTGCCATACCAATAGTTTTCTGATAACTATTGTTATAAGCAAACTCTGAAAGCGGCAAATATTCCTCCCAATTGCCCTTAAAATCAAGAACACATGCCCGCAACATGTCTTCTAAAATCTGATTAACTCGCTCAGTCTGTCCATCTGTTTGAGGATGATAAGCAGTGCTAAGATAAAGTTCTGTACCCAAAGCCTGCTGAAAGCTCCTCCAAAATCCTGATACAAACTTCGGATCTCTATCTGATACGATGGACAATGGTACGCCATGAAGTTTCACCATTTCTGCAATATACAGCTTAGCATACTGTTCTGACGTAAAGTTTGACCGAACAAGCAGAAAATGAGCGGACTTGGTCAATCTATCAACAATGACCCAAATAGAGTTGTGATTATGCTGTGAAGTAGGTAATCCCTCTATGAAGTCCATAGAAATACTCTCCCATTTCCACTCTGGTATAGGAAGTGGCTGTAACGATCCTGGCGGTCTCTGATGATCAATTTTAATCATCTGACAGGTGCTACATTTAGAGACAAAGATAGCTATATCTCTTTTCATGCCGGCCCACCAAAACTGGCGTTTCATGTCCTGATACATCTTGTCTCCCCCTGGATGTACAGAGAACTGAGAAGTGTGTGTCTCTCTCATCACAACATTTCTCAAATTGTCAGCTGAAGGCACAATTAAACGTCCCTTGTACCTCAATCCTCCATCAGTCCCTACAGAATAAAAAGGAACATCTCCGGAGGCTAACTCCGAAACCCGATCAATACACTGTTGATCTGAGAGTTGCGCTTGAATGACTTGATGAATGATAGAAGGAGTTACTACCACACATGCCATAAAAGCGTCTGCTAACTCATCAACAGTCTTCAAAACATCCCACTCTGTTGCAAACAAAGCTGAAAGGCTGACATAGGGTCGACGGCTGAGTGCGTCTGCTACAATATTCGCTTTCCCTGGATGATACTGAATAGAGAAATGATAGTCTTTCACGAACTCCAACCATCTGCGCTGTCTCATATTCAGTTCCTTCTGTGTGAACAAATACTGTAGACTTTTATGATCGCTAAACAATCAAAAAGTCTCCCCCAAAAGATAATGCCTCCAAATACGCAAGGCAAAAACCACTGCTGCGAGCTCTAGATCGTGAGTCGGGTAATTAAGCTCATGAGGCTTAAGCTTCCTAGACCCATAAGAAACTGGTCGCTCTTCTTGCATCAACACACAACCCAAACCCTTCAGAGAAGCGTCGGTAAATACTAAATACTCGATTCCACTCTGAGGTGTGGCTAAGACATGTGCAGAAGTTAACTTACTCTTCAATTCAGCAAAAGCAGTCTGACAAGAATCATCCCATACCAATGGTACATTCTTCTTAGTCAGATGAGTAAGTGGACCCGCAATTTTAGAAAATCCCTGGATGAACCTGCGATAATACCCCGCCAATCCCAGAAAACTGCGAATCTCTGTCGGTGAGGTAGGATATCCCCACTCCATAACGGCCGCAACCTTGGCTGGATCTACTGCTAACCCTTCTTCTGACACTACATGACCCAGAAATTTGACCTCTTTCTACCAAAATTCACACTTCTCAAACTTCGCAAACAACTGATGTTCTCGAAGTGTCTGCAACACTGTGCGTAAATGTCTGGCATGGTCCTTCTCCGACTTAGAGTAAACCAGAATATCATCAATGAAAACAATGACAAACTGATCTAAGTATTCTCTGAATACTCTATTCATCAAGTCCATAAAGACAGCTGGAGCGTTCGTTAAACCGAAAGGCATAACACGAAACTCATAAGATCCGTACCTTGTGAGAAATGCTGTCTTTGGAACATCTTGTTCTCTGACTCATAGCTGATGATAACCAGACCTCAAATCGATCTTTGAGAAGTAAGTAGCTCCCTTCAACTGATCAAACAGGTCATCAATTCTGGGCAATGGGTACTTGTTGCGAACAGTGACCTTGTTCAGTTCTCTGTAATCAATACAAAGACGAAGAGATCCATCCTTCTTCTTTACAAACAGTACTGGTGCTCCCCATGGTGAAGTACTCCTGCGAATAAATCCCTGGCTGAGCAACTGCTGAATTTGATCTTTCAACTCTCGCATCTCCACTGGTGCCATTCTGTACGGCGCCTTAGCAATAGGCGTAGTGCCTGGAGCTAAATCAATAACGAAGTCTATCTCTCGACTCGGTGGCAAGCCTGGAATTTCCTGGAATACATCCTGGAATTCCTGTACTACCGGGATGCTGTCAAGAGATACCGCAGTTGCTTCCTGTGAGTCTTCTTCAAGAACGAATAAATAAGTGCTAGGCCCTCTATCAGGTTGTGGTACAACAAGAAGATACATCTCCTGTCTTGGTATAGCAAATACAATAGACTTTTCGTAACAGTTAACCTGAGCATGGTACTGAGATAACCAGTCCATCCCAAGTATAACATCATACGAATGCATATCTAACACTAACAAATTTGCAAGAAATCGAAGCCGACCCATATCTATAAGGATATCACCGCTACACTCTCGTAAAATTGCGCCAACTCCCAATGGTGTATAAATATTAAGAGGTTGGTCACATAACTGAGTCGTCATACCAGATAAGATAACAAAATATCTAGACACAAAAGAATGTGATGCACCAGTGTCAAACAGTATACGAGCAGTTCTACCATGTATAGAAAACATACCCTCAATAGCCTGAGGAGCCTGCGCGTTATGTGGCATAAAGTTATAAACTCTGCCGTGATGCAACTGTTGTGGAGGTTGTCCCGGAGGAAATGGTGGTGCTGGAAGTGTCGGAAAATTCTGAACTTGCCCACGTGGCATCGGTGGGGCCGGTAGAGGTAATGGCTGATTAGGTCTCGGCTGCCCATACTGTCCCTGCTTAGCTTTGGGACACATATTGGCCGGATGCCCAATCTTTCTACAGTGATAACAACATCCCGTAAAAGGACCTGCCTGCCTTCTCTGTTGATTTCCCGACCACTGTTCCTGTCCGGTCTGAGGTACCCCACCTTATCTACCCTGATTAGGGACTCCATCCCTCTGCACATCTGGGTTTCCTTTGTTTTTCTTCCAAGGTTGATGTCCCTGAAATCTGCCCCGATCATTGGACTTGGTACCACTGCTGCTTCCTTTCTCCACTGTCTGGTAGTCTCGGTTAGTCCGCTTATCTCCCTTGGAGTTCCGGTAATCACTCCTCATCTGGCAGTGCTGTAAAGCGGCATTAACCACCTGGATATAAGTAGTATATCCAGGACTCCCTATGATCACCACTTTAATCGGCCATATCAACCCCTTCACAAAGCGGTCTCTCTTCTTTTCTTCCGTATTGACCTCCTCTGGTGCAAATAATGACAAATTAATGAACTTCTGTTCATACTCAGCCACAGTCATATCCTCCTATTGCAGATCCAGAAATTCAGTCTTCGTCGCTGATCTTACTGACATAGGAAAATACTTGTCGTCAAAGCGAGTCTGAAATTCAGCATAAGTCAATCTGGTCCTCTCTTCGACAGTAGTAATAGACTCCCACCACTGCAATGCATTGCCTATCAGCATAAACGTAGCTAGCATCTGTTTCTGCACTTCGGTACAGACTACCATCCGAAGATGACGCTCGCTCTCCTGTTTCCACTGATATGCTAACAGGACATCTGTGGACCCTGCAAATGTCGGTGGATTCCCTCTGATAAACAAGTGACGAGTTTTGTCCCATGACATTGGCTGTGCCACTGGTTCAGGAACAAGTACTATCGGAGGAGGTTGCTGGTTTCGTAGAGCAGATGCTACTCCTGCTGCTACAGCTCGTGCAATAATATCAGCAACTTGAGGGGAAAATTCCTGATTCTCATTTTGAGTTGGGGAAATACTGCGATGACGGTTCGCATTCCTTGTCCCACGCCGAGACATCCTTCTTTTGAATTCAAAAAAAATCTAACGTCAGTACATTATAATGGACCGACTAAAAGAATACAAAGAACCCTAATACTTAGGCTCTAATTATCAGAATACACAACGCGGAAGTATAGTAATCACAGATCCCTAAGACACTCGAACCTGGAATGCTCTGATACCAACTGTGACACCCCCAACATTTTCCACGCATAAGTTGATCAGGCTTATACACGAAAAACGAGGGATATCAAAAACAATTGGCAATATACAAGCATGGAATACAAAATGATGATAATAAAAGAATTTAGACAGGAAAGGAACACTAAATAATACAACATCCATCCATCATTTATTTAATACAGTACTTCATTACAACTTGGAAATCCTATGTCAAGGATCCCTAAATATAACCCTGAGAGTTCAACGTCAAAAGTAATTAAAAACTGAAACTGAAGTGATACATAAAACTTCTACCCTGAACTGGATCGTAAGAGTATATGAGTTCGGATGGTGGTCCCACACTGCTAACCTCAACCTTGGAACGGGTACTGACCGTATCCTGAAATAACAACAATGGTGGGTCAACCCCACGAGTAAGTCCTCTCTACTATGACCCAAATCAGATAATCAAATAAATTAATCATTATGAATCGGTTGAGTACTATATCTGTATACATCCTAGGGGAACTATCCAATGTATAACATGACCTCAACCAGAATAGACGGTGATCACTTAGACTCACACTAGGTGGTTAAGTGTCGCCTTTCCCTACCCGGGAAATCAGCTATTATACATGGTGCACGGTACTGGCAACACAGACTATAACGAACTACACAATGATAACACCTCTCAAAGTACTGATGAATATACTGAGCATATAAATTAGGCAACACATGCCAATAATATTACTAAATATACTGAGCATGTCAATTAGGCAACACATGCCAATAATATTAAACCACATACCCCGACAGCCACACATCTGTCTATAGCAACGAATGCATAAGGTATAAATGAGTCTAAACTTATTAGCCAGCTCACATGGTTCTATATGGCAACACATCCATATAATATAAATGCGACATAATTAAACAGTCCATTTATTTCCTGAAATGCACACAGCATAATAATCATGGTTTATATATCATTTAACAGTATAAACATCCCATAAGATATCATGGATATATTATCTGACTAAAACCATAGCATTATTTAATTTAACAGTAATGTTTGATACCATTTAATAAGATAATAACACTATTTATATTTAACAATGTCGTTAAATAAATCACATTAGTATCCGTACTGTGAACGAGCCAATAAATGCTTAGAAAAGATTAATCGGCCATAAGAATAAGTAACGGGTATTAAAATAATAATTTCGTGGCCCGTTAAACCCATAAATACCAACACAGTACCTAAAAATCCAAGTTTAAGGTTCTGGAATTTACAAAACAGGCCCTAGGGGTATTCTGGTAATTTCCAGCAGCTGTAGAGACCCCACACGCGCCCCCACGCGCCTCCCAGAGCCTCCCCACGCGCAGCCCAACCTTCCCCACTCTCCCACGCGCCTCCACGCGCGTCTGGCATCAGCCACGCGCGCACTAATGCATCCTGATGACGTGGCTCATCCTAATTCGTTGGCTGCATCATCCTACTATGGGCGCGCTACACTGAATCATCTCACCCTCTCATCACTCAATCCTATGCTCATAGATCCGGGTGTACCGCGGTAACATGGACCGCGATGCACCGGATCAATCAGCTTCATCTAAGGCCCAGGATGCGTGCGCACACCCTCCTATGGTGCGCCGCATCACACCGGATCACTCCGGTCATCTCCCCCATTGCCGGCGACCGGAAAACTCGCCGAAAGGTCGCCGAAAATTGCAGAAACTTACCGGAAAATTCTAGAAAATTCTAAAAAAAATCCCAAAGGCCATAATAATTATTTTTAGCTATATTTTGATTACATAGGCCATAAAATAATTATCGACCACCTTTAATAATTAAAATTTCCTTTCTTTAATAAATAAAAAATTAATTTAATAAATTTCCTAGCATGATCTCTAAGCTCTATAATTATTTAAATAATCTAAATAATTAATTTATGGATTCAAAGGGGAAAAGTAGATAATAACTTGCCTTTTTGGATTTAAAATGAATCCGCCGGTTGTGCGTAGTCGGGTAAAATCGCCTACACCGGTCCAAACTTCTTTCTCTCTCTCTTTTCCTTTCACTCTTATAAAATAGCTCTCTGAAATTTTTAAGCTTTCTAACTTAAGTGAGTTGCCTTAAGGGTAAGATGGCTAACTAATATATATATACAACTTATATAATATATATAATACAAATATCTAAATTTTCATTAACTTTCAACATTCCCACCTATATGGCTTTAAGGCAATGCAAATCATAGTCAAGTTATTTGATCCACCATTCTACCATAGTAAATGAAATTCTATCCTAATATTTAATTTTTCATCATTACATTGATTTAATACTATTATTATTTATTATAAATATTATTATTACTAATATTATTATTAATAAAACTTTTATTATTATTATTATTATTATTATTATTATTATTATTAAACTATTATTATTATTATTATTATTATTACATAAGAATACATTATATCATTATAATACTTTATAACACAAATATAATACTTTAATTAACTAATAATGATTAATATAAACATAACCAACAAATAAAATTATTAATAATAATACATGCATAATTAAATGAATAAATTTACTATTTTAACATACACAATTAATTTACATGCACCATTAAATGAACTTAATATAATAATGTAGCATGCACAATAATAAGTAAAGAAATCCTCACATAAATGAATTTTAAATAAACTAAACTCTTTAATAAAATACGGGGTATTACAACTTGGATAGGAGGTTGGATGTGTATGGATTATTACCCATGGATAGTTGTGTATGTATATATATAAATATATATTATATACATATATAAAAAGGAAAGTAATTTATTAATTACTTTTATGGTAACTTGGGTAGTAATATTTAATCTGATATATATGTTTTATATTTAAATAATAAAAATATACGTAGATTTTATACGTGTTATGTTTTAAGTTACTTTATAATATTATGGTAACTTAAGTATTATTGGATAATCTATTAATAAATAATGGAATGTGTATAATTTATTTATTTAATAAACATATATATAAATTATATACGTAACATATTTTACTTACCTTTTTAATATATATAAAAGGAAAAGTAATTTATTAATTACTTTTATGATAACTTGGTTAGTAATATTTAATATTATGTATATGTTTTATATTTAAATAATAAAAATATACATAGTTTTAATACGTGTTATATTTTAAGTTACTTTATAATATTATGGTAACTTAAGTATTATTAGTTAATCCATTGATAAATAATGAAATGTGTATAATTTAATTATTTAATAATTATATACATAAATTATATACGTAACATATTTTACTTACCTTTTTAGTATATATAAAAGGGAAAGTAATTTATTAATTACTTTTATAGTATAGTAATATTTAATCTGATGTATATGTTTTATATTTAAATAATAAAAATATGCGTAGATTTGATACGGGTTATGTTTTAAGTTACTTTATAATATTATGGTAACTTAAGTATTTGGATAATCCATTAATAAATAATGGGATGTGTATAATTTATTTATTTAATAAAAATATACATAAATTATATACGTAACATATTTTACTTACCTTTTTAATATTTTATATTTTATTTTTTTTAAGTTGACTTGGATTGGGAAAAGAGTTAGGGTTATTTTATTTAGCCTATAAATATATAGCTATATGTTGTAAAAGAGGGTTAGAAATATTCACGTGATATATTCTAGAGAGAGAGAGTTAGAGAGGGAAAGAGAAAAAAAAAACCCTGTAGAGAGAAGATCAAGGAAGAAGAAGTTTAACTTTCGATCCGAAAGTTTAAGGTAAGTTCTTCTTCTATCTCTTTCCCTTTGATTCGTGTTTCTGTACATGCCTAGGAAATTCTAGAATTTATTAAACACATAAAATTAAATAATTATGCATGTTTAATTGGATTAGAACATAGGTTTTATGAATTTTGTTCATATCTGTTCTTGTGTTATGAATTGATAAATGCATGATTTTGATTTGATTTCCAGTGTGAATTTTTACATGTTTAAATTATGTATTTTTCATATCTGTGGAATGATGGAACGTAGAAACATGCTTAGGATTCCTGAATATTAAATAGAAATTAGGTTTTGGTTTAAATAAATTTAAATAGACTCAATTATAATGATGCTTGCTATTTGAATGTTTTAAACAAACGAATGAATTTAATCTTTTAATATATTTTAGTAATTGAGATTAAATGTGTAAGATGAATTGGATATGGAGAATGCTTATTTGACGGTATAATAAAATATCATCATATATATAAGATTCAGTTTATGTAGGACATATGATATAGGAAGCTTAAATAAATAATAAGTCATTTCTATTTTGTGATAACTTGATATCATATTATCATAGTTATTTCTGGATTGTTTGATGTATTTCCTTAATCGTTACATCAATTGTTGGATTGTGTGGTTTAATGCACCGATATGGGACGGTGGCATTCTAGGGACGGATTAACTTATCAGTTAAGTCCTACCTATTTTATATAAGGAAATGGATTAACTAAAATGTTAAGTCCTACTTATATTCAAGTCAGGTCAGCTGAACAAGTTGAATGACTTATGGAGGATTAATTTATTATATAAGGGAATGGATTAACTAAAATGTTAAGTCCTACTTATATTCAAGTCAGGTCAGCTAAACAAGTTGAATGATTTATGGAGGATTAATTTATACTGAATAGGATGGTTACTAGATTTTATATATATAAGTATGGTGCCATGATATGAGCTTGAGTCTCAGGATCAGTGGTTAGGGTGCGTATATCGCCAGGGATGTGTAGCTATATATAGTGTAGTTATGTACCCTGGTAGGTCTAGGTACTCATGCCCACTATATGTGCGTTTTGCATGTTGCCTACTATTCAGGTTGAGACAACCCTATAGTCTAGTGAGGTTCATTTAGTGTGTATATATATATATACGGACTACTAGTTACTGTTAGATTGATTAGGATGTATACGTGTATCGGATCTCTATTTGGACTGTAGTAGAGTAGAACTTGTTTGTGGGCCTGACCCACCATTATTTTTCAGGTGTTCGTCAAGAGTAGAGGTTATTTGTGCTGAGCGGGGATCAGTCTATTTCATTCTTCCGATGCTATATAGGAGTTCCTTTATGATTCAGTTTCCTGATTTAGACAGTTATTGCTGTCATTTGTTTAGTTTGGATTTTTTAGGGGTCCACACAGTATGGATTTCCAAGTTGTATTTTGGAGGATCAGTTGTATCAGAAGAGTTTATTAATTAATGAAAATATATTCTGAGATTTATTATTAGATTATCACTTTAATTTCTTGTTAGCATTTTATTTATTCTTCTTTATTCTTTTGTACTCTGTATTTATTTATTATCAATTTGTTTTGATATTCTCGGGTATTCGGGCGTAGGCCTGGCCAACCCGCATTCGGAAATCCGGGGGTATCACATGGGCTAATTAAATAATTTAAGTGGACCAAGATTGGGCCAATTAAATAACTTAATTAACATTAAGCCCATATTTCATGGGTCCATTTGTCAAAACCAAGGCTTACAAAAATTTGAGTGTCTACAATAACAAATTCTTTTCTTTAAATACAAGAACTTATTTTTTGGTGATTGTTAATTTTTATTTTTTTCATGTCTCAAGTTCGAGAATTCACATTTGTTTTAGTAGATCCATTACTTTAGTTATCAAGTAAAGATCATATGTGAACACAAAAGAAACGTGTGAGACAAGTAAATCAAAATTTTATCATCATATTAGGTTTGTTTAAAATGATCCACAAAAGAAAATGGAGAGAGCATATATATTAGGTTTTCTCTGCCCTTTCGTTGGCCGCAAGCAAAATGCAACTTATTTCCCTCACCAAAAAAATAATAAAAACATGCAACTCAAATTCAAACTAATTTTATATTTGTCAATTGATTTGAACAAACAATTCAGTACACAGTCAAAGTATCTGGGCTCACACTTAAATACAAGTTTTTATATTTTGAAAATGCCATATGTTAATTTCATTATCTACGCTATAAGATATTTTTTTTTCAACATGTACACTAAAATTATGATGCATCCATTGATTTCTCGTTAAATTGCGCTGTTAATTGTTTATAATATTCATAACAAACTATTCACTAAAGAGGAAAAAAAAAAAAAAAAAGTGAGAGATATCATTATCATTGATGTAAGGGGGATAGGGAGTGTGAAAACGAGAGCTCTCTCTGTTAGACCTAAGAGCATAAATGGGGCTGGGGTATTTTCAAAACTTGAGTGGAGTATTTTTAAAATTTTAACAAAAATTATTAGTTATAATGTAATTAAATACATACATACGTGTGTGTGTGTACACTTTATAAGTTCGTAAGGACATATTAGAATATATTTTATTTAAAAAATATATATATTTTAATAGATTGTTAGAGATACTTTAATATGAGACAGATGTAATATAATTTAATATCTCACAAAAAAATAAAAATAAAAATAAAAATTAGTTAACTCCACGAACCACAGAAACATCCATAGTGAGAAGGATTGGAACCTAAGCATTTAATGAAGCCTCCCGTGTTCCAAGCACTACCATTGGCATGACATATTATTGGTATATTCATTTAATATATATTTTTTATTTTAAAAATAATGTCTCTTTTTAAGAATCTTGACCTTTCACAAATTAAAAAGTTAGGATTTTTCAAATGAGACTCTTTTTTAGACTAATTAGAATACATTATTTAATTAATTTTGTCTCATTGTGTAGTGAATGCGACATGACAGCTTTCGGCCCAATGAGTGTTTATATTAAGTGACGGTGACGAATAACAAATAGTACGTATATTCTTCGGCGCCCGCATTTACAAAGTTGAATTGAAAATGGCCACCTAATTTCGAGGAATTACTCACTCCACCTTTACGCTCCTAAATGTTGAACAGATTCGAAGTTTGTAACTTCAAACGACTTTTTCTATTTGACAATAAACTCTCTTGTTCCCGTGGACTGGAAATATGGTCCCCGGCTATCTAGCAACGACTATATGCGACAATTATATGATCCTAGGCCTAAATTTAAGAATTAAAGTCAAATACATGCGTAAACATATATATATATATATATATACACACGTGCCGGCACGCACGCCCAAAAGAAAGTTAAGAAACACACACATATATATATATATACTGTCTTGGAAGAATCGGATTTAATTCTTGAGAGCCGTGCTGGAGGGACAAAAGAAAATGCAGCCCGGAAGCAGCTCACTTAAAACAGGTAGAAATGAAGTGGTGAAAAACCGAAGAAGAAAAATGAATCATCTAATTTCCATCCTTTACTCTCTCATCTTTACTCAAAGATCACAGGTATCTCTATCTCTCTCTCTCTCACTATATATACATATATATATATATATATAAACACAAACAAAATGATAATGGTTTTGTATTTTTTTGATCAGGAAAGAGTGGCATTACCTGTTTTGTTAGATAAAGCAGGTGACCATATAAAAGGACTGAAGGAAAGCATCGAACAACTGCAGAGAAGGAAGGAACAACTCAAGTTGCCGATACTTGCAGTTGAAGAAATGGGATCAACTTTGGAGGTGAAATTGATTACTCGGCTGAACAAAAATTTCATGTTGCATCAACTTCTAACTGTTCTCGAGGAAGAAAATGTTGAAGTTGTGAGTGCAAACTACTCTAATATGGGTGACAAGATCATATATACAATTCATTCACAGGTATATTGATGCAATTTTATATATATATATATAAACACACAAGCATCACATACAGTTGCAAATTAAATTAGAGCAGAATCACTTTTGTATCTTAATTAATGAACCAAATTATATCAAATGGCATTTTCATTAATTTTATGTAATGTACCACATTATCTGAGGTTAGACAGATAACGCATTTTGAAAATCATGAATATCAAACCATACATGATTCTTTAGGACGTGCAATGTGCGACTTTGGTCTTAACTTGGAGGTTAGACTGAGTTCAAAGGAAGGAATAAAATGACAACTCATTTATGGTTGAAGAAACCAATTTTCTTTTCGATCCCGCACATTTTTTACCCAACCCAATTTTGACCCATCTTAAATGTGATTCACCCATAACATTAAAAAGTGAAAGAGTTGGTGGTTTCTGACTCATTCTGCCACCTCTAGACTATATTAAGTGTTTGAGTACTTGCAAAATTCATATTTCACTCATCACATAATAAACACACAATACATATCTATTATATATTACACTCAACTCATTTATCTCTCTCACGAAGGGCTGCAAGTTGGGCTGGCCAACCCAACCTGGTCCCAGCCCATATTTCGGACGGCTCGTGCGGCTTCCACGGTCTTCTTCTTCTTCTTCTTTTCTTTTTTTCTTTTTTTTTTTTGTTTTTATCTTATCTTTTTTTTTTAACAAATGTACAAATTACATTTTCCTTTTCCATGTTTGTAAACATCAAATTTTTTAAGAAAATTTTATTTTTTAAATATCAAAATTTTGGGTGGATGGTCGGGTTTCACGGAAATTTTTATTTTTATTTCAAATATGCAAATTACATTTTCTTTTTTCATGTTTGTAAACATCAAAATTTTTAAGAAAATTTTATTTTTAAACATCAATATTTTGGGTGGGTCGATCGAGTTTCACAAGGCAATTTTTTTTTTTTTTTTGTAAATATGCAAATTACATTTTCTTTTTTTATGTTTGTAAACATCAAAATTTTGGGCGGGTCAGTCAAGTTTCACGAGACTATATATATATATATATATATATATATATATATATATATATATATATATATGTTATCCATGTATGTAAACATCAAAATTTTTAAGAAAATTTTATTTTTAAACATCAATATTTTCTGCAGGTCGATCGGGTTTCGCGGGTCGAATTTTTTTACAAATATACAAATTACGTTTTCCTTTTCCATGTTTGTAACTATCAAATTTTTTAAACATCAAATTTTTGGGCGAGTCGATTGGGTTTCACGGGTCAAATTATTATTATTTTTTTTCAAATATTCAAATTATATTTTCTTTTTCCATATTTGTAAACATCAAAATTTTTTAAAAAATTTTATTTTTTAAACATCAATATTTTGGGCGAGTTGGTCGGGTTTCACGGGTCACCTTTTTTTTTCTTTTTTTTCTTTTTTTTTTTTACAAATATATGAATTACATTTTCTTTTTCCATGTTCGTAAACATCAAAATTTTTAAGAAAAATTAATTTTTTAAATATCAATATTTTGGGTGGGTTAGGGGGGTTTCATGGGTTTTTTTTTTTTTTTTTTTTTTTTTTTTTTATAAATATGCAAATTACATTTTCCTTTTCCATATTTGTAAACATCAAAATTTTTAATGGGTTGACCCTATACATTTTTTACCCGCCCATTTTTAACCCGTTTTAAACGAGTTAAATATGAATTTTAACCCATGTTAACCCGTCCAATTTTTAACCCAACCCAAATTCAACCCAACCCCCCCATTTAACACCCCTAATATAATCATATAATTAAGTTAACATTTAAATGAAACACGAGTCGTCTTATCGTATTCTTTACTTTGAACTAGTGGAATTTATTTTGCAAGTGCTGTATTTTTTAATAGTTCATACTCCGTACTTTTATTCATTAGGTCGAACTCTTAAGATGGTGAGTTATTTATTCATTGGTGTATACATTTATACTATCTCTTATCAAAGTCACATCAAAATTCTCTCAAATCACAATGTATTTATTATCATCTCTCATTTACAAGATTAACAACTCGTTATATACTTTTGCAGGCTATTTGGCCCCGAATGGGCGTAGAAACTTCCCGAGTGCAAGAAAGACTAAAGAAACTCGTTTTTTGAACTATGAAATATTTGTCGCTCGAATAAAAACCTTGGCTTAGATGAGTCGTTTTAATAATATGTAGATGTTTCTTTGCTTTACTATATCATCTATATATATATATATATATATAGTTATTGTCTAATATCATGGAAATAGCGGGAGGAAGATTTGTGTATTTTTGAACTTCGGATTGTATTGAAAAAATGCAAAAATTTTCAAAATCACATTTTGATGAATGAATAACACTCTTTTTCGGAGATTTGTTCAAATTACACTACTGTCTTGTATTTTGCAACCTTTGTAATTCATCAATTACACTTAAGGAGGCTACAAAAAATTCAAGTCAAAATCAATTATGAGCATCCATAGATGCGCAATCACTTGGTCATTGAAGCTTGTATAGATGAGAAATAAGAATGTACAATGAGTCCCATTTTGGGAAGAAAGGAACACTAAGAGTAACCTTAGTTAGACAAACTGAACTATCAACAACAGGAGAATAAATAAAGACTAAGTTGCTAATGTTGAGAGAATGACAACATAGCAACCGTGACCCACAAACTACAGCATTCTACCCTTCAGAGAAACTCGAACACTATGATCATCAGCCTTTCTTGCATTGGTTAAGACAATAGCTAAGATTGACCACAAGCAGTGGAACAACCTTACTGGAAAAGTAGTTGCAGCTGAGAAAAGGATGTGAGTTGTTTCAAGTCATATGAACTTTTAAGCTTGACTGCTTCAAGTCTAGATCTAACACAGTCCTTCACCTGGGTTATGATTAGCTAGAGGGTGATGAGTTGTTCTTGAATGCTCTAGCATTCCGTTCCATCCAAATAAAGTATTCAGTTGCAGCCCAAAGCAGCTTATATATGCACAAGAAATTTTGGTGAGGACCAATGAGATGAACACCATTGCAAGAGACTGGACCAGCTGCTTGGTGAAATGTAAAAACCTGCAACTTCTTGGACAAACCTCCAAATATGTGAAGAGTACTCTCATTTGAAGAAGAGATGATCAATGAATTCCCAAGCTGAATTACATAGATAGCAGTTGGTGTAGTGCTTATGCAGAACTGGTTTTGCATCCAATGTGTAAAATCTTCCCCTAGCAGCTACCCAGAGAATAAGACTATGTTTAGGTATATGATGCTTAAACCACGTAACCTTGTGCCAATGAAAAATTGGTAAGGGAGGGTTGAAGTAGCTTAAGGTGTGTGCCAATCAGAACCCTTGGGTAGGGCTAGGCAGCCATTGAATACTATCTATTTCAGAGGATGGTTGGGGCAGTCCCTGAAGTTCAGAAATGAAACTTCTTAAGTTGAAAAACTAGCTGTATACTATTAGGATGAACCCAATGGTTATTGTAAACTAGGCTATCAACTAAGAGATTGCTGTCTAGTTGAAGAATTTCCACACCTGAGAGCCCCAACTGCTGCACTATCGGACCATTTGGCAACCAGTAATCCAACCACAAACTGGTGTGTTTACCTGCTGTAATACCCCTAATTTTAAAAGAATAGTCTCGGCATTTATAAATTTGTTTTAATTAAATTTTTAATTGTTTAATTGATTATTTGGTTATTTGTTTATATGTTTAATTGAATTACTTGTTTTAATTGAATTGGGTGCTTACATTATTTATTTGAATAAATATTTGGTATGAATTGAGTTGTGCGTATTTGTGTGTTGTAATCTATATGACTTACTTGTGTGTTGGTTTATAATTATGTGGTAATGAAATGTTTTATTTGTTTATGTGGTTTTGTTTTATTTTATTTTTAAAAAAAAAAATCCAAAATGATTTTATTTTATTTAAATTAAAGAACAGGGATTTGGATAGTAGTCATGGACCAAATGAATAGGTCACATGGACTACTTGAATAAAGCTTAAATGGGTAAGGATTATAACCCATCAGCATTGGTTACATATATCTATATACTTTGATGGGTATATATATCTATATATAAGGATGTTATTATAAATATTATTATTACAATTAGTATTAATATTAATAGAGGAATCAAATTGATATATATGTATATATTTTGGTGTATATATATGTATATACGTGTATACATATGGTGCATTATTATTATTTAGTATTATTAATAATACAAGGGAGTTTTAGTAATATATATATATATATGGCTGGGTCTATGTGTGTGTGTATATATATATATGTATATATGTCGAGCAGACTAATAGTTATTTTTATTAATATAGTAATTATATTATTTCGTTTATTTTGTTCTCTTTTCCTCTAAGTCAGAACGTGAGTTGGTTAGGGACTCGGATTAGGGTTGGCTTGTGTAGCTTATATAATATAACTATGCATAGTCTGTGGCGGCTATTTTAAATACATAATATTAGAGGAGGCAGAGCGAGTATACAAAGATGCGAAAATTAGAGAAAGAGAGAGAAGAGAGGAAGTTTGGCCAAGGGGTTCGGGCCAATCCAAGGAAGGAAAGAATGAGGGACTATTCGTGGCTAGGACCAAGCAGTAGAGAGGGTTCAATGGCAACCAAGGTCACTGGAAAACCTAGGAAGAAGAAGAAAGGGTTTTAATTCAAAACCCTAGAGGCAAGTTCTTATTCTTACTCTTTCCCTTAGGTATGTGTTCTATACATGCCTAGTTAATTCCAGGGGTTAATCAGATAATAAATTAACCTTATATGCATGCTTGAATTGGATTAAAACTGAGTTATGTATTATTTTGTGTTCTTTCTAAATCTTGAATTTTATTACATGAGAACTTATTTTAATTGATGTTTAAGATGCATAATATATTCAAATAATTATTTGGAATTGTATGGGACTTCGTTGGACCTTAACGGGGGCGATCGGAATGTTAGAAAGTCACCGGAGATGAAGAAGACGGAGGATAGCCAAGAGTAGAGGCGGCTCTACTCTTGGGACTTCACCTGTTCGTGGGTTTTCGCTATTGTATTTGGTTTTGGGGTATTTCAGGATTGTGTAGGTCAATTTAAGAGTTATAAATGACTACGATGAACATGTTAAATACCCCGGATGCATAATTTATAATAATATGCCATGAACTTGAACAATATGAAATTTGAATAATTCACATATTGTAAATAGATGATTTAATTGCTTAATATTGTTTTAACAATTCAAATGGATATAGTATGATTTTAAATCAAGTATTTACAGTATAATATTCTTAATTATCTGATTTTGATTATACTTGTTTCTGGATTAATTGATGCATTGATTTACTATTTCATCAATTATTAGATGGAATGGTGGATTTAGTTGCTTAAAAATAACTTAGCAATTAACATTGATGTTATATGGATTATTTGATTTACTGCTTTATCTGTTGCATCATATATTAGATTGTGTGGTTAATGCACCGGTATGGGATGGTGGCATTCTAGGGACAGATTAACCAGTTAAGTCCTACCTATTTTTATGTAAAAGGATGAATTAACCAAAAGAATGTTAAGTCCTACCTATATTTAAGTCAGATCAACTGAACAAGTTGAATAACTTCTAGTGAATTAATTATAGTTGGATAGGATGGATTATATATATATATATATAGTGCCATGATATGAGTTTGAGTCTCAGGATCATAGTTAAGGTACGTATATTGCCTAGGATGGATAACTGAATATAGTAGACATCTGGGTGCCCTGGTAGGTCTAAGTACTCACGCCCACTTTATGTTCAATTTGCTTGTTGCCTTTTATTCAGGTTGAGACAAACATATGGTCCAGTGAGGGTCCTATAGTGTGTATCTATATATGTATACGGACTACTACTTATTGTTGGATTGACTAGGATATATACGTGTATCGGATCTCCGCTTGGACTGTAGTAGAGTAGAACTTATTTGTGGGCCTGACCCACCATTATTTTCCAGGTGTTCATCAGGAGTAGGGATTGTTCGTGCTGAGCAAGGATCATCTACTTCATTCTTCCATATTATCTACATAGAAGTTTCATTTATGTTTCAGTGTTCTAAGGTAGACAGTTATATTACTGTCACTTGTTCAGTTGGGATTTTCTAGGAATCCACATAGTATGGATTCTCGAGTTGTATTACTATTAGAGAATTGGATGTATCAGAATATTTTATTATTTATGAAAATTTATTTTGAGGATTTTATTAATGGATTATTATTTTAGTTTCTTTCAGCATTTTATCTATTCTTAGTTATCATATTTATATTCTGTGTTTGATTATTGCCGATTTGTTTTTGATATCCTCAGGTATTCAGGCGTGGGTCTGACCAACCTGTATCCGGAAATTCGAGGGTATCATACATGCCCCCACCCTATGCTTTAATAGACCTCTTGGCATCAACCTCAACCCTAGCAACTTCCTCCAAAATCCATAATTCAAACTAGAAGATTTTATTGCCCAAAAACTTTTTGATTTAATGAGATAACTAAGGGTTCAGTCCACCCAAAGGCTCCCTTTCTTAGAACAAATGCTCCAAATGTGCTTTAAGTTAGCCACTATATTAGCCAATTCCAAATCAGGAAAGCCAGGTCCACCATAAATTTTAGGTCTACAGATAGCTTGCCAAGCAACCTTGGCACCCTTGTTCTTCAAATCAACACCCGTCCAAAAGAAGCTCTTAAGGATTTGGTTTATTTATTCAATTACTTTCTTTAGGAGCACAAAAGTCTGAGACCAATAAGCTTGGATTGAACTAAGGATTGATTTAACAAGGACAACCTTACCTGCATAGGATTAAAATTTTAAAGTCCAACTGCTCACTCTGGCAGTAATCTCAATTAGGGTTTGGCAGCCCCTTGCCCTAATTCCAGAAGAAGAAAGGGGAATGCCTAAGTACATTACAGGCGGTGAACCAGCTTCAAACTGGAGAAGGGATATGATGTCATTTTTCATGGTATTATTTACCCTAGAGAAGAAAACTTTGGATTTTGCTATATTGATCTGCATACCAGAACAACTGCATAACTTATTCAATGCTTCCATCAAAACCTGAACTAAGAACAAATTGGCATAGGAGAACATCAAAATGTCATCAGCAAATTTGAGGTGGATAATTGACAGCTTCTTGCACCTCCAGTGGTACTTAAACATTGGATTGTTCACAATGTGGCTTTAAAGACATAGTGTTAGCACTTCTATTGCAAGGACAAAGATCATTGGGGATAGGTGATCCCCTTGTCTAATACCTCTCTTTCCTTTGAAAAAGCTAAAGAACTCACCATTGAGTGATAATGAAAATGATGGGGTTGTAATACATTGTTCAATCCAAGTGATGAATTGAGGAGGAAACCCAAGCAGTTTAAGTGAGTACAAAAGGAATTGCTAGTGAATAGAATCAAATGCCTTACTCAAGTCAATCTTAAGGCACAATTTAATGGGTGGTTGGCTCTATGATAACCATTCAAAAGTTTATGGGCTAGTATGGTATTATCTGAGATGTGTCTACCTCTTATGAAGGCATTTTGGGTAGGTTTGATAAAAAAAGGGTAGGATAGGTCCCAATTTAATAGAAATTAGCTTAGAAATGGTCTTATATAACAAGTTACAACAGGAAATGAGCCTGAAGTCATTAACAGAAGAGGGGTTTGGGGATTTGGGCACCAATCCAATATAAGAGCAATTTATCTAAGTGAGCATTTTCCCTGAGATGAAAAAATCTCCCACTGCTGCAATAACATCATGCCCCACTATTGGCCAAGAGTGTTTGAAGAAGCTTGAATTGTAACCATCTAGGCCAGGGCTTTTATATAGGTGGAATGATAGTATGCAAGACTGTTTTCCTAGGTCAGTGGGAATGGCTGTGAGTGAGGGTAGCAAGTGAGGTGGAACTGACTTAGTAATGACTGATGAGA
Source organism: Cornus florida (assembly GCF_030987335.1). Taxonomy (NCBI): domain Eukaryota; kingdom Viridiplantae; phylum Streptophyta; class Magnoliopsida; order Cornales; family Cornaceae; genus Cornus; species Cornus florida. Next base: position 51,491,475 of record NW_026775572.1, read on the forward strand.
ATGAGTCCAGACCTGGATAACTATTGCTGCATTATCCAAGAATGGATTGGAAATGGCTGAGAAGCTCCCTTTGCAGGTCCTGTCCTTGGAGTTGGTTCCTATTTGGATCAGTAATAGATTGGATTTTCTCTTATTTACTTTTGAGTTGAAGCTCTTCATGAAAAAGGAAGTATTTCGATCCCCCTCTCTGAGCCAGTGAACCTTGGATTTCTTTTTAAAGAACATTTCCTCAGCCAACAAGAGTTCAGAGAACTTCCTTGAAAGGTCCTTCTCACAATGTCTAAGGGTGTCATTAGTTGGATTTGAATCAAGATTTCTTTGACAGAGGAACAACTCCTCTCTACATGCTGCCACTCTATCAGATAATGCACTGTATTCATTCTTATTCAGCAGCTTGAGGGGTTGCTTGAGAGCCCTTAGCTTGTGGGAATTTTTCCATCCAAACATTGTTAATGATAACTTTGTCAAATTTCCTTAAGATGTTAGCACAACCAAAGCTACCATTGGACTATGTGTGGAAGATTCCATTGAATCTCAGGTCTTCTAATCCATTAGTGCTTAAGAACTCCTTAAAATCAGCCATACTAGGTGTCCACCTCAGTGCGCCCCCAAATGAATCATTCACATGGAGAATACATTAAAATCTCCTAGAAGAATCCAAGGTCCATTAGGGAATGAGTACAGGTTTAGATTCCTCCATAAGGCTCTTGTCTACTGCAATGTTTGCAGCAAAAACAAAGGAGGCTCCATACTTCATTTTCAGGTCTCTGATGAAGATAGTGAAATTAATTGCTTGACTGCACTCATTAGATGTGATACCCCCGAATTTCCACGTGTAGTTTGGCCAGGCCCACACCCAAAGACCCGAGGATATCAAAAACAATTAAGGTATTTAAATAAGCACGAAATACAAAAAGAATAATAAGTAAGTTGAAGGAAAACTAACTAATGAATAATAAGTAAGTTGAAGGAAAACTAACTAATGAATAATAATCCTTAAATAAATAAAATCTCCAACTAGTACAACTCGAGAATCCAATATTCAAGGACCCCTAAATAAAATCTCAAAAATCCAAACATCTGGAAGTCTAGGTTTGAAAACAGGAAACACATATAAAGAAATAGGATCCTACATCGTAGCAATCCGGAAGAGTGATAAAGAATGTCTCTGATCAGCAGCTACATATACTCTAGGTTTGGAACATTCGATGACTTGAAAACAATGGTGGGTTAGACCCATAAGCAAGTTCTAATCTACTACAACCCAATCAGAGACCTGATACAGACAACATCCCTAGCTATACTCATGCAATGGCTAAATAGTCAATAAATATATACACACTAAGACGTTCACCACAATATAGGGCAGACTGAACCGGATAGACAATACCAGCTAACAAAACGCACATAATGGTGGACTAGTGGACCATATCTACCAGGACACGCAAATCTCCTATATTTGATTACTCATCTCCGGCAATATACGTCTCAGTCCTAACCACCGATAAGGAGACTCAAGCTCGTATCGGGGCCATACATATATATCTATATATACACACATAAGCTATATCCTGACAATGACACACATATCAAGGAGAATAGCTTAATAGTTATCTCAATGATCAACACAACACAGCCAGATCTTGACAATGGCACCCATCTCAGAGAGATTATCTTATTAACTATCTCAATGATCACAACACTCCCTTAGCCATATCCTAACAATGGCTCTCACATTAAAACAGATATATATATATATATATATATATATATATATATATATATAATGTATAAGATCAACAATATTTAAAGTGCGCAGTTTATGTAAGTTCCATCATTTAAATGCAAATCATAAAATTACATAAGCATTTAAATTATCTTAACTATAAATATAAATAGCTCACATACTAAACAGGATACAGATCATGTATAAGATCACATCAATAATAATACATATGATTAAAATCGTAAAACATATTATAGAATTTTAATGCACAGTTAAAGCATTAACCCAAACTAATTTGCCACTTATTAGTTGAATTAATTTTTTTTTTATAAATCAACGTGTAGTAAATTATACCACGTACACCACCAAATCAGCCAATAAAACATTTTTCCCACTTTCCACTAAAGTGGTAAAACTGATCAACCACTAGAACAAAAGTGGTTAAAACAAACAATATCTAACACGTTCTAACTATTTTTATTAATCAATTTAACACGTAACCAATACTAAGTTATACAAATAATTAAATCTAAATATGTTCAATTATTTAATTTAGGAAACGTTGGTAAAATCGACCAACCACTACACCAAAAGTGGTAAAAACAAACGTTATCTAACACGTTAGATCTTATATAATAATATCTGTTTTTTTATTTTATATATATATATATACCAATTTAACACATAATCAATACTACGTTATCCTATATATATTAATAGGAGCGCTGAAATATATTCTCTACCCTTCCCTGATAGAAGAGGGTGTGAATCAGAAAGAAAATTTTCTACTTTCCAAGTTTGTCACGTCCTGAAATCCCATGACTTGGGTCGCAAAAAAAAAAAGGAAAATAAATTAAAAAAAAAAAAAAACAATTAAAGAATTAATTAAGTAAACAAATAATTAACAATTAAATAAATAAAGTCCACTTATTAAAACTCTCATATCCCAACCTAATTTCTCAAATGAAGGTCACCTAAACGGATTCACATTAGTAAGACAATGGTGACCAAAAACAGCCCATGCTTGATGTTGGTGCAACACAATAATATGATTATATAATTACATTCCATCAACTAAGTTTCTTTCCCATGGGCACACATACGGATCAGTAACTATAACAAGGTGACACTTACAATGACAAAACTGCTTACTTAGGCGACAACACAGTAACTATAAATTGTTAAGACAGTAAAATTAATACCATGACCTTAATTTCAATAAGGAAATCTAATTCATTAGACTTAAAAAATACATACATATATATATATATTGGCATGGTGCAAGTCAACAACTTTGTCCCAAACAGTACCCAATAATTATATAACACATAGTTCATAAATTTAAACATCAAAACCGAGAAATTAACAATGAAATTTCAGCATTAAAACCGCAAACTATTACATGTAATAGTTTTAGCGAAAATAGAAAAACTACGTATCCTCACAAACTATTACCTGTAACAGTTATTTGTTTTCTACACAATTTTGAAACCCGAGTAGTTTGAAATGTGCAAATAAGGAACACATCTGCATATGTATATCAGCACTTTCAGGCAATAAATCATGAAATAGTTTTAGCAAAATAAAAAAACTACGTATCCTACCAAACTATTACCTGTAAAAGTTATTTGTTTTCTACACAATTTTGAAACCTGAGTAGTTTGAAGTGTGCAAATAAGGAACACATCAGCATATATATATATATATCAGCACTTTCAGGCAATAAATTCCATAATTCCCAGTCAATTAAATTCCAGTTTTAATCGTTTATTTCAGTCCTAAAGTCTTGCATGTGATGGTGAATTATCAAGTCAAAGGAGAAGAATAGAAAAGCAACTTGCCTCAAAGGATTTCAAATTTAACCCCAACAAATATCGCTTCTAAAACAGCCCGATATTCTTCTCTAACTCCGGCAATGATGTGTTACCGTCGTTCCCCAAGGTGGTTGCCAGATTTCTCTCTCCTTCCTCCTTCTCCTAGCTCTGTCTCCTCTGTGTTATTACTACATAGTTATATATATACTATTCTAACTTACCCTAATCCTTTTCCCGATCAGATTACTAAACCTAATAAAACAATAATAATAATAATAATAATAATAATAACAGTCGTAATATATAAATATAAATATATTTATATATAATAACCAATTAGTAATATATATATATATATATATATATGTATATATTTATATGCATATATACAATATACCCATGGCCTTTAGCCTGCACCATCCAATTAGGCCTACCTCCACTTCTCCAACTAGTCCAAGGCCCATTCTTAGGCCCTAAATACCTTATGCCCAATCCATTAATAACTTAATTAAACCTAAGCAATTAAGCAAACTATTAATTAATTTAAATAAACAATCAACGATTAACAATTAAATTTCAACACAAGCAAACTAACATATAGTTAAATTATCAATCACATAATTAACACAATAAATAATTTAAATAACATTAGTCACAAAATTAAAATACTTAATTAAATACCCAAACAAATAAATAATTAACTCAATAATAAGTGAACAAATAAATACACTTAGCCACGTAAGCAATTTAAAACAATTAAAATAAACCTCTGAAAATTAGGGGAACAAATAAATACACTTAGCCACATAAGCAATTTAAAACAATTAAATTAATTAAAATAAACATATAAAAATTAGGGGCTATTACATTCTTCCCCCCCTAACAAAGGAATTCCGTCCTCGAAATTCATAAAAAAATAAATAAAAATAAATAAATCTCTGAATTACTTTTCTAAATTCATTTTCTATTTTCAAGTGGACTCAGCCTTACGTATAGGCTCCACTAAAAATAAATTCATCCAATAATCATTTAGCATTGAACGTGGTTCTTACTGTCAAGAACACGATAAGAGTACCACACATAGATTGCATCTGACAACAACTCGATCTACTCAACATTAATATGCTGGTAATATTTCACATCCTACAAATTCGTAACATAGATGCAAGAAAGAGAAAATACTATACACACAATGCAAATGATTTGGTAGCCCCAACCTATAGACCAGTGCCCCAACTAATAATCAAAATCATGTAGAATTACATAACGAGGTAACTACCGTCCTTCTTTCCAAATCACATCACTCCCTTTTATGGGAGACACTAAAAATTATTCTCAATTCTCAAACTCCAATATGCGAGTTCAACTATTATCTTCAATATGTTGTCTTCTCTAAACAGCACACATACAATCTCTAATATAGCTCTATCAACAAATGAAGTTGAGATTCGATAATAGAACTTTATCTACAACTTAAACCAATAATTAAGAGGTATGTACTGTCTATTATATGAAACCTCCAACGTTACAACTCAACAATTTTTTTTATTTTTTTAAATTTTTTTTTTAACCATCGCCATCGATAAACTTTGCAAAGAGAAGTGAATACTTCTAATTGCCCACAAAATCTAGGATATACACTTTAAGCATATCCTCCAAAATCCGATTAACTTTCTTGATCGATCCCTCCATTTAGGGATATGAAACAGCGTTAACACAGACTCTGTACTCAAAGTCTGCTAGAAACCCCTTTCAAAATAGAAATTCTTATCCACTATAACGGGCAATGACATACTATAGGACATCATCGTCTCTGCAATGTAGAGCTAGTAAAGAGCTCTACAATGAACACTACTTAAACTAATATCAATAACTGAACTTGGTCGATTCATCACTCGTGGTCTATATGGAAATATAATTTTGATTCAGTGTAGATACTCTCTCTCTCTCTATGTTGTTCTTGCAAATACACTTTCATTTCCATTCCACAATCATCAGAAGTTCTAGATTGTTTTAAGTTGAGCCTTACTTACCTTATCAGTAGCAGATCTTACTACAACACATGCTACAAATACAACTAATAACTCGTTAACTGATCGAAAGATTAGCATTATATCAATTGTTGAGAGCATCATCTTCCCCATTTGATTCCACCAGGTACTTGATGAAATGTGAAAATCTTTCACATCTTCCATTTACCTATGATGTCTTGTAATCAGCTCCCTCTATATGAACTGATAATATGAACTATGGTGAATATTAAACTACCTGTAAACTCCCTCAAAAGTAACGTTTCTAAATACGTAAGGCGACATCACTACTGCGAAATCCAAATCGAGAGTTTGTTCATTAAGCTTGTGAATCAGAAACTCACGAAATACACTACTCATAATCTTACCAAGAAGTATCAATCTAAATCTCATACAAATTTTTGCTTTAAAAAATAGCTAGGACTCATTTAGAGTCACCTAACTGCTATCCTTTCATATAACACGTGCACCCTTTCGTCTAATGGGTGATCGGTCCTAAACGTTTTGTCTTGACACACTATGTTCTCCAATACAAGTGAATGCCAACTAGACTTTAAGTCTATCTTGAAAGACACTGAACCTCTCTATCGGTCAAACAAGTCATCAATTCCCTAGCAACATCAAGTTGTTGCAATTTGTGACCTTAAACAATTCTTTGTAGTTATTCAAGAGTGAAGAAACTTAATTCCTTCATCCACACACAACGCCAACATTCCTCATAGTGAAGTGCTTCTATGAATAAGCCCCTGACTATGAAAATACTGATTGCGATATCTACGCTTCTACTTCCTCGAATGCTTCCTTACTCCGTGTCCTACAATTTCAGATAAGACAAAATGATTCGACGTGGAGACGCCCTAATGGACCGAATAAAGAATACAAGGAATCCTAATACTTAGGCTCCAAACATCAAAAGACACAACGCGGAAGTCACATAACGAAAACATCCCTAGAGACACAAGAACCTGGAATGCTCTGATACCAACTGTGGTACCCCTGAATTTCCACGTGTAGGTTGGCCAGACCCACACCCAAAGACCCGGGAATATCAAAAACAATTAAGGTATTTAAACAAGCACAAAATACAAGAAGGATAAATAAGAATAATAAGTAAGTTAAAGGAAAACTAACTGATGAATAATAATCCTTAAATAAATAAAATCTCCAACTAGTACAACTCGGGAATCCAATATTCAAGGACCCCTAAATAAAATCTCATAAATCCAAACATCTGAAAGTCTAGGTTTGAAAACAGGAAACAAAGATAAAGAAACAGGATCATATATCATAGCAATCCGAAAAAGTGATAAAGAACGTCTCTGATTAGTAACTACAGATACTCTAGGTCTGGAATATCCGATAACCTGAAAACAATGGTAGGTTAGACCCTTAAGCAAGTTCTAATCTACTACAACCCAATCAAAGACCTGATACAGACAACATCCCTAGCTATACTCATGCAATAGCTAAATAGTCAATAAATATATACACACTAAGAGGCTCACCACAATATAAGGCAGACTTAACCGGATAGACAATACCAGCTAGCAAAACGCACACAATGGTGGACTAGTGGACCACATCTACCAGGGCACGCACATCTCCTATATTTTATTACTCATCTCCGGAAAAATATGCCTTTGTCCTAACCATCAATCAGGAGACTCAAGCTCGTATTGGGGCCATACATATATATCTATATATATACACATAAGCCATATACTGACAATGGCACACATATCAAGGAGACAAGCTTAATACTTATCTCAATGATCAACACAACACAACCATATCCTAACAATGACACCCATCTCAGAGAGACTATCTTATTAACTATCTCAATGATCACAACACACCCATAGCCATATCCTGACAATGGCTCTCACATTAAAACAAATATATATATAGATCATGTATAAAATCAACAATATTTAAAGTGAACAGTTTATGTAAGTTCCATCATTTAAATGCAAATCATAAAATTACATAAGCATTTAAATTATCTCAGCTATAAATATGAATAGCTCACATACTAAACAGGATACAGATCATGTATAAGATCACATCAATAATAATACATATGATTAAAATCATAAAACATATTATAGAATTTTAATGCACAGTTAAAGTATTAACCCAAACTAATTTGCAACTTATTAGTTAAATTAATTTCTTTTATAAATCAACGTATAGTAACTTATACCACGTACACCAACAAATCAGCCAATAAAGCATTTTTCCCACTTCCATTAAAGTGGTAAAACTGATCAACCACTAGAACAAAAGTGATTAAAACAAACGTTATCTAACACGTTATAAATATTTTTATTAATCAATTTAACACGTAACCAATATTAAGTTATCCAAATAATTGGGCAAAATAATTAAATATAAATATGTTCAATTATTTAATTTAGGAAACGTTGGTAAAACTGACCAACCACTACACCAAAAGTGGTTAAAACAAACGTTATCTAACACGTTAGATCTTATATAATAATATCTGTTTATATATATATATATATATATATATATATTTAACACATAATCAATACTACGTTATCCAAAAATATAATTTAGTACAACATTATCCTATATACATTAGTAGCGCTGGCATATGGTCTCGACCCTTCCCTGATAGAAGGGGGTGTGAATCAGAAAGAAAAATTTTATACTTTCCACGTTGTCACGCCCCGAAATCCCATGACTTGGGTCTCGAAAAAAAAAAAAGGATAACAATTTTTTTTTTTAAAAAAAAAAAAAGAATTAAAGAATTAATTAAGTAAACAAATAATTAACAATTAAATAAATAAAGTCCACTTATTTAAACTCTTATATCCCAACCTAATTTCTCAGACGAAGGTCACCTAAACGGGTTCACATTAGTAAGACAATGGTGACCAAAAACAGCCCATGCTTGATGTTGGTGCAACACAATAATATGATTATATAATTACATTCCATCAACTAAGTTTCTTTCCCATGGGCACACATACGGATCAGTAACTACAACAAGGTGACACTTACAATGACAAAATTGCTAACTTAGGCGACAATACAGTAACTAAAAATTGTTAAGACACTAAAATTAATACCATGACCTTAATTTTAGTAAGGAAATCTGATTCATTAGACTTAAAAAATACATACATACATATATATATATATATTGGCATGGTGCAAGTCAACAACTTTGTCCCAAACAATACCCAATAATTATATAACACATAGTTCATAAATTTAAACATCAAAACCGAGAAATTAACAATGAAATTTTAGCATTAAAACTGCAAACTATTACATGTAATAGTTTTAGCAAAAATAGAAAAACTACGTATCCTCACAAACTATTACCTGTTACAGTTATTTGTTTTCTACACAATTTTGAAACCCGAGTAGTTTGAAGTGTGTAAATAAGGAACACATCAGCATATATATATCAGCACTTTCAGGCAATAAATTCCATGTAAAAGTTTTAGCAAAATAGAGAAACTACGTATCCTACCAAACTATTACCTGTAACAGTTTTTTGTTTTCTACACAATTTTAAAACCCGAGTAGTTTGAAGTGTGCAAATAAGGAACACATCAGCATATATATATCAGCACATCAGCATATATACACATCAGCACTTTCAGGCAATAAATTCTATGATTCCCAGTCAATTAAATTCCGGTTTTAATCCTTTAATTCAGTCCTAAAGTCTAGCATGTGATGGTGAATTATCAAAGCCAAAGGAGAAAAATAGAGAAGTAACTTGCCTCAAGGATTTCAGATTTAACCCCAACAAATATCGCTTTTAAAATAGCCCGATATTCTTCTGTAACTCCGGCAACGATGTGTTACCATCGTTCCCCAAGGTGGTGACCAGATTTCTCTCTCCTTCCTCCCCCTTCTCTCTGGCCAAATCTCCCTTCTCCTCTCTCTCTCTCTCCTCTGTGCCGCTCACCCTTCTATTCACGTTATTACTACATAGTTATATATATACTATTCTAACTTACCCTAATCCTTTTCCCCATCAGATTACTAAACCTAATAATAATAATAATAAGAAGAAGAAGGTAATAATAATAATAATAAGGTAATAATAATAATAATAGTCGTAATATATAAATATATATATATACATATAATAACCAAATAGTAATATATATTTATATGCATATATACAATATACCCATGGCCTTTAGCCTACACCATCCAATTAGGCCTACCTCCACTTCTTCAACTAGTCCAAGGCCCATTCTGAGGCCCTAAATACCTTAAGCCCAATCCATTAATAACTTAATTAAACCTAATCAATTAAGTAACTATTAATTAATTGAAATAAATAATCAAATATCAACAATTAAATTTCAACACAAGTAAACCAACATATAGTTAAAGTATCAATCACATAATTAACACAATAAATAATTTAAATAACATTAGTCACAAAATTAAAATACTTAATTAAATACCCAAAAAAATAAATAATTAACTCAATAACAAGTGAACAAATAAATACACTTAGCCACATAAGCAATTTAAAACAAATAAATTAATTAAAATAAACCTCTGAAAATTAGGGGAACAAATAAATACACTTAGCCACATAAGCAATTTAAAACAATTAAATTAATTAAAATAAACCTCTGAAAATTAGGGGGTATTACATTAGAGGACAAGATATCCAATTTGAGGGGGTCCCAAATGATCCAGACTCTCCCCAAAATAGAAGATGAGTAATTACACCTAATCAACCAGTGGGGAGCAATAAACCTGTGAATTAAGGCCACATTCTCACTATAAACTTTGGTTTCAAATATAGCCATTAGAATTAGGGCAGCATCCTTGATGAGGAATCTAATCTCTTCTTGTTTGAGGGGAAAGTTAAGCCCTCTGATGTTCCATGCCCCCCAAATCATTGAGATGAGGACTAAGGTTACACATACCCCTATACCCCTTGAGGGTTGTTAATCCTTTAGCCATTTTTGCTCTCTTATCAATCTTGGAGTGCTTAGAGTGGACTGGCTTTCTTGGCTTTAGAAGCCTTTCCATTGCAGGTGAGAATGATGGATCATTGGTGCTAGAGAATGTTTCACTATTTAATGATGATGCCAACTCAACAGAGTAATCATTATTCTCCTACAGGTTCTCAACTGAGAGTGCATCAAAGGGGTTTGAGATTTCTGTTGCAGTAGTAGTGCTAACTGTTTTTAACTAATGGTTTTGAAGTTTGAAGGGGTGAGGTCAATTATGAAGTTGATGGCTTTTGTATTGGCTGCACTGGTAATTGTATGATCATAAGGAGTTTGTGTGTTGGTTTTGGGCAATGGGATCAGTGGTAACTGGTTGCTGGGATTGGGGAGTGTGGTTGTGGATGATACATCTATTTGGGGTTTAGTGGTTTCTGATATAGGTAATGAGATCATTGGTGGTTGACTATTGGTATTGGGGGGAGTGGTTGTGGTTGTTACCTCAATATGAGACTTAGAAGGTGGTGCTCCATTTAAACAAGTTTGAACTTCTGAGGTGGATGCAATTGCCAAATGCTGTTGCTGGTTTGAAGATGCAAATGGATTGGGGATAGGCCTGCAAACTGATCTTCCTTTATTTCTTGTAACCATATGCCAAGCATTAGAGTCTGGTGTAACTCTCTATGTGTTCATATTCTCATTATGCCTAGACCTATAATTCTCTTTGTTGTGGCCAAAGGAAAAACAGATATCACATCTTTGGGGAATATAAGGGTCTTGGACACTCACAGTCTCAAGCCTTTCCCCCACCTTCACTTAGAATGAGGATGGTAAAGGTGAATTTGGTGCAATCTCCACACACAGTTTAGCATGGTCAATCCTGTTTCTATCTCTGGTGTTTTCATCTGCAAAAATAGGTTTTCCTATTGCACTCCCCAAATAACCTAGGCCTTTAGGGGACCAATATTCAAATGATAAATTAAAAAGTTTGATCCAAATCAATATGGTGGTTGGTGAAATAGGAGTATTTGGTTTCCCTTGCTCCCAAAGACCTAGGGTAATTGGTTTCCCTACTAAAAACTATTGACCTCCAGCAATAATCTTCTTACAATTCATCATTAAATCAAATCAAAAGAAGAATGTAACTTTTGTATTGGTCACTACTTGCTTAAGTCCTTTGCTTTCCCAAATTCTGTGAGCATTGTTAAAGACAGCCTTGAATGGCATTCTTCTTTGGAATGTCCCAATAAGATAGCATTGCCAAAGCTGAATTCCATCCAACAGAGCTTCCTCAGGTGGTTCCACCAAAACTGTGTCGTCTTTGAGCGAAGGTTCATGGTAATTCAGTTCCCAAGATGGTGGGGGAGAAGCTGCAATTGCAGACCATTTCAAGTTCTGCTGGAATATTTCTGGGTTGGTGTGATTCATGGGCTGAGGGTTATCAACTATGGTGGTGATTGTTGCAGTAGGTTGATAAGTATCCGAGGGTGTTGGCTGTTGAGATGATTTGTTCTGTTGTAAAGATAGGGGATGGTTGTGGGGTGATGGTAAGTTTGGTTCAGTTTGGTCAAAATTGGAAGACTAGTCTTGGTTAGTTGGTTTTGGAACGTGCTAGTTAGGATGTAATGGGGGTGGATCGGTTGGAGTTTGATGTGACTTGTTTAGGCTTGGGGCAGTGTGACAAGACTGTGAGGAGTGTGGGTTTGCATGTGGGTCTGAAGGTGTGATCACATCTTTTTCTGTCACAAGCATCCTCACTTTTAAGTTTGAATTTGAGTTGAACTCCTGCACGTGATCATCTACATCAGCCCATTGACCAGTCACGTGCATGGTGGAGGGCATCGCCTGCGGTGGAGCATGGTGGTAGGCTTGCATCGATCGAATCTTGTTATAAGCAGCTTCCAATTCGGCTTCCCTAATCTTTAACTGCTTTCTTAGCTTAGCCACCTCGTTGACGAGATCAAACTTAGAAGCATCCATGATGGCCACCTCAACTCCGTCCGGAAGGTAGTCCACCTCCGTGGTGACTTTGTTGCCGGATTACGCTTTTTGTCAGTTTGAAGAGAGGATCTAATCACCTCCAACTGTGAGACCATATGGTCTAAAGTGGGTAAAGCTGTTTTGTTTGGTTTTTGTGGAGCTCTGATGGGGCCATGGGGAATGGTTTTTTTGTGGGTACAATGGTGGTTGTGGTTGATGACCATGGAGTTGAGAAAGGGGAAATGGTGGTTTTAGGTGGTTTAGGAAGGGGTTGAGGGTTGAGGGTTTCAACATGGTGTTTATGTTTTGTCATTGAAATCATGTTGACCCTAATAAAAGTATAAAAATGTACATACATATATATATATATATATATATAATTGTTAATAAAGAGTAGTTTTTTTTTTTAAATAACATAATTAAAAGAAATTAGGCAAATTCAAATCAAGGGTAGAGGAATTTGAAGATATTCCTCATTTTAGTAATGTGTTCTAACAATTTAAAAATAGTTGAAGACTCTCTAGGTACAATTAGAAATCACTATCTTCAACATTCAAAGTAAATTAGATTCAATAATATGTATGTCCGTAAAGTAGCACCCTGAATATGAACCTAATCATCTCTGTTCTATCATTAGCTAAACTAAAATACAAATTTGAGAACTAAAATGGAAATGTCCACACCTGAACTGTAAAATATTGGTATACAAAACCAACAATATTTACATAATAATATATTTACATCGTTAGGGCTAGTCATGACACTCATCATAGCCCTTTTATAGGCCATTAATTTATGGGGAATAAATGATCAACTTAGTAATGCAACTTCAAAAGTTAGGAATTATATAAGTTACAATTAACCCATCAACCATAATTCTATTTTTAATGTTCGAGATTACTTCATCAAATATTATTAATTGATGAACAATTCATCTAACACATGCAATCCAATAATTATAAGATCATTTGATTAAATATACTATATATATTTCGAGAGACATTCAAACAATTTAGTCATTATTATTTATTATCAGTTTCTTATATATATATGTTATTCACATTCTTCAGACAATTAACAAAATTTTAAAAATAAACTTCATATTATAAATAGCATTATTATCATCTCTTATAGCCACCAACGTAGAGATAAAAATGAATGATTGTTCACTTCATACGTCCTGCCACTATTCGATTAATATGAAGGAACATAAAATACATGTTAGGCACAAGACCTTTTAGATCCTCCCATATAGAGTCTGATGTATTTTATTGGGTTCCATAATTTAAAAGGGAGCTGTTATTTGCCTCTACAGTTTTTTTTTTTTTTTAATAATTAAAATTACAAATTTGTCCTTCCTCTTTATCTCTTCCTACTATAATCTTTTTCTTTTTGTTCATGTAATCTCGTTGGCGCTTATTGATTTCTTTTTCATCTTTCCTTCCCTCTCTAGCTACCTCTGTAATTTCTATATAACATTTCAATGAAATGTAACTAACCAGACCTTTTTTTCTACAAGTAATATTCTATGTATATATTCATGTATCTCGTTGGCGCTTATTGACATTATACCGTTGAGTTTAACCAAAAACAATTGGCAATGATTTGGGTTCAAAAAGGGGTCTTTTTGAGATTATTATTTGGGTTCAAAAAGTGGCCTTTTTGAGATTACGGCAACATCTCTGCTTAGCATATATATGGGCATATGAACGTCATGAAATATATTGTGTATTTTGTAACGTAAATGAACCTAAAATGACTAATTACAATATGAAAGAAGGGGATCGAAAAGGTCAAAAAGAACCCAAAATAGTGCAAAATGGCGGCGACACTAACGCAATTCAGACAAAATTCGGATTAAACCCATAATTGCAAGACCTTTTTGGGTAACACTATACTTTTGGGAAATTTCAAAAATTCATGATTCTTACCATTCTTGACAATTTTGACGGCTTTTTAGCAAAATATATATGATTTAAAAACAAATTTATAGAGCTTTCATGAAAATGAAAAATGAAACTCCATAATTAATATTTTGTTTTAAAACACCACGAACACCCTTTAATAAATGTGATTTCGAAAAATACACAAAACCATCAATTTTTAGGTTTCCGAATTTCAATAGAATAACTATAGTGTTTTAAGATTAAGCCTAGTGAATGAGACCTAAAATTAAATTATTCTAGTGATCAAATTATTCTAAAATATGTCAAATTTTTTTTACTAAATTCATTAAAATCATGATTTTAACCATTGATTAAGTCTACACCAATTCTATCAAAATTTTGACAAAATTTTCCTTTTAGTTTATGAATTTTTATCATGCTAAATTGGCAAATTACGATGTTTAACTTGGGTCTTCTTAAAATAAAAATTAGAATAGGAGCCGTCCTTTGATCGAATATGCTTGTTTCAACTAGGACCTTCAAGTATTGAATGCTAATTCTTTAATAGAGGGATCCTCTTGTTCTTATCTAGTAGTCTTCAATGCAGGATTGTAAACAAATATATATATATATATATATATATATATATATATATTCGTATACGGCCCCCAAATACATTTAGCAATCAGCATATTAGGGCACACGCCGAAGAGAGGGAGCGCCGGTAACAATGGGCGTGACTGCACTGCGACCCACGAGCAAGGATTTACAATTCCGACAACAATCAGTGTTGCGCGACGGAATAGTGTTGATGGTGACCCAATTCCGGCGAAATTGAAGGCACAATGGTGGCGAAGACTGACCTATTCCACATTCTGAGATTCGGACCATTCGGTAACCCTTCTCAATTCTCTCTCTCTCTCTAACCCATTAATTTAATTTCCCTTTTTCTATATTTGCTTGTTTAGTTTAGGGAAAATTATATTTTGGTGACCAAAATTAAACATAATTTCTATATAGTGACCTTAAAGTCAAGAAAAGGTGAATAGTGACCAATCTTGAAACTTAATTGATATTAAGTGACCATTTAAGGATAATTTGGTCAAAAACACTTAAAAGTTTAATAAACATTTTAAAAATAAATTTTAGATGACAAAATTGCCATCCAATATAAATAATAAGTCATTAAATTCATTCTTCTCCTACTCTCTCTCTCTCTCTAATCCAACGTTTTCTCTTTTTCCTTTTTAGTTTATAATTTACCAATTTAAAAAATTAAGATTTCTTTACCAACATTATCTTTTTTCCACCCTTTATCTATTTTTCAAGGCTCTCAACCATCTATTATTTTCCTTTTTAGTTTACAATTTATCAATTTAAAAAATTAAAATTTCTTTATCAACATTATCTCTTTTCCATCATTTATTTATTTTTCAAGGCTCTCCAACATGAACGCTCATAACATTTATAGTGGCAAATCATACTTTTGAAACACCCTTTAACAGTTAGTAAAATTATGAAATTAATCAACAATAGTCATTATTTCTTGAACTATAACTAAGTAGTTTTAAAAATTCCTAAAAATTACAATCTTATATCTTAAGGAAGATCTCTCAGACAAATCAACTCTTAAAGTATAATAACTATACCTTGAAAATAATGAATAAGAAGAAAATTTACAATTTTCTCGTCATGTCTCTTAGAATCGTGAAGAAAATGATGTATAATATCCATCATCAGGTCTCTCCCATCTTGATCTTCTCTTCAAAGACTCACCCTAATAATCTGTTGTCTTTTTGTTAGTCAATTTAAGTAAGATTTATTTAGGTTAATGTAGAGGGTAAATTTGTCTACTTACATAATAATATATTATAAGAAGGCTATTTAGGTAATAAACCATCAAATGGTCACTTAATATCAATTAAGTTTCAAAATTGGTTACTATTCACCTTTTCTTGACTTTAAGGTCACTATATAGCAATTATGTTTAATTTTGGTCACCAAAATATAATTTTCCCTAGCCTATAGCCCCTGCTCTTTTCAATTTCCTTTTTTCATGGAATCATAGAGTATATATCTATAGCACTTGTTCTTTTCAGTTTACTTTTTCATAGTTGGAATATTAATTATTTTTATATTAATTTATTCTTGTATTAGATGCGCATATCTTAGATATTTATGTACACTGTTATGTGTGATTGAAATTTTAATTGTAACCTAAATAAATTTCTTCTCTAAACCTGAATCAATGGAAGTACCAGACTCCCAGGATGTTGAGTGTGACTAAATCTCTATTTGGTTTAGGAATAAATTTGTTGCAAAAATGAAATAAATTAGATTTAGTTTTTATTTCCATTTCTTCGACTCTAATGAAACTGTATCAATTAGACTTGGCCGGGAAGAATTAGAGGTTTTTATTTTTATTTTTATTTTTATAGTATTTCGATATCAAAGTCAAATTGTATTCTACTTCTGTTTCCTTTTCACTGTTTTGTTATGTATGTTTTGTTGACATACAACAATTTAATTAGGTTGTCGTGGTCTTATGCACACTCCACATGCACACATTTTCAAAATATAAAAGTGTTTAGACACAGCACAAACGCACAATTTATTGTTTAGACACTTCACAGGACACAATTTATTTTATATAATCTGCACAGACGCACAATTTATTTTTTATACACTGCACAGGAGCACAATCGTGCGTGATAACTTTTTTATGTTTTAAATTAGTTGATTTATATGCAATGAGGGCACAATATTATTTTTACTCAATTATGCTTATTAGGAATTTAGGATCGATAGTTTAAATTACAATGTAAAACCCTAGGTATTAAAAATTTATAGGGTAAAGTATAGAGACACCCTTTGAGGTTTGTCAAAAGGACATCCAGATGAAAGTTTGTCTATTTTTGGACAATCACACCCCCTTGTGAAATTTTTCATCCAAACAGAACCAAACATGTAAAAAATCCATTTTACCCTTCACTATTTTATTAATTTTAATTATAAAAAATCAAAATACTTAAATGGCCAAATTACCCTTTTCATCTCTCTCTCTCTCTCTCTATATATATATATATATATATATATATATATACACACACACACACACACACACACACACACACAACCACACAACAGTCACCACCATTCCTAAGCCAGACTCGAAAGCTTCGGCCGTGGCACCACCTCCACACCTTCCAACCACTGACCGTCGAGCAGCTCACTATCTTCAACGACAAATCTTCTCTATCATTTATTCTAATTTAACCTCAAATCTCCACTTCACAGATTCGACATTCCCCAAAATACTAAAAGGTAAATCTTCTCAAACCAAAACAAACCAATCTTAATAAATAATCATATCAGAACAAACCATTAATCTATAATGAGCAAAAATCAGATTAATAAAATCAAAATCAAAAGAGAATCACTATATACAGAATATAAATAATAAGAAAACCAAGAGAGAGAGAGAGAGAGAAATATATATATATATCAAACCTTGGAATAAGAACCAACTCCATATACTTTGCCCAATTCATAGTCATGGATGGTGAAATTCTCCTGCGGTGCCCTGAATGCAAAGCTCTTAGATCTCTGTAATTTCTCAACATTAGATGAATTATTCTGAATCCTAAGCTTTGAATCAAAATCCTTCTCCATGTTAACTGCTCCTCCTCCTTCACCCCCAACCACTGCCAATATTTCTCCCTCTATATTATGATACGGCAGTGGGGCTGATTTGTGGTGGTGATCATAATATATGTGTGCGCGTGTGTCTATACAGACAATACATATATATATATATATATATATATATATTAGTTGTTTGGATTAGGGTCTGAGAGAGGGAAAAGAGAACAACAGTGCAAGGATAGAAAAAATTTGGGTTTATCACATGGGTTTTACCCAATAACCCATTTAAACTTATTTGATTCAAGGGTATTTAAGTTATTTTATTTGTCAATTTTATATCAAAGGGTAATAAAGTCAATTCACCATTATCAGGGTGTCTTTGTCCATTTTATCAAACTTGAGGGGGTTTGATTATCCAAAAATAGGACAACTTTCATCTACATGTCCTTATACCAAACCTCAGGAGGTGATGGTGTACTTTACCCAAGTTTATATTTGAATTACCCTCTTTAGGTACAGTGTTATACGATGGTGAAGCTAAAAAAGAACTATTGACTTTTTTTAAAATAAAAAAAAAATGATGTGCCTTCTGTGGCTTCCGCCTCTAATGTTGATGTTTCAGTTCATGATAACCAGCGTCCTCCAAAATCTCCAAGAGATGAACATACAAAAGTTGATCCTATCTTTTTAGAACATGATCCAGGATTACGTCGTCAAATATGGGATTATCCTGTTGACAAACGTGATGAAGTTCGACAAGATTATATCAAAGCAAAAGCATACCAAATTTTGCTTTCTGGATCGGAAAAGCATCCTTGTCGGTTTCAATCATCTTGGTTTAAATTATTTCCTACCTGGTTAGAGTATTTCTCTTTAAAGGATGCTACATTCTGCTTACCTTGCTTTCTTTTTAGAGCGAAACCAACGGGGCATTCCGGAACCAATGCATTCACTAGTGAAGGATTTCGAAGTTGGAAGAAAATTAATAATGGCAGTAAGTGTACTTTCTTAAATCATATGGGAGGAAGTCCCTGTTTTGCTCATAACATTGCTAAGAGAGCATGTAAGGACTTAATGAATCAACATTGTCATATTGATACAGTGATAGTTAACAAACTTCTGAACAAGTTTCAAATAACCGATTGAGATTCAATGTCACAATTGATGCGGTCTGATGGCTTACTTATCAAGCTTTTAGAGGGTATGATGAATCCATTCAATCAAGTAATTGAGGTAATTTCATTGAAATGGTAGTAAAGGCTTTTGCGTCATATAATGATGATGTCGCTAAAATTGTTCTTGAAAATGCTCCAAAAAATGCCAAGTATACCTCACCATAAATTCAAAAGGAGATTTTGCATATTCTTTCTACAAAAGTGAGAAATAAGATTTGTGAAGATATCGACGATGTCAAGTTTTGTATTCTTGTTGATAAAGCTTGTGATGAATCTAAAAGAGAGCAAATGACTCTCGTTTTAATATACGTTGATAAGGATGGTTTTTTACAAGAACGTTTCTTTGATCTTGTGCATGTCAAAGATACAACTTCATTAAATTTAAAAAAGGATCTTTGTGCAGTTTTTTCTCACTATAATCTTGATATCTACAATTTCCGAGGTCAAGGTTATAATGGTGCTAGCAATATGCGTGGTGAATGGAATGGTTTGCAAGCATTATTTCTTAATGATTGTCCTTATGCATATTATGTGCATTATTTCTTTTCAAAGTTGAACTTCATTATCAATAGCATCGGAGCTTCTTGCAAATGAACTGATGAATTACATTCTGCTCAAGTTATGGAAATTACCCATTTGATAGATCTTGATGAACTTGAAACCGGCCGAAGAGCTAATCAGATTGGTACCCTACAACGATCTGGAGATACTTATTGGAGCTCCATTTTGATTCTATTTGTAGTTTGATAAGTTTATTTGGTCCAACATGTTATGTTCTTGAAAACATCATTGAAGATGGATGTAATTACAAGAGTCGGGGAGATGCTGATACTACTTTTAATACTCTTAGATCATTTCAGTTTGTATTTATTTTGCATTTGATAAAAGATATCATTGGAATAACTAATATCCTTTGTCAAGCTTTGCAACAAAAATCTCAAGACATAGTAAATGCTATGCAATTGGTTTCGAGTGCAAAACAAATCATTCTGAAATTGAAATAAAATGGTTAGAACAACTTACTTGATATTATTAAATCATTTTGTGAGCACCACAACATTGATGTGCCTAATTTGAGTGTTCCTTGTACCAAAAAAATTAACGGCCAGTCACATCACCTACAAGAGAATATTACACTTAAGCACCACTATCGAATTGATATATTTTATGGCACAATTGATTCACAATTTTAGGAGTTGAATAACAGATTTAGTGAAAAGGCAATGAAACATGTTACTCTCAGGTTAGCTTTAGATCCTAGAGATGGTTATAAGTTCTTTAACGTTGAAGACATTTGCGCACTTGTAGAGGAATTTTATCCTAAAGATTTCACGGACCAAGAGAGGATTATTTTGACATTCTAGTTGCAACATTATAAGGTTGAAGTGCCTGCTCATTCACATTTGAAAAATATGTCAACAATTTTTGAACTATGTAGAGGATTATTGGAAACAAAAAATTCAAAAATTTACTTTTTGATTGATAGGTTGATTCATTTTATCTTGACTCTTCCCATTTCTACGGCAACTACAGAAAGGGCATTTTCAACTATGAAACTTGTCAAAACACAACTGCACAACAAGATATAAGATAAGTTTCTTGTAGATTACTTGAGCGTCAGTATTGAAAAAGAAATTGCTCAGACTTCTTGTACAGATTCAATTACAGATGATTTTTCTTCTCTAAAAGATCATCGAGCTCAGCTTTTGTAGTAGTTGTTTGGTCTTTCAGGTTTCTTTTTGTTTATATCTCTGTCATATTTGACTAGATATAGGCCAATTATTATTTTCTAAACAAATTGTCCAAATTTTGGCTAGATATATTTTTGTATGCATCTAATCGATCATGAAGTACTTTTGATTTAAAATATTATTATATTATATTGGTAAAATTGTTAATACTACGCCCCTCCCCCCTTACATTAAATCCGGAAAATAGATAGTTGATCTGAGAAGAAGAAGAGAATGTTTTCAACCTGAAACCTTAAGGCAAGTTCTTCTTCTATCTCTTTTCCTTTGATCACGTGTTCTATACATGCCTAGGATAATTCTAGATTATTAAACAGTAAAATCGACCATGTATGCATGCTTAAAATGATTAAAATCAGTGTATATGTTATGTGTATCTGTTTGTTTGAATTTGAACTTTGATGCATGAAAACTTGTTTTGATTTGTTCTATTATTGCGTAATGGCTTAAAATAAATGTTTAGGACCGTATGGGACTTAGTACGTAAAACACTTAGGACCATTAACGGAGAAGATCGATGTAGGCAAAGGTTAACAGAGTTGGAGAAGACGACTCGCAGCATAAATGAGTTGACTCAGTAGCTAAACGAGTCAACTCAATTTCAACTAAGTCGACTCGGTTGGTATTAATTGAGTTGACTCCTTCTATGAAGGAGCCGACTTAGTTGGGCTGAGACTTGGGTTTGGCATTATAAGTAACCTGAATTTGTTTTAATATGTTTTAATTAATTTAAATGGATTAATTGGACTTGGAAAATTTTCAGATTGCATAATAAACTTAAATATGCTAAGGACTTGGATATTGTGGATGTTTAAATAACTTTCAAGTTATTTAATGGATGATTTTATTAATTTAATTGTCTTAACAATTGAAATATATGTTTAAATGATTTTAATCATATTTATGGAGGTTTATAGATTTTAAATGAGATGTAGGTTAATTACTTGGGATGTAAGTGAACTACATGCTATTTAAATTGTTATTATTGTTTAAACAAATGAAATGAATATTTGCGTTATTTATATCATGTGATTTCTAGATTATTTGATGTATAAATATATATGTTTGCATCAATTGTTGGATTATGTGGAAATCATTGATTGGTTATGGATTAATGCACCATTGTTAGGATATGGGGACATATTATGGATGAACTGGCTATTAAGTTAAGTCTATCTATTCGTGTTAGGTCACGAAACTATGTGGATGATATACCATTAAAAGACTTTGGCGGATAGTTTACTTTTATGTTCTAGATATGATGGATATATATATATATATATATATATGTGTGTGTGTGTGTGTGTGTGTGTGTGTGTGTGTGTGTGTGTGTGTGTATGGATATGTACCATAATATGAGTTTGAATCTCAAGATCAGTGGTTAGGGAGCGTATATTGCCTGGGATGAATAACTAGATATAATAGATAGTTGTGTGCCTTGGTAGACCATGGTACTCATGCTCACTTTGTGTGCATTTTGCATGTTACCTACTATTCAGGTTGAGGCCGCCCTATAGTCCAGTGAGAGTCCTTAAGTGTGTATCTATATATATACGGACTATGTAGTTATTGTTTGAGTTAACTATAATGTATATATGTATTGGGTTTTTACTTGGGATGTAGTAGAGTAGAATTTGTTTGTGAGCCTGATCCACTATTATTTTTCAGGTGTTCATCAGGTGTAGAGATTGTTCGTGTTGAGCAGAGACTAGTCTACTTCACTCTTCCGATTCTACCTAGGATTCTACTTTAAATGTGTATATATACATATATATTAATTGTGTATATATATATATATATATATAGATATATTTATTTGTCACTTACATGTTTTATATATGTATATATATATATATATATTAGGGTACGATAATACCCTAATCGTACCCTAATATATATATGTGTGTGAGTGTATGTATTGGTCTGTGGGAAAGGGTTTATGTGAAACCACAGAGAGGCAGAGAGAAAAGAGAGACGCGTGAGAGACAAAAAAAGAGAGAGAAAGAGAAGAAGAAAGGCTGAGCAAAGAAGAGGGAGAACTGACCAGAAGGAGAATGAAGGCATCATACAGTTGTCGAAGTTATAAAAGAAGACCGGAGGAACTTACAGTGCGATTTTCAATCTGAATATCCTAAAGCAAGTATCTTTTCTATTGTTCCCCTTAGAACTTATAAACCCTACATTACATACTAGACTTTAGAGATTAAAATAGAGGAATTGAATGAACTGTTTTGTTGTCATATGAATATGAAATATACTGTATATGCATGCTTATATATATATATATGTATAAACTTGTTTAATTCCTTGATTAGATGTGTTAATCACTGTTTTTGATCTCTAAAGTATGTAATATGGGTTACAATAATTATTGAGATGGACTGGAATATAGAAGGCATGATTTAGGATCCAAAACGAAAGAGTTGAAGAGCTGAAACTTGTTATCGCGTAGGAGAAGAAGCATGTTTCGGTCGACCGAAACCAACCTACACGTCAACCGGTTTGGGCAACTCGGTCGACCGAATAGGGTCACACGTCAACCAAAACTCCTTGTTACAGTAGAGCTATATTTGTTTAATTGTACCTAGAGTTGATTTATTACTTCAGTGAATATTGGCTTATTGTGTAACACATATTATATAATGTCACGTATAATGTGTTAGTTATATATTTAATCCCCGAATTGTTATAACCACTTTGGATAATGTGGTATTGGTTTAAGTGTTGGCTAAAAACTTTTGTATGTTATATATCGTATAACGTGATAGTTTCGATATTTAATTCTGGGATTGGTTATAACCACTTTGGATAATGTTGTATTGGTTAGTTGGCCCAGTTTAGGGAAAATTATAGATAGTGTAAGATTGACTAATTGTGTAACATACGTGTTATACAATACTACGCATAATGAACATTAATAAATGGCTAAATCATCTAATAAGTGGTTAGTGATATTAATCATTATTCTATTTTACTGTGTGCATTATATGGAGTAAAGTGAGATGTTAATTAAATACTATCATACTTATATTATATGGATGTGTGGCATAAGACATGATTCGTGGCTGTCTTGTGGAACCACGTGAGCTGACTAATAAGTTTAGACTCACTAGTGAGGCGTCATTGTTAGATATGGCTAAGGATGTGTTGGTGAGCTGGCTAATAAGTTTAGACTCATTTTATACCGTGTCATTATTAGATATGGCTATGTTGTTGATATATTATATATGTATGTGACATGATACGAGTTGATTCGTTTCCTTGTGGTCAGTGTTTGTGATTGAGGAAGATGTATAACTTGTATAGGAGATTTGTTTCCTTGAGTAGGAATAAGGGACGCTTGACCATTATGAGTGATACCCTCTATCCTGATTGAGGCTTCCTTGTACATAGTGACTGTGTATTAGTGTGTATATTTATGTATGACTATGTAACTATTGCATGAATTTTAGTTAAGGATAGATTGTTTATCTGTTCCTGGATTAGGTCGTAGTAGAGAGGACTTGCTCGTGGGTTTAACCCATTATTGTTAATATTTTTCAGTTTCATGTTAGTTCTAGTCTTGGAGCTGAGTTTGTCCTGATTAGAGTCAGTTTTCATCACTCTTCCGGTGTTATCAACATAGGACATTATCTTATTTTATTTCTTTGTTTTTTTAGACTTAGGGATTTATTATTTCAAACTTATGGGATTATTTAGGGGTCTATGATTTAGGGATTCCGAGTTGTAATCTTTAGAGGTTTATTATTATGATGGTATTTATTAGAGGATTATTTGTTGATGGGTTTATTATTTAATTATTATTTAGTTTTTATTTTAGCGTAATTATTATTTATTCTTATTTATCCACTTATATTCCATGCTTATTTATTATTAATTGTCTAATATCCTCTGATTTTTTATTTTGGACTTGATTGACCCATGTTCAAAAATTGTAACCCGGGGCTATTCTATTTGTAATGTGTTCTAATATTACTTTTTTTAAAATAATAATAAAAAAATTGCCTAAAGATATTTATATACTCCGTAACTTGTTAAATTTGTGTGCAATTATTGATGAATTGAATGGTAGATTAGATTTAGGACAGATAAGACGAAGAGAGAAAGCTAACGAAGATGATGATGGCGAGGTTTGACAAAGGTGACCGTCAAAAATAAAAAAACCTTTCATCTTTAAGTGATTTTAAGGCCCGGAAAGAGAGATTGGTGGGTCTCCAGAAGAAGAGACAGAGCCCACAATGAGAAAAAGAAAGAAGGGATTAAAATAATTAATATGGTTCCAACCCGTTAATCCACTAAAAATGGATATGATGTATTTTGTAATATAAAATACTTGTCAAATCTTGGTTGGGGCGCCACATCATCTAAGAGGACAAAGTTTGTCCTTGTAAAGGATAACCACCCAAACCCACCGAATAATTAGTGATTATTGGGTGAATAGTTTAGTTGAGTGGGTTACTAATGGATGAATCATTAATGGGTAATATATTTAGTGGGTTAGTAGTGAGTACCTACTTCCAACCCACCATGTGAACGATCATTTCTAAAAAATTCTTGAGAGGGTAAAGGACTTGTAGTTGTAGTTGTAGAGAGATAAAATTGTTGAGACAGAAAACTTAAAGAGATATGGGGAAGAAAAATGTTAGAGAGAGAAAATGACTTGTTGAGAGAGAAATTTGAAAGAAAAAAGTTGAAAGTGTCTATCATTTACATGCTAATGTTTAAAGTTTTCTGAAAGAAATTTATCCAAATTTGTTTTTGATAGGTTCGATTACAAATTACATGGGAGGAGTGCTATTCACAGTCGCACCCATTCACAGTCGCTCCTCTTATTGGCTGAAAAATCAATTATAGAAGATATAATTAATGCGTCCTTTCTTATTTTATTGGAAATATGAAATTTTTACTTTTAGGACCAAATTGCCCTTTTATATTTATTCTATCTTTTTTATCATACTTCTATGTGTACACCTATATAATCTTTAATTATTTCTTTACTTACATACCTTATTCTTTTATCTCTCTCTCTTTTCTTCTTCTTCTTCTTCTTTTTTTTTTTTTTTGCACAATTGTTTTAAACTATTTATATACTCGGGTGTCTCACTCTTTCTCCCCTTTGTTCTCTAGATCCATATTAAAGAGAGAGAAAAAAAAAAATCTTATGCAAATTGATTGTTTCTTTCCTTTTTTTTTTTTTTTTTTTTGTCTATTTTTTTTTCAATTATTTTCTTTTCTTTGTTCACACACATATATAGTAATTTACTGTGAATAGATTAGAAAACCATACTTCTCTTGTTTCACATATTAACTAAAACTCAAATTTTATAATATTACTTGGTGTGGCGCCAATCCAAACCCAAAGTTTGTGCATTAAAAGATAATGGTGTAGAGCTATAATGAATGTGGCCAAGTTTTACATTTAGAAATTGCCACTACTACCTTTCACTAAAAATATAGTTAGGGCAAGTAGGGATCATCCCAAGGGATTGGTGGGTCGTACAAGGTTGATGAATCAAGATTAGGGTTAGTAGGTCGAGTGATTAAACGATTGGTTGGTGGTTGAATTACACTAAGATGTAATTTAAACTAAAGTAGGTAATTAAATGTAATTGAGAGAAAATAAGAGAGAGATCTTGGGGTTTAGAAATCACCACTAAGCATAACTTTTCTACACCCTTAATAAATGATTAATGAGGGGAAAAACATATATTGTAACATAGTGTGTGTGTGTGGTTGTTTCAACAAGCATGGATGACAAATTAAGCATATATTGTCTAAGTAACATGGTGGATAGCACAATATATCAAATTAAGCCATTAATCATTTCTTTAAGCTCACAATCCAAACACATCACAAGGTTAGAGATATATGTTACTTGCTTTTATAAGTAAGGAATATCAAACAACAAGCATGGATTGTCTTCCCATTTAACACCTAAGCTACAACTACACTAAAATTAAGCTAATGACATGAAATTAAACTAATTAAACTAAAGGAGAGGCACAATCCATCAAGAAATGAGTATGAACCATCGAATAAACCACAAGAATATTCCATTAAGCACTATGTCTTGATAATCTCTAGATCTATAGCATTAAGACACATAAACATGCATTAATAACACAAGATATAGAGACAAACACATGAACATCTATTCTAGCATACATAGACATATGAATAGAATGAAATGATCAATTGAAAGCATTTAACCTACAAATCATTGAATAAATAAGATCTATATATATAAAAGTGTCAAAACATGTATCACAATACAAATCCCCTAAAAAATACATAAATCGAGATGAAGAAAGCACGCTTAGGGCTAACTCTAGCCCCAAGAGGATGTCTAGCCACTCATGAATGGTGTCCTCCAACCTTCAAGGGCTAACTCCATGGTAGAGATTGCTCCTCTTCTTGGTTGATGGAAGAACTCTAAGCTTGTGTCTCTAGCCTCTTCCTCTTTTTTTCTTCTTCACTAAGAATATCAATATTGTGCTTCTCAAGTATATCAAAAGTCTCCCTCAAAAAGTGGCTCATATTCCTTATATAGGTAGGTCAAATATCACCCCAAATGAGCTGGGCTCGCACACCAATATTCCTCTAATGATTAGATATGAGACAACTTTTAATGAGCTGGAATTTGGATTTTCTTGGGATTTGGGAAGTTCGATCGATCGAACATGGCTGAGATCTATCGAATTTAAGCTGGATCGATCCTTTATGGCGGCGCCTATTTGGATAAAAACAAATCTGAGATATTTTGAAGATATTTTTGGGAAAGAGACAAATGTGGTAGGTAGGGTGGTACAAGTGGATAAGATGGAATCTTTTCGATCAATCGGAAGAAAGTTGGATCGATCGAACTTTGTGGGATCTTTAGATAAGGACAAAAGAGTTTGGATCCATCTTGGAATGCTGAGATCGATGAATTTTCGATCAATCGAATATTTTCTAAGATCGATTGAACATGCTGAATTCCCACCACTTGTTTCCTTTTGATTCCACTTTGCTCATTTCTTTGATTCATCTCAAGATTGCTTCAATTATGCTCTTATTTAGTTGAGTTAGCTTATTTTGGGGATAAGTACCAAAAAATGGAAATAATACGAAATCAATCTAAAGTGGAAAAATAAGATAGATAAAGGTTCTAGAATACCTAAGCTTAAGGGGTTTAAATGCGCACTTTTCAGCGCTCATCACACCCCCAAACTTAAATATTGCTAGTCTCTTGCAATGAACTAGAAAGTAAAGGAATGAAATGAACAACTGTACAACTATAAACTAGAGAGCAATAAATGGATAACGTCACTTTCGTAGAGAACACGATTACATTTAGCATATACAATAAGCCTTTTAAACCCCTAGGTTACCCCTAGTGGACGAGTAAAGTCTCGTGACGGTTTCCAGAAATGATACCCATAAACATTAAGCTCATTCTTTTAAAAGAGGCACCAATATTGCAAACAGGCATTAGGAGAAAACTACCTCAAATATGCAATTTTTCAAACATTTCCAAGCAATCTCTCAAAATTTCAACATCAAGCAAGCAAGTATGGTCTTCTACGCATCAAGAAAATGATCATGAAAATCAAAACAACTATAGAATCCTTTTTGAGTGGACCGGCATCAAATATATTGCTATCTTAGCCAACTAAAGAAATGAACACATCCTTACCCTCAAACTAACACACAAATCTAGTACCGATCATCAAGACAAAAAGTGGACCTTTTATTAAAACTTTATTGTTCTAGGTGCGCTTATTCTTTTCACTCAATTTTTATTTATTTATTATTATTATTATTTTTTTTTTATATGATCAGAGATGGAAGCATGGTGCAATGTGTTGATCTATTAAGCTTTCTAGCGATCCATGAGGTCGAGCGTTAGGTCAATGACTCCCAAATCAACTAGGTTATAAATCAAGATAACTTACATCTAATCATTTCCCACTTCTCACCTTTTGGGAGAAGTCCTCACTTTTTTATTACTTTTGCAAATTTTTTTTTTAATACATTTATTAACCTAGAGTTTGGGCCCTCCACCTTTCGACGCGAAAAGTTCAGTGCTTGATGAGGCTAGAATCCCTGCTACTTAGTGAAAAGGGGTTGTTATCCACATTTATCAAGAATGAAAGCTTTCAATGCACTACTAGCTCAATTGGAATATAACTAATTCAATAATCAACAAAGCATGTACCCCACAAATGAATGCTAGTGTGTGCCTTTGCTAGTGTAGAATCCTAAAGTGAATCTCAAAACAATCACAAAATTAGGATAATGTGAACCACAAGTGCAAGCATGATATCAATCTTTCAAAAAATTTACCCCTAAATGGCAACCACAAGGTATACAAGGAGTATTAGACTCTCAAGTCAAACAATTTTTAAATTTTAAGCAATATAGTCCTCAAAAGATCAAAATCATAGCTAGTTATGGACCAATCATAAAAAATCTTTCAAATACACAAGTCATACTAAAAATTTTG
Source organism: Cornus florida (assembly GCF_030987335.1). NCBI lineage: Eukaryota > Viridiplantae > Streptophyta > Magnoliopsida > Cornales > Cornaceae > Cornus > Cornus florida. The sequence continues at coordinate 51,520,922 of NW_026775572.1, forward strand.
AATTTAAAGCAAACACTGCAAATCACACTATTACCCCCAAACTTAAATGGCACAGTGTCCTCAATGTGCAAAGAGAACAAAAGGAAAGAGTATACCAGTGCAACTATAGCAAAGATTAGCCGGAACAGAAGTATCCAAAGTAGGTGGCATAACCTCCCCACACTTGGGATTAACTGTGGTCCTGAAAATTTTGCACTCAGATAAATCATTAGATAACAGAAGGGATAATAACAGTGCACAGTGGACATGCAAGTGTAAATAGGATAGCAACTGAAAATAGAGAGAGGTATAAGGGTGGTCCTGAAAATTTTGGGCAGTACTCTCTCTCACTGAAGTCACTGAGATGCACCTGATGGAGTCAATCACAAACAGATATATCAATATAAGGTATGACATCCACCATATAACATGTATAAACAGAAATAATATACATCATAGCATAGTACCAGGGCCAATAAATGGCTGCAAAAATAGAGTAATAGTAATTATGTATCACAGATATATAAAATAACATGAGTAAAGGGATAGAGAGATCAGGAAGAGGAAGTAGGACGGGCAGGACGCGCTCCGCGGATATCTCGAGATAAGTCTCGCAACGCAGCCACGACATCAGTACAAAGAGATAAAATGTCAGCTTGGATAGAGACAACATCCTCTCGGATAGAGACCGTGTCGGTGTGGATAGATACTACAACATCCTTCAAAGCCTGGAGTCGCTCTCCAAAGCCAGGTGTCTGTGCTGGAGCTTCAGGTACCGCTGGAGCGAGAGAATGATGATCCTGAGCCTGCTCTTCATCATGAATGGGCTACCCAGCCGGAGAGTGACGTTCCTAGTCCTCTGCGGGCTGCTCCAAGTCAATATCCATGTGCATGGCAGGCAGATCGACTGGTATATCGTCCGTCGCCTGCACTGCTGCTGCCTGCTCCATCTTCTCTCTCTCTAGCTCCTCAGCTGCCTCAGCAACGTCGTCCCGCAGACTCTTGATAAGAGCGTTGTAGCTCTTATCCCAATCCTTCTTCTTGAATAAACAGGCCCCGGACTCAGTATGCACCCGTGGCTGGAAGGGATAGCGCTGGTCTCTCAGAATCTGTGTGATGAGATGGTCGAATGGGAGATATTTAGCCCTTTTGGGCTTGGCCTTGCTGATATGGTCAACATACAGCTTCATTATAACGCTCCAGATGAGCGCAAGAATGGATAGCCAGTGCCCTGTATAGAAGGCATATAGAGCTGTAAGATAGTCACCGCGCCTCTGTATCTTGTGGCCGACCATAAAAATATTTCGATATAGCACTGAATCGAAGAATCACAGGTCGTCTGGCAGATAAGTTCAGGTGGCGAAAGTCTCGCCACGGGTATAGTGACCTGTGACTAAAACGGCTATGTCTGCATATGTGGGCCTCCATAGAGTAGGATAGGTATCCTGGAGATCGGGAGGGCAGACGTGTGGACAACAGCAGGATCTGGAAAGAGTGTCCACCGTGATACTGATAGGGTGGCCATCGATGGTAGTCCATAGCTCCGCCAAGTTACTAGGGGCAGGTCGGAGGTTCTGGAAAAACATCCGGACCAACCTCGGGTACACTGGGTATGTAACAAGGGCTAATACGGCTGAGATGCCCCTCTGGTCTATATTATCATATGTTGCTCTGGTAAGAACGGACAGGGAGAAGTAGTCTATGTCAAAGATCGACTCGTGCGCCACCCGAAGGCGTAAGTATCTCAGTAATAGCCGGTCTAAGTGCTGGGCTGGCTGAGCTGGCGGTGGTGATGGAGATGGTATGTGCTCAGCCTCAGCGTTAGCCTATGAAGAGGATGCCTCGACTGAAGACTGTAGTCGACTGTCAGCTGGAGACTGATGTGGCATGGGCTTTGCTGGCTCTTCCTGAATGGGGTCTTGGTGGTGAGATGGACCTGCCTCGTCATCCAAACTCCGTCTGGCCTGCAATGATAGTGTCCGTGAGCAACAGTCTTGACCCTAGCTATGGCTTGCAAAATAAAAGGAAAACTTGCAAAAAGGAAGTCAATGCCGGTATAAAGAAGTAAAACACAATTGATAGAATCATGTATGTCAAATAAGATAGACACAACAGATAAGGAATATGAATCTATGCAAATGACAAGGAATGAGTGACATAATGTGAAGCATGCTAGACAGTTTAGGTATGGAATGCATCCAATGTGGAAAACATAGGCATTGAGCATGTATGAGATATCATAAAACACAAGAGATGTTGTGTGAAATGTGTGAAGTATATCTGTAAAGTTCGATCGATTACAAAAATGTGAGATCGATTCAAGTTCGATCGATCGAGAATAAGTGAGATCGATCTGTTACAGATCGATCGAATAAAAAGTTTGATCGATCGAACTATGAGGTGAAACTCAAAAAGTCACAGATCTGTGACGTGAATGGCATGGGGCCTTCATGAACAAGGTCGTGGGCCTATCTATACAACAAATTAACATATTCGGTCACTTGGTTAGGCCCATAACCCCCAAAATCAAATCAAATCAAGAACTATTCAAAACATATATACATATATATACACAGAGGTTCGAAGCTTCAACAATGGCGATATGCATCATTAAAACAACATAGATTTAACATTTAAAGCATGGATTCATCAAATCGAAGCTTGAAGTCACAGATGAGATCTCGGATCTTACCGGAATCGAAAGAGAAGGTGAGATGAAGATGAGATCCTAGATCCGAGAAGAGAGAGAGATTCAGGATGAGATGAAGATTGCCGGAGTTTTCGCCGGAGATGGAGAAGAGTTGGGATGCAGCAGCGAAAGGTGAAACGAGGGTTTGAGATCGATTTTTGTGAAATCGATCGAATGACCCTAAATAGATTTTTTTTTAAAAAACATTCCCTTGCCAGTTCGATTGATCGAACTGAATCCTCAGATCGATCGAACTGAAATCGATCTCTCCTCTTAAGTGACAAAATATTTTTGGGATTTTTTAAAAATAAAAATAAAAATAAATAAAATAAAAGTAAAAGTATTTTTAGGATTTTTGGAAAATATTTATTTATTTATATTATTTATATATATATATATATATTTTTTTTTTTTTGGAAAATAAAAATAAAAATGACAATAAAAATAATAAAATATTTTTTTGGAATTTTTGAAATTAAGAATTTAAAACAAAGTCAAAATTGAAAATCAAAGCACAAAGATCGATTTCTCCAAGATCAATCTCAGAATACTTTCGATCGATCGAGAATGCAAAGATTTGAAGAAATGTTCGATCGATGAGACAGAGAGGCTTTTGGATGCAAGTTCAAAAATTTTCTAAGTGTTGAGACTGCAAATCGATCCAAGGTAAAGTTGGATCGATCAAAGAACTAAAGATCAATCTAAGAACAAGTTTGAATAATGGGACAGAGAGCTGAAATATGCAGGTTTTGTTCAAACGATTGGACAGAGAGTGATTTGGATGTAGGTTTGATGCAGGTGGGAAGTTCGATTGATCAAACTCATTTTGAGATCGATCGAACTTATGCAAAATGCTCAATTTCAACATAAGAGTGCATGCAATCCTAATCACAGTTCCTAGCAATGCATATGAACCCAAAGCCAATATCTAGACTTCGCAAGAAATGAAATTAAAGATAGAAATGAGGGAGGAATAGGGTTTTGACACCTTACGAAATGCCTTGCTAGTCTTTAACGTCTCTAGCAAGATGTTGGACTCTTTTAGCCCGAATCAAACATCTTGTAGTGCATCCCCTCCTTGATGGGGTGATAAGTGCTTTGAACTCCACCCAACAAATGGTTCCCTAGAGAACTTGTTGGATTAGGCTCAAAAGAAATTTTTGGTCTTTGGTCACAATGATCTTTAGGTTTCCATGCCCTGTCAAAGCAAAAATTTGAAACAATTTTCTTAGAATGCAGGGTTGAAGATGGACTTTTTGAAACTTCGGTCTCACATAAAAACTCAATTCCTTCACATTTAAAGTCATGACATTTCTCCACAACATTAACTTTTTCATACTTGTCAAGCGAATTGGGGGTCGGATTGAAGATATTCAACTTCACCTTCATGTGGCCAAATGAGATCTTCATTATCCCCGTCCTACAATTAATGTTGGCATTTGCCATTGCTAAGAAAAGACGGCCAAGGATAATGGGAATTTGGCTCTTAGGATTCGGGATCGGTTCCGTGTCAATGACAACGAAATCAACGGGGAAGAAGAATTTATCAATCTTAATCAATACGTCCTCAATGATACCCCTAGGCTTTTTGATGGATCGGTTGGTAAGTTGCAAAACCACCGATGTCGGTTTCAAGTTTCCTAAGCCTAATTTGACATATACTGAGTATGGAAGAAGATTAACACTTGCTCCTAAGTCAAGAAGAGCCTGATTAATGATATGATCTCCAATGATGCATGAAGTGCTAGGTGAACCGAGGTCCTTAAACTTCGGAAGAGTGTTATGCTGCAAAATTGAGCTTACTTGCTCGGTTAAGACCACTTTCCTAGGTGCTTGACTTTTGTTCTTCCTCTTTTGGGTGCATAAGTCTTTTAAGGACTTGGCATAAGTTAGAATTTGCTTGATTGCATTCAAAAGTAGAATATTGACTTTCACTTGCCTAAACACATCCATAATTTCATTTGTTTTGGCCTTTTGCTTGTCAATTGAAATGGATCCTTTTAAGGCATCCGGGAATGGAGCTCTTGGCTCAAAAACCTTTTCAGAAATTTTCTTTGAAGTCTCTTCAACACAAGAAGTTTTGAAATTATGTTGCAAATCTTTCTTTTCAAAATCACTTTTCAAATCACTTTTCAACACATTCTCATTTGAAAAATCATGCATATGCAATGAAGGAGGAATATAATGTAAAACGGGACGGGTGTCAACTTATGGTTGCACCGATTCACTCTCTTCATTGGACATACCCACTTGGTTGTCCACAATCTTCTCACTTCTCAAGGTAGTCACCGCGTTGACATGCTCTATTGTGTGACCTTCCGATCAGGAATGAGTCTCCACAACATATTGCTGCTTTTGTGGGGTATTCAAAGGCATTTTCCCTTTCTCTTTAGCATTCAAAGTACTAGCTATTTATCCTACTTGGGTTTCTAGCTTAGCAATGGATTGAGAATGGGAATGAAGCAATTGAGTATTCGCCTCTAGAGTGCCTAGAGGGTCAAAACTTTCTATTTAAAAGCAGGACTATGAGAATTTTCTTGAGAATATGATTGTTGATTAGGAAAATGAGAATTAGAGAATTGGTTTCCTTGTGATTGGAATGGTCTATATCCTTGGGAACCTTGGCTTTGCATCGGAGGTGGAACATACTTCCCTTGTAAATCACCTTGGGGAGGGTTTGAGCCTTCCCCTTGGTTTTTCTAAGAGAAATTCGGGTGATTCCTCCAACTAGGATTATAATGATTGCCATAAGGGTTGTTCCCTTGATTAACAAAAGCTGCATTGACTTTTTCATGATTTTCACTTTGCACATGTCCATGGGGATAATTGGAAGTAGAATGTAAAACACTTGAACAAGTCATACATGTCTCATTGGATGCATGATGGGAAAGGTTAGGGATGGAAGATACTTGATTTGCCGAGTTTTGGTTGATCAAGAATTGATCAAACCTTTGAGATAAGGATTTCATCTCGGCGACTATTTCATTAGAATGGTCTACTTGATGTAAGCTAACACTTTTCCTTCCACTTGAATTCCTACCATTCTTAGAAGATAAAGTTCGATGCAAAGAATTTTCACTCATGCTCCCATAAAGACGCCACACGTCATCCTCATGCCTATCAATGTAAGAGCCACCCATGGAAGTATCAACCATGCCCTTGTAATTGTTTCATAAGCTCTCGAAGAAATATTGAACTAATTGCCATTTGGGCATGTCATGATGTGGACACTTCCTAAGCAATTTATTGAATCTTTCTCATGCCTCATGGAACGTTTCCCCATCCCCGTGTGAAAACTCTCGAATTGAGGTTCTCATAGCATTGGTCTTAGAAACCGGATGGTACTTCTTTAAGAACTCTTATTGCATTTCTGCCCAAGAAGTTATTGAAAAAGGTCTAAGATTGTTAAACCAATATTTTGCCTTGTCTTTTAGGGTGAATGGAAAAAGTTTAAGCCTTAAGACCTCTTCTGGCATGTCTATGTATCTCACAGTGGAACATACTTCAAGAAACTCATCCAAATGCTTGTAAGGTTCTTCACATGGAAGTCCATGATAGTTAGGAAGCATTTGAATGGTTTGTGGTTTGATCTCATAGTGGTGTGCTATAAATGGTGGCAATTGAATGCATGTGGGTGCATTGTATTCATTAGGCATATAGTGATCTCTTAAAGCAAGGGGAGGATTAGCAATTGGAGGTGCAACATGGGCACCTTGATTGCTTTGAATGATGGGAGGTGGTGAAGCATAGATTGGCCTTGGCATTCCCAATGGAACTTGGCCTTGTTGTTGTGGTGGATGAATGAATGGCCTCGGCATGCCTAATGGTACTTATATGTTATCATGATGCACATTAGGGTGGAGGATGCCTTGTTAGTCTATGTGACCAAGGTCCTCCACATGGTCCTCATTATGTCCTTCCATTGATGAAATGGATTGACTAAAACTTCCTCTTCCCCTAGGGTTTCGAATAACAGATTCAAGATGAAAATTTAGAGGGACAAGAGTGGGTCTCAATAATCTACGACCATGCATGCACAATGCGACACAACAAGCAATAATGACAAACACTTTACATTCACAACAAATCAACAATCAACAAACTTCCTCCACATACAATGATCCCATACTCCCATGCTATCAACAATATGCAAGAAAAGTAAATTGCCTCCACATGGGCTCACGATTTATCTAAGAATTGAAATACAAGCCTCCACGCGGACCGACGATTTAACTAGAGATTGAGTTAAGAAAGAGCTCACAAAGGGTCCTTTAGCACTTTATTCAATTTTCAATTTTAGCCTCGCAAATTTTTTTAGATTTTGCCTTTTTCTTTACTTTTGCTTAGCTCCTTTGCTTGGATGCTCCTTTGCTCACTTTCTTTTCAATGCACCTAGTCAAACAAGAAACAACACAATAAGTAACCAAAATGAAAGCAAAGTAAAGGCACGATCAAAAGAGTATTAATTCCTAATTAATTCCACAAATACGACGTTGCCTTCAATCAATCCCAGGCGACGGTGCCAAAAACTTGGTGTTGTCACACCCCGAACCCAAAGTTGGTGCACCAAAAGATAATGGTGTAGAGTTATGATGAATGTGGCCAAGTTTTACATTTAGAAATGGCCACTATTACCTTTCACTAAAAATATAGTTAGGGCAAGTAGGGATCGTCCCAAGGGATTGGTGGATCGTACAAGGTTGATGAATCAAGATTAGGGTTAGTAGGTCGAGTAATCAAAAGATTGGTTGGTAGTTGAACTACACTAAGATGCAATTTAAACTAAAGTAGGTAATTAAATATAATTGAGAGAAAATAAGAGAGAGATCTTGGGGTTTAGAGATCACCACTAAGCATAGCTTTTCTACACCCTTAATAAATGATTAATGAGGGGGAAAACATGAATTGCAACATAGTGTGTGTGTGTGGTTGTTTCAACAAACATGGATGACAAATTAAGCATATATTGTCTAAGCAACATGGTGGATAGCACAATATATCAAATTAAGCCATTAATCCTTTCTTTAAGCTCACAATCCAAACACATCACAAGGTTAGAGATATATTTTACTTGCTTTCATAAGTAAGGAATATCAAACAACAAGCATGGATTGTCTCCCATTTAACACCTAAACTACAACTACATTAAAATTAAGCTAATGACATGAAATTAAACTAATTAAACTAAGGGAGAGGCACAATCCATCAAGAAATGAGTATGAACCATCAAATAAACCACAAGAACATTCCATTATGCACTATGTCTTCACAATCTCTAGATCTATAACATTAATACACATAGACATGCATCAATAACACAAGAAATAGAAACAAACACAGGAACATCTATTCTAGCATACATAGACATATGGATATACTGAAATGATCAATTGGAAGCATTTAACCATACAAATCATTGAATAAACAAGATCTATATATATAAAAGTGTCAAAACATGTATCATAATACAAATCCCCTAAAAATACATAAATCAAAATGAAGAAAACATGCTTAGGGCTAACTCTAGCCCCAAGAGGATGTCTAACCACTCATGGATGGTGTCCTCCAACCCTCAAGGGCTAACTCCATGGTAGAGATTGCTCCCCTTCTTGGTTGATGGAAGAACTCCAAGCTTGTGTCTTTAGCCTCCTCATTTCTTTTATTCTTCACTAAGAATGTCAATATTGTGCCTCTCAAGTATATCAAAAGTCTCCCTCAAAAAGTGGCTTATATTCCTTATATAGGTAGGTAAAATATCACCCCAAATGAGCTGGGCTTGTACACCAATATTCCTCCAATGATTGGATATGAGACAACTTTTAATGAGCTGCAATTTGGATTTTCTCAGGATTTAGGAAGTTCGATCGATCAAACTTGTGGTGAGATCGATTGAACATGGCTGAGATCTATCGAATTTAAGCTGGATCGATCCTCTATGGCGACACCTTATTGGATAAAAACAAATCTGAGATATTTTGAAGATATTTTTGGGAAAGAGACAAATGTGGTAGGTAGGGTGGTACAAGTGGATAAGATGAAATCTTTTCGATCGATCGGAAGAAAGTTGGATCGATCGAACTTTGTGGGATCTTTGGATAATGACAAAAGTGCTTGGATCCATCTTAGAATGCTGAGATAGATGAACTTTCGATCGATTGAATATTTTCTGAGATCGATCGAATATGCTGAATTTCCACCACTTGCTTCCTTTTGCTCCCACTTTGCTCTTTTCTTTTATTCATCTCAAGATTGTTTCAATTATGCTCTTATTTAGCTGAGTTAGCTTATTTTAGGGATAAGTACCTGAAAATGGAAATAATACGAAATCAATCTAAAGCGAAAAAATAAGATAGATAAAGGTTCTAGAATACCTAAGCTTAAGGGATTTAAATGCGCACTTTTTAGCGCTCATCATTATTTCAATTAATACTCAATCTCATAATATTATTTCAATTAAATTACATAAAACCCAATATAAAATCCATCAAGGTGAACATATGGTTAAAATATATGTAACAAACAAAAGAAAGAAAGAGGAAATAATATAAAAGGGTAATTTGGTCCTATAAGTTGAAATTTCATAGTTCCAATAAAATAGGAAAAGTCACATTAATTACACCTTCTATAATTGATTTTTCAGCAAATAAGAGGTGTGACTGTGAATGGACAATCGCTTGCATAACTGTGAATAACACTCCTCATTACATGGTGCCGGACTACCTAATAATTTTTCTCTCATCTCCTTTTATCTCTCCTCTATTTCTCTCTCAACTCTTGTACTCTCTCTCCTCTCTTTTTCTCTCCTTTTTTTTTTTCTCTTTTTTCTAGGTCTCTCTCTTATTTCTGCATTTTGTACCACCTTGTAAACATTGTTATTTCTGTCTTTTGTTTTCTTGCCCATTTTCGTGCACCTTATTTGGCCTGGGGAATTCCACATAAACTTTGTAATTAATTTTCTTATTATATTATACCATTTAATTACCGGAGAAAAAAAAAATTTTCTCCACATATTTTCTTCATTTCTTTCTCTTCTCATTCTGAAAATAAATTACAAAACTCTTCTTACAAATCCGTTAAACTTATTTTAAACATATGGAGTATAAATTATTTAATGAAAGAGTTCTAACATGTGACTTTTCAAGCCCCAGGGGTATAGCGGGGTTAGTAGGATCCGAGAGATAAGTCCTTGAGGTCTTGATTTCGAATCCTACTCCTGACTTAAATGGTGCGTGTGGTGTGGGACCGATACACGTACTTTAAGAAATAGAAAACCTATAACTTTTCAAATATATATACACATACACACATACATACGACATGTATTTCGTTTATAGGAACTTTTCTATAAAAAATTTAAAAAAAAAAAATAATAAAACACACACACACACATATATGTTCAGGGACGAACCCAAAAAAGTATGTGAGGGGGTATTTTTAAAATAAAAAAAAAATGTTGTGGGGGCAATAATGAAGTTTTTATCTAATTTTAGTGGGGGAAAATTTAAAATTTTGTAAGTATATAATTCAAATAAGTAAAATTAGTGAGTACTTGTATATGTTTTGACGATTTGTGTCAAAATATTCAGGTCACGGGCAGGGACGGATCTAGAAATTCATATGGGGGAAGGGGATTTATATAGAGGGGTTTTTTTTATAATAATTTTAGTAGAAGTAATTTCAAAATTTTATGAGCCTAAATACAAAAAAATATAAATTTAAAGGTATAAAATATAATAACAAAAAACTTCAATAAGGGTGGATGCCCCCACTGAACCCACTGTAAATTTTAATAGGGGTGGATTTCACAGTTTGTTTGATTTGTCATATGATTCCTGCAATAAGTCCTTTGACTATTATTTACTGTTTTGTATTTATGCAATTGACAAGAAAGGAAATTAAAAACCAAAAATTAATTTACATAATTTTAACCAATCATAATCAACAAACAAATAAATATGTCAGTTTTATTAAATTTTTTAATAATCTATCTGTGGAGGGAAAAAAATCCCCCCTCCAGTAAGAATCGTCCACGTCATCACACTACAAATCAATATTAGATACAGCAAGGGCCCGATCGGTATCGAGCCCAAATTAGGAGAACCCAATCCGGAACAAGCCCATGCAAAGTCTTACTTCCATATAGACTACTGACTCAGGCCATTCGGCCTATTTACTAAGACCAAATGCATACAATCTCATTCAGGCCCATTGAAGGCGTCAACAGCCCTGGGCGTCAAGGTTGAACTTCAAGCTCATTTACGGAATCGTTTGGATCAGCCCACACGCAACCCAATCTCAATTAAAGGTAGACCAGTCCAGCTAGACAAAGGATTCAGCAAAGAAAGCAAGTTCTGTGCAAGGAAAGTTTTGCATGGAAAGAATTGTAAGCAGGAAAGGATTATAATTGTAAAGAATGTCATATATGGAATGGATTAGAAGACAAGTCAGGCGAGTTCTACCATAATTCCACCACCTTATTTCTTATAAATAGAGGTCTAGACCTCCAATAAAAGCATCGATCATTATACACTTATCTCTGAGTATTATAATTGTTTGTTCTGAGTAAGTTGTATTTTTCTCTTTATTTATTTTTATAGAGAGAAATTTTGCACCTACACTTTGGCGTCGTCTGTGGGAAACATATAGAAATATACTCCCACTTCTATTTCAAATTGTTTTTGTTTCCACGATCTGGAATGTTGAACAGAGAATCAACGGTGGCTGATCAACAGATGGAGTTGATGCAAAAGATGGGAGAAGAGTTCTTGCACCAATTTGAAACACTTCGTCAGGCGAACGAAGCCAGCGTAACCCAGATTGCCTTGCTTCAACAGCAAAATGACACCCTTCAAACGGCTATGACTCAGTTGGCACCTCAGCCACCACCAGTTGATGTGGCTGCACCTCCTCCCAACCAAAACGCTCCTTAGGTTAATGAACTTCAGGTCAATGGGGTTCGGCCTAACGAAGTTCTGCAAGAGCAGAGGACAAAGTCCGAGGCGGTAGCTCTGGACAATCTTCCTCGTCACACGCAGGATGAACAGGCTGACTCCAACCGGAAGCTTACGGTATGGTCTAACGGTGTTCCAGATGGTGCAGTAGTAAAGGAGGCCTTTAACGAGAAGAGATTCCTGAGAGTTCAAATGCCTGCCGAGATGGCCAGGGAACATAAAAATTCTCTCGTGAAAACCCCATTCACTGACAATGTGTACCTTGTTGACAGACCTAAGAAATTCACCATACATTCCTTTACCCAATTTGATGGTACGAGAGGTCCTTCTCGGCACCTAAATCACTACGCACAAAAGATGGCTCTGGACGATCACAATGATCCATGGATGTGCAAAGTTTTCCCTACCAGTCTAACAGGGGTTGCGCTGGAGTGGTTCAGGAATAGGCCACACAAATCTATTCCAAACTATGAAACTTTGTGCACTATGTTCCTGGTGAAGTATTGTGGTAATAAGAAGCAAAAGAAGAGTATTGCTGGCCTTTTCACTATAAAGCAAAAGAAAGGCGAAACATTACAGGATTTCTTGTCCAGATTTAACATGGAGGCTTCGGAAATAGCATATTGTCATCCTGCTACCGCAATAGAAACGTTCAAACTTGCAATAATTCAAGGAACCAAGTTCCATACATCCCTAATTAAATATTTCCCTCCGGATATGCATACTCTCAATGTTAGGGCACAGATCTACATCCGGCTTGAGGAGAATATGGCCCACCGAGGCAATATGCTACCCTCGTCATAATGGAGAACAAGCCTCAAGAAAGGGTTCCAAACTCAAAAAGCCGAAAAAGCCAGCACGCTTCAACACCAGTCATTCAGATACTTAAGTAAAGGCAAAGGATAGAGGAAAAATTCACACCTCTTCGCACAACCTTGGCTCGACTATTCCAAGAGAATAAGATGAAGTTTGAAGCCCCTAAGCCAATAAGGTAACCTTTGGAGCAGAGAGACAAGAACAAGTACTGAGTCTACCATAGATATTACGGGCATACAACTAATGATTGCAGATCCCCTAGGCGACAAGTTGAGAACATGATAGTGAGAGGTGAATTGGCAGACAACCTCACAACAAAGGAGTACGTGAAGCCTTAGGAGGTCAAGCCTTAGAAAGTCGAAGGTAATCAAGTGAAGGTCATCCATGCAATACATGGAAGATTGGAGGATGATCAAAAGTCAGAGGAGGTATATAGATCCCGATTGAGGACAGCCCATAAGCTAAGAAATTTATCCTCAGTGAGCACTATCGCTTCGGGAAGCGCCAACATTGGGTTCGGCGATGGAGATCTATCCAGAGTTCAACTCCCCCACGAGGATCCGTTGGTCATCAGTCTCTTGTTGGCGAATTGCATGATTAAGAGGGTTTTGATAGACCCAGGTAGTAGTGCCAACATCATCACAAATGCGGTCTTTGAGCAGCTGGAGATTCCATCATCAACAATTCGGCCCACCTCCAGCCCCTTGACGGGGTTTGATGGCACAAAAGTGGACCCCCTTGGGGTAATTGACCTATCCGTGACCGCGGCAAAGAGGATACTAAAGGAGAACTTTGTTCTAACGGAGATCCACCCTTCTTATAATCTTATTATGGGAAGAGGTTGGATCCACCTAATGAATGGGGTTCCATCTACCCTTTATCAAGTGATGCGATGCTTGTCCCCGGACAGTAAAGAGGTTATTGATCTTAAGGGAGATCAAGTCACTGCCAAAGAATACTATATGTTGACACAGAATGAAGTAAAGAAGGTAACAAAATAGTCCCAACCAATCGCACCTCCTGGGAGCATGTCCAAATAGCAATTACAGAACCTTCTGCCCAGGTATTTGAAAGCAGAGGATGAGGCCGAAGCTGAAAAGCCTACTGAGGAGTCTCTGGAGGCTGTCGAAGTAATCCTCGGCGATCCTCAGAAAGTCACCTATATAGGTTCTTCCCCCACAGTCGAAGAAAAAAAAGCATTAATTGATGACATTCGACAGAAGGCAGATGCATTTGCTTGGGAGTATTCAGACATGGTAGGAATCAATCCTTCAGTCTCATGCCATAGCCTGAAGGTGGATCTGGCGTTCAAACTAGTCAAACAGAGGCACAGAAGGTTCGCTCCTGAGCGCAACCGAATTATAGCTGAAGAGGTAAGCAAATTGTTTCAGGCGGGCTTCATCCCGCAGGCTGCTCTCAACCAACTGAAGTGCTACATGGCTGAACCCCCAATTCTGTCTGCTCCGAAGCCTGGTGAAACTCTTATCATGTACTTAACAATCTCCAGTATAGCCACGAGTGCAGTGTTGATTAGAGAAGAAGGTAAGAATCAGTATCCAATCTTCTACACCAGTAAGACAATGACAGATGCAGAAACACGATATAGCAAAGCAGAGAAGATCATACTAGCATTGGTGTATGCAAAGAGAAAGCTTCGACACTACTTTGAGTTGCACAACATCAAAGTTCTTACCAACTACCCCATGCGAGTCATTTTTTCCAAGCCAGACTTTTCCGGAAGAATAACTAAATGGGCAATCGAACTCAGTTCCTTTGATATATCCTATGAACCGAAGGTGTCACACAAAAGACAAGCACTGGCTGACTTCCTCTTGGAGTATGAGGATAAGCCTGAAGAGCCAGGTCCTTTCGAGCCACAATGGGAGCTTTGGGTGGATGGTTCCTTGAACTTGATTAGTGCCGGGGGCCAGAATTGTTATCATAACCCTCGAAGGCACCAAGCTGCAGTAATCAATCCGTCTGACTTTTCCTGCCACTAACAACGAGGCAAAGTATGAGGCCTTACTCGCAGGACTTCGGTTAACAAACCAGCTCCAGGTAAGGTGTCTAAAAGTTTTTAGTGATTCTCATCTTGTTATGAATCAGGTAACAAGCCAGTATCTGCCCAAGGAAGATAGAATGAAAGCCTATAGGAAGGCTGTGGAGAGTGCCACGTGAGGGTTCGATTAAATTGAATTCCATCAGGCACCTCGTGAGGAGAATTCCAAAGCAGATCAGTTGGCCGCTGCAGCGTCTTCTGCAGATGAAGATTTGGTCCGGATCATACCAATTGACATCCTGGACAAACCAAGTATAAGCCCTCGGCAGGAAATAATGGTGATCCCAGATGTTCCACACGAACCATGCTAGATGGATTCATTAGAAGCTTACCTCAAGGAGGGGACTCTTCCGAATTAGAAGGCCGAGGCACGGAAACTCAGGCTCACTGCAGCCAAATATTCTATCATCAATAATCAATTATATTGGAAGTCATTCTTAGGTCCTTACCTGAAATGTTTAAGTCCCACTGAGGCCCTCAAGATTATAAAACAGGTTCATGACGGGGATTGTGGCAACCACTCTGGAGGCAGATCCTTGGCACAAAGGGTCCTAACTCAAGGTTATTTCTGGCCTTACTTGGCTCGGAATGCTGAAGAGTATGCCAGAAGATGCGACAAGTGCCAGCCACATGGTCCAATGAAACATCAACCCACTTAAAATTTGCACGCAATGGCAAATCCATGGCCATTCGCTTAATGGGGGATTGATATGGTCGGTCCTTTACCCAAAACTGTGGAGAAATAGGAATACGTGTTGCTAGCCACGGATTACTTCACTAAATGGGTTGAAGCCGAAGCTTACTCAAGCGTGACCTAGGAGCAAGTAAAGAGTTTTCTATGGAACAACATAATCTGTCGGTTTGGGGTGCCGAAGGTTATCATAATAAACAATGGCCCGAACTTGGATAATCAAAGCACAAGAAAGTTCTTCGCCGAGCATGGGATTAGGCAGAAGTTGGCTGCAGTTAGCCATCCTTAGGAAAATGGGTAGGCTGAAATAACTAACCGAACCATTTTCAGCTACCTGAAGAAAAAGTTAGAAAAGCTCAAATCAAAATGGTACGAGAATCTACCTCAAGTGCTTTGGGCATATCGAACCACCCCACGAAGGCCGATGGGAGAAAGCCCTTTTGCCATAGCCTATGGGTCTGAGACTGTCATCCCCACGGAATCAGCAGTTCCTACTATTCGGACCTACTTGGTGCTCAAAGGAAACAATGATCAACAGCTTGAACACAACCTCGATCTCTTAGAGGAAAAGAGGGATGCCGCAGCAATTAGGCTCACTTCATACCAACAACAGTTGCGTAACAGTTACAACAAGCAAGTCAGGTTCATACATTTTCTGGAAGGAGATTGGGTGCTAAAGTAGGAAACAACCTATGTAAAAAAGTTATAACCCAATTGGATTGGACCTTACAGAGTCACAGAAGTGGTAGGGAAAGGAGCTTATCGGTTGGCGGAAGCTGATGGGCGTCCAATTGCACGTCCATGGAATGCAATACACTTGAAAAGGTACTATTATTAAATAATATGGTTTATTTACTTTTCTATTACAGACAACATACATCTGTTTTCTCTCCAAATATGGCTGTTTCTAGGCCCATATAATAAAAGTTTCTTGAGTAATACACATCTTTACTCTTTTTACTTTAGTAATATAGGGTGTTACTTGTTACTACTTTTTTTTTCGTCATAGGGGGCAATACATATACCCTACTATTGATATAATGACAAAAGAAAGATATTTTCACAAACAATGTTGATATTACGACAAAAGAAGATATTTTCACAAACAATGTTGATATTACGACAAAAGAAAGATATTTTCACAAACAAAGCAATGCCGTATTTTTTGCTTATTGATTATGTACAAGTCTTTTTACATGGGAAACATACTTTAGAATGCAGGTATATTGCAAACGAATGCTTATTGAACATTCAGGCTTTACTTAGCTCAGAACTCAAATTGTATTGTTGTCCCACATCGAAAAAGAATACCTCTGTACATTCATTTATATAAGGAAATATTAAAGTATTTCAGTGTATTGCAAAGAGGGCCCACTGGTAACAGTAACGGCCCAGCCCACAAAAACTTGGTACCAGTGGGCATTCTTTGCAATAATTCTTTTTCCAAACATACTAAGTTTTTGGCCCATAATAAATTATATTCCTTGTCCCACATCGAATAGGAGTACAAGAGGTGTATAGTAAATATAGAGTTAGCATACCACATTTGGTTGCCACGAAGAGTCTCTGTGGAAAGAAGTCTCCCAAACAAATGTATGAGGGACTTCTCAGTTACAGTTACTCTCTTTCTTGGCCTCATATCATTTTTGAATCTTCGGCCGGCTTTGTATGCTCGGTAAGTTTTCCAAATCAGGCTTCGAACCTCAAGAGTCTGACGCAATACAGTTTCTCTCAGGCTCATAGCCGAAGAACACATCGCTTCGGAACTCAAGAGTCCAACACAATACAATTCCTCTCAGGCTCATAGCCGAGGACCACATCGCTTCGGACCTTAAGAGTTCGGCACAATACAGTCTCTCTCAGGCTCATAACCGAGGAATACGTCATTTCGGAACTCAAAAGTCTAGCACACTACAGTTCCTCTCAGGCTCATAGCCGAGGAACACATCGCTTCGGAACTCAAGAGTCCAGCACAATACAGTTCCTCTCAGGCTCATAGCCAGGGAACACATCGCTTCGGAACTCAAGAGTCCAGCACAATACAGTTCCTCTCAGGCTCATAGCCAGGGAACACATCGCTTCGGAACTCAAGAGTCCAGCACAATACAGTTCCTCTTAGGCTCATAGTCGAGGAACACATCGCTTCGAAACTCAAGAGTCCAGCACAATATAGTTCCTCTCAGGCTCATAGTCGAGGAACACATCGCTTCGAAACTCAAAAGTCCAGCACAATACAGTTCCTCTCAGGCTCATAGCCGAGGAACACGTCGCTTCGGGCCTCAAGAGTCCAGCGCAATAGAGCTCCTCCCAAGTTCGTGACCGAGGAACATATCGCTTCGAATAACAAGAGTCCGGTGCAATACAATTTCTCTCAGGCTCTTAGCCAAAGAGTATACCACCTCGGATGATTTACATCCGAGGCTACGTCAATAAGGTATAAGTCCAACTGGGGGCAAAAGTTCTCTATGGCAACACACTCACAGATCCTTTTTAATGGACTAATGGTATATAACTCATAGAAAGTTTTGTCCCACATCAAAATAATACAAGGAAAACAAGTATTGATATGTCTATGATATACGAGTCAGTGGCAGGAAAGGTTCCCTTGACGGTTAGAATACTAGACGGAGAAACCATCATCAGATATTAATTAAACAATCAAAGGGATTCACTTCTTATCCTCTTTCCTGTTTTTGCTTTGGACCACAAGAGGTACGAAGTTCTCAGGCAATGAGCCTTCCTCCTTGAGGATAGAAGCACATTATTAGAGTAAAGTAGTGTAAAAATCAAAAGCATTCACAAGCATGAAAGATACTTCAGAATAAATGTAGTCACTGCATTTCAAGAGCAAAAATATATAGTTTCTACATTCATTCCTTCAAAAAAAAAAAAAAAAAAGAGTTACACAACTCTACTTCCTTTTTGGATCAAAGGGAGCAGAGTTAAAGGCATCCACTACATTTGGACTTGTGGATAAAGGAGCTGGCAAGTCAGAAGATGGAGGAGCTGCCAAGTCAGAAGATGGAGGAGCTGGCAAGCTTGAAGCTAGATGACTCTCTAGATGAGCCTTCACCATCTCAGCAAAGAGTACCTCAGCCTCTTAGGCTTTTGGACCTTCAGCATAAGGGAAGGACACTTCCATGTCAACATCAAAGGCTTCTGGATCCTTTGTTTTGTCACCAGAACCTTGGCTGAAGCCGAACCTAAAAGCTTTTGCACTGGATAAACGCACAATAGTGGAGTAGCGTCCTTGCATTTATCTCCCAGTAGTAATGCAGGTACCAATGGCATCATTTAAGTGCTGGACTTCATTTTCCAGAGTCTCCACCTTTGCCTCAGAAACTGCCAGACGATTCTTGTAAACATCTCTCGCATCATAAGCGATCTTCGCATTCATAGCAAAATGCGAAGCCTTCTTCTCAGCATTACCGAAGTCTCTTTCTAGTTTCTTAATGGAAAGAGACTGAGCTTTAGCAGTGGCACACAGTGCCATAGTCTGGTGCAAACTCTACATAATCAACAATGAGAGTATTAGCAAATATGCGGTGAAAGAAAATCTGAAGAATTAAGCCAGTGAAGGGAAAAGAATAAACCTTCACAGCATCAACTAGGGCAGATGGTAGTAGCTGATCCAACCCCAGATTCCCAATGATTTCTTCCTCCTTGGGTAGCCACATCCCTCGAGCAACCGCCAAGGTAGCAGAGGGGTTAGAGACTATCGAATCCCCAAAATGAAGGATTGACTTGTCAGCCTTTGAGAAGACAGGTTTCCAAGGTTCTCAAGACTCGGCTTGAATATAAGCCCGGACTTCCTCCTCCGAGTCAGTTTCCCCAGCCTTCTTCCCCTTGCTTTTAGGGATGTTCTTGCCCTTGCTGCTGGAAGGTGGGTTTAACCTTGTCTTCTTAAGAGGAGGTTCATCCACCTCATTCTCATGCTCAGTCGATCTAATGACTAGCAAAGGTTACTCTTCAGCAGCTTTCTTCTTCAGAGCTTCAGCTCTTTGTTTTTCTTCCTCAGTCAAGGGGAAGCTGTCAAAAGATGGAAGTGCAAAATCCATAAGGTCTGCAGCTGTGGCACTTGAAGCAATTTTTTGAAGGTTGGATGAAGTGAATAACTCCTTAACAGAAGGGGGCTCACTCCAAACTTGTGCTTTGAGGAAAACAAGTTTCTTCTTCGCTGCGGAGGAGGGGAATGTTGCTGAAAGAAGACCAAGAAATTCATAAGTATGACGAAATAATAAAACTTGACATAGGAAACAACCAAAGCACTTTTCATGGAATGAAGGAAGATATTTTATACCTAGCTTCCCAAATTTGCGAGGAATGGGAAGGGTATTCAATTTATCCACAGACTAGTTCCCCTTCATAATTATCATCCTCTCGGAGGAAAGGAGGTCCGTGCATATCCTTTGCTGAAGAGGGAAAGTGAAGTAAAAACGGCTAGGCTCAGTCCCATGCCTGGCGATGGTATAGGTAATAAGTAAGTCAGCAAAAGTCAAGTCAAGACTCTCCAACCTTCGGCGAACTAGAAGTGCCGAGACTACTCGAAGAAAGTTAGGGTTTACTTGGAGAGGGGCAAGTCCTAACTTATTGAAGACTAGATGATAGAAGGGGTGAAGAGGGAACCGAAGAGCATTAAGGTGCCCAACTGATAGAAGCAATTCATTGTCCCCTACGCCTTCACCGGAACTGAAATCAGCCCCTTCTGGGTATTTGACAATGTCTACCCCGTTAGGAATCTTAAAATCCTCTATTACAGACTCGATACAGAACTTGATACGCCGAACAGACAAAATCAACTTTCTCTCCTCTTTAGTAAACACACAATCTGACCCGGAAGTGGATACTTCAGCTTGTGAAAGGGAGACATCCATTTGAACAGTTGAATCGTTCGTGAATTTAATGAGGTTAGAAACCTTAGGGGGAGGGATCCTAATGAGATTGGGAGAAGAAGAAGGTATGGAATCCGAATCTACAAGGTCTATACGGTTGTGAGTGGATGAGGAACTCATGATATGAAAGAAATTAAACAAATGAATGAGGAACTAACCTGAGATCACGCTAAAGCAATAAGCACAGTAAACGTCGTAGAGTCAGGAACGAGCTATGAAAAGGTCTTTTAGTCAGAATGGCAATGGACACACCTTGAATCGCTTTTTGTAGAATTGGCAACCGTGTAACTTTAATTCCCTTTTAATTAGGAGCCGTAATCCAATTAAAGAGGGAATTGGGGGCAAAGTGTAGAGGGAAAAAATCCCCCTTCCAGTAAGAATCGTCCACGTCATCACACTATAAATTTATATTAGATACAGCAAGGGCTCGATCAGTATCGAGCCCAAATTAGGAGAACCTAATCCGTAAAAAAGCCCATGCAAAGTCTTGCTTCCATATAGACTACTGACTCAGGCCATTCGGCCAATTTACTAAGACCAGATGCATATAATCTCATTCAGGCCCATTAAAGGCGTCAACAGCCCAGGGCGTCAAGGTTGAACTTCAAACCCATTTACCGAATTGTTTGGATCAGCCCATACGTAGCCCAATCTCAATTAAAGGTAGACCAGTCCTGCTAGACAAAGGATTCAGCAAAGAAAACAAGTTATGTGCAAGGAAAGTTTTGCATGGAAAGAATTGTAAAAATGAAAAGATTATAGTTGTAAAGAATGTTATATATGGAATGGATTGGAGGACAAGCCAGGCGAGTCCTACCATAATTCTACCACCTTGTTTCTTATAAATAGAAGCCTAGACATCCAATAAAAGCATTGAGCATTATACACTTATCTCTGAGTATTATAATTGCTTGTTCTGAGTGAGTTATATTTTTCTTTTTATTTATTTTAATAGAGAGAAATTTTGTACCTACAATATCGAAATATAATTTGTTAAAATTATGTACTAATTTTTAAGTTGTAAAAATAAAAAGTAGACTCTAGATTATTATGTAAAGATGAATTTTTTTTTTTTAGTTGAGCTGACTCAAATTCAATAGAATTTTTATTTTTGAACCAACAATTTAAAAGACCAAAAGTAATTGGATAAAGAATTTTTTTTCTTAATTAGTTGATCGAGCTAAGTCAAATTCAATGAAATTTTTAATTTTGAATCAACAAGGAAGTGCATAATCCTAATTCTTTCAAGAAATCATTTTAGAAAAACTATTTTGAGTGTTTCTTATTTATTTTTTAAAGATACTTATTAAAATTTTGACTTTTGTGTAGCTTTCGATGTCATGATCAATCAATTAATGAATGGCATCACACGCTCTCCTATGTCCAGGCCAGCCCTGCAAGTCCTACATATACCTAGGAGCAATGCTTATATCCTGCCTTTTCAGGATAAGTTCTATCCTCCACCATGACGTGGCTCTATGAAAACTTGACACTTGTCCCAAAAAAAATAAAAATGGATAATACTTGATCAAATTTGGGTTACGGGTAGAATCCATCTGAAACCCATTTTCTCTCTCCTTTAGTCCTTTTAAAGTCTCTTCTTCAGTCCTTTCATTATTGCCGAACTAGCCCAATCATCTTCGTCGGTCACCGTTCCGAATCTGTGTTTTACTGATTCTAGGGCTTTTATAATTTGGGTCACTCTGTTTTCACATTGTTTTGAGAAAGTTAAAAATATAAAAATTCACATCTGGGTTTTGTTCATTATAGCATTTTATCATGTGGGTCACTCTCTTTTCACACAATTTCAAGAACAACAAAATATCTTATTTTTGCCCATTTTTAGGGCTTTTTTCACACTCTGGTTTGCTCTGTTTTCACTGCAGGTGTCTCAATGTCTCTATATCCAGACGAAAAATGCTGGCCAACAATGTTGAATCAAAGGGAAAGACATGCCTCACCGGAAACCCCATCGATGACTGTTGGAAACGCGACCCAAACTGGCCAAGAACCAGCAACGCCTCGCCAACTGCGCCATAGGGTTCGGGAAGGGCGTGCTCGGTGGTAAGGGTGGCTGGATCTAAGTCATCACCGACTCCTCCTGTAATGAGCCGGTTATTTTCCTTCCTTTCCTTTTTCCTGAAATTTTACGGATAAATTTTTTTCGTTTAATTTTTCTTTCTGAGTTCTGTTTCTCGTCGTTTAGTGTCATCTCGAGTGCTAAGAATTGGTTTCTGAGCCTCTTTCATTTGGATTGACAACTTCCTTTGAGAACCGAGTCATTTCCACATTTTCAGGTTTCGGACATTATTCACTTTTCTTCTTTTTTCCATATTCTGTCTTTTCCCCGTTTGTCACTTTATTGGCAAAACCTCACTTTTCATGCTCGGAGTTAGTTTTTGATTTCACGTGTCTTAATCCTTAGTGATTTCCACAAAATACGTATCTTTACTTTTGCAAGAAAGTACTCTGGTTGCTCCCGGTATCCATAGGGGCATGGATGCATAATTCTTTGGAATTATTTCCTTTTCTTGGGGTGTTTTTCATAAATATCTTTTGAAGATATTTTATTTCAGGGGTATCTAAGAAAATATTTTTGGAAGATATTTTCATTCTGGGGCATTAGTGAAGTTTTCACTTTTTTGGAGGGGCCATTGTACAATTAACGAAAGTTATTGCAAAAACACCTCGTCTGGTGCCTGGATCCTCATATGGGATTCATTTTCACATTTCGTCAAGTCGTGTACTCTTAGAATTTCGTTCTGGTGGTTTTTCTCCACTTTCAGAGTTTCTGACCCCGGTTACTACCGAACTTGTTTGGGGCATATCTCTCTGTTCGGGACTCTGTTTTCGACGCCGTTTCTTCCGCTATTCATGTTTTCTCATTTTAAATCTTTTTCATTCATGAATTTTTGCCGTTTGAGCGCGTTTGCTCAAAATCTACTTTTCCGGACTCAGCGGGGCCCTTTCGGGGCACTTTTTGAGATTTTCTATAAATAGGGGACTTGAAGAGAAAAAGTTAGATTTTCTTCTCTCTCTCCTCTCTCTTGGTCGGCAACTATGGCCGCCAAGGGGCTGCCATGCTTCTTCTTCTTTTTCCGGCCACTTTCCTTGAGTGAAACATAGTAGTGCCTTAACGTTTAATGCTTGTCTTGACGACGTGCATCTTTCCCCCTTATTAGAATCCATTTCTGACCATTTCTTAAGTTTGGGTTTGAAGTCAAGTTGTGATTTTCATGGGGCTTACTTTGGATTCTTGTTCACCGTGTTGTCCCCGACAAAACCCTTCAGTATCGTCGAATTCGGAGCACTTTTATTTGGGTGGGTCTTTGAGGTTTTCATCTCAAATTGAGGTAGTGGGTGTTATAATTTACTTTCTTGTTATATTGCATGCTTGTGATGTATATACAACTTGTTTACATGCTAGGATATTAAATCTAGAACTTTTGATTATTTATTTTCTAGTATGAGATTTGATTTTCCCGGTTGCTCATAACTTTGTTTAAACATGTGGCATGATAGAATATTATCCCTTGATATGTTGATTGACATATATTAAATTTAGATCATTTGGACAAGTAACGAAGATTTTATTTAATATTTATCTTGAATAAAATATTAAATCATATGGCCTTAACTAGCTTGAAATCAATGTGTGTTAGCATATTATATTAGGCCCTAGCATGTTCTTCAACATAGATGAATTTGAGATATATCAGAGATGTTTTGAAATCTAGTAATATTTAATTAATTTATTCCGAGTATACTATTCACTCAATTGGAATTCCGACTTCATATTCTTGATAAGTATGTCATATAGTTTCACATATATTAAATCTAGAATATTTGATTACGTTTTGAAACCTTTCAATTATTATTTTTTTCTAGTATTAAAGTTTAATACTCATGGCCATACATTGCATGGAATTCGCATGTATTATGTTTTTAAATCAAGTCTTGACATGTTGTATAACATACATTAACTTGAGACCATTTAGGTGAGTTTCAAAATCTAGAGATTTTAATTAAAAGAATTAATTAAAATCTATTCAATAGTTCTATGAGCTTAATCCACATTGTTGTGTCTTGCATGAAATGAACTTGTAACTTGATATTAAACTTGTCATTGACATGACTTTTGACATGCCTTGTTCGTGGAATATTTGGACTTGCCTTATAAATTTGATAATTTAATCCTTAAGTAGATTAAATTCCCTTTTATGCTTCTATCGAGTTAGTCATGCCTTGATTTTGAATCCTTGTTAAACTCATGAAATTGACTTGTATTACATGGACTTATATCCCTTGTATCTTGATCTTATTAAGGTAGTTAATGAACTAGTATGATTGTCTTGGAATGATTTAAATTACTCATGTGTTGTTTAATAAGTAATTGAATCATGTATCTTATACTTGTGCTATATATCTTGGTTCTAGTCTATATTGATGCACACTTTGAATTCTTAACATTTCACATGCCATCATAGTTGAGAACTTAGGGCATGACTTGTGTGTTCCAAAATCTTGGTTGTGCATGAAACGTGGTTAATGCATTTCTTGTATTTATATACTATCTTGGTTTGCACAACTTGTTGATTTTGGGACTTGGGATATCAATCAAGAATTGACATGGCTAGGACTTAGTTCTAGTACGGGGGAATGTCCTCCTACACTATAGTGCGCACTAAGGGAAAGGTACCCATGGGTTAGTAGCCCTAAAATGATCTCAAGAGTACGGTTTTAATCCGGGCGATATCCGAGTTTTCCACATTGGTTGATTTCACTCTTTAAATTTCATGTTGCTATTCGTTGAAGATTTCAACTTTTTGTGTATGTGAAATACTCCAATCTTGTTTACTTGGATAGATATTATGCCTTATTCTTAATCTTTTATATAACTCTTTTCGTGTTTAATGGAATGTCCCATCCTTGTTTAATTGCATAGATATTATGCCTTGTTCTTGATTTCGTGTATTACTCCTATCGTGTTAATTGGAATGCTCCAATCATGTTAAATTGCATAGATATTATGCATTATTCATGATTTCATGTATTACTCTTGTCTTGCTAATTGGAATGTTCCAGTCTTGTTTACTTGCATAGATATTATGCCATGATTTTGATTTTACGCATTTCTCTTGTCTTGTTAATTGAAATATCCCAATCATGTTAATTGCATCGATAATGTAATCCCTGTTAGCTCGTATTCAAGCATCCTTCTTGCCGTGTTCCTTGGATTATCCCAATTTTGATTTGCTTCATACATGTATATGTATCATAATTCTTGTAATTAGTACTCTAGGATAGCTTAGGATGCTCCCTGAGTTTCATTTTGACATAGACGTTAGGAGGCATGACCCTTTTGAATCGTTTCATACTAGTCTAAAAATCTGAAAGAAATCGAGTCGATGAATGCTCATTCTCTACGAGCAAACTTGTTTACTCACCCCGAAGTTACTGAGGGTTTTGATCAGGTACGAAGACTTGGTTCATGATGTTCATCATTGCTTGGATGATCGTAGATTTGAAGGTTTTAATTCTTGTAAAGGTTGGGTTGAAATGCCACTTATAGCCATTCATGTCAAAATGTGTATATTTGATTCCATGTATGTAATATGTACATAAGTACACGTTTTGTATTGTATTTGACATGTATGAGATGGGGCCGGAGGCCAATGACATATATATTGTATTCTTTGTAACTTTTAACTTCATGAGATATTATTGAAATATTGAAAAATCATAAGTTATTGTTTCACCATGGGTGCATCAGGTGTGGGAATTCCGTTTTTATTCCTTCCTAGGGTCTCATTAATCATGTAGAAAGTGTGGCCAAGGGCCAAATGGGAATTTCTAATCATTTGTTAATTTTAGATTTGAAAATTTCCATTTCAAATTCATTTTCGCCTTTTTGGCCGTCGGGAGGTCGGATTTTGTATCAGCCATTCCCGGGAGCCGCGGATCATTCCCGCACTCTCAAATTCATCATTTACGTGTGCGTGCATATTCGTTTCAGCTTAGAATTGCATTTGGGGTCAAACGCATGATGGTGCAAAGTTGCAATTTTGCCGTTTTGAGCCAAATTTGATCTAGGGACATTATAGACATTTCATAGTAGTTTTTTTTTGTTTCCATCTACATGGTTGGCTAGAAAACATGATTTTGAGGGGGGTTTCTTCTTTGTGTTTTTTTCAAAATGGCCCAAAAAGTCCTCAAAATTGCATTTCAAGTTGGCATTTTAGGTGTAGCCTACAGCAGAACGGGCACTCCAAGGGGGTACGAGCACTCGTAAATGGGGCAGTGGGTTTTTGCCCTGGGGCATGTACTGAACGAGTGCTCATAGCTTCTCACGAGCACTCGTAGCACTGTTCATGTGTGAGTATGGGCCTGTCTTGGTTTAGCATTGCACCTCCAACTTCGTGTCGTCGTATCTCTTTTGTTTCAACTCCGAATTGGTCTGTTCTTGAGTCTAAATTGACCACGTCGAAATAAGATTTCCAATGATACTAATTTCAGCTTCAGATTCCACTTGTAGCTTGAGATATTCAAGTTTTAGTAATGTAGTGTCAGTTTTTGGTTCGAACCGGGATAGGGTTTCCCTTCCTTCGACTTCAGAACTTGATATCTTTGCCATCCGGACTCCGAATCAAGTGATTCTTGAGTCCATCTTGATTAACTTTTCGTTGTCTATCCAATGGTGTACACGAGAGTTCACATTTCAGTTGGAATTACCAGTTTACCCCTTTAGCTTTAAGTGCTCGTTTTTCTTCGTCTTACCGTTTCTCCTTCGTCCGGACTTCGAATCATGCGATTCTTGAGTCCATCTTGACTAGTTTTTTGTTATCTTTCCAGCGGTGTGCTTAGTGGCACCTGAATTCATACTTTAAGAAATGACTATTTTGCCCTAGGGGCTTAATTGTTATCTTTCCGATCTCTTGCTTCCGCACTTTATTCCTTTGGGTTCCGTGACCTCATGGAAGGTTATCTTAGGGTCTTAGAGGTGTTGTGCCTTGGGAGACCATTGTCTTATCTTTGCTTCCGCATTCTGGATCCACTTCGGGTTGTCACAGGACACGCTGGGTTAAAAAATCTAGGGTCGTCACAAATGGTATTAGAGCGTCCGGGTTCGAATACCTTGGACGATGGGTTTTGGGTGCATATCATGCTTGTGTTGCCATGCTCTATGTGTTTAAATGCTTCTCGAGAACATGTCTTGTTTGATAACATGTTTTGGTTGATAACATGTCTTGTATGATAACATGTTCACATGCTCAGGTGTTTTGAGACATCTATGGTTTGTTAAGCATACTTTATGTGCATATATATGCTTCCTGATAACATGGTCTAGGTTAGTATCATGTCCTAGTATGACATCATATCTGCGTGCTTAGGTTAGCATGTCCGTATGCAACGTATGTCAGCATACCTTACATTTTTCATTCATGTATGTTGTCATACCATGTACTTATGTGCTTCTTGATAACATGTTTTGATTTGATAGCATGTCTGGTTACTTATGTGGCACCTTGAGTAAATAGTCCGTTGCTATGTTGCATGCTAGCTGTTTACTTTCATGTCTGATTTTGACATTGTCTCGTAGGATCTGTCGCAACCCTTGGATGCATTCTTGTTTTACGAGTTTCTTCCCCGGCTAGGAGAAATTCATTCTCTAAGGACCCATGTCGGGAACCTGCTAGTCTGTTTTCTTGGTTGGGTGTTTCGAGACCTTCGTATGACGGTTGATTCGAGTAAGGCTCATGTGAGCGTAGAATCACAATCCTTATCTGGTGGAATGAGACGTGGGCCAGGGAGGCACAGTTTCATTTCCTTTTCCTTCGTAGCTTCTAGATCTAAGGCCTTAAGCGTAATGGTGCCTATGACATTATTGTCAGAGTTTTGGGATTAGCTACCCCAACTCTCGTAGATGCCTGGTCCCCATGATGCTTTTGGTAATGATCATTTTCGACATTGATGTCATCCGTGTCAATAGGTTTCTTAGAGATGACTTGGTTTGGGGCATGTTATGAACTAGTACCTTATACTGTCATACTACCTTGCTGACGAGTAAGTGTGGGCGGGTTTTGGTTACTGTTCGTACTGCCTTGTCACTCTCTTCTTCTATCATGCTTCAACGTTTCGTTGTCTTGGGATTCTCTCGGTAGTTGACGTTGAGTTAACATGCCGATTCGTATGAGGTGTTATCTTAGTTCGTGGTTTCACATTCCTTCAGTTGATCTTGAAATCTCTTGGGTGTCCTTCAGTGCTTTATGGGCTGTCCTTTGGTCTAATCTTTGTACGGTCTCTGTTCTGTTCCTTTTCGGAATGTTCTGAATTTCGGGGACGAAATTCCTTTAAGGAGGGTAGGTTGTAATGACTCGGATATTTTCCTTCCTTTCCTTTTTCCCGAAATTTTACGGATAAATTTTTTTCGTTTAATTTTCCTTTCTGAGTTCTGTTTCTCGTTGTTTAGTGTCATCTCGAGTGCTCGGAAATAGTTTCTGAGACTCTTTCGTTTGGATTGACAACTTCCTTTGAGGATCGAGTCATTTCCACATTTTCACTTTTCGGACACTATTCACTTTTCGTCTTTTTCCCTATTCTGTCTTTTCTCCGTTTGTCACTTTGTTGGCAAAACCTCACTTTTCATGTTCAGAGTTAGTTTTTGACTTCACGTGTCTTCATCCTTAGTGATTTTCACAAAATACGTATCTTTACCTTTGTAAGAAAGTACTCTGGTTGCTCCCGGTGTCCATAAGGGCATGGATGTATAGTTCTTTGGAATTATTTCCTTTTCTTGGGGTGCTTTTCATAAATATCTTTTGAAGATATTTTATTTCAAGGGTATCTAAGAAAATATTTTTGGAAGATATTTTCATTCTGGGGCATTAGTGCAGTTTTCACTTTTGGAGGGGCCATTGTACAATTAACGAAAGTTATTGCAAAAATACCTCGTCTGGAGCCTGGATCCTCGTACGGAATTCATTTTCACATTTCGTCGAGTCGTGTACTCTTAGAATTTCGTTCTGCTCGTTTTTCTCCAGTTTCAGAGTTTCTGACCCCGGTTGCTGCCGAACTTGTTTGGGGCATATCTCTCTGCTCAGGACTCTGTTTTTGACGTCGTTTCTTCCGTTGTTCATGTTTTCTCATTTTGAATCTTTTTTGTTCACGGAGTTTTGCTGTTTGAGAGCGTTTGCTCAAAATCTACTTTTCCGGACCAAGCGGGGCCCTTTCTGGGCACTTTTTAAGATTTTCAATAAATGGAGGACTTGAAGAGAAAAAGTCAGATTTTCTTCCTTCTCTCCTCTCTCTTGGCCGGCAACCATGGCTGCCAAGGGGTTGCCATGCTTCTTCTTCTTTTTCCGGCCACTTCCCTCGAGTGAAACATAGTAGTGCTTTAACGTTTAATGATTGTCTTGATGACGCGTATCTTTCCCCCTTATTAGAATCCATTTTTGACTATTTCTTGAGTTCGGATTTGAAGTCAAGTTGTGATTTTCATGGGACTTTCTTTGGATTCTTGTTCACCGTGTTGTCCCCGACAAAATCCTTCGGTATCGTCAAATTCGAAGCACTTTTATTTCGGTAGGCCTTTGAGGTTTTCATCTCAAATTGATGTAGGGGGTATTATAATTTACTTTCTTGTTATATTGCATGCTTGTGATGTATATACAACTTATTTACATGCTAGGATATTAAATCTAGACCTTTTGATTATTTATTTTCTAGTATGAGATTTGATTTTCCCGGTTGCTCATTACTTTGTTTAAGCATGTGGCATGGTAGAATATTACCCATTGATATGTTGATTGATATATATTAAATCTAGATCATTTGGACAAGTAACGAAGATTTTATATAATATTTATCTTGAATAAAATATTAAATCATATGGCCTTAACTAGCTTGAAATCAATATGTTAGCATATTATATTAGGCCCTAGCATGTTCTTCAACATAGATGAATTTGAGAGAAATCAGAAATGTTTTGAAATCTAGTAATATTTAATTAATTTGATTAATTAATTTATTCCGAGTGTACTATTCACTCAATTGGAATTCCGACTTAATATTCTTCATAAGCATGTCATATAGTTTCACATATATTAAATCTAGAATATTTGATTAGGTTTTGAAACCTTTCAATTATTATTTTTTTCTAGTATTAAAGTTTAATACTCATGGCCATACATTGCATGGAATTCGCATGTATTATGTTTTTAAATCAATTCTTAACATGTTGTATAACATACATTAGCTTGAGACCATTTTGGTGAGTTTCAAAATCTAGAGATTTTAATTAAAAGAATTAATTAAAATCCATTCAATAGTTCTATGAGCTTAATCCACATTGTTGTGTCTTGTATAAAATGGACTTGTGACTTGATATTAAACTTGTCATTGACGTGAACTTTGGCATGCCTTGTTCATGGAATATTTGGACTTGCCTTGTAAATTTGATAATTTAATCCTTAAGTAGATTAAATTCCTTTTTATGCTTCTATCGAGTTAGTCATGCCTTGATTTTGAATCCTTGTTAAACTCATGAAATTGACTTGTATTACATGGACTTGTATCCCTTGTATCTTAATCTCATTAAGGTAGTTAATGAACTAGTATGATTGTCTTGGAATGATTTAAATTACTCATGTGTTGTTTAATAAGTAATTGAATCATGTATCTTATACTTGTGCTATATATCTTGGTTCTAGTCTATATTGATGCACACTTTGAATTCTTGACATTTCACATGCCATCATAGTTGAGAACTTAGGGCATGACTTATGTGTTCCAAAATCTTGGTTGTGCATGAAACGTGGTTAATGCATTTCTTGTATTTTGATACTATCTTGGTTTGCACAACTTGTTGATTTTGGGACTTAGGATATCAATCAAGAATTGACATGGCTAGGACTTGGTTCTAGTGCGGGGAAATGTCCTCCTACACTATAGTGCGCACTAGGGGAAAGTTACCCATGGGTTAGTAGTCCTAAAGTGATCTCAAGAGTACGGTTTTAATCCGGGCGATATCCGAGTTTTCCACGTTAGTTGATTTCACTCTTTAAATTTCATGTTGCTATTCCTTGAAGATTTAAACTTTTCGTATATGTGAAATACTCCAATCTTGTTTACTTGCATAGATATTATGCCTTATTCTTAATCTTATGTATAACTCTTTTCGTGTTTAATGGAATGTCCCATCCTTGTTTAATTGCATAGATATTATGCCTTGTTCTTGATTTCGTGTATTACTCCTATCGTGTTAATTGGAATGTTCCAATCATGTTAAATTGCATAGATATTATGCATTATTCATGATTTCATGTATTACTCTTGTCTTGCTAATTGGAATGTTCCAGTCTTGTTTACTAGCATAGATATTATGCCATGATCTTGATTTCACGCATTTCTCTTGTCTTGTTAATTGAAATATCCCAATCATGTTAATTGCATCGATAATTTAATCCTTGTTAGCTCGTATTCAAGCATCCTTCTTGTCGTGTTCTTTGTATTATCCTAATCTTGATTTGTTTCATACATGTATATGTATCATGATTCTTGTAATTAGTACTCTAGGGTAGCTTAGGGTACTCTAGGGTAGCTTAGGATGCTCCCTGAATCTCATTTTGACATAAACGTTAGGAGGCATAACCCTTTTGAATCATTTCATGCTAGTCTAAAAATCTAAAAGAAATCGAGTCGATGCATGCTCATTCTATACGAGTAAACTTGTTTACTTACCCCGAAGTTACTGGGGGTTTTGATCAGATACGAAGACTTGGTTCGTGATGTTCATCATTGCTTGGATGATCGTAGATTTGAAGGTTTTAATTCTTGTAAAGGTTGGGTTGAAATGCCACTTATAGCCATTCATGTCAAAATGTGTATATTTGATTCCATGTATGTAATGTGTACATAAGTACACGTTTTGTATTGTATTTGACATGTATGAGATGAGGCCGGAGGCCAATGACATGTATATTGTATTCTTTGTAACTTTTAACTTCATGAGATATTATTGAAATATTGAAAAATCGTAAGTTATTGTTTCACCATGGGTGCATCAGGTGTGGGAATTCCGTTTTTATTCCTTCCTAGGGTCTCATTAATCATGTAGAAAGTGTGGCCAAGGGCCAAATGGTAATTTCCAATCATTTGTTAATTTTAGATTTGAAAATTTCCATTTCAAGTTCATTTTCGCCTTTTTGGCCGTCGGGAGGTCGGATTTTGTATCAGCCATTTCCGGGAGCCGCGAACCATTCCCGCGCTCTCAAAATCACCATTTACATGTGCGTGCATATTCGTTTCAGCTTAGAATTGCATTTGGGGTCAAACGCATGCATGGTGCAAAGTTGTAATTTTGCCGTTTTGAGCCAAATTTGATCTAGGGACATTCTAGACATTTCATAGTAGTTTTTTTTGTTTCCATCTACATGGTTGGCTAGAAAGCATGATTTTGAGGGGGTTTCTTCTTTGTGTTTTTTTCAAAAAGGCCCAAAAAGCCCTCAAAATTGCATTTCAAGTTGGCATTTCAAGTGCAGCCTACAGCAGAACGAGCGCCCTAAGGGGGTACGAGAGCTCGTAAATGGGGCAGTGGGTTTTTGCCCTGGGGCATGTGCTGCACGAGCGCTCATAGCTTCTCACGAGTGCTCGTAGCACTGTTCATGTGTGAGTATGGGTGTGTCTTGGTTCAGCACTGTACCTTCAACTTCGTATCGTCGTATCTCTTTCGTTTCAACTCCGAATTGGTCCGTTCTTGAGTCTAAATTGACCGCGTCGAAACAAGATTTCCAATGATACTAATTTCAATTTCAGATTCCACTTTTAGCTCAAGATATTCAAGTTTTAGTAATGTAGTGTCAGTTTTTGGTTCGAACCGGGATAGGGTTTCCCTTCCTTCGACTTCAGAACTTGATATCTTTGCCATCCGGACTCCGAATCAAGTGATTCTTGAGTCCATCTTGGTTAATTTTTCATTATCTATCCAATGGTGTACACGAGAGTACCCATTTCAGTTGAAAGTACCAGTTTACCCTTTTAGCTTTAAGTGTGCGTTTTTTTTCGTCTTACCGTTTCTCCTTCGTCCGGACTCCGAATCATGCGATTCTTGAGTCCATCTTGACTAGTTTTTCGTTGTCTTTCCAGCGATGTACTCAGTGGCACCTGAATTCATACTTTCAGAAATGAATATTTTGCCCTAGGGGCTTAATTGTTATCTTTCCATTCTCTTGCTTCCGCACTTTATTCCTTTAGGTTTCGTGACCTCATGAAAGGTTATCTTAGGGTCTTAGAGGTGTTGTGCCTTGGGAGACCGTTGTTTTGTCTTTACTTCCGCATTCTAGATCCGCTTCGGGTCATCACAGGACACGCTGGGTTGAAAAATCCAAGGTCATCACACCTCCGACAACGATGCGGCGAACCCAACTCCAGGAACCCTCCGGCATGCCGTGATCCAGACGGAGCCCCTCTGGATCGTCTTCTCCACCAACATGTTCATCAAGCTAAAGCACGAGCTCTTCGTCAACTCCTTCAAGACCATCGACGACCACGGCGCTAACGTGCACATCACCGTTTGGATGGTGGTCTGTGGCTATGATTTTGGTTAAAGGAAACATCCTCCCATGGGAGGAGAGAGAAACAAGGAGAGCGAAAGAAAACATAGGGAGGAGAGAGAAATAAGAAGAGAGAAACAAAATAGGTCTAGCCTAGTTAAATGGGTATAACCCACATTTTATAATTTTTAATGTTAAGAATAGGTGGCAAACTCTTATTGGATCAACTCAGCTTGGTGGACATTTTTTGTCCTGATAAGGCAGGATCAAAGCATTACTCTGTACCTAATACCTACATAAATATAAATATATATATATATATATATATATATAAAAACTGTCATTCAAGCATTGAGTTTTAATTATTGAGTACAAAAGAAAATGCTGCCAGGCAACAGCTCACTTAAAGTAGGCAGAAATGCCATGGAGAAAAAGCGAAGAATGCATATGAATCATCTTTTTTCCATCCTCTCCTCTCTTATCTTTACCCAAACATCCAAGGTCTCTCTTTCTCTCTCTCTATATATATACACACAAACACACACACACACACACATGTAAACACTAACAAAATGAATTAATGCCTTTGTTTTTTGAACAAAAAAGATTGGCGCCATTGCCTGTTTTGTTGGAGCAAGCGACTAACTATATAAAAGGATTGAAGGAAAGCATAGAAGAACTGCAGAGAAGGAAGGAACAACTCAAGGGTGATCAGAGTATGAATAAAAATAACATCGAAAGCTCGCCAATAACGTTGCCGGTACTTGCACTTGAAGAAATGGGCTCAACTTTGATGGTGAAATTGATTGCTGGTTTGGACAAAAATTTCATGTTGCACCAAGTTCCATCTGTTCTTGAAGAAGAAAGTGTTGAAGTTGTGAGTACAAGCTACTCTACTATTGGTGACAAGATCTTATATACAATCCATTCACAGGTTTACTTACATATTATATATAGATATATATATATATATGTGTGTGTGTGTGTGTGTGTGTGTGTGTGTATAAACAGAAGCATCAATGCATCATATGCAGCTGCTAATTAACTTTTGAATCGTTATTGATGAACCTAATCAACTTCTCTCACTTCACCTTTTTATTTATTTATTTAATTATTTGCTACTAGGTATACTTCTCTCACTTCATTTGTATATATGCATTTTGAAAATCATAAGTGTCAAAACATATATAATTTATTTTAAAATACCAAATGCGACTTTAGAGTAACTTGATTGTTTTAGAAAGAATTCAATTAGTAAGAAACCAATTTGAAGAAATCAAGAGTCTGTTTGGTTTGTCATTCAGAAAATAATTTTTTTTTAAATAAAAAAAATGGAGTAACTTGAGAGTTTTAAAAAGAATTCAATCAGTAAGAAACCAATTTGAAGAAATCAAGAGTTTGTTTGGTTTGTTACTTAGAAAATAGTTTTTTTTTAAATAAAAAAAAAACACTAAATAATTATAAAAGACATTATCGGAAAACAAATTTGTTTATAACTAAATTTTCAAAAAGTAAATTTTACAAAATTGAACGAAATATAATTTTTATACATCTATAGTTCTATACTACCTCTTATCAAATTCAAGGTCACATAAAAAAGTCCCACATGTCACAATATATTTATTATCATAATCATCATTTACAAGATTAATAACACTGGATGTGTACTTTTGCAGGCTATTTGGTCAAGAATTGGCATAGAAACTTCACGAGTGCAAGAAAGACTAAACAAACTTTTAACCATGTAATTATATATTATCACCAATTATTTAATGATAAATTATGAACCTTTTTAAATAGCAGAAGGTCAAGACGAATTCAAAGAGATGTTGTACCAAGGTGAATTATGTAATATTTTTGCTTCGTTCAAAATCTTGACCTAGAAGCACAGAAACAATTGTTTGGTGGCTTTTGTTTAATGGTATCCACTAGATAATGAGACATCATGTGATATTATTACGTAGATGTTCCTTTGCTTTAATTACTGTATCATCTTTTATACATTTAGTTATTGTCAAAGATTGAAATGAGACATAATTCCCCGAATCAAGTATACGATGCATGACACTTTACCGCAGAAAACTTGTGAAATGGGAATTATATATAAATTTATAATTTCTTATAATATGTAATTTAATATAATAAAATAAGAACTATAAAATAAATGAACCTGATTAAAAGTCGAGGTTAAAATTTGATTCTATATTCTTAAAATAGATTCGCCTCGCTATGGTGCTAACGAACTCAGTGGCATCTATCTCTCAGGATAGAACGACTTGTCTTCCTTCGGTAGTAGCACTGCAAACCAAAAAAATAGACGAATCGATTCGGTATAGTACTTTCTAACTAGAACTTGGACTCGGAGTGACTGACTAAGGCTCGAACCCAAATACTAGGATTTGAACCCACAGACTAAAGAGAGAAGAAGGATGAAAAAAATTCAGAAGAAGAGAAGAATTCTCTGAATTTTGGTGTGATTTGCAAATGATCCAAAGGGGAGTATTTATAGGTAGCAAGGAACCTTTTCGGGTGGGTGCAATCATGGGTTATGATGGTTCGGAAAATAGTGCAACCCTTTGGAAAAAACTAAAAAGTGGTTTATAATTTAAATTCAAAAAACCAACCACACATTTAAATAAGCCAAGTCCAAACACAGGCCCAATTCAAAATTTCATTTAGTAAAAAAAATAACCGGACTTTATAATTAAGCCCAAACCTATGTTTGACTTATTTAAACTTCAATTGATTTCAACATTTTTTATTTTTTTTTTATTTTTTTTTTATTTAGACTTATCAAATATCTAACTTTGGATCTAATTTCTCATTCACCCGGAAACGAATTTGAGAAAGTAAATATACCATAATTATCTCCTTATGGAGAGGAACGCGCTCGTCTATAGATCCGCAAAAATTCTTAGCAGAATCTATTCCAATTCTCATCCAAAATTTACGTTTCCAATATAAATATCATGTCCTAATCTTCCTCAATTAGGAAAAAAATAATAATTCCTATATTTCACTTTCCCATCCAGCCAATAGCAAACCTTTCCTGCCGCCACGAGAATTCTAACTTAACAATAAATAATAAAATAAGATTCAAAGTATGTAGAAACTACATAAACTAAAAATATGCAACAACAATTGTGATTGAATTAACTAATCACCAAAAAAAAAAAAAAAAACTTGTATAACTGTATCAAACAACAATTATATAAAATTGTGATTAAAATATATATCTAATTTTTGGTTAGTACATATTTATCTCATTAGAATAGAATGTAAAAGGATAAAAAATCGAAAAAAACCCTAGAATCTACGGCGATGATTACAGAAGATAAGATCAAACGAAAGTGGTAAATCAAACTATTTTTATTACAAAAATAAAAAATAAAAATAAAAGATGGTTTAACAGTTCTTACTTTGCCTCCAGTTGGACATTCTTCTATATGGCGCTCTAAAAGTGGGAAACAAAGAGGCCTAAAGGAATGAGAGAGAAGAACGAGAACCGCGAGTGGGAAAGGGGGCGAAGAGAGAAAATATACTTACGTGATTGTGTAAGAAGGTTGTGTAAAATACACATCCTTTTTACACATTGATAATGTGGCAATGTTTCTTAACACGGAGATGAAAAAAAATTATAAATCATATATGGCGGTGTATATTTTACACAAAATAGTTTTTTAACAAACCGCTGGAGGCTTTTTGAATAGCCACATCAACATATTTTATTTTTCCTCTCTCTTTCTCATTCCATTAACAAATCAGCCCTATATTAAGTAGGTTTGTAAAAATTACGTGAAATTCAAACATGACATTGGTTGGTTATTATTAGGGTATATATTTTTACAAAAAGGTATAAAACAATTATTGGAACTAAAAATAAATAATTTAAAATTTTTGTATAAATCTATTATGACACATTAGATTTACACAAAAAAAATATATATATATACACAGCGGTTAGAGATGCTCTGACACTCAATTTGGTTGGAAGAGTATGAAAGGAAAAGAGAGAAGGAAAAAATAAAAGTACAAGAAGGGAATTGACTTTGTATCTGATATAAAATTTTGGACGCAAAAGAAAGGAAATGGAATGATTTGAAAGGATACCTTAAAGTTTGATGAGATGATTTGTTTCCTTCCAAAAATAA
The DNA here is from genome assembly GCF_030987335.1 of Cornus florida. Taxonomy (NCBI): domain Eukaryota; kingdom Viridiplantae; phylum Streptophyta; class Magnoliopsida; order Cornales; family Cornaceae; genus Cornus; species Cornus florida. The sequence goes on from NW_026775572.1 coordinate 51,558,700, forward strand.
GAAGAAATGAAAGGAAGTGTATCATTTTTAATAAAACTTTATTAATATCAAATATACCCTTAATTTTAAAAAAGACAACACGACAAACATGGAAAGTATATAGTAGTAAAATCATTACAACAGTTTCATTTTTTTTTTTCAAAATTAATTACTCAAATTTTTATTTTTTTATTAATCAATCAAACATAATAAAGGATAACACTATCCAATCAACAATTAATTTTTTATCTGATAACTAATGTAATTATTTTTTTTTCTTTTTCACTGTATAACATATTTGAATGAATCCAACCCAAACCGATATGAATCCGTTTACCAGCCTAATCAAAATGCCAGCCAAATCATCAACTGTGCCAAATACACAATCCCAGTCAATTTACACTGTGCCATGAAAATGCATAACGATCTATCTACTAAAGCTGAAACTGGCCCATACCCTCAACCCTTCTTTTCCTGTTTTGGTGGGTCCTTTATTCGACCCTACAAACCGACCACTACCTCCGTTTCTTCATGTTACTCTCTCTCAAGAGATCGTCTTCATAAATAAATCAACGAAAACAAACATGCTCACACTAGATTGAGAATCATTTTTAACACACCCAGGCAAAAGATAGACCTCGTTTTTTATTTTTCAAAAATTAAAAGATAGTCCTCTTCACACTAATGTTATGTTCAGAAAAAAAATTAGATGGAAGAAAAAAAAAATTATATGGATGAGACATCCACAAGAAAAAAATTGTGTCTTTTTTTTTTTTTTTTGTTAGGTTGGATAATATCCATCCAACCTAACAAAAAAAAAAAAAAAAAAAGAATTCGATGAAAAAAATTATATGGAAGAAAAAAAAAAATGATGGATGAGACAAGTTAATAAGGTTAGGAAAGATAAAGTTTCAAATTATTTTTATCAATTATATCTAATAATATTTATAATATTAGTATTGCAATTTAGAACTCAAGTAATTTATGGTACTATTGTAATAGTCTACTTTTCTTCGGATAAATCCTCTCCTAGGACATCTCTTTCCTGTTCTCTTCGAAACTAATCTGAGGGTTAATATAAAGACTTGTCATTCATTAAGACACGTCATTTGTCACATCTCCATCTCCATCTCCCTCGTTCTCTTTCCTCAACCTCTTTCTCTCTCTAAATCTTAGATAGAAGACCAAAATTTTCTCTTCCCTTTTTAATAACTTACATATGTACCCAAAATTCGTTTGGGGAATCCGCCGTTAGGTTTCTTCTTGTGCTTCTTCATCGCTAGTTTAAGATGATATAAATTTATAAAAATATTATGTACACATATATAAAAGAAAAAAAAAATGATTAATTCTGGAAACAAAATAATAATAATAATAAATAATGAAAAGGAAGATGATGATCTTAGATCACTCTCTGCATGAGGAAGACCATCTTCAGTATTTTCCAGTCCCAACTTCAAGTGACTTTCTTCATTCAAAAACACCGTTAATCTTGTTAACAACAAGGAGACACGTTTTAGAGGCATGAGGAAGTTTTTTTTTTTTTGGCAGACATGAGGAAGTTCATCAACATTGCCTGATCTCGTCGGAGACATTAATTGTTGCTGACTCCATTTATAATTTATTTTATTATTTATTATTATTATTTTTTTGTTTCCAGAATTAATCATTTTTTTCTTTTATATATGTGTATATATTATTTTATAAATATATCATCTTAAACTAGCGGTATGAAGCACAAGAAGAACCCGGCGGCGGATTCAGCCAGCGAAATATGGGTAAGTATGGAAGTTATTAAAAAAGGAAGAGAAAATTTTGATTTTGCATATAAGAGTTAGAAAGAGAAAGAGGTTCAGGAGAGAGAAAGAGGGACATGGAAATGTGGCAAATGATGACGTGCCTTAACATTAACTCTCAAATTAGTTCCGGAAAGAGAGTAGAAAGATGTCTTCAAGAGAGGATCGGTTTCCCTTTTCTTCCCCCTCTTTCACACCTACTTTTGGATGAATTAAAATTTATAAAAAAACAAGAATGACACATATATTTCCTATTATCCGTACTCTATATAAAAAAAAACTATTCATTCTTTTCTATTTTCTTTTCAAGCCTCTTTCTTCCTTATCACTCTCTAACTTCAAGACACAGAGAGTGGCCAATATAGTCCAAGGCTATAAAATAGGTATGTTTGTTGTTGAGATGTCCATGCAAAGGACATTGGTAGGTACGTGTCGAATGTAGAGACCATTGAGCTCTAGTTTCTTTCTGCTCGAACATTATTTTGGATTGCTCTTTTCACCATAAAGTGCTTGCTTCACCAAATTTATGGCCAACATGGCTAGGGCGGTTTTGGAATAATTCAGCGGAAAGTCTGGATTGATAGAAGGTCGGTTTGACAATTTTGAATTTTTTTTGTTTTGTTTTTGCTGTTATTGATACAGTTTCATTTTGTGCGATTAAACCAATAACATCACTCATGACACACCCTAGTTTGAAATCAATAAAGTTAGAACTTTAAATGATTAATGCAATCATTCGGCAATTTTAAATATAAAAGTATTAATTTCTTGATTTGATAGTATTAAAGTAGTTGCCACAGTTAATATACGATCCAAATCCCATACCCAAAACTCATTTATATTGGAAAATTAATGGATTCGTCTCCTCGCGCATATATATATATATATATGTGTATGAATTGTGGATTTAGGTTGCTTTATTATACATAATTAAACATTCAAATCCATTATAAACAAATTTAAGTGAAAGCTGTTGGAATGAAGAGATTCTGAGAGCATCTCTAACAGTATATCCAACAACAGTAGTGTGTTAAAAGATCTTTTTGTGTAAAATATATATAATGAATAAAATTTTTTTTTTAATTTTCAAACAATATGTTAAATACATTACCACCTCACTAGTATGTAAAATTATGTATATTTTGCACAAGCTTTTATAGAACCACTTTAACATATTTTTTCTCTACTCCTCCTCTTTCTCATTCCATTAACAAATCCACACTATATTAAGTAGGTTTGTGAAAGTTATGTTGGTGGTTGATTATTATTGACAGATATATTTTATACAAAGGTATAAAACAATTGTCGGAGCAAAATATAATTAGTGGATTTATTATTCATTGTTTTGTGTAATCTACTATGACACATCATATTTACAAAAAAATATATATAGACAACCATTAGATTTTAAATTTTAATGTATATGTAGACAACCATTAGACAATCATATTTACACAAACAAAAAATATATATAGACAACTGTAGGTGCAAAAATTCGTCAATTATAATAAATTGAAGAATAAAAACAAATCACTCAATAAAATAATAAAAACAATAAGCAATATATATTCAGAGAATTTGTCGATGATTTCATTATAGGCTCATGCCTATATTTAAACAAGATTTAATAATAAATTATGGTAAGACTCATCTTGCTTGTCCGTCACGTATTATTCACCGTTATCCTTCGTCATTATGTTCCATACAAGGCTTATCTTTTATATAAGATTCCTTCTTCATATAAATTCTTCTATGTAAGGTTTTTCTTCTATACAGGGTTCTTGCTTTATATAGATTCTTCCTTATGAGGCTCCTTCGATAACGTAATTGATCTGATCTGAATCATGGATAATATTTATCCTAGCTACATGTTTGACCGAGGATAGATATAGTTGATCTGGTGTTGGGCTGATGATAGTTTTTTTGGGCTTCATCAAGTTAGGCTTAAAGATCTTGTAACCCAGAAGAAATGGGTCACAATTTATTCAATGACGTGGCTGATATTTATTGGTGGGGGATTTTTCTGTCCACAGTTTGCCCCCAATTCCCTCCTAATTTGAGCAGCGGTCCCTAATTAGAAGGGAATTGAATTTGTACGGTTGCCAGAAGTGTAAGAGATGGTTTTGGAAGTGGTTATTAACATTCTGACAAAAAAACTTCTCCAAAGCTTGTTCTTGACTTCCTGGGTTTGCGGCTTAATCTCCCCAAAGGTTGATGACTTATTTACCTTCTGGAGATAAACATCACATCACTTGATGCAGAGTAGACGGAACCCCATTCATTCGGTAAATCCACCATCTTCCTATGATCAGGTTGTAAGAGGGATGAATTTTCGTTAGAATGAGGTTTTCCTTCAGTGTTCTCTTTGCAGCAGTGACTGGTAGATCTATCACCCCTATGGGGTCTACTTTGGTTCGATCAAATCCTAGAAGCGGGCTAAACGAGGTCCTGATAGATGATAATGGGGTCTCTAGTCGCTCAAAGGCAGCCTTTGTGATGATGTTGGTGCTACTGCCAGGGTCTATTAGGACTCTTTTGATAAGGCAATTTACTACTAGGAGGCTAATGACTAGTAGATCTTCATGGGAGAGTTGTACCCTAGCCAAATCTTTATCTCCAAATCCGATTCTGATACTGCCCAAGGAGATCGAATTGACTAAGGATAATTTCCTCAACTTGTGGACTGCTTTAAGTCTGGAGCGATAAACTTCTTTTAGTTCCTGATCTTCCTCGGATTTTCCATATATCGCATGGATAACTTTCACTTGATTGCCATTGGCACTCCTGGGATTGACCTCCTTTTGCCTCGGCTGATCCTTCGGCCTAATGTATTCTGCTAGGTCTCCTTTAGCTATCATGAATTCCACTTATCTCCGGAGGGTCCTGCAATCGTTAATAATGTGCCCATAATCTCTATGATAAGCACAATACTTACTTTTGTCCCTCTGTTCCAGAAGCTGTCTGATTGGCTGGGGGGCATGAACCTTGCCTTATTCTCCTGAAATAATCGTGCCAAGGTTTTTCGAAGAGGGGTTTGCTTTTCATCAACTCTTTGCTTCTTCTCTGGTGGTGTGGACAGCTAGCGTCGAGGATTATTGACCCCTCTGACTCTTGGAGCCTAAAGCTTTCTCTCGGGGTTTATTTTCCACCGTAACGATAGGGTTGTATGTTGAGATCTATTGGCTACGTTCTCCCAAGTCGGACGTAGGTCTATGCCCTGGCATTGAGAGTTTGCATGTCTTCAGGAGAATACTTGACCAACGAAGTATGAAACTTAGACCCTTGAATCATAGCAATCATGAATGCCTCAACAACTATTGCAAGATGACAATCCAGTATTTTTTAGACTTCCATGTTATACCTGGAAAGGAAATCCTGAATAGGTTCTCCCCTCTTCTGCTTGATGGTGAATAGACTAGAGATAGTCTTCTTTTGCTTCTTATTACCGCAGGATTGTGCTAAGAACATAGTGCACAGAGTTTCATAGTTCAGAATTGAACTATGAGGCCTGTTTCTGAACTACTCTAGTGTTGCTCCCGTCAGACTGGTTGGGAACACCTTGCACATGAATGGGTTATTGTGGTTATCCATGGCCATCTTTTAAGAGTAGCGATCGAGATGCCTGGATGGATCCCTGGTACCATTAAACTGCGTGACGACGGGCATGGTAAAATTTTTTGGCCTCTCAACATAGTTTATCTCGTCGGTAAACAGAGTCTTCATCATAGAATCCTTGTGTTATTTGGCCATCTCTGCTGGCGTCCGAATCCTCAGGAGTTTTTTTTCATTGAAAGCTCTTGGGGCTCCGTCTAGCAACACCGTAGGCTTCTGTGTGGATTCGACCTGTTCATCCTACGTCTGCTGAAGGGGATGGTTCTCTGAGGCTTCCGCTTCATTCCTCATTTTCTGACCTTGTTCATGGTTGTTGGCCTAGGTTTCATTTTCTGGCGGCACTACGCGATAGAGAGGAATTCCTTCAGCTTTGGCCTCCGGAGGCGCAACATGGTATGGAAGGCCTTCTTAGGCCCCGTTTGGCAAGGTGGTGTTGCTTGGTGGTGATTGAGTAGCGATCTACTCCATGGTTGTCTGGAGGAGATCACTTCATTGTTAGAGCAAAGTGATCTGAGCTGTGCTGGCTTCGTTCGCCTATTTGAGCATTTCGAACTGCTGTAGGAACTCTTCCCTCATCTTCTACATTAGCTCCATTTGTTGATTGGTTGCGTCACCTCCAGCTAATACCTCGGAACGTAGTCGCGTAAAAACAAGTAACTAATCACTCGTGGGTGTATATTTCTATACGGTTCCCACAGACGGTGCCAAAGTGTAGGTGAAAAAATTCGTCAATTATAATAAATTGAAGAATAAAAACAAAACACTCAATAAAATAATAAAAACAATAAGCAATATATATATTCAGAGAATTTGTCGATGATTTCATTATAGGCTCATGCCTTTATTTATACAAGATTTAATGATAAATTATGGTAAGACTCATTTTGCTTGTCCGACACGTATTATTCATCGTTATCCTTTATCATTATGTTCCATACAACGCTTATCTTCTATATAAGATTCTTTTTTCATATAAATTCTTTCATGTAAGGCTTTTCTTCTATACAGGGTTTTTGTTTTATATAGATTCTTCCTTGTGAGGCTCCTTCGATAACGTAATTGATCTGATTTGAAATCATGGATAATATTTATCCTAACTGCATGTTTGACCGAGGATAGATATAGTTGATCTGGTGTTGGGCTGATGATAATTCTTTTCGGCGTCGTCAAGCTGGGCTTAAAGATCTTGTGACCTATAAGAAATGGCTCACAATTTATTTAATGACATGGCTGATATTTATTGGTGGGGGATTTTTCCCTCCACAACAACCATTAGATTTTAAATTTTAAATCATATTTACATCATATATGTTTCTATGTAAATATATATATAATTGTAAATATATATATATATATATATCACATTCTAAACCCACCTATATGCTTTTCTTTTAATACAAAACCACTATCATTATTTCTATTTTCTAAATTTAAGATTTACTAATACCACTAATTACAACAATAAACGCAAGTACTAAACAAATAAAAATAGAAATCGCTTTACCTCTTGAACGTCGCACCACCAATAATTGAATTTTTTTTCTTCTTTGATGTCTTTGTTGTAACTTTACATATTAGGTACTTTTCATACATTTTTTTCTTACTAAAAAACAAATGATCATAGTGAGAACGAAAATAATGATAGTATAGCAATATTAATGAAAATATTAAGAAAAACAACTAATTTACAAAGAAAATCTGAAATTTCATAGAATAATATCATGTTTTGTCGTAAATCTCCTCATTATGTCAATTAATTTTTGTTTTTATAGTAGAACTACAAAAAAGATTTTGTGCGACTTATTATGACAGATAAGTAATTGGAATGTGTTTACAACTAGTAAGAATTTTGAATAAAATAAAACAAAATTAAGAAGAAAGATGAGATGATTTGTGACAAAGGGTTAAAGAAAAATAGATTGAATTTTTAATTTTTAAATAGCATGCATTTAGGGATGTATACAATAATTTAAATTATAATCTATTAATTTTTTTATGGGTAAAGTATTGTGCAAATCACATATTACCTTAAGTTGATAAAGTAGATAAAAAAATAGAGGATTTTATTTTTAATTTTTATTATTTTTTAGTCGATGTTTCATTATTTTGTATGTCAAAAGTGTAATTTTTAGTTTCTTTTTCACACTCAAATAAGCAATGTCAACTTTAGTATCAAGTCATGAATTCAATTTTCTAACACTTATAAATGTTTTTTAAACAAAAAAAAAAATTCAATTAGTGGTGAGGCGTGATTTTAAGAGGTGAAGAGATTTTTTTTTTAATTTTTTCAATACTTACCTTTTATTATTATAATTAATTGTATTGGTAAATATTAAATTTGGAAAGTAGAAATAGTGACAGTGGTTTTGTATTAAAAGGAAAGCATATAGGTGGGTTTAGAATATGACTATTAGATTTAATCTAATGATCACTATAAAAAGTGTGGAAGAATTTTTTTGCTCCACGAGGAGCAAGAGATCACTACTATATATATATATATATATATATATATATATATATATATATATGTAAAAAAATAATTATATATATATGTAAATATATGTAAAATATATATATAGACAATCGTATTTACACAAAAAAAACTATATAGACAACCATTAGATTTTAAATTTTAAATCATATTTACATTGTATATGTAGCTAACCCTGTGAGTTCATTCTTACAAAAGTAGGAACCTAATCTTTTTGTTTTTTAAATTGCAAATAGGATTTTTTCCGCTTAATGAATAACCATTTGTTACCAATGGGGAATTGTTTCTCATTTAAAATGGAGGTGTTTGGATTTGCACCAACGGAAACCATAAATTTCATACACAATAGAGGGATACAATAGATTTTTTTAATTTTAGATAGCGAATGGAGTTCTTCCAATCTATCCTATTCATCGGTACTAATCGTTGTTACTGGAAAATTGGCTTTCTTTCCTTTATCCCAGCCCACGATCTGAACGAATATTCACACATACACCCTAATACATGTTCCTCAACGCTGATGATAGTTGTCTATATATATATATATATATTTGTGTAAATTTGATGTGTTATAATTGATTTAAATAAAAAATTTGGACTAATTATTTTTAGCTCTTGCCATTATTTTATACTTTTTGTGTAAAAATGTATCTACTAATAACAACCACCCATGTAATGGCCCGAACCTCGTTTTGTGTGTCACGTGGGTCCTGAGGGCCGTTTCGGTCATTTTCGAGCCGAGGGATTTAGAAATGTAATTTTAATTATTTTAAGTCAATTAGAGTTGGCAGAATCATTTTTAGAATTTTTCAAAAGTTGGGACGACTTTCGAGTTTAGGAATTCCTCCTGATTTTATTATTTTCCATTGAGGGTTATTACGGACTTTTCTCATGCATATATATATATGTGTGTGTGTGTGTGTGTGTGTGTGTGTGTATCTATTTATTTGATATGATATTTTGGGGATGTAGTTGGTATTGTATTGGAACTGTAGGGGCAATCTGGTAACTTAACCCTAAGTTAGTAGTCCACAAGATCTTGATAAGTGACATGTTATGGCCAAGAAAAATGTTGCAAGAACAAGCCAAGACCCCATTTTCTTCTTCATTTTCGGAAATTGTATTATGTCTCTAGTCTTTGTCTCTCTTTCTATATATCTATGTACACATATGCATCTACATATTTTGAGGCCATATTTGAAGGCCTTAAGGTGGGATTTGAGAGGAGAGCAAGGAGAAGAAGTTGGAGTACTCGAAGAGAGCTTTCATTTGAGACCAATCTTGCATACACTTGGGAATTTCAAATCTTGGAGTGGCTTAGGCCTTGTTTGGATGTCATCTTAAGGTAGGGGTTTCCTAATGCTCTAAATTTTGCCTTTGATTGAGCAAGTTGCTATGATCTCTCTCATTCTCATTCTTGAATGTCAATTTTTGAAATAAGGTGTCTATATGTTGATATTATGAAAGCATGCTAGTGTATGAAGTATGAATCTGTTTAAATTTCATGCTAAAGATTTGTATAACATGACCTTAGTGCAAAAGTTGTTTAAATAATGATTATAGCATGATTTGTGATGATATGATTTTATATAGAGTATGCTTGTGATTAAATCAAATGAGAATACCATGCTTGTGATTCTAATGAGGAAAATGCTATGGTGGTATTTAATTTCTAATAAAATTCCATTTTTAGTACTTGAAAATGCCATTTTCATACCATTGATGCATATGCATGGCATGATGGGAATTTTAAATGAGAAGGACAATGGACAATTCTAGATTGGTGAGGAAGTTGGAGCAAATTAACAAGTTAGCCATTTTAGGATGGGCAATAAAGAGAAAATTTAGAAATGGATCGGGTATCGCGAGCTCGGTGCTAACTTGACCTAGAGGAGGCGCGATCCAGTGTAGGACGTGAAAAAGTTGATATTAGGCCCTAAATGGCCCAGAGGACAGGGATAACGTCAATCCTAGCTCGGTGAAGTCGGTTACCGTATGTAGGAATTGGGGTCGGTAAAGGCTAAGTTTGGGGTCGGTTGAGACTAAGGTCAGGAAGGGGAAATTATTAGGTAATGCATTGCATTCTATGCACATTTATATGAAATGCCTAAATGCTATTGTTGAGATTGATCTGTGAATTAAATGCTTTGAAAACCCTAAGTATGATCTTGATTTTCTTTTATCTCGTATATGTGATGTGTGACTCAAGGGTGTCCAAAGTTAGCGCCTTATGCATCTTCTACTTAGCCTACCTGCTCACCTCTTCCTTGCTCACCTCTTCCTTTAACATTTTTTAGGTTATGACGGTGACATGGTTGATGACGAACCCTCATATGCATAGTTAGGGTTAACGAGAGTATTTTGTTTTGGAAATTTTGTAAATAAGGCTTAGTTAATGTATTTGCTTTTGTAAAGCGTTGTAAAAGTGACCTTAAAGGTCTCAAACTTGTAATCTTCTTATTTTGGGACATGTAATTATCTATTTTAAACATTTTTTTGCAACTAGAGAATGAAATGGAATGGTTGGGAATGAATTGCAAATCTAGGGGCATTTATATTTTTTTATCTAGTTATATGCTTGTATTTGGTTATGAATCTATGTCTTATGGGTGCTTTTGGGATATATCGATTTTAAGTTGTATAGATGTAACATTTTTTGAAATGGAGGTTTAGGAACCAAACTATAGCATTTTTGGGAAGAAAAGAAAAATTCATGGGATTTATGATCAATCCTACTTTGGGTTACGATCAATCGACAGAGAACCAATTTTCGGGGCTAGTAGAAATTTTTCTAAGTATGAGATTTACGATTGATCCGAGATATTTACGATTAATGCTTGATATTTACGATTGATCGTTAGAATGCCCATATTACCTCACTTATTAACCGAACTTTGAGTAACCATATCTCTTTCGTTTCTAACCCGAATTATGTCATTCTTGAATTCAAATTGAAGTATTTTGAATCCTCTGTCCATTGTTACCAGTATCATTTCATAATTATGAGTTGAAATGACCATTTTACCCTTGTAAACCCTAGAGGTCCTGTGTGAACCCAAAGTTGGGGTTTTCACCTTTTCATGAACCGATGTGATTAGAAATAACTAAGTTGGCCTCATTATGACTCCTAACATTTAGTAAGGTGCATAATGACCATTTTTTCCTTAAGTGTCATCGGGTTCAGGTAAAGACCCGGTTAGTGTTTTGGACCCCAGGTTCGGGTCGTTATAAACCATATGTCATGCCCAAGTCCGATCCCACATAACTTGTACAAACCTACTTAATATATGTTCATTCGTTAATGGAATGAGAAAAAGGGAAGAGAAGAAAAATATACTTATATGGCTGTGTAAAAGGGTTGTGCAAAGGGAGACGAATATCACTCTACTTTTCTACAATTGCACTATATTCTTAAAGGAAATGATACTTATATTCCTGATTTTATAAATAAATAATTATTTTTCTCAAATACTACAATTGCCCATTAAGTTATAAAAATATATCTTTGTTTCATTCTCTCTCCCCAATTTAACGTTTTGGGTCACTTACAGCTTCTTTCAATTATTTCTCAACTTTGTATTAATTATCTGCTCTCTTTAGTTAGGTTTTAATATTAATTTTTGTATGTAACATTGGAACATTAGCACAGGAAGCATGTAAGAATTATCAAAATTTCATAAGCTATTCAACACCAACGATGCTAATTGTGTTGATTATTATTATTATTATTTTCTTTTCCTATTGTGTGTTTTGAGTTTAATTTCAATTTTTTCCTTCATGTGATTTTTTAGAATTAAATTCACTGCAACAAAGTTCTTCAAAAAAAGTATTTTATAGAAAGAAGAAATTTAAGCAAAAACGATACTGTATAAAAAAATAAAAAAATAAATAAAAATATAAAAATAAAAAAAGGTGAAGAAGATGACGTACGATGAAATTGTAGTTTTATCTAAAATTAGTTAGCGCATTTAACATCATGTTAGGTAATATCTAAGGAAGACAATTGGTTTATTGTCACGTTAAATTATAATTTCGGGGTAAGTATAGTAGGTAAAAAAAAAAAAGAAAGTTTATAGTGCAAATGGTAATTATGGTATAATAAAATTAGAGATGATACTTTAATTAGCTTAGGGACCTTTTTTTTCATTCACATTAAAGAAAAAAGAAAAGTGGAGTACAAACATAGAAATGTGGAGTGCGAATATAACCTCCCTTGGAAAAATTAGAGGTGCATAAAAATCGGGTCAAATCGAAAATCCAACCGGACTGGATAGTTTGATTTGGTTTGGTTTGCTAATGGTTTGGTTCGGTCACGGTTCTAAATTTATGAAACTGCAAAGATACGATTTGGTTACAGTTTGAGGTCCTTTAGGACCGAACCGTTATGTTATCGTTGACATAAAGCCTTTAATCAATAACAATCTAGTGATTTTGATGATTACAAACCATTAATGGTATTTATGGACTAATGTTTACATTGAGTGTTATAGATAAGTTATATTCCAAGAATGACCTCAATGAAACAATAAAGATCACATAAATGGAAATAAATGAATGCAAAGAGACATGAAGTTGTAAGGAACCAAATGCAAGTCCATCCAAAGATAGCTTGGACTATAATGAACAATTAAGCAACTCAAAGAAATGAAGAAAACAAGAATACCTTAAAACTTAAACGATCATGGACAAAGTATGAAGAAAGGGGTAGATAGTATGGTGAGTGTTTAGGATTCAATGTCAAAGTATTTATGAATCCATTTGAAACTCATCTTTATAAGATCATGCATATCATATCATCATTCACATGTTCCTATATCCACTAACAATAGACTATACACTTCATCACATATATATTTGACACATGAAGTCATTGCTAAAGAATGAGTGAGTTCAAGCTTGCATAAGTTTAGAAAGAACTCATCACTTGAGCTAGAAATAATAGGACCATGCACATTAATCATATGTTTTATTTTGGTCTCTAAAATGTAGAGTCTAAGGCATTGAACTTCCTTTTTCATCCACAAAGTCTTTATTATCATGACTTGGTAAATGACTTTACGATCCGGACATTTCTCATGAAAAACTGTCTTTTGGTTTTTTGTCTAAGTATGGAAAATATGATTTTTTGAAATAAAAATATTTTCAAAATAATTTTTTCGGATAATTACTCCTTAAACTTCAAATAGCCTAAACTAATTTTATGGGATTTTTTCATCAATTCTACATAGGCCTACACGGAGGATCAAGTTTTACAAAGGCTGTTTAGAATCTGAATTTGTACTAAAACTGATTTCCTACATTTTGATTTAGTTGGATTTCAATTTTCTTATATTTTTTTATTAAATCCAAATGGGGGGGGGGGGGGGGGGGGATTGTAAACTTAAAGTAAATGGACATATAAACATTGTAAAGACAAGTGTTTGCTGAAGTAACTGATCAGATAGCACTATGTGCTTGATCAGATAGCCAAAACTAGAAAACCCATTTTTTTTTCATTCTGTCATCTAACCGATTAGATCCACTATGTAGTCGATCAGATGCTCAAAACAGTGACCACACTCTTCGATCACATTTCACCATGTAACCGATTACTTTCTTGATCTAATCGATCAGATGAGTCCAAATAATCGATCAGATGAAACATGTACTCGATCAGATGCAGTTTCAGATCTAATGTAACCGACTACATCATACATGTTATTGATTAGATGAGATCTAGATCTAATGTATTCGATTAGATTACTAATGTAATTGATTAGATGGCTTGCTGAAAGTATCCCAACGGGTAGAAACTTCATGGGAACTTAACATATTGCCCCTTATCGGCTATATTTTTCAAAGGGGTTATAAATACACAATGTTTGGACATTATGGGTATGGATTGGAAAGAAATAGAGAAACCTCTTGAGTATCAAAAAGTTTTTGTTATTCATTTTCTTCATCTTCTCTCACATATCATTTATAGAGTATTGAGCTTCTTTTATATTCATTTATACTCTATTTGTGAGCTTTGATTTGCATATCAATCTTTGAGAGATATATTCTTGTGAAACAAATTTCTGTCTAAAATCAATTGTAAGGATCGGTGTGATCCAGCAAAAGTCTAAGAGAAGATTGTTCTCTTAGCAAGAAGAATTAGAAGCGGTGTGCTTCTTATACCGGTTTGCTCTTCACCCGTAAGGAGGTGCTATAGTGGAATTGGGAAAGTCTCAAGAGAGATCTTGAGCCGAGGAGTAAGAGTTATCGAACCTCGCTAAATCGTTGTGTTAAGTGTTTGCATTTCTCTTCACTTTTCTCTTTTACAATTGTGCTATTAATTAATTGTTTTATATCCTGATTATTACATAATTATTAGAAGGTGTTTATTAGATTTTGCAAACAATTAAAATTGAAAATTGGCCATTGTTTACCATAGACTCTATTCACCCCCTCTAGAGTCAATACTTGGGCAACAGTTATATATATATATATATATATATATATATATATATATATATATATATATATATAATGTTAAATTATACGATATATATAATATAATTAATATAATCTTACAATCCAAATCACTTAGAAATTTGTAACAACTATCAATCCTATGGTCCAACCTTAATTCTCTTAGGTTTTTTCAATTTTTTAGATGATTCTTTTTTCGTTTTCTTTTTTTATAGTGGTTGAATTTTGATTTGTGGCTGATTGTTTATTGTTGAATTTGTAATTCTAAATGTATTAGGTTATTAGCAATTATGAATTTATTCACTTCAATTCCAGAAGTGATAGAGAATAATGAATTAAAAGTTCTAAATATATTAATAGTTCTGAATCTGTTGTTAACTTGGTTTATAGTTGTACATGTGAATTTTGAAATATGAATACTTCTGTCACAAAAGAAAAAAAAAAAAAAAAAAAAAAAAGGGAACCGTGGAACCGAACCGAACCAAATCGGTTTTTCATGATTTGGTTTAGTTCCTTTGGTCAAATGGTTTGGTTCAATTCCAAATTTTATGAATCTGTTAAAATTGGTTTGGTTCCAAAAAACTCTTAAACCGGTCCAAACCGAACCGTGTGTATCCTTAGGCAAAATATACAATAATTTTACACATTAGTGATGTAATAATGTATCTTAACTAGATATATATATATATATATATATATATATATATATATGTATATATATTTACACATTGTGTATATTTTATATAAAAAGATTTTAACACATTACTGGAGATGATCAAATTACCATAATGAATGTTGATAACATTGTAATAAAAGTCCAAAAATAATCTTGAAAATTAATGAAAAGGAAGAACCTCAAACAACAACAAATATCTTTTTATTTTGATAACATTGTAATACAAGTCCAAAAATATCTTGAAAATTAATGAAAAGGAACATATTACATACTCACACAACAACACATCTTTTTAATTTTTGAAATTAAATCGGCAAGTTTGTTTTATTTTTTATTTAAAAAGAAGGATGAAAAATTAATAAGTCGTCCCCACCAACAGCTTAAAGCAAACCTAGAGTGCAACCCTTGGAAAGGATAAGCAGCAGCTAGCTATAATTGAAATAAAACAAACTAAAATATGTTTCGTTGCAATTCTTTTAGAAATATATTTTTCTATGGTCTAAACGGACTATATAAACTTTGACAATTAATTTATATGTTCCTTATAGTAGTAAAATTCACCAATGAAAACCAACAATTGTTGAGTCCGATTATTACATTACAGCTGAGATCCAATGCACATTAAACACGTGTTATATGACAGATTTTGGCGAATTAGGTGGTTTCGTTTATATATTTCGGCGCCTGCATTTAGATTGTTAATTTGAAAGACTTTATGCGATAATTCCCAATAATCTAATAAGATCCATCAAAGTTTGATTAATTTGTCGTTATGAATGCATGCAATATCATGTCCTTTGACTATCAATCATGTAGATTTTTTAGTTTTTATCGATTTAAAATCAAAGAAAAAAGAAAAAGAAAAATAAAAAAAGAGTAGTATGAGGGTTAGAAAAGATGAGATGAATGAAATATATATATATAAGTGAAGACTCCAAATTGTAGAGTAAAGACTTTTTGTTTTTATTTTTATTTTTTTCTTAGTTGAGCCGAGTAAAAATTAATGAATGTTTTAATTTTTGAATCAACAAGTTAAAAGACTTCAAATAATTAAATAAAGACTTTTTGCCTAAAAAAATTAGATAAAGAATTTTTTTTTTTTTTTTATAATTTTGAATAATGGAAGTGTATAAGAAGAAATCATTTTAGAAAATTTATTTTAGTGTCTTATATATGGTTTTTTTTAAAGAGACGGACTAAAATTTTGACTTTCGTGTAGCGTGTATTGTCTATCTCTTAAATTCTTAGTCAATCAATTGAATTGCACCACCCACTCTCTAGACTGTTCAAGCTATCCTAGGCTATCTCGAAGAATTGAAATTATATTTATGTTTTCTTTTATATCTATATATATATATATATATATATATATATATCATCCTTATTTTTGTCTTTATTATGTATTAATGGGTCGGCTGTGTGGAGGGAGCAGCACCCTAACCGGATTTTTTTATATTTAATTATCTATAAATTTTGTAAATATTTAAACTTTTTTGTGAAGATTTTAAAAATATCTTTGCCCGAACGGTAATGATATCCATAATATATAATTATTTTTTAAGGTCGCCTCTCGTACAATTATCTACTCCCTCACTCTCTCTCTATATATAATACCTCGTCATCTTTTGGCTAAAAACAAGTGTGCGCATACCGCGTTGCCTTTTGGTTAAGATCAAGTGTGTGTATATACATTGTCTCTTGAGGGCGAGGATGCATAAAGTTAAGAAAATGTAGCCCGGAAGCAGCTCACTTAAAGTAGGCAAAAATGCTATGGAGAAAAAGTGAAGAATGCATATGAATCATCTTTTTTCCACCCTTTCCTTTCTCATCTTTACCCAAACACCCAAGGTTTTTGACCTATAATTATTTAAAAACGGATCAATATGGTGGATTGATGGTTTCTGACCCATTTTGCCACCCTAGTTAATAATATTATAAGGATTGTGAATTTTGTTTTTAGTAGTATTTCTTACTTGTTAACTTCGTGTTTTCGGTAAATCTTATTTGTTAACTTGTTATTGTAGTTTTTTTTTTTTTCGTATTTTTTATATTATTTTGTAAGAGTAGATAAAGAATAATCTTCTTGAAGCTAGCATGTAAATGTATAGAGAAAATCGAAATTATATGCATGTGCTTGTTGACTTCTGCGCATATTCGTTTCGTGGGATAGTACTTCACCACAAAATTTGGTGAGAATGTAACTTTCGAGATCACATTAATTAAAATACTTCATTGGTAGAAGACAGATGATACTTATGTACAGCAATAATAATAGGTTTGTAGCAAAAGCCAATAATCTTTCTTAATTTTCACTTTTCTCTTCATCACTATCATTCAGAATTTGGAATTAATTATTAAAATTTTAAAGTGTTACAAACAAGTTTTTTTTTTATATAAAAAAGGGTAATATTTGACCAGAATAAATACAGTACATGTTTAGGAAAAGTTAAATAATAAATTAACTATAAAAAAAAGGTAATATTTGCCCAGAATAGATACAGTACATGTTTAGGAAAAGTTAAATGATAAATTAACTATCTGAGTGAATAATTAATTCAGAATATATATGCTTGCTAATAAGTGTAAAAGAAATATGATTTTTAAATCTTTTCTTCTAACTAAGTTGTAATTGGACTTAACAAATTTAAATGACTTAAGTTCTATTTGATTACATAAAATTGATATCTTGAAATTAAATTATATTTTCTTATTCTAAATTGAATTTAACAAAAGAAGTCGATGGACACCATGTGTGCAGGATCCACCAAATTTTCAATTCGAATGGTTTTAGTAGAAGTTTATGACACAGGTTTAAAATATTTATGATGCTAGGTGGTGTTATATTCATTGTTTCAATACTTTCGCGGAAAGTAAGGGTTGGTCAAATTATCTTTACCAAAAAGAAAAAGAAAAATTTAACCCTCATACTACTCTTAGTTGAGCCGAGTAAAAATTAATGAATGTTTTAATTTTTGAATCAGCACGTTAAAAGACTTCAAACAATTGAATAAAGGCTCTTTTTCTTAATTGATCATGCTGAGTCAAATTCAATTAAAGTTTTAATTTTGAAACAACAATTTAAAAGACAAAATAATTAGATAAGATTTTTTTTTTTTTTTTTTTTTTAATTTTGAATAATGGAAGTGTGTAAGAAGAAATCATTTTAGAAAATTTATTTTAGTGTCTTATTCTTATATATGGTTTTCTAAAGAGACATACTAAAATTTTGACTTTTGTGTAGCGTGTATTGCCTTGCCTCTTAATCGATCAATTGAATGAATGCACCGCCCACTCTATAGAAGACTCTTCAAGCTATCCTAGGCGTAGCTCGAAGAATTGAAATTATATTTATGCATAAATATATATATCATTATTATTTTTGTCTTTATTATGTAATAATGGGTTGAATATATATATATATATGCACAATTCATTATAAGGGTTGAGTGGAGGGAGGCAGCCACCCCAACTGATTTTTTTTTTTATTTATTTTTTTCTAATTATCTATAAATTTTGTAAATATTTTATTTTTTTTATTTTATTTTTTGGTGAAAATTTAAAAAATGTGAACTCTAATAATACCCACTATATATTATTGTTTTTTAAAGCTCCCTCTGGTACAATTCTCTACTCCCTCACTTTATATATATATATATATATATATATATATAATACTTGGCTCATCTTTTTGCTAAGATCAAGTGTATACACTGTCTCTTGGGGGCGGCGAGGCACAAAATTAAGAAAATGCAGCCCGAAAGCAGCTCACTTAAAGTAGGCAGAAATGTCATGGAGAAAAAGCGAAGAATGCATATGAATCATCTTTTTTCCACCATTTCCTCACTCATCTTTACCCAAACACCCAAGGTCTCTCTCTCTATATATCTATATATATACACACACACACAAATGAAAACACTAACAAATTGAATTAATGCCTTTGCTTTTTGATCAACAGGAAAGATTGGCATTGCCTGTTTTGCTGGAGCAAGCGACTAACTATATTAAAGGACTGAAGGAAAGCATACAAGAACTGCAGAGAAGGAAAGAACAACTCACGGGTGATCAGATTGAGAATACAGATGCCCTGGAAGGCTCAGCGTTACCGGTAATTGCAGTTGATGAAATGGGCTCAACTTTGGAGGTGAAATTGATTACTGGGCTGAACAAAAACTTCATGTTGCATCAAGTTCTTAGTGTTCTTGAGGAAGAAGGTGTTGAAGTTGTGACTGCAAGCTACTCTACCGTGGGTACCAAAACCCTCTATACAATCCATTCACAGGTATTTTTATATACAATTATACACACACAAGCATCATATACAGTTTACAACAGAATCACTTTTGAATCGTATTTAATGAACCTAATCAACTTCTTTCACATCATTTGAATTGGGAGTGAATTAAATTGATGGCGCTTCTATAGGAGATGACTGCCACCAACGAAGATTGTACACTTGTTTTTTTTTTTTTTTTTTTTCGAACTAGGGGGGAGAGGATTCCAACACCGACACACCCTCTACAAGAGCTAGCTAGATGCAATACCAATTAGGCCACTAAACTGTAATGCTCGGGCACGCACATTTTGAAAACAGTAAACTTACATAGTTATTTGAAAAAAATGCAAATTAAGTGATGTTTAAACCGTGTTCAAGACTGGAGAATACTGTTATAGAAATAGAAATAAAATATGAAACTCGTACGGTATTGAGTTGAAAAATTACAATATACATAAAGCATCTATATATAGACAAGGCAAGGTGGTAGATGAGTTCTGGACAAGTTATCTATATATGTTAAGTGGGTAGGTAGAGACCGCTACAATAAAACCCTAAACTCTAAGATTATATACAATATAATCTAACAAATACCCCTATTGAGATAGTGGTGCATTTGGTCACACATTTGGCCCATCATTGATCCATTGTATTTGGGTCACAAGGATTTTTTTTTCTTTTCTTGATTGATACTTACATACACATGTCTTCACCGACACCCGAACTCTTGACTTTCTTTTGAAATGTAAGAGCCTGGTACCGTTAAGTCTTGTTGGATTACAAGTGTAGGGAGAGAGAGTTACACTACTTGAAATTGCATGAAGATTAAAGGTATAATTACATGAAGTAAAGATATATATAAAATATAAATTACATGCAAAGTAAAGTACTAGAAAAGATAATACTGCATAAGCTTGAACGAGAGAAAGCCTTGATTAAAGCTTAAAAATGTCAACAAATACAATAAAGGTATAACTACATGAGGTTGAAGAGCTTCTTTGATAGCCTGTGATGTGAGTGAATCTTTGCACTAAAAGTGAAGTCTTCCTTTAAAGAAAGTTTTCCTTCTTTTATCTAAAACTCGCTTACCCCAAAAAAAAAAAAAAAAAAAAAAAAAACGAGTCTTTCTTTTATAAGAGACAAGTGGGTTGACAACTAATGACAAAGAGGGTATTTTGCAATAAATATGGTCTTTCCCCACCCATTTTGTGTCTCTATCACTTTCTCATTATCACTCTATTCTCCAAACCCCTCTCTCTCCATACACACACAACACACTAACACACACATATGCATGTACTCATCTTAGATCCATAAGTTGATTCGTTCATCAATAAGAGAACCAATAGCTGAGTTTCAGATGCCGACCAAATCCTCGACGTGACCGCTAAAGGACGGACCAGGTGGAGCCGCTCCATCCTCAGGAACAGGCTCAAGCTCAAGTTCAATATTATAACAGAAAGAGAGTGGTGGTGACGCCAGCAACAGCAGGTCGAAGAAAGAGATCAATTGAACCCGCGGGATCGAACTGGACCGAACTGGACCGAACCAGTACTTTGCAGTTTGGTTTGGTTCGGTTCCATGGGTATCATGGTCCGATTTGGTTCCAAAAACAATAAATTCGTTATTAATGATTTGGTCCCAAAAAAACTCTCAAACCAGACCGTTTACACTCCTAATTTTAATTTTTAAATTGGAATGTTTATTTTGGAACAGTAAAAATAAGTTTTTTTTTTTTTTTTTTTTTTTTTTTGGGGAGGAAGGAAGTAATTAATTTTAAATTAAAAAAAGGCACTTGTCTTGTAATTCTTTACTAGAACTCATGGGAGTTGTTTTGAAAGTGCTATTTTTGACGACGGTGAGTTATCAGTGCTGTTAGAATGTATAAAAATGAAACTGAATATCTAATTGCTTAAAACCATAGTACATAAAGGCCTATTTATAGGCGAAATGACGACTAGGTAGCTGAGTACTATAAAAGATAATAGTGTAGTGAATAAAAAATTTTAAATGGTTGGTAGAAGGTATAATAAATATAATCAATATACTCCTTAAATTCAAAGTTGAGTTTGGAAACGATATCATGAAAGTGGTGGTGGAGGTCAAAGACCACTCGATGTGATGATTTTGTGGGTGAGTGCGAAAGATACTGTCAGGTTATTACACTGATGAGTTACGGGTGTACAGTCCCACATCGCCTAAGTAGAGGAAAGGTGAAGTACTTATATATAAATGTGTTACTTCCAACTGGTATGAGGCCTTTTGGGGTGAAACCCAAGAATAAAATCGTGCGGGCTCAGGTACAAAGCGGACAATATCATATCATGTGGTGGAGTGGGTCGTTACAAATTGTATCAGAGCCTGACCCAGTCGGAAGTGTGCCGACGGGGACATCAAGCCTCCAAGGGGAGTGAATTGTGATGACCTTGTGGGCGAGTGCGAGAGATACTGTCAGATTACCACACTGACGAGTTGTTTATATGTATGAAGACCTGGCATGTTGAGGCGCATGGTTCATGGGATCCAACACGTTGAGGTGTGTGGTGGTAGATCCGTGACACGCATTGAGGCTCATGGTGGCACATGGTGGTAGATCAATGAAGTACATAAGGGGTGCTATTTATAGGCGAAAGATATACAAGTGAATTAGGTAGTTGAGTGGTATAAATGGTAATAATGTGTGAACAAGAAACAGTAGGCGGTAGGTAAATGATATAATAGGTATAATTTAACAAATGCTAAATATTTGAAAAGTTAATTACCGGACAACTATTTAAAATATTTGAAAAGTTAAATAAATTATTTAATACATCTTCTATATATTTAGTGGTCAGCTGTGGTGAGCTCACGACTATTATTACGAGGAACTCTTAATTGCAGTACTCAATCTATTTATACTATGGTCACATGAAAATTATTACATATCACAATGTATTTATTATCATCGTCAATTACAAGATTAACAATGCTCATACATATTTTTGCAGGCTATTTGGTCAAGAATTGGCATTGAAACTTCACGAGTGGAAGAAAGGCTAAACAAACTTGTTTTCTGAACTATGTAATATTTTACTATCAAATGTTGTAATTTGATGATATCCTTTTCTTTTTTTTTTTTAAAGAATATTAGGAGTTTAAGTTATAATATAAATAAAAATTGAGGCGTTATTTTCTTGTCATGGTGAAGTACATGACATTTTTTCACATTTACAATCTTGCCTCGGAGGCACAAACACAATTATTGGGTGACTCTTTTTAATTATACTATAAAATGAGAGATGTCATATGTAGATGTTGCTTTGCTTTACAGTATCATTTCTATATATTTAGTTATTGTACAATATCAGGGACGGGAATGAGATTTGTGTAACTTCGAACTTCTGATTGTACTAAAAAATTATAAATAAATAAAAAAATAAAAATAAAAACTTTTTATTTTTGGGTCAAGTACAACAAAGATACCTATATTATGTTTACATTGGTATCATTGGTGCAAATACCCTCATGACATATTTAAGTTATAGTTTGACTAAATTACCCTTATATACACATTTTACATATTATTTAAAAATGCATCATTTTATGAAATGACGAAAATGGTCATTTAGAACATGAAGGGTGTGATATGCACTATAAGCATATTATAAGATTGTTTTCTGCATTTTATAAACTATTATTAATTGTTTTGAATCTTTTAATATTAATAGTTAGATTTAATTGAGAGCGTAATTTTATCACAATTTTAATAGTATGATGACGATAAATGATTGAACACCCATTTGTTTATTTTTTTTTCAATAAAAATTTAATATCCATTTGTTGCTATGTACAAATATATATATGTATGTGTGTGTGTGTGTGTGAAAACTTATTGTAAATTCTAAAGTTTAAAAAATTAAAAGTATATTGTTTATATATACAATGAATACGTATCTTTAATTTAATTTTTTTAACTTTAGAATTAAAAGTATATTGTTTATATTTAATGAATAAGTATCTTTAATTTAATTTTTTAATTATATAGTTAATGACTGATAACTAAATTAAAATTTAATTTGCAATAAATTTTTTCTTTGCTATAATTATAAAAGGAACTTGAGTTTTCATTCTATATAATATACTTTACATTAATCTGACAATTTTGAAAATAAATTTTTTTTTATTTTTTTTAAGAGAGATAACACACTGTTAGCAGAAATATATAGAGAATTTTTTTTTTCCAAAAAGGTGAGACAAAATTCTTTAAAATGTAAATATAGTTAATGTGCATATAAAATCCATATACTATAAAATTATTAGCATACACATTAGATGTTCACTTCGAAAACTTTGACTTACTACCATCTTTTGCCTATCAGTCATTTGAGGTCATTTTTAGTTATATTCCTTCTATATATTTTTATATGCTTATATATTATCTCTATTCCATATTAGATGTTCATTTTGAAAACTTTGACTTATCAAAATTATGATTCAAAATCTTGTTGTCTCTGGTCTTGGTTGTAATGTCCTCATGTGGACCTCATGTACATCTTTATTTTATTTATCAAAGCTTACCCATTTACTTAAAAAAAAAATTGTGATTCAAAGTTTTTAAAATGGACATCTAAGAGCATCTCCAATTGTTGTGTATAATTTTTAGATTTACAAAAAAAAATTTGGATTATTTATTTTTAGCTGCAGTGGTTGTTTTATACCTTTTGTGTAAAAATATATCTCTTAATAACAATCAATCAGTGTGATGCCTGAACCCCACATAATTTTTATAAACCTATTTAATATAGGGTTGATTAATGAGAAGGAGGAGAAAAGAAATATGTTGATGTGGCTGTGTATTAACATATTTCCTTTTTCATTAATAAGAAACAAACTACTGGAGATAAAAAAAAAAATTTACACATCATACGTGCCAGTAATAATTTACACAAAAGAATATTTTAACAAACTGCTGAAGATGCTCTAATATAGGACAGATGTAGTATAATTTAATATCTCACAAAAAAATAAAAAAATTAGTTAACTTCACCAACCACATAAACATCTTTAGTGAAAAGGATTGGAACCTAAGCATTTAATGAAGCCTCCGGTGTACCAAGCATTGCCATTGGCATGACCTATTATTGGTATATTCATATAATATATATATATATTTTATTTCAAAAAGAGTGTTTTTTTTTTGAAGAATTGTGACCCTTACAAATTAAAAAGTCAGGATTTCTTAAAAAAACACTCTTTTTGAGGCAGAGGGGAATTTGAATTGAAAATCGCCTGTTTATTTCCAGGAATTACTCACTCCACCTTTATGCTCCTATATGTTGAACAGCTTCTAAGTTTCAACTTCAAACTACTTTTTCTATTTGACAATCAATTATATGATCCTAGGCCTAAATATAAGAATTAAAGTCAAATGCATACGTAAACATATATATATATATATATATCTATACACGCGCGCGAGGGCACACACACGCCCAAAAGAAAGTTACGAAACACATGGTTGAATTAAAAATCACACCTTTAGGGTCCCCTATACGTCGCATAGGTTTAAACACTTCGTTTCATTCAAGTGTATTGTCTTTACACAATCCGATCGAAAAATTGAATGGCATATCCCTACACTCCTAGCTTTAAAGACATGTGTGCAACGTGTGATGTCTGGATCAATCAATTGAATGGCATATCCCTACCCTCTTAGCCTTAAGAATTAAAGTCATATACATACGTAAACATATATATATATATATACGCGCGCGCGGACACACACGCCTAAAAGAGAGTTAAGAAACACATGGTTGAATTGAAAATCACACCTTTAGGGTCCCTATACGTCGCATAGGTTCAAACACTTCGTTTCATTCAAGTGTATTGTCTTTACACAATCCGGCCGAAAAATTGAATGGCATATCCCTACACTCCTAGCTTTAAAGACACGTGTGCAACGTGTGATGTCTGGATCAATCAATTGAGTGGCATATCCCTACACTCCTAGCTTTAAGAATTAAAGTCATATACATACGTAAACATATATATATATATATATACACACACACGCACCGTACTGACCCAAAAGATTTTCATGTTTTTATCCCTACACTCCTAGCTCTATGATTTTCATGTTTTTAATCATTCCTACATTTTCAAATCTTCCAGCAATTAAAGGATCCCATGCTCAAACGCTCCGCATAATTAGCAGTCTTAGACCAAACATCATTCAAGAATAACACATATTATTCCAAGAGAATTGTCGCTCGTCTCCAATCTCCATTCTCAAGGGACTAGCCTTCCAAACCATTATAACAATATAGTTACTATATGTTCAATAAAAAATAGTTAAAAGATAAAGAGTCTTAGTTTAAAAACGATTTAAAAAAAATCAACTGCGTATTGGCTCCGCATAAGCAGTGTAATATTTGAAAAATTACTATTTTTAAAGTCTAAACTATCTTCACTGTCTTACCTCTTCTAACAGACGTTTTCTTCGAATCAGGGTGTGATATCACGAGCCCTCTTGTCAATTCTACTTCCGAACTCAAATCTTGAAAATGAAACAATAAAATTACACCTCCATCGAATTTATTTTGACGCTAAAATTTATTACTCCCTCTGTTCCATATTAAATGTCTACTTCCAAAACTTTGATTCATTATTATCTTTTGTTTGAATCATTTAAAGAATTTTATAATTATATTCTTTTTATATACTATTTTTATTCTATATTAATTGTTTATTTAAAAATTTTTGACTCATCAAAATTATAAGTCAAATGTGGACATCTAATATGAGAAGAATGTACTATAATTTAATATCTCTCAAATAAATAAATAAATAAATAAATAGTTAACTCCACCAACTACAGAAACGACTTTAGTGAAAAGGATTCAAACCTAAGCATTTAATGAAGCCTCACGTGTCTCATTGTGACGGGAATGTCGGCCCAATGAGAGTGTTTATATTAAGCGAGGGTGACGTATAACAAATACCATAACAAATACTATATTCTTCGGCGCCCGCATTTCCGCTGCTATAAGTTTCTATCTTCAAACTACACTTTTTCTAAGTTTGACAATCATTGAACCACTTTCTGCGACAATTTTATGATTCTAGGCGTACCTCTAAGAATTAAAGTCAAATACATACGTAAATATATATATATACACACGCGCGGGCACACGCCCAAAAAAAAATAAGAACACGCCCAAAATAAAGTTAAGAAACACACACAGACATATATATATATATATATATATATATATATATATATGAACTGTCTTGGAAGAGTTAGATTTAATTCTTGAGAGCCGTGCTGGAGGGACAAAAGAAAATGCAGCCCGGAAGCAGCTCACTTAAAACACGTAGAAATGAAGTGGAGAAAAACCGAAGAAGAAAAATGAATCATCTAATTTCCATCCTTTCCTCTCTCGTCTTTACTCAAAGATCACAGGTATATCTCTCTCTGTCTCTATGTGTGTGTGTGTGTGTGTGTGTGTGTGTATATATATATATATAAACACAAACAAAATGATAATGGTTTTGTGTTTTTTGATCAGGAAAGAGTGGCATTACCTGTTTTGTTAGAGAAAGCAGGTGACCATATTAAAGGACTGAAGGAAAGCATAGAACAACTGCAGAGAAGGAAGGAACAACTCAAGTTGACGGTACTTGCAGTTGAAGAAATGGGATCAACTTTGGAGGTGAAATTGATTGACAAAAATTTCATGTTGCATGAACTTCTAACTGTTCTCGAGGAAGAAAATGTTGAAGTTGTGAGTGCAAACTATTCTAATATGGGCGACAAGATCATATATACAAGGGTAAAGTGCAAAAAATCCCCCCAAACTTTACTCTTTCTCCCTAAAAATCCCTCTGAACTTCTATTTTTACAATAAACCTCTAAACTATTTCAATTTTTGCAATATACCCCAAGCAACACTGTTCCAGCAAGTTCTATCAGTGAAATGCGCACGTGGCCTATGCTGCAATTTTAAAATGACAATTTTACCCTTATTTAATAAATCCCCAAATTGAGCCCTTTCGACCCTTTTTCAATCTATGGCTTCACACACTCCTCAATTTCTAGAGAGAGAAGGCAACACCACCATCTCTACGAAGGCCTTAAATGGCGATTTCTTTGGGGGTTTTCTCTACTGTCTTGGTCGACGACACGGCGTCGTTCTCCAAGTTGTCGTCTTTGTCTCTGCGGCTTGTCGGAGCTCCAGTTGCTTCTCCTGTTCATGTTAGCATGCACACAGTGCGCACGGTCACCTATGCCACCGCGTTGAAGCCGGTGACTGTTCCAGGGAAGCGGGAGCCGAGAGGAATCATGAAGCCCCGCCGTGTGTCGCCGGAAATGCAAGCGTTCCTCGGCGGCGTCCCTGAGATCCCTCGCACCCAAGCCCTCAAGCAGATTTGGGCTTACATCAAACAGGAAAACCTTCAGGACCTGAAAATAAGAAGATCATAGTCTGCGATGAGAAGCTGAAGAGTATATTTGCAGGGAAGGAGCGTGTTGGGTTTCTTGAGATCGCCGCGTTGATCAATCCTCACTTTCTTAAATCAGCAAACTGCAGGAGATGGTTTTAGATTTAATTATGTATATGAGGGTTTCTGGCTGATAATATTGCTCATAGAGAGAAGACCGGTAGGGTTTTTGGTAAGGTTTTCAAGTTTGCCTATATCCACAGGCATTGCCCTTTCTGGATTTTGTGGAATAGTTTCCCCTTTTGGGCTTCCTTAATTAATGCGTAGGCTTCTGAATGCAACGTTTTTAGTACTACTGAATCTGGTGTTTTGTTGTACAGACTCTGCGATGCAAGAATTTATGCCCTAGCTAGTATTTTATTATTTGATGTTTACATGAACACCTTATTGGCATGTTTAGAATGGTTGTGATGGCATTGTCCCATGTTTGGCTTTGCTTCAAATTTCTATCTCAGGACTTGCAGCACACCCTTTGAATTGGGATGCTATCCTAGAAATGCATCAATGGTGTTGAATGTGACGAGTAAAAAAAAACTCTTTTTCAGTCTTACAAGTCATATATATGTATATATATATATATAGTTGCACAGACCTGAGACCCATCCCATGGATCCCTTCACAAAATTCAAATACTATCCATTTCATCTGCACCTTCGATCACAAAATTAATAATCTTTTTCCTGATTTTTCAAAATCGGCTATTTGCTTCTTTCTTTGACGTGCCTCCAAAATTTCTCTCTTCACCAGCACTGAAGCCGACGCAATATCGCCTCCACTCACCACCACTCAACAGAGGGCACTTTTCATGGCCTACCGTCACTATCGCAATATACATATATATAGTTGAATAGTGGCCTTTTAAGAAGCTAGACCACGGATCACCATTCTATTCTTCTCCAAATTCAAGTTCTCCAATTGGTGTCGCAGCCGGCGTTTTGTTTGTGACGTGGTTGCTCGTTGAAGAGTTTTACAAGGAGAAGTTAATTACTCAGTTGTGGAAATCCAGATTTAGGATTATTGTGGGAGAGAGATAAGATAGAGAGAGTTGTAGGTTGATTGATGGACGTTTGGCAAAATCCAGAGCTTCACTCCACCAAATCAGGTTCCAATCAAAATATCCGGAGTCGGCGGCGGTTGTCGCCGATGATGGTCGTTGGCTGGTTCAATTGACGGAGGTTGCGATTGGTGGGTGATTCATCCGTCGCCGGATAAGGATATCGTACAGAGGGAGAGAGTAGAGAGAGAAAAAGCGTAAGGAAGCGTTTGGCTGCTAACATGAAGTAGTGTGTTAGATAGTTTTTGTGATATATATGGTGATGTGCTGGCAGATTCCTATTGGATATTGAGATTGAATTTTGATACATCAGCCACAACATTTAATAAAGTAATTAAACAGCGTCATTTGATCATAGGGTAAAATGGTAATCTTCTATTTTCGGTTAACTTTGATGAGGTGATTTTTAATTTTGTCCTTAAATGCAACTTTTTAATAGTTGAGGGGGGCAATGCTTAATTGAGGGGGGTTTTATGCAATTGCCTGATAGTATAGGGGGTTTTATTGCACTTTACCCTATATACAATTCATTCACAGGTGTGTGTATATATATATATATATATATATATATATATATATATATATATAAACACACAAGCATCATATACAGTTGCAAATTAAATTAGAGCAGAATCACTTTTGTATCTTAATTAATGAACCAAATTATATCAAATGGAATTTTCATTAAATTTGTGTAATGTCCCACATTGTCGGAGGTTAGACCGAACACTTTTTTAAAATCGTGAACATCAAACCATACATAGTTTCTTAGGAAGTGCAAAATTTCTTTTGGATTCCCTGATTTTTTTTTAAATCACTCTTCAAGTTTATTATTTTAATCCATAAAATCCATATTGATGAATTTTCATGTACTCAAAGACTTCATATAATCATATAATTAAGTAAAAATTTAAATGAAACACGAGTTTCATCGTACTCTTTACTTTGAACTTGCGAAATTTATTTTGCAAGTGCTGTATTTTTTTTGGGTAGTTCATACTCCTTTCTCTTCTTATTCATTAGGTCGAACTCTTAGGATGGTGAGTTAGTTATTCATTGGTGTAAACATTTATACTATCTCTTATCAAAGTCGCATTAAAATTCTGTCAAATCACAATGTATTTATTATAATCTCCACTTACAAGATTAACAACTTGAACTCGTTATATACTTTTGCAGGCTATTTGGCCACGAATCGGCATAGAAACTTCTCGAGTGCAAGAAAGACTAAAGAAACTTGTTTTTTGAACTATGTAATATTTTTGCTCGAACAAAACCTTGGCTTAGATGAATCGTTTTAATATCCACAAAAGAATGAGAGATGTGATATATATGTAGATGTTACTCTTCTTTACTATATCATTTCTCTCTCTATATATATTTAATTTAGTTATTGTCTACTATATATCATGGAACTAGCGGAAGGAAGATTTGTATATTTTCGAACTTCGGATTGTATTGAAAATTTGCAAAATTTTTCGAAATCACATTTTGATGAATGAATAACACTATTTTTTCGGAGATTTGTTCATATTACACTACCGTCTTGAATTTTTGTAGCCTTCTTAAGTGCAACTAATGAATTAGAACAAATTTGATCACATATATTTAATATTTTGCCAATATTCAGGTGAATTTGGGTAGGTTGGTGTTGATCATGGTTGTGGTATATTATTGTTTTGTAGGCAATTGACAGAGGGGATTATTCTGCAAGCGATGACTGTAAACATTAATCATTTGTGAGACCATTAATCACAAATTTACATGAATCCTATACCTTAGATTTTCATGATTTTCACATATCTATAATGCATAAATAAATAGTTAGATATAAATACCTCAATCTGTAATTATAAAACTTGAAGAAATTAAAAAAATCAAGGCAAACGTCGAGATTCTTTCTGCGGAACGAACAACATGCTAAACTGCGATAGCCAAAGCGTGAAAACCAATTTCTCTCTCTTGACCTTTTGCACACATAAATATTATACGTGTTGTTTTCATTAGCGTACATAACTAATGGGAATATGCACTTTTATAAAACCAGAGAGAGGACCAGTTTTCCTTTTTACTAACTTTAATTCCACTTTCCATCAAAGTAAGGAATAAATAAGAAAACACTTCTCCAATAATTAATTATCAAAAGGGTAATTTATAAGTTTACTACATAATATAATATTAATCTGATATCTATTTTATTTAACCACCAAATAATAGAAGTAAATCACGTATCTAAATCACGTGGGTCATAAATATAAGAAAATATCTTACAGTCTCCTACTTGGCCCATATGATAACTTCTGTAACGGTTTAGTAAAACAGTCATTAGTGTGCACCATAAATCAGATTGACTTATTAAGTTGGTCATCATAAATACCATGGTAAATAAATTACCAATGCGAGTCATGACAGTTATATATTACCAAATGACACAGTCCCTTCCATGTACCACAATACTAGTAACCTATTCAACATAGTCTATAAATGAGAAGTATCAATAATGATCTAACAATAATATCTTTTCCAAAACTATTCCTATTACTACTTATTAAAGCAATACGTACATGTACATTAATTAATAGGAAATATCATAAACACATTTAATGAGCGCAAAATGTCAAATATATATAAGCACTGTTAAGCAATCCACAATTAAAAAATAATCAACATTGACTACATTCAAGACCCATTTTTTCAACATGTTCTATAAATGTCTTGGGTGGCAGTCTATTCGTTAATAGATTGCAATCATAAGTTGTGTGCTTATATATTCGATACACATTCGTTATTTCTAAATATATTCTTTAATGATAAAGTATTTCAACTTTATAACACCTATCATTTTTAATACAAAAAGATCAACAATTGCAGTATAAATTTTCAGCAATCTGAAAAAAAAAAAATGGTACCCATAACTTCATATCCTGAAATAAATTCTGCAATCAGAAGTTGTAACTTCAAAATATGCTACAAATTAAAAAATTCATAATAGATAGAGTAATAATAAATTATTTTACATTTTTTCATAATATTGTTCCTCCAGCCAAAAGGAACAAATAACCAATTAAAAAATGTCTTCCTAAATGTGAGCATATAATCTTTTATCTCCTACTAACTTGTATATACATCAAACTTCACAATATATGCATAAGGAATATTTTTCATTTCTTTACTTTCTAGCTAACTCTTTCTTTGGGATTGCATTAGGCTGAATTTATTCCCTTTTATGTATAGAACAATACTGGTTGAATAATGTTCCACATCAAATCTTTCTAGAACTCTTTCAATATATGATTTCTGAGACAATCCTAAAAATCCACGTGATGTATCATGAAATATTTTTATTTCTATCACGTAGGATGCCCCATTCACATCTTTTATTTCAAAGTTCTTAGAGATAACTTTTAGTTTCATATAATAAACTTATATCATTACTAGCAAATAAAATATCATTAATATATACAATCAGAAATATAAACTTACTCCCACTAACCTTCTAGTATATACATTGATTAACAGTATTTTTCTTAAAATCAAAAGAAATAATAGTATCATTGAACTTAAAATACCATTGTTAGGAAGCTTGTTTAAGTTCATATATTGGCATCTTAAGTTTAAAGACCATGAAATATTTACCCTCTAATGTGAAGCCTTCAGGTTGTTTTATGCGGACTTCCTCTTATAAACTCCCATTCATAAAAGTTGTATTCACATCCATTTAATGTAACTCTAAATCATAATAAGTTACTAATGCCATGATATTTTAAAAGATTCCTCTTTAAATACTGGAGAGAATGCTTCTTTATAATCTCTTTATTCATGGCACTGATCTATTTAGTAAAATCATTACTGTTAATGGTTTGTGAATATGTAACCGAGTTTGTATATATCTCACTATATATCAAAATCAGATTCTTGCAGATGTATCACATAATCATCTGGAATAGCAGATCTCCTTTCTCTTTGAGATTATCTTAATGTTATTCTTTATGATTCATCTACAATCTATTCATTGGTAACAATTTCATTATGGAGTTGTTGATCATTAAATTGTTTTTCATTATTATACGGTTCAATAACTGAAGGAACAATTATTTCCTTAGAAGTTATGGATAAATAAATTTAAACATAATTTCTTAAATGATCACATTCTTATTTTTATCACTCCCACTGACTTCACCATTCTCAATGAATCTGACATTACCAGTTTCAATAATTATCGTACTATGTTTAGGATAGTAAAACATGTACTCTTTAAATTACTTAATATCCACAACATTATGGGTAATGAGAAATTACTTACCATACTTCTAACTAATTCTACAAGAGTACGATTACGCCTTACAGCTACACGCTTCTGCTGTGGCATGCATAACAAAGTGTATTGAGTACAAATGCCATATATTTTAAGGAATTTAGCAAATGGTTAGAGTATTAACCCGTTTCATCATACTTTTCATAATATTCACCACCTTTATATAACCTTATAATTTTCACTTTTCTATGTAGTTGTTTTTCAACCACATTTATGTATACTTCAAGAATACCCACTACTTGAGATTTTTCATGCAACAAATAGATATATCCATAGCGTGAAAAATTAACTATAAAGACAATAAAATACTTTTCTCCACCAAAAGATGGAACATCAGAATGTTTACAAATGTCTGTATGAATAATTTCAAGAAACCCTATACTTATTGTGGCTCATTTCTTTGTGTGTTTGGTTTGTTTACCCTTAATACAATCTACACACACACCAAAATCAGTAAAGTTTAAATTCAGAAGAATCACATCATTTACTAATTTTTCTAACCTTTCACTAAATATTAACCTAGTTTTTTATGCCACAAGAAAGATAAATTTTCTATTAATTGAGCTATGTTTAATTCTAACATTATGATACAAAATCAAAAGATTTTTAATAAATAAATTATCAAGTTTGAATTTACAGAAATCATCAACAGTAATACCATAACTCACAAATTAGAATTTCTTGAATAAACATCATTATCAAATTTAAATGAAAAACCATAAACATTAAATTTTGAAATAAAATCAAATTATAGGAAATTGAATAAACATAAAAAGTTTAAAATAATTTAAATAAAATCCACTATCTAACATTAAACATAATGTCACAATGGTTTCAACAATTTTTTTTTTCCAATTATCATAAATAAGAAATTCTTATTTGAATTTGTGATTTAGGCCATAAGAAATTCTTACATCTATTAGAAATATAAATATTAGTACTTAAGTCAACTTATCATATATTATAAAGAATTTCAATAAGTAATTCAAAATATACAAAAGCCAAAAGCTTACCATTCATTTTTGAATCATTCTTTATATTTCATGTAATCTTTTTAAAAATGTTCAATACATTAATGACACTTTTTTATTATTACATTATTATTATTATTATTATTATTATTTTATAGTAAATTGATCTAAATCTTTTAATTTTGGATGTTGCTCACTTAATGCCTTTTCAGGCTTATTTCCAAAATTTATTTATAGCTTTTTGAGTAATCAGATGACCATAACGATTACCTTACTGCTTAAGCCTTGTCTCCTCCTAAATTAATATAATGGTTAATTATTTCATTTTTCACCTGTCTTAATAGTATTAATTCAAAATGACTCATACTGAGTAAACAAAAAATTAAAAGTAAATTGAATGAGAAAATTCTTATCCACAATCATCCCTAAGGTTCTTAATTTTGTAACAACATTAGTCATCTAAAAATTATGTTCACACATGGTACGAGTACCAACAAAAATGCATAGTAGTGATATCAATTAATAATTTTTGTTTTAGATATTTATCTACAATACGAAAACATTCTTATAGTCAAATATTCCTTAGTACTATCACTATGGGAAACAATTATTCACATAATCATAATGCTTAATTTGTTCGATCTCTCCCAAGCTTTATGGAAAATCATTTTTTCCTCACTGTTTTTATCAATAATAACAGTATGTTTCTCGATTTAAAATTTTAAATCTTGATTTAGCACACCTAAATTTTGAACTTAACTTACTCATTCTATTATGAGAAGTTAGTCCTATTAAGAACCAGAACAGATGTAACATGCATATTAAGGGATGTAATAAAACAAATATAATAAGATAAAATACTCACAACAATAATGCTTTGAGTTAACAACACGTATATATAACTTAAAAATATAAATATAATGTATAACTATAGTACCCCTTTGGGTGACAACTATAAAATACTAATAATGATGCTTATATGTATTTATATGTATACCTTCATTGGTGATGTATTATTTAATTAAACAAATAAGTTGCTTTTGGATATCCTATATATACATAATTAAAAAATACATACAATCCCTTAATTTTTATTTAATCACTTAAAAATCAATTCCCTTTGGAGAATTATTTCTCATGGTTAAATAAACCCAATATTCATGAATATCACAAAAAATTATAAGCATCATAATTTATGAAATATTGCAATTATGTTTACTAGTAAAATTAATATTCATCAACTATTATGGTTAGGCCATTTTGGTAACTACCAACCTTTACATAATATGAATATTAAATTAGATAAAAACTAATTTATGATTAATTATGTCTACTACAAAAATTAATATTTATCAATCATTATGATTTGGCCACTTTGCTAACTACCAATTTTCACATAATATGAAATTAAATCAGACAAAGATTAATTCATCATTGAGTTATATTTATTACTAAAATTAATATTTATCGACCATTATGGTCAGACCACTTTGGTAGTTAGTAACTAATTAATTATTAATTTACCCATTTAACATTATACACACATACTTATATTGATCGATCCAAATTTAGGTAGGTTTGATCCCAGAAACTTAATATTTCAAAAATTCAATAAAAAATATCATTTACTTTATATACATCATAAAATATGTTATTTTTATTTTCGGACTTGAAGATCATAATTGAATCAATTTATTGATTCTCTAATATGTATGTATATGTTTGGATATAAAACAATAAATTATTTGCATATCCAATAATATTATATTAAATTTCTAAACTTACATATTATTTTGGAAATTTAAATTTTTAATAAAATAAATAAATACGCATACTTTATGTATTTAATAATTTATTAATTTTAGATAATTAATATAATAGAATATGTATAATCATTGGACAATAATTGATATACAAATAATTAAGTTTTATTAAAATAGAAAGACACTAAATTTTTTTTTAATTCTATTTGCTATTTCAATTATGCACGGATTTCTAAAAGGCAAACGAATGCATTTTGCATCTTGTTTGTCCACATCTATATAATTTATAAACATACCAAAGTATGAAACGAGACAACAATACTTATTTTATGGCAATTCCCAAACAGTGCCATAAGAACAATAAAAAGCATATTTGTGAGTGTCCATATGTACATGCGCTGATTTCAATAAATAATACAATTATTTTACTTTTACTTAATACAAGGAAAATAATGAGTTTTTAAACCATAAACTTTGATACCACATGTAAATTTTAATCATTCGTGAAACCATTAATCACAAATTTACATGAATCTCATATCTTAGAACTTTATGATTTTCATATATCTATAATGCATAAATAAATAGTTAGATATAAATACCTCGATCTGTAATTGTAAAACTTGAAGAGATCAAGGCAAACGTCGAGATCCTTTCTGCGGAACGAACTGTTGACCTAAGGATTTTATCTAAAGGTTAATCTTATGTTTTGATGATTATAAACCATTAATGATGTTTAAGTATTAATATTTTCATTGAGTGATGTATAGTTGATCAATATTCAATTCTCAATGATGAACTAGAAGGTCCGTTCCAAGCATTCCAAGCATTTAAGTAATGGATTCAAGGAAAGCCTCAAAGTTGCAAGAAATTAAAGAAAAACTCGAACTTCGAAGATCATTCAAGCATTTCAAAGAAAGAATGAAGAAAATAATAGATAGGATGGTGAGAGCTTAAGATTTAATGTCAAAATTCATTTGAATATATTTTTGAAGCTCAAAATTATAGTTCATGCATAGCCATTCTCATTTCATTTTTCAAAGAATATAAAATTAATTCATTAAGTTTATGAACACATTCACACATGAGCCACACATCATATGAAGTGTAGATAGGGCTTAAATAAATTTATTTTAAAGTCTCATACAGTAATGGAGCAGGCTCCATGAAAGACAGAGCATGCTCTCAACATTCCAGTAGCCTTTTTTAACGAAAAATTCAATTTTCCAACTAAAGAGCAGGCTCCCAAAATAGGGAGCAAGCTCTCAAAGGTTGGCAGCCGGGTCCATGCAATGGAGAGCCGCCTCCTCTTGTTTACAAGAGCCAGCTCTTTCTGGGTTTTGAACTGCAACGAAAACTTTTTCATTTATTGACCCCCAACCACTTCTAACAGCTATATTGAGCGTAATATTTCTCTATATATAGATGGTTGGTCTGCAGAAGCAAATACACCATTTAAGAGAGCATTCTACAATCCTTGAAGATCATTAAAAGAAGCATTCATTGAGCTTCCATTTCCTCTCTTATATTTCATTCTACTGTAGTGATTCTGAGTTTCAGATATATATTCATCTTTACTATAGTTGTGAAAAAAACTTTGTACTACTGTCTTTGAGAGATTCATTGTACATTTTATTTCTATTACAAGTTATTGTAAAAGGTTGGTATGACCCAAAAGAGCCTAGGAGAAGGGTGTTATCCTAGCAAGGAAGAGAAGCAAGGTATTTCTTCAAATTGAAGGTTTACTCTCCACCATTAAGGAGAAGCTCTAGTGAAATTGGAAAGTCTTAAGGGGGACCTTGAGCCGAGGAGTAGAAGTTTCCGAACCTCGTTAAATCACCGAGTCATTGTTTGCAATTTCTTATCGCTATCTCTTTTATATACTTGTCACTTGTGATTTATGTTGCTTAAATATCTCAATTGATTATAGCATGATCGTTAGTTGAAAATAACTTTTTATAAATTGCAAAAATTGGGCATTGACTCTATTTACCCCCCTTCTAAAGTCAATTAGTGGCTAACACGAACAACATGCGAAACTGCAATAGTCAAAGCGTGGAAACCGATTTCTCTCTCTTGACCTTTTGCACACATAAATATTATACGTGTTGTTTTCATTAGCATACATAACTGATGGAAATATGCACTTTTATAAAGGTAGAGAGAGGATCAGTTTTCCTTTTTAATAACTTTAATTCCACTTTCCATCAAAATAAGGAATAAATAAGAAAACATTTCTCTAATAATTAATTATCAAAAAGGTAATTTATAAATTTATTAAATAATATAATATTAATCTGATATCTATTTTATATAACTATCAAATAATAGAAGTAAATTACGTGTCCAAATCATATGGGCCACAAATATAAGAAAATATGTTACAATGACAATTAATGAAGCACATGCTTTCAATGCATTAAACCCATAGGCATGAGAATTATTAATCCAGCAATGGATAGATCTTCTGCTTTATCACCTAATTGACAAGGGTGAATCTGCTTCGGATCAGTGCTTTTTTTTTATTCAAACCATAAAAGTATAATTGACTAGGCGCCACGATCACTTGGTGATGACATTAGTTGCTAGATTAGATGTAAAAAATCTGTAATAGGAGACGGGGTGAAAAATGGTTGGCGAATTTCATGTAGTCCAAATTTCTTTTCACATATATATATATATATATATATTTTTTTTTTCTTTACCTTACAGTTACTTCTGACTTGGCCTGGCGAAGGAACACAAAGCAACAAAGTTGAAAAGTGTTATTTTAATCCTTTACATGGGTTGAACAAAGGGAGTCATAACAGATGGTGTCACGGCCAACCCCAACCGGGAATGGTGGGTGTGCACAAGTCATGCAGGTCATACCAATAAGAACGTGGGTTTCAAGAGGGGGTGATTGTGATATCCCACATTGTCGATGGAGGGGAAAGTTACTCAAATTTATATGTGTGAACAATTGCTAATTGTGCAAATGTGTTTTGAGCAAAACCCAGAGCAGTGAAAATAATGGTATGCAAAATTAACAATATTTACATAATTGGGGCGATTCATGACTCCCATAGCAGAACAATATTTAACATAGTTAGGGCTAGCTAGTTATGACACTCATCATAGCCCTTTTATAGGCCATTTATGGGGAAT
This sequence comes from Cornus florida, assembly GCF_030987335.1. Classification (NCBI taxonomy): domain Eukaryota; kingdom Viridiplantae; phylum Streptophyta; class Magnoliopsida; order Cornales; family Cornaceae; genus Cornus; species Cornus florida. The sequence continues at coordinate 51,597,711 of NW_026775572.1, forward strand.
AAATTATCAACTTAATAATGCAAATTCAAAAGTTGGAAATTATATAAGTTACAATTAACCCATCAACCATAATTCTAATTTTAATGTTGGAGATTACTTCATCAAATATTATTAAATGATGAAAAATTCATCTAACACATGCAATCCAATAATTAAGATCATTTGATTTAATATATTATATATATTTCGAAACACATTCAAACAATTTAGTCATTATTTATTATCAGTTTCTTTTATATATATGTTATTCACATTCTTTAGACAATTAACAAAATTTTAAAATTAAACTTCATATTATAAATAGCATTTTTAGCATCTCTTAAAGCCACCAACATAGAGATAAAAATGAATGATTGTTCACTTCATACGTCCATTGCACACTATTAGATTACTATGAAGAACATAAAATACGTGTTAGGCACAAGACTTCTTAAATCCTCTTACATAAAGTCTGATGTATTTTATTGCGCTCCATAATTTAAAAAGGGAGTTGTTATTTGCTCTCCAATTCTTTTTTTCTAACGTTTTATCTCTTTTTATTAAATAATTAAAATTACAAATTTGTCCTTCCTCTTTATCTCTTCCTACTATAATCTTTTACTTTTTGTTCATGTATCTCGTTGGCGCTTATTGATTTCTTTTTCTTCTTTCCTTCCCTATCTGTAACTCCTGTACAACATTTTCTTTCAACCATTTTTTTTATTTTTTATTTTTGGAAGGTAAGTTAGTATTGTATAAATGGTAAAACTTTACAAAGTTGCCAAAATAAAGGCCGGCCCACGATTAGTGGACAGGGCCCAACAAAATAACAAACAAAAGCCTATCACTTGGCTTAGCCCAACACAGAAGCGGTGACAGCGTTTAGTCTAGGGCAAATCAGAGCCTATCCCTGTCAAAGCTTGCAATCAATCCGGTGAAGTTCAAGGGCTACTATCATTGCAGAAGCCATAGCCCTAACGAACCAGACCTACAAGGGCTATCTTTCAACCATTCTTTTCAATGAAATCTAACTAACCAGACCTATTTTATTACAAGTAATATTCTGTGTATATATATAATGGATGAAATCAATCACCCATAATAAAATGAAGTCATTGACATTATACCGTTGAAAAAAAGTAACTGTCATGGGGTCTTGAGAAAAACAATTGGCAATGATTGAACCAAGCAAAAAAAAATAACTTTTGGCCTTGCTTGGATTGCATTTTTGAAAAGAATATAGTTTTCAGAGAATCAGATAGAACAGTTTTCAGTTTTTTCAGATTTCAAACCTACTTGTCTAAGAGAATTTACAATACAGTTTTCGAAAAACAAATTTTTAAAAAATTACTTGGTTGTATGAGTTTTTAAATATAGTTTTCTGAACTAAGAAAATAAATAAAAATATTATTGTACCTCACTCTTTTATTTCTTTAATTTATGATATTAACTATTAATATAAATATATATATATATATATATATATATATATATATATATATATATATATATATAAGTGTTGGAGGTGAATTTATTTTAGCTAGTATTCATAAGTTAATAAAAGTTGCATAAATACAATATATCAAGTTTAATTAAAATTTCACTAAATTTATATACAATAAAAGAGTTACAGGGATTACTTCAAATGTCATATGCACTTTTAATTGTACAAACATTAATTTTAGTCATACATAACCAAAACAAAATATTAGAAAATTACACAAATAGCTAATCAAAGCAAAACATTACAAAATTATAAAAGTAACTTCATCTAGCATTGCCTCTGAATGATGCCCATATTTCATTCTTTAGATGACATCTAAGGACTCCCATTTGTGTTGGACCATCATCAAATAAATTAAGTGCATTCAGTACACCAACTTTGTTTCTGTTATCATTCCCCCCATAAGCAACATTAACATCTTCTTCTTCCCGATACTACATAAAAAAACGATCATCTAATATACTTTGATGAATGAAATTGTGAATCATGAAATAAGCAGTTATTATGAGTCGTTGTCTAACCAACTTATAACAAGGCATAAGTTTTAAAATGGAAAAATGAGCCTTCAATACATTTCATACAATTGAATTCTGCACTGGTTTGTATGCTTATATATTTAAATCTTATGTGACTATTTCATTACTTAAAAAAAAAAAAAAAAATTTAATCAGGACATATATTTTGTGTTGCAAACTTTGAACCCTTTCTATCTTGGGCTTCTTCCATTATTAACTTTACATGAATTCAGTGCCTACAAACATAAACTACCTCATCAGGGGGTGCAAAATTTTTTTTTTCCTTTCCCTGGCGATACAAGGACGAACTACATACTCTGTTAGCCTTGGCTTGTAGCAGAAATTACTTGTAAACAAATAAAAGGTGTTTAAATAGAATTCAAGTAATCCTCTATTGAAGGTCTGCTGCTTTGCTCCATGTTCCTAAAAAATGTGGAATTATCATTCATCCACACATTTCTCCCTCAATATTTTCAGTATCTGATATAAGAAAGGGTAAAACAAGGAATTATAAATTTGATGGGAATGAACTGGAGAGTAGAAAAAAGTGGTAATTGTTATTAGAATTTCAACACTAAGCAATTTCCTAGCATATTCTCACATTTTAGACCTTACAAATAAATAAATAAAAAATTATTTTTATTAGCAAACTAGAATATGAAAAGATTGTTTCATTCCCGGAATTAGAACTCAACAGAACATGCATAAATCTATATGATTTATAAGACTATACAATGCCAATCATCATAAAAGAGAATAGTAAATACATGTTATTGAATATTTAGAAAGAATTAGCAAAACTTGAATATATCAAGAATACAAATGGGACAGGTCAACAAATTAGGAATATGTATCGTCCATCTGAATATACTATAAAAGCTTTAGAAGAGACAATTATCTGGAAATGGCTATGACACAATCCAACTATCATAGATCAAAGCACAGTTCCACGACATTTCAATTGCTTGTATCATTTACAAGTCATATGCCTCAAACAGTGAAGACACATAATATAGAATTACATTCTAACATCAAGAGTAACAGACCAACTCATCAAATTCTTTGACAGATATGCTAGACTTATAATTGACATTACAAATACAATTATAGCCAGGTAAAGGAGAATGCCACAGGAATGAAAGTGAGTTCAATTCATAAAATTTCATGTCATTTTAATCAAAATGAGTCGACTCGATAACATTTCCACCTATTGAGAAGTAAAAAGAATAGCAACCTTAACTCCAATAGATGGAAATGGAATGACATATAAAGAAAAATGGGAGCCCTAACTCCCTAATTTTTCTCACTTGTAAATTTTTAATTTTTAAAATGGAGAGGGAAAAAAAAAAAAAAAAAAAAAAAAAATCAAACACAACTGAAATACGGAAAGAAAAAATACAACCAACCAAATCAAACCCATATCTAAAGTGTTAACAATCACATAAAACCCACAAATCAAATAATTTCAAACCAACCAACCAACCAACCAAATCCATCCATAGAACCAAATTCACCCAAACAAATCAAATAAAACTAACCAAATCCATCCAATCAATACAAATAATCAATTCTCAACCCAAATCAGAGTGTGAACAACCATAAATCGAAAACCTATAAATCTTAGAGAGAGAAAAATAGAAAGACAGAGAATTTTACCCGCACACAGAGATGATTGTAGGAAGAGAAACGCAGATCGACCTTTTCCGCCTAAGAGAAGCGCAAGAAACTGAGAGAGAGAGAGAGAGAGAGAGAGAGAGAGAGAGATAGCTTGAAGAGAGACTTTGCAAATAAATCTGTCAGAGTGAGAGAGCTTCAAGCCTTGAAGAGAGAGAACACTTGGTGCAGCTGAGGAGATGTGGGTAATGTTATAAACGAGATATCTTACTCCTGTTCTTTTTAAGTGAAAAGAGTTATCCGTGTTTCTGAAAACTCCTAGAACACCTTTTTATTGTTCTCCAAAAACTATAACTCCGAAAACAGTTTCTGAAAAACACTTCCAAGCAGTACCAATTTGCAGTTTTGAGTTTTTTTGTTACAATGAAAACACTGTTTTCATTGTGACAATCCAAGCAGGGCCTTTGTTTTTGGTTGAATATAAGCTGAAGAATGGGCACTTTTATGTAGTGAAAGTTAAAATAGTTTTAAGCTTTTAGAGGACACCAAGAAAGACTATTAGAACAAATTTGATCTAGAGAATGTGGCTCCCTAATTTTTCTAATAACATCCTCGCATGAAGAATTTTATGGATATGATAGGTGTTATTAAAAAAATAAAATTACCGGGAAAAAATAAGAAGACATTAAACGCGATAAAATGTGAACAGGGCTTAAGAAACATAGAATCATCACCTAACATCTAGTTTTGATGTATTAGGTAACTTAAAGCATGTGATTATGAGTTGAATAGACTGACCCTGTCTGATGATATTCATATGATCTAATAAACTAGATTAATGAATTTTAGAGATCTGATTATACATGTTAGGCACCCCATGTTTATCCATACTTATGCATATATGATTGTCAATATTTCATGTGATTCTCTAAGTGTGTAATCAGTCCATGCAGAACCTTATGAGGTTCTTTATTAATCTAGCCCTATTATGTTCATATATCTAGACACAATGCATATGACTTATTATGAAAACAAACTCAAGAGTAGCGTTTGGAGAGGAAAGAATCAGATCGGACATAATTTGAAAAATACAAGTTTTGACTTAAGGATACCTATCTCAAACTTTGATAGAGTTTAAATTTGAAAAACGAGTGAGTACTTGAACACTTTAAAAATACTGATTTTGAATGTAAACGTGATTTAAAAATATTTTTGAAATTCAAAAATATTTTTTTAAAAAAAAATTAATTTTTTTTTTTTAAAAGAATGCATTACCATTCATTAAAAAATCTTTAAAAAATTTTGACACAGTAACAACCTAGGTCAATGTAATACCCCTAATTTCAAAAGGATAGTCTCGGCATTATTTTAATTATTTATTTGATTTCTTGGCTACTTGTTTACTTGTTTAATTGATTTAATTATTTATTTAAATGTGTTACTTGACGTATTTGTTAAAATTAAATTGTGTGCTAAAACGTGTATTTGATTTCTTTGTTTAAATAAAATTGTGTGTGATGATGTGTGTTTGTTTAGAAATTTAATTGTTTTGTTTTATTTTTATTTTTATATATTTTTAAGGAATTATATATGGATAGTAGTAATGGATCAACTAATTGGGTCCCATGGACTACTTGGATAAGGGTTTAATGGGTACAAGTCCTTTAGTAATAATTTGATGTATATTTATATATTATATATAAAAAGGATAAAATATATTTTAGTTACTTTTTTAGTATTTAAATTTTATTTTATTTTATTTTTTTATTAGTTTGACTTGAATTGGGAAAAGGATTAGGGTTATTTTAGTTGCCTATAAATATATAACTATAGGGTTGGAAAAGGGGTTAGAAAATAAATCACGAAATATATTTTAGAGAGATAAAGAAGGAAGATGAAGGAAGAGAAAGAGAAAGGAGGAGGTTAGGGTTTTTATTAAATTCCTAAAGGCAAGTTTTAATTCTTCTCTTCTCCTTTGATTCGTATCCTATGCATGCTAGATTAATTATAGGTTCTTAAAATAAATTAATTGAATCAAATTACCTGAATTAATTTAGAAATTTCAGTTCGTGTTTTAATAATGGGTTTTAATTATTCTTTTATGCTGAATGTGGCCTTGATTTTTAATTTAATTTAATTTATTTTTACTTGAATTAATGCTCGCATGTGTCAGTATTGTGTATATATAAGTAAGAAATCAAAATTTATTCATGTTTAAGGAATGCGCACGAAACGAGGAAGACTAATGAATCAGTTTATGCGTGAATCAGTTTATGCATATAGTAAAGTCATAAAGTGTTCTTCATAAATCTGTGCACGCTGAACGAGGAAACCATTGACAATTGATTTAATAAAATAAAAAAATCCAAAATGTGATTTAATGATAATTTGTTTTTTTAATGCACACCGAATGAAGAAGAATAGTTTTAAGAATCTTTAGTTTGTTACATTGAGTTTGCAATTGAGATTTCACTTTCTGCGCGAGGCATAAGGAAAAGTCAACTTATAACAATTTGATATTGTTTCTAATTATTAAAAAGGAATTTGGTATATAACAAAAGTTAGTTATGCACTAAATATTTTAAAAATTAGACTAATTAATACTATGATATTAAACTGATATTATTATTTTTGATTGATGGATTAGTATTAAATATTTATTTATTAGATTCATTAAGAATTAGAATACATGATTTAAGTTTACATGCTAAGTATGGAATTTAATTAATTTTTAAAAAGGATAAATTAATTGAATATTGTTGAATTAAATTATTTTTAATTAATTATTTAGATTTAAATTAATTTAATCAGAACATGGAGATGTAAAATTCAGTTCAGATGCATGTTAATTTTCTTGTGATGTAAATTAAATGCATGCTACTTAGAATTGATATTTTTGCTCAAGTAAATGTAAAGGATGTGTATATGATTTATATCATGATTATTTGGATTTTTAGATGTAAATATTATTTACATTATCCTTGGATTGAAAACTTTTATTTGATTATGATATGGATTAATGCACCATTACGGGATGGGGGCATATTAGGGACGGATTAACTTAAGAGTTAAGCCCTACATATTTTTAATAAGGGAATGGATTAACCATAATGTTGAGTCCTACTTATTCGTGTTAGGTCAACGGAACAGTTGGATTACATATTATTAAAATAATAATTTGATAGTTTATTTTGATGGTTAGATAGGATGGATTTTACATATATAATTATACGCTATGATATGAGCTTGAGTCTCAGGATCAGTGGTTAGGGTGCGTATATTGCCAGAGATGTGTAGCTAGATATAGTATAGTTGTGTACCCTGGTAGGTCTAGGTACTCATGCCTACTATATATGCGTTTTGCATGTTACCTACTATTCAGGTTAAGACAACTCTATAGTCTAGTGAAGTTCCTTTAGTGTGTATATATCTATTTATGGACTATTTAGTTATTGTTGAATTAATTAGGATGTATACGTGTATCGGGTCTCTATTTGGGATGTAGTAGATTAGAACTTGTATGTGGGCCTGACTCACCATTATTTTTTAGGTGTTCGTCAGTTCCAGTCTTAGAGATTATTCGTACCGAGCAGAGAGAGTCATTCACTCTTCCGACTCTACGTAAGACTCTTCTTCATGGTTTAATTATTAGTGTTATTTCAGTTCAGTTATTTCAGTTAGGATATTATTAGGGGTCCACAATATGGATTCCTGAGTTGCAGTTTAATTAATTACTAGTATCCGAGGATTCAAGGATTTTATTATTGAATTTTTAATTATTATTTATTTAAGGATTTTAAAATAAGGATTTATTATTTAGTTTCCTTCAACTTATTATTTATTTATTATTCTTTTTTGTATTCAAATGCTCGTTTATATACTTAATTGTTTGGTATTCCTCGAATCTGTGCTCGGACTTGATCACCTGTGGCTCTAGAATCGAGGGGTATCACAATCAATGTCATTGGGACCTTAGGATCATATTAACTATTGTGATATGACCAGAACTTAAATGTGCCTATATATGTTTGTGTCCTAAACATCTATAATAATTTATTAAAATTATGCAGTTATATGTCCATTATGTTAAACATGAATGTTGCCAAAAATCTTATTTTAGGTAAAAATGTATGAATTTGAAAGGGGCCATAAAACTGTATTTTTCAGAATCAAAATAACTTCAGAAGTGATTTTAAAGTATGAAAATTTATTTGATTTTGGGAAAAAAAATTATTATTATTATTATTATTATTATTATTATTATTTGGGTTCAAAAAGGGGCCTTTTTGAGATTACGACAACATTTATGCTTATAGAATATGAAATTACAATATGAAAGAAGTGGGATCAACCGAAAAGGTCAAGAAGTACCCAAAATAGTGCAAAATGGCGACACTAACGCAATTCAGACAAAATTCTGATTAAACCCATAATTGCAAGCCCTTTGTGGGGAATCACTATAATTTTGGGAAATTTCAAAAAAATCATGATTCTGACAATTCTTGACAAATTTGATGGCTTTTCAGCAAAATATATATGATTTAAAAACAATTTTATAGAGCTTTCATGAGAATGAAAAATAAAACTCCATAATTAATATTCTGTTTAAAACACCATGAACACCCTTTGATAAATGTGATTTTGAAAAATACACAAAGCTACCAATTTTTAGGTTTCAAAATTTCTATAGAATAACGATAGTGTTGTAAGATTAAGCCTAGTGAATGAGATCTAAAATTAAATTATTCTAGTGATTAAATTAATCTAAAATATGCCAAAAAAATTACTAAATTCATTAAAATCATGCTTTTAACCATTGATTAAGTCTACACCAATTTTAACAAAATTTTCCTTTTAGATTATGAATTTTTATCATGCTAAATTGGCTAATTATGATGTTTCAACTAGGACCTTCAAATATTGAATGCTAATTCTTCAATAGAGGGATCCTCTTGTTCTTATCTAGTAGTCTTTAATGGAGGATTGTGTTTGGCCTGAAAAAAGCTGGGGTCGGTTCCGATAGAACTGGATGGGCGTGCCAGGAATTGCAGTAGTTCCAAAGAGAGATCCAAATAATATTCCAAAAGGAAGACTACGGGACTAGGCGATTGTGTTGAGGTCTGGAATGAAAACCTCAGGGTTCTTTTTACCTTTGATAAAGGACTTCGGGAAAGTTAATTGGCTAGGAAGAACTGAAAAATTACTTATGAAAGTAATTGACTGGAAAGTAAGATTATCTAATGTAAAGTGAAGTGCAAGACTTAGACTAAACATAATGAAATTGTATTGCAGTGTAAAGTAATGATTGTATTGAAATGCGTTTTTAGCGTTGAGCCCCTTCTACGTTATATATAAGGTCCTATTTATAAAATGAAAATACAATAGTTAAACAAACAGCAGTTCCATTTATGCCACCAACAGCTGACAAGTGTCCCAAAACATGCAATCGTGCCGTTCTTGATTTTTCTAGAACCTCCACGTCCCAAACATGCAAGCGTGCAGACCTCCACGTCCTAAACATGCAAACGTGCAGACCTTCCTGGAACTTCTACGTTCTTTTCCCACGTTATTTTCCCATGTTATTATTTTGTCTGGAGTTGCCCTACAATTGTGCCATCATGTGATCGTGCTTTAATCCTTCTAGAGCCCCAACGTTCTGAACATGCCAACAATCGTGTGATTGTACTTTAATTTGCATGACTCCCTCTGTCTGAGCAAATGACCACTACTCCTATTTCTCGGATGGTGGTAGTAGTGGCCCCAAACATGCAATCGTGCCGTTCTTGATTTTTCTAGAACCTCCATATTTTTAGGAACTCCAATCTTCCCACGTTTAATAAACACGTTCCTTTGACCAAACGTGGCTTCAATTTAATTCAACTACCAATCTTCTTCATGGGCTTCTTTGAGTCAAACTCTATTTCACAAGCCTTCATAAAATTAAAGTAGTTTAATATATCCAAACCACTTCTAATTGGATTTTACTGAGACCATTCCTTGAGCAAGACTCTCACCCATCATAAAACCGGCTTGACCCAAATTCTTCCACGAGTGTATTTTCCATTGAGTGAAAATAAGGGTGTAAACATTGCCCCCCTAAATTCTTTGCCTTTGATTGCACAAAAAAGGCATGGACTTTAAATAGATCATTTACTTCTTTTGGCAGACGAATTGCCAGACCCACCAAATCTTTCCTTTAAAAGAAATTGATTCATTTTGCTTTGGAGAAAACAAACTAAACCATCCCTTAGGAAAATCAAATATTTTGAATCGGCATGCTATCCCTATCATTAAATGGACCCACCCAATCCATTTTTGAAAAGAAACTAACCCCTTATAAACTGGAAAGGCAACCTACCTGTCGTCCAATCTTGAACCAATTTTTTAGGCATCATAAATGAGAGGACCTACCAAATCTTTCTTCATTAACGAAAAGAATAATTACTAGGTCTTGAAAAGGCAAGCTAGCCGCCTTTTGTACCTATCCAATTAAAGACTCCATAACTATTCACCTTCCTCAGTCGTTTAGATCTACTAGGGATGACTCATCTTTAAATTTCTTGAACAACCCTTATATCTCTCTTACATATCCATACCAATTATAAATACATATCTAGTTTCCTTTCATATTCAGAACAAACTCTTTCCCTTAACTTCAAATTGAGCAAACAAACCCTAGATATTTCCGTGATGGCTCTAAAACAAAAACGGCTAACCAGGTCCACTACAAGTTCAACCATGTCTGCTCTCTCTTCTGATCAAACCAAAACACACAGCCATGGCCACCAAGTCCAAAAAATCCTTAAGTTAGTACTGAATCAGAGATTACCTTCGATTCTTTCCATCATATTGGCCTCTTGAATGGACTAGGGCCTGCTCTCTTGAATGAATTTCCTCCATCTTTATCCGAGTTTTACCCTGCGGCAGAGGATGATTTTTCATTCAATTGGGAGTACCCGTTGATCCTTGTCAAAGGAAAAAAGGTAAAGCCCACTCTTTCTCTCAAGAACTGGCCAAGATGTCGTCCATTATGGAAGTCATGGGTCAATTGCCTCTCTGGTGATGACAAGATCGCCTCCACTTGAAAAAGGTAATGCATTTTCGATGCCATACAATTGAGCAAGGTATCAATGATTCAGGACAAGAACCTATTTTTCCCTGCTGTCTTCTTCTGGTCTAACGTGACCAACTCTTTACATCTCTGGAATGGAATGATGTCTGTCACAATGAGGGACATTTGCTGTATAACTGGTTTGAAGCCTCATGGAGACGACATCAACGCCTTTCTACATGCAGGATCTTTCAGTTTTCCCTCCTCTGATGATGGAAACAAGAAATTCTATTCTTCTCCTATACCTTTCATGGAATTCCACAATAAAAAGACTGGGCCCATTGCATTGAAAGAGCTTACTGCCTTCTTGATTTGCTAGCTTTCTGGACACCTATTCTGTGTTCCCTTGGACAAGTCACCAAGGATTTTGTCCAGATTGCTGTTGCTCTTGCCAAAGGTGCAGACTTGGCCCTTACTCCTCTGGTTCTTTCTCACTTGTACCGAGGTATGAATGATCTCCTAGAGTTTAATTTCACTCGTTTTGGTGGTTCATTCTGGATTTTCCAGGTGTGGCTAAAAATATATTTTCCAAGCTTGACCACTCATATTTCTGTTCAACCTGAAAAACCTTTGCTAACTTATAGCTTTGTTGAAAGCCGGCCCACCCCTTTCTCTTTTACAGAAGTATTTCGTTTCTTTTATGACCACAATGACTTCAAACCAAACTCATCTTTAGATCCCTTTTCCAATTATGGATTGATGCCTTCTTGGCTTCTACCCTCCCTCGGAGTTTCAACCAAAAAGTCTTCTGACGATTGGAAGAAAATTTGGGCAAGCTTTTTAATCTGCCGTGATTTACACTATGGAACCTCCACTCCTACTTCAAAGAATAGTCGTTGTGGGGTTGAGTATTACAATCCAGCTCAGTTGGCTAGACATTTTGGCTTGACACCTTTGCCCCCTTTTGAATCGGCCAATAGACTCTTTAATACAAGAGTCAGGTTTACCGATAATGAGCAATTCCAGGCAGTGGATGAAAAGTATGTCTTGAAGAAAAACTCTTTTGAATTCGAAGGTTTTAACAGTTGCCCAGAAGTAACCCAATAGTTCATCGATTGGTGAACTGCTTATGTTAACTCAACCAGAAAATCGGCTTATGTGGAAGTTTGCAATAGGCTTTTGAACTTCTTTAAGCCTATCACACCGAGCCGTGAAGAAACATTCTCTGATGGTAAGCTTTCATACTTTGAATTTTCCCAAATTAGTCACATATAATCTGTTAATAAAAATCTCTATTCTTTTGATAGACAATGATGATGATGATGCCGATGGAAAGGACAAGAATCCTACCGGCAAGAAAGGAAAAATTGAATTGACTGCAGAGGTTGAAGGTATTGAAGGAGGTAGGGATAGTAATCCAGAAGGCTCTGGGGTTGACAAGCCTTTAGGTAGTGACAAAGATGTGGCCCTTATGAAAGTTAAGAAAGAGAAATTTCAAGAAGATGAGCTCTATAAAGGAAAAGGGAAAAAGAAAGCTGCTTCTTCTTCTCAGGTATCATCAATACCTTCTAGTTGGTATGACCTCCTTTTTAATCCCTTTCTTAATAACCTCTAGTATACTTTTCCATTTGACAGACTCTAGCCATTGCCAACAAGAAGTACATACCTCCTGTCACTTTGTCAAGTGAGGATGACTCCTCTACCGCCTCTGAAAAGAGTACCTCAAAAAAGATCTCTTCAGTAAAAACTTCTACCAAGTCAATGAAATATGCAAGTCCACTTGACCGAGATCGTCCCCTGAAAAGTAAGAAGAAACTCCTTGTGGACCCCGAACTGGATGAAGAATCTGACTTCTTTCAACTAACTCCAGAAACAAAGAAAACCAAGAAAGAAATCAACTTGGTGAGTCAGTCATTACTGCCCTTTCTTTAACTTGCTCTTGACTAACCATTATTCTTTCTTTAGGGACCTTCCACAGGCCTCAATCTGTTAAACATTGCTTTGGAAAGTGTTCCATTAGAAGAGCAAGACTTGGATCTTTAAAAGTCCATTGCTGTAAGTTTAATTCCTCTAATCAGTTTAGATAAAACTATCATGCTTGCCTCCATTGATCCAATTACGATTATCCCTCCTTTGAAAGTTTCAGCTGGATTTACCCCTTCCCTTCCAGAGGTAATCCCTTTCCTCTTAAATTTCAATAACATTTCTTAAATTGAAGCTAAATTGTTTTCTTTTTATGACGTAGACAACTCATTCAATGTCTACCTCTACCTCCTCATGGTAAAAAGAAGGGCACTCCCAGCTTTGGATGACTTGTATAAAGTAGCTAAGGCCTTGAAATCCTCAAGCACTTCCACCTCTAGTGCTAGTATTCCTGTTGCTCCTTGTCCAATTAGAGAGGCCTTGAGAGTTTCCAAAGATTAGTTGTTCTAATACCTTGAGAAGAATGTCGAAGAGATTCCTTCATTTCAACAAAACTTGATCACTGTCTTGTCTACATTGAAGAAAATCCAGACCTTGCTCTAGAAATTAAACTCTCTTTAGGCCAATTCTAACACCAACTACCTTTCATGGCTACAAATATCAATTCTTTGGCAACGGCCATTGGTGAACTCAATCAGAAAATTCAATTGAAGGATAAGGCTTCTGAAGATCTCAATAACAGCCTCCTTCCTTATCCAGAGATCAAAACCAAGTTTGAGCAAATGACTGATAAAAAAGAAAGTCTTACTGTGGAGATGGAAAAAATTCAAAAGGAATTGGAGAGACTTAAGACTGAAGAGGCTGAATTGGAACAGAGTGCTCAAGTAATCTTTGCTGAATCAAGCAAGTATAGGAAAAGCTAGGAGGATCTTTCCGAAGAAATTCCTTTTCTAGAAGAAGTGAACAACAAAGCTGAGGAAGAAGCAGGTCAATCCAAACTTCTTGGGAAAGCTTCAAAGGCAAGTTTGCCTCTTTATGATGATGTGGTTCTTTGTTGGCTTCTTGGACACGTTCTTTTAATGTAATAATCATAGGTGTTTTAGGTCTAGACACCTCTCTTTTGAATGGCATGTAATGGAACTTTCTCATATATTGAAATGCCACTTTTTAGTTTCATCCTATTCCTTCGTGCTTTCATACCACACTTTATTTAATTGAAATGGAGTGCATAAGAGATAAAAGGCAAGATTGAAAATAACTTAAGAACCATGAGTTGATTCCAAATGAAAATATGAAAATAACCAAAATACCTCTTGCCGGAAATACTTGGTTGTTTTATTCATTGGAAAATCCTATGAAAATTCAAATTTGCCAAGGCCAGTGAAACGGCCATTGGAAAAATTTCAGGCGTTTCCATAGGAAAATCCTATTTCCCTTCCAAATGCCAATTCTCTTTTGGAAGGCTTGACCAACCGTTCATTCGGCTGGTCTTAGTGTTATTTTCTCCCAGGCTTCAAAGATTGAGGGGTGATACTGTTTCAAGTATACCTCATTGATGGGAGATAAATGAGGCTCGCCATCTATATCCATCAACTGATAAGCTCCTTTTCCTAGAATCCTTTCAACCAAGAAAGGTCCTTCCCATTTTGGAGTCTACTTGCCAAACTCTCTATCTCTAGTCCTGAGTGGCAATTTGACTTTCCAAACCATGTCTCATTCTAAGAAAGACTTAGCCTTTACCTTTTTGTTGTAAGCTCGCATCATCTTCTTCTTCTGTGCAATAACATGGTTTAAAGCACTTAACCGAACTTCATCAAGGTCTTCTAGCTCTGCTAGCATGGCTTGAGTATATTCAACTGGAGTTAGCTCATTTTGGAAAGCTACTCTTGCTGACTTCACTGTCATTTCCATTGGAAGTACTGCGTCATGTCCATACATTAACATATAAGGAGTAACTCCAGTACTTGTTCTTTTTGAATTCCTATAAGCCCATAGTGCTTCTGACAAAAGATTATGCCACTGCCATGGATACTTCTCAATTATCTTCTTAATTATGCCAATGATGACTTTGTTAGATGCCTCTGCTTATCCATTTGCCTGAGCAAAGTATGGAGTAGAGCTTGTGAACTGGATATTATATATGTCGAATAGATCTTGCACTATACTTCCTAGAAAGGAAAGACTTCTATCTGTGGTGATGGTTTCCGGAATTCCAAACCGATGGATGATATGCTTCTCAATGAAATCCATCATTGTTGATTGTACACAAGATTTCAAAAGAATGGCTTCCACCCATTTTGTGAAATAGTCTGTGGCCACTACTATATGAGTATGGTCATCAGCAGAAGGAGGTGTGATTTTCCCAATGAAATCTAACGCCTAACCTCTAAATGGCCATATCTTCACCACAAGCTGTATGTCGATGGCTAGCACTTTTTGAATAGGACCATACTTTTGACAAGCTTGACAACTTTTGGCAAAGTCATTACAGTCTTTTAAAATGCCTCTCCAATGATATCCATACCTTTTTGGTAGCCGTCTCATCTTTGTTCCAGCTTGATGGGCTCTACATAGCCCGATGAACTTCCCCCATGGCTTGAATTGATTCCAGTTTGTCCAAACACCTGAGGAGAAGACCATCTTCTTTGCTTTTCTTGTACAATTCTCCATCCATTAGAATGTAATGAGGAGCTACAAGCTGAATTTTCTTATTCACATCTGTACTTGGATTCATCAGGAACTTAATGATGGGAATTCTCCAATCATCTAGATCTGCCTCCTCCAAGTCAGCATAATTAACTTCCAAATGTTCATTCCTCATTTCTACAGATGGAAGTGGTCTTCTTTTTATTGATATTATGGTTTCTTCTACTCCAGGTGGAACTCTTATACTGGATGCTACCTGGGCCAGTCCGTCTGCCTCTTTATTCAGGTGTATTGGCCAATGCTATAACTGATAATCATTAAATTGATCTAGTAATTGTAAGGCCAAGAAATGGAAAGGCCTCAGATGATGACTAAGGCATCTGTATTCATCAGCCAATTGGTTGATCACGAGCTTGGAATCTCCAATGATGAGTACATTTCTGGCTTTCATTTCTAGTAGAATTTCCAAACCAATTATGAGTGACTCATACTCAGCCTGGTTATTAGTATATAAATAATCCAAAGAGAAAGAACAAGATGTCTTCTTTTTCCTTGGAGAAATTATGACAATTCCAGCTCCTCCTCCATCGCCAATACATGAACCATCAAAGAGTAATGTCCATGAAGAATGTTCGAGGTAGAGACTATCCACCTCGTGACACATTTTTGTTGTTATTTCAGTAGAAGGATGATCAGCTAGAAATTCTGCTAGAGCGCGTCCCTTGACTGCTTTCTGTGGAATGTACTTAAAACTAAACTCCATTAAGCCCAATGACCATTTTCTAATCCTTCCAGTAATCAAAGGCCTCGATAACATGTACTTAATTAAATTAGTTTAAGAAACAATGTACATAACAACCGGAAGCATGTATATTCTTAATTTCATCGTAGAATAATACAAAGCAAGACATAACTTTTCAATTGGAGTGTACCTACATTCCACTGGAGTGAGTACTCGATTAAGAAAGTGGACTGCCTATTCCTTTCCCCACTCATTATTTTGTGTCAATAGAGTCCCAATGGACTCCTCAGCGGCTGATAAGTATAACCTTAAAAGTCGCTTCTTTATTGGTGGCATCATTACAGGTGGATTGACCAGGTATCATTTAAGTTCTTCGAAAGCTTCTTGATGCTGGTTAGTCCACTGGAAATCTTTTGTTTATTTTAACTTCAGAATAGATGAAAAAACATGGGTTTTTCCAGCATGGTTGGAAATGAATCTGCGAAGAAAACCTACTTGCCCCAGGAAACTCTGAAGCTTCTTCTAACTTTGAGAAGGCTGTGCTTCTATAATGGCCTTAGCTTTGCTCTTGTTAATCTCTATTCCTCTCTGGTGAACCAAAAAGCCTAAGAAATTTCCAGCTGAAACTCCAAAAGTGCATTTCAACGGATTCATCTTCAACTTGTGCATCTTCATCCTTCTGAAGGCCATCTCTAAGTTGATCAAGTGTTGAGGCTTTTCTGATGACTTGATGACTACGTCATCAATATAAACCTCCATAAACCTACCAATCATATCATGGAAAATCGCATTCATCGCCCTTTGGTAGGTAGCTCCTGCATTCTTAAGGCCGAACGGCATAACCACCCACTCAAATGTCCCAATAGAGCCTGGACATCTGAATGCCGTTTTTGAAATATCTTCTTCAGCAATATAAATCTGATTGTAACCGGAATGGCCGTCCATGAATGATAGAATTCCATTCTTTGCCGCTGCATCCACTAATTGGTCTGCTATGGGCATGGATACTCATCCTTTGGAGTTGCAAAGTTAATATTTTGAAAATCTATGCATACTCTTAGCTTGCCATTCTTCTTGATGACTGGCACTATATTTGAAAGCCATTCCATATACCTGGTAGTTCTGATGAAGCCTACCTTCAAAAGCCTTTCAATTTCTTCTTTGACTTTCAGAATAACTTTCCGTGACATCCTTCTAGGAGGTTGTTTAAAAGGCCGGTACCCTTCTTTAATTGGTAGCTTATGCTCCACCAATTTTCTAGAAAGACCACGCAAATCATCATATGTCCAAGCAAAGCAATCTTTAAATTCTTTCAAGAGAGAAATCAATTCTTCTTGAAAATTAGGTTCCAACAGCCCACTTATATAAGTTGGCCGTGGATCCTCCTCTGTCCCCAAATTAATTTCTAGCAGTGGATCCTGAACCTCAGCCTTTAAATCATCAAGCTTTGTTGGAGCAAACTTTAAGTCTGCTAGTTGAATTGCATCTAGTTTCCCTTCTGGATCTTCTGTGGTTTCTACCAAGTTACTAGAAAGTACCTTGGCACATCTTCTGCTTCGCTCCAGCTGTAATTCGGCTAAATACACTTTTAACCTTGCCAGGCAACAATTCACAGCCTTGCTTCTTACCCTCTCTTTCTTGTGAACCTCTTCCATTAAAACTATTCAAAGTGTAAGGCGTTGGATGTCGGCCTGTGAGAGGATTGCTGGCCTTGACATCTCCTGGAACAACTCCTTAGCCTCTTCTTCCGTAAGAGTTTTCCGCATTGTTGCTGACTTGGGTCGGCCCTTACTATCTTTTCCAATGAACCTTATTGGCATGAACTGTCCATTGTAAAACTCAGCATCTACACATTTGGCCCATGGCTACACTTCATACAAGATAAATAAGACTTAGTGGAGGTGCCGAAACACACTTTGCACCACCCGATTTGAAAATGAACCCTTAAAGGCTCGGATTCTACTATTTTAGCCCAAAATGCAATATGTGAACTAAAATGCAAAAAATGAAAACTAAATGGTGTTTGGCCCTTGGCCATACCTCACATATGGAAAATGAATGCTAAAGAATGAATTACATACACAATGCACACACCGGTGTGAAAATGACATATCAAAACCCTAATTTTCATACTTTACTCATTAAAGGCAAAATTCAACATTCATGAATATTCATGGATTTCAAATAAAGTTTGGCCCTTGGCAACAAATTATATACATAGAATCAATTCCAAAAAGTGTGCTTAAGCACATAATACAAGTCAAAGGCGAAAAATGACATTTTGGCCTAATTACATAATACAATTCAAAAACTGAACTCAAGCATGCTAACACTTGCATGTGATCAAGAATGCATTTAAAAGGGCTTCAAGTCTCCAAACCACCCAAGGAATGCTAAACATCACGAACCAAGTCTTCGTACCTGAAATATGCCCCAGTAACTTTGGGGTGTGCAACATAAAGTTACTCGTAGGAAATGAGCATGCATCGACCTAACATTTTACAAATTTATCACCTTAAGGTGAAACATGTTAAAGGGGCTCATGCCACCTAACGTCTATGTCAAAGTGAGACTCAGGGAGCATCCTAAGCTACCTTAGAGTCTAAGTAACAAGAATCATGATATACATACATATATGAAACGAATCATAGTTGGGATAATCTAAAGAACACGACAAGAAAACAATGGAATATAAGGATCACATTATTAATGCAATTTACATGATTGGAATTAAACCAATTAACACGATGAGAATTATACACAGAATCAAGAACAAGGCATAATATCTATGCAAGTATACAAGGATGGAATAGTCCATATAACATTACAATAAGTATGCTCGGACATATGTTAACAAGAATTACATTATCGATGCGATTAACATGACAAGGAGTATACTTGAAATCACGAATGCAGCATACTATCTATGCAATGAAACAAGATTGGAGCATTTCACATAACACGACAAGTATAAATCTTCAAGGAATAGCAACTTGAAATTTAAAGAGTGAAATCAACCAATGTGGAAACTCGGATATCGCCCGGATTAAAACAGTACTCTTGGGATCACTTTAGGGCTACTAACCCATGGGTACCTTTCCCCTAGTGCGCACTATAGTTGTAGGAGGACATTCCTCCGTACTAGAACCAAGTCCTAGCCATGTCAATTCTTGATTGATATCCCAAGTCCCAAAATCAACAAGTTGTGCAAGTCAAGATTGTATCAAATACAATAAATACATTAACCACGTTTCATACACAACCAAGATTTTGGAACAATAAGTCATGCCCTAAGTTCATCAACTATAATGGCATGTGAAATGTCAAGAAATCATAGTATGCATCTATATACATTATAACCAAGGTACATAACATAAGGATTCCATTGAAGTAGATATACCACAAGTATAAGATACATGATTCAAGTAATTACTAAGCAACACATGAGTAATTAAAATCATTTTAAGACAAATGTACTAGTTCATTAAACATATTAATGAAGTCATGACACTAGGGGTCATGATTAAACCGATGGGAGCATAAAAAGGGAACTTAATCTATTCAAGGGATCAAGTTATCAAGATTACAAGGTAAGTCCAAGTATTCTACAACAAGGCATGTCAAGGATCATGTCAAGGACAAGTCTAAGATTAAGTTACTAGTTCATTTCATACAAGATTTAAACATGTGAATTTAGTTCCATACAAAGGAATTAATTAAATATAAGTTTCAAAACTTATCCGGTTATTCTCGATTTGACACACGTGAAGGAATTTGTCAAGGAGATCATGAATACCAAGTTAGAAACTTAATCAAGTTCAAAGAATCATTAAGTAGGTTTTAATTAATCCCTTTAATTAAAACTCTAGATTTTGGAATTTATCCAATTGCTCTCAAGTTAATGTATAATATACAACATGTCAAGACTTGATTTAAAAACACGATACAAGTGAATTACATGCAAGATACGGCCATGAGTATTAAACTTTAATACTAGAAAATTAATAAATGAAAGGTTTCAAAACCTAATCAAATATTCTAGATTAAATATATGTGAAACTATATGGCATCTACATCATGAATATCAAGTCGGAAATCAAATGGAGTGAATAGTACACTCGGAATAAATTAATTAATCAATTAATTAAATATTATCTAGATTTTAAAACATCTCCGATTACTCTCGAATTTACCTATGTTGAAGAGCATGCTAGGGCCTAATATAATATGCTAACACACATCAATTTCAAGCTAGTTAAGGCGATATGAAATAATATTTTATTCTAGTAAAATATTAAATAAAATCTTCATTACTTGTCCAATTTCTCTCAATTTAATATATGTTAATCTACATACCAAGGGATAATATTCTATCATGCCACATGTTTAAGCAAGGCTATGGGCAACCGGAAAATCAAATCACAATGTCAAAAACTGAGTCCCGAGCAGAAAGTTATGCCCCAAACAAGTTCGGCGGCAACTTGGTCCAGAAACTCTGAAACTGGAGAAAAACTACCAAAACGGAATTCTAAGAGTCCACGACTCAACGAAATGTGAAAATGAATCCCGTACGAGGATCCAGGCTTCAGATGATACATTTTGCGATAACTTTCGTTAATTGCAAATGGCCCCTACAAAAAGGGTTAACTGCGAAACTGCCCTAGAATGAAAATATCTTTCAAAAGATATTTTCTTAGATATCCCTGAAATAAAATATCTTCAAAATTTATTTATGAAAAACACCCCAAGAAATGAAAAAGATTATGAAGAATTGTGCATCTATGCCCCTGTGGACACCAAGAGTAACCAGAGTACTTTCTTGCAAAAGTAAAGATACGTATTTCGAGGAAACCACTCAAGATGAAGACACGTGAAGTCAAAAACTAACTCTAAGCACGAAAAGTGAGGTTTTGCCAAACAAGTGACAAACGGGGAAAAGACAAAATAGGGAAAAAGGCAAAACAAGGAAAAGAACGAAAGGCGCATAGTGTCCAAAAAGTGAAAATGCAGAAATGACTCGATTCTCAAAGGAAGTTGTCAATCCACCGAAAAGAGTCTCGAAAACCA
Source organism: Cornus florida (assembly GCF_030987335.1). NCBI lineage: Eukaryota > Viridiplantae > Streptophyta > Magnoliopsida > Cornales > Cornaceae > Cornus > Cornus florida. The sequence continues at coordinate 51,618,752 of NW_026775572.1, forward strand.
TTTCCGAGCACTCGAGATGACACTAAGCGATAAGAAATAGAGCTCAGAAAAGAAAATTAAACGAAAAAAATTTATTCGTAAAATTTCAGGAAAAAGGAAAAGGAGGTAAATGACTGGGTCGTTACAGAGCTCCATCGGTCGACTGACGATTGTCTCGAGACCATTCCAGTAGCCTTTTTGGTGAAAAAGGGTGTTTCGGTCGGCTGACCATGGGGGTTCGGCCGGCTGATGATTAAGTTTCGGCCGGCTGACCATTGTCTTCGGTCGACCGATCCTCCCTGGAACCTTCTCCCTTTCAGCATCTATTGGATAGCTTTGTAGTTCCAACTTTGGGAGATCATATCTCTCTCATTTCGAATCCGATTTGGGTCATTCTTGACTCTAAATTCAAGACCTCGAGGTTAGCTTTCCAATAGTACTAACCACTCTTCAGAACTCCACTTATTATGAGAGTTATTCCAGTTTTAGTAAGATAGGTTCGTGGTAACCTTTAAACGGAGAAGGCCTCTTTGTTTTAAATTCATATCTTTTTCGTCCGGACTCCGAATCAGGCAATTCTTGAGTCTAACTTGGTTCATTTTTGTTGTCTTTCCAGTAGTGTGCTTAGTGGCACCCATTTCAGTTTAGAAATGACCATTTTAATCTCGGTTCATTTCATTTCGGATTAGGCATTCTTGCTTCATTTGTTTGGCTCATGTGAGTTTTGTGGCTTTATGGGGAGTCATCTAGGTGCTTTAGGGATGACGTACATGTCTTGAGGCCATTTTTCTTTCTTTTGCTTCCGCATCTTGGATCCGGTTCGGGTCATCACAGGACACACTGGGTTGAAAAATCCAGGGTCGTTACAGTGTGTGAGTTTGAGTCTGGTTTAGAGAGAGAGTATGATTCCAAACCGATTAGTCCATTTCTTCGGTTTGCAGTGCTGCTACTGAAGAAAGAAAGGTCGAGAGATAGAAGCCACTAAGTTTGTTTACACCATAACGGGGCAAATTTTTTTTAAGGAGATAAAATCCAATTCTAGACTTGACCGATTAACATGTTGTTTTACATAGTTTTATTTTATTATATATACATAACTATATTTTATTAGAAAATTATATATATATATTATTATTATTTTATAATAATAATTATATATACACATTATAATATACATAATATTTAAATAGTAATACTATAATATATGATACACTTAGACCAATTTTTGGACAACAATAAGATCAAGAACTAGTTACGTATGATTCATGTGTTATATATATATATATATATATATATATATATATATATAGTGTTGTGAAAGTCAATACAATGTGGGGTCCATCATTAATACTTAACACCAATTATATAGGCTTATTGATGTCAGAAGAAATAAATGTATGGATTGTATCTGTGTAGGCGTGGACTGTGAACAAGAGATAGAGGAAAAGAACAGTAAAGTGGGAGTAAAAATCTGCCTATAAATATACACGAATTGTATTGCGTTTAAGACACCAAACTGAGGAGAAATAATAGAACGTTCATTTCTCTCTTCGTTCCTTCTCATCTCTTGTGCTCTTCAGTTCTTGCTCTATATATATTTTGTTCTATATTTATAAAACATTATCGGTCCGAGACTCTGCAAACTGAAAAGAAAATTTTATTTTTCTTTCTCACTTTAAAGGGTAAGAAAAATAATTATTTATATTAAATTATTCTTGTTCATACTTTATAAATAATTAAAATTGTTGAACCTGAAGTCTCACAAATACTTATTTATTTATTTATATTATAATATTTTAGTTCATTCTTTACAGAAAAATAAATTTTTGAGCCCGAAGTCTCGCAAATACTAAATTATTTGTATTTAATGATTTTTGCAAACCCGAAGTTTTGCATATATTAATATATTCTTCATGTGCCTGAAGTTTAACGAATATTTGGTAGTCTTTACGAACCCGAAGTTTCACAAAACTTGTTGACCTGAAGTCCATGTGAACCGAAATTCTTTGACCTGAAGTCATTTACACTGAGTACCCCTTGCGAACTTGAAGTTCTGCAAAATTATAGAAAGATAAATTATAAGTTTTTGATTATATTATATATACATATATATATACTCACACACACACATTTATATAGCATGCATGTTTCCTTTACTGTTTTAACTTATAAGCATTTATGTTATAGTTGACAATAGAATTTACTTGATATTATATTTATATATACATACATTTATATGCAGTATATTTCTTCATTTCCAAAGGTCAATGTCATGTCACATCTTCATATTTTAACGTTTTGTGCATGTTTAAATTTTCTTGCACTTTTATTCATTTCATGTACTTTCTTCATATAATTTCAATTGTAAGCTGATTTTAAACAAGGCTGAATTGTACTCACTTACACTTTTAAAATCCTGCAATCACAGGTGAATCCAGGCATAGCGAGCTTTTGGAAGGATCACGGTTTTCTGATGCTCATATCGTTCCTTCAAATATTTCCACAGTGTAAGTGGATCCTTGACCATAAGGTACTCTGCTTTTAATTCCTCATGGAGGTGATGACGAAGAATAATCATAGTTTTCACGCGATCCTGCAGGGATGCATTATTTTCTTCCTTAATTGTCTCTCCGAGATTCATGGCATCCAAGTGGATCTCGGCATTAAGTATCCATGACAAGTAGTTTTTGCCCGAGATATCAAGTGCCACAAATTCAAGCTTGGTAAGATTTAACATTATAAAGGAACTATAAATGATAAAATAACATAGTTAGAATTATTTTATTATAATTGAACTGAGATATGCATCATAATAAAAAGAATAATCAATTTGAGATTATTAAAATACTGCAGTTAATATAATATGATTTTCATAGTGGTGATATCATATATATAAATAACAATCAATTTATATTCACAACAGAACAAGTGGCTTGGTGGCTTATTAACTCAACTTGCGCATTAAAGGGCCACGGTTCGAATCTTGTGGTAAAATTTTTCGTTTTTTTTTTGCACCTTTTTCATATATGTACCATATTACAACAAAATACACTCTAGCAATGAATAGTTTGTTATCCGCCTCTACAATCGTAACTTCATCACCATCCTAAAAAATTAGCATTTGATGCAACGTGGATGGAATGCAAAAATTGGGATGTATCCATTTACGGCCTAATAATAAATTATAGGCCACTGTGGATTCCACAATAAAAAATGCTGCCATGGTTGTAACATCTCCAACAGTCAATTCCAATGGAAGAATACCCTGTGTTTCCACTGAACCTCCAGTAAAACCGCTGATAGCCACATCACTAGGAATTACATCCTCTGTTGTCTTGCCCAATTTCCTCATAACATTAATGGGAACAATATTCAGGACTGAACCGTTGTCTACCAAAACTCTTGAAAGTGGATGACCCTCAATTAATACCTTTATATAAAGTGGCTTCAACTGCTAAGTCATTCCAACAGGGGGTTTCTCCAAAACTACTTTATTTGGAGTTGGAAGTACATCATCTTGAATTTCAATTGCACAAGGCTCTTGGAAAGCCTCGACTTCTTCTTCTGGAAATTCCTCTGTAATTTCTTCTATGTGTATGTCGTAAATCCATTTCTCTGGAACTAAATCTAATTCAGCAACTGTTGTTTCCTCTGGACTTGACTCATCGTCAGCAACATCACCTATCATTGAAGATGGCTGATTTGGTTTGGATTCGAAAACCAATGGAAGGATAACAACCATATTACATGACATTTCCTCTGGAAAGCTCCCAAAACGGATTTCATTTAAATTGGATGAGTTCTCAAAACTCTCTAATTCTCTTATTGGGATTTCTTCCTACGCCTTATCCTTCTCCACAAGTGACTATTCTAGCTCAGAAACAAAGTCTTCTAAACAGTCTAGGACTCTATCTCTTCCCCTTGCCAATTTCTTAGTTAGGTCTGTAGGTTTTCTTACTTCAATTGTTGCTTTCCAACCATGATCCTCCACCCATAGCTTTCTTCCCTCGGCCCTTCTCCTTTGGAAACGATGCTTCTGTGTTCACGTATAAGCTGCATCCTTGTATTTAGGAAACTTAGGATGGTTCACCCTCTTCCATATTTCTGAGTGAGGAATCGGGGGCTTGACCATCCTTGGATTGAAAGTCTTAGTTTCTCTCTTTACCCAGACCTCTGAAGCGACTTTGGGCTTTCCATTAGAAGCATTAACGAACTCCTCATTTTCCTGATAGGCCTTTCCACCCTTCCTTCATGAAATCCGGAATCTCTTCTTCTTGGTGGAAGAATACTTCTTTTCTCACAAGCCCTTACTTCCAGGCTTCTTGGCCGTAACCTAGAATTTTCTGCATATTCAGGCTTTTTCTGATTGAAAGGCCTTCTGTCAACAAGCCACTTTTTAGCTGGAATGGTTACAATAATCGATTCTACCGGTTATCAAAAAGTTAGTCTATCATGAACCTTTCTTTTTTGGCCATGCTCCTCACTTGATGTCTGCTCCTCTTTGTTCTTACCCACCGATTTATGGACCTTGCACTGAGGGCAACACCCTTGCTGGATGAGGGCAATTTGAGCTTATCGGAGCTGCCTTTCCAGTTCTGCTATAGTTTTTTTCCAATGGAATTGACTCTGGCTCGGCAACTACCTTCCCTTTAGCCTTTCCTTCAGCCAAGTTCACCTTCTTTCTAGGATGGTCAGCAGCGATACTAATTACATTGGTGCTGACCACGGTTGGAAAATGATTCCCATCCACTCCCATTGCATCACTTTTCTCTAGAAACTTCATCTTCCCTTCCTCGATTGTTTTCTGCACAATATTACAAAAAATAACACAATTATTAGTTGCATGTCTCCATGAATTGTGATACTTACAATATTCTTTTCCAAGTAAATCGTTAGGAGTTGGGAGTTTATGCCCAGGAGTTAGGATTAGCTATTTATCAGCTATCAGCAAGTCGAATATTTGCTTAGCCTTGGTAATGTCAAAGGAATATCCTTTGGTGGAATCAGGTATCCCTTTCTTATTTGAAGTGGAAACGGCTTGGGCACTAGTAGTTGCTATAGCTTTTAACTTCACAAGCGCTTCACATATATATGGCTTTTTGATGTTTAACTCTGCCATATGAACCTCAAAATCACTATCAAGGTTAGTGGCAAAGACTTCATAATTTGGGTCGCGATAATAAGTTCCCCTTGAGGAAGCTTTCCTATCTTTTTCCTCATGAAGTAAACCTTCATACTTGGTAACTCTACTCGCCAAATCAAAGAAATCACAGAATTCTATCCCTTCAAATTTCTTGCGCAATTCAAAGTTTAGACCATTGATAGCCATTTTGACATACTCGATTTCGGGAAGATCTACATGGCACTTATGCTTTGCCTTTCTGAATCTAGACAAGAAAGCTTCTACAGACTCTCCTGGCAATTGGTTAAGCCTGGAAAGATCAGCCATGGAAACTTCTGGCTCAGTTCGATAGAAATGTGTGTGGAACATCTCTTCAAACTGATGCCAACTACTAATGGAATTTACAGGCAAGTTTGTGTACCATCTGAAGGCATACCCGGTCAAAGTATTAGGAAACAACCGGATTTTCAACCATTGATTGCCTCCTGCTTCACCATATTAAACCGTAAATCGGCTTATGTGTTCCACGGTGGATTGGTTGCCTTCGCCACTGAAAGTGGTAAATTCAGGAATTCAAAAATTCCTAGGATATTCAATTTCGTATTGAATATATGTTGAGTATCGGTACTTTACAAATACTCAAAGATACGTATCTGATACTTTTTAAACGTATTTATAATTTAAAAATACATATATATATATTTTTTAACTCTTAGTTTGTGATACTTTTTAAACGTATTCATAGTTTTTAGAACTCTTAGTTTGTACCAAGCATAGATACTTTTAAAGTACCAAGCATAGATACTTTTAAAAAGAAACGTACTTGTATTGAATATGTGTCGAGTATCGGTACTCCATAGATACTCAAGGATACATAACTGATACTTCTTAAATATATTCATAATTTTAAAATACATATATATATATATATATATATATATATATATATATTTATTTATTTATTTATTTCTAACGTGTATCTGATACTTTTCAAATACTTTTTAGGTATTTCGACTGCGTATCTGATATTTCTCGAATACTCCATCACACATTTTTAACAAGTTTGAACATTAAAATGCAACTTTTTTAGTAACAAGAACATAGTATAATTGCTAAAAGAAATTTGAATTTTATTAAATGATGACTAGAGATATTTGTTTTGTGTGTTGTGAAACGAATTTTTATGTTATATTAATGATTGTATTTACATTCATAATATTTTTTAAAAAATTGACCAAAAATTAATTTATATATATATAAATAAAATCTATTAATTTTTTTATTGCCTTGTCGTGCCGTACCCGTATTATTATTATTTTTTTTAGATTTATTGTATCGTCGTACCCATATCGTATCGTATTTGAATTTCGTATTTGTATCTGTGCTTCTTAGGCTTGTACATACGGTACCAAAGGGCATGTAATCCAAATGTGTAATTAATCTTCCCATCTTCAAAAAGGAGGGAAGGGATTCTAATCGAGGTGTGGGCAAAAATGTGTGTGAATGGAATTAAAAAAAAATTACATATGGTCAACACTAATTAATCATTTGGGATGCAGTCCCTATAATCAAGGAAAATTATTTTCCATTCTTTCTTTTATATATACCAAAAGTCTTGTAATCTTCTTTAATTTATAGAGCCCACTTCACAAATATATTATTCCCCGAGAATAAAATAAAGTTCTTTTACATTTTTATTCCCAATATTTGAATTTAATAAAATTCAAACACTCTCATTATCATGTGTACTTTTCATCAAGCCCAAGTTTGCATTTGGCTAAATCACCTTTGTAATTAATTCCTCAGTTTGATTTCTCTTTCATTCCTTCGAGACCCAAATAGTTTGGACAATGTAACCTTTTAGGAAAAAATAAAAAAATAAAGTTTGAATCACAAAATTTATTATTATTATTATTTTTTAATCTCGACAAGAAACACACTCTCATAATTTTAATAAAATTTTAAAATTTAAATTCATATTTAAAAGAGAATAAATTCAAACTAAACAACAACAACAACAACGGTGACCATTACAGTTTGTTGAGGTGTGAATTGAATGCAAAGTAAAAAGAATATACGCTGTAGACAAATTAGATGCATTGAACTTATTGAACCAAATTCAAGTAATCACAAGGCCACATAGTCAATTCTTCTTTTTTACCTTTTTTTAGAATCTTGCAACTCTGGATCTGCTGGAACATGCGAAGCGCGGAATCCAGAGTCTTCGAATGCTTGACGTTGTTCAACCATATGTGTCAACGCATTATTTGTGTTCGAATTGACCAAAAATTTTGACTTGGAAAATTATTTTTGTTTTATTTTCATTTTAATATGCTAACAAGTCCCAACAGTTCTATATCTTAATTTTTTGGATTAATTACAGTCACATCCCTGAGATTTACTCTATTGACGGCTAAAGTTAGTCTTTTTTCGAACAATGACACCTCCTGTCAAATTTTGTATCCAAATAAACCCTTAAAATATGTGAAATGTCTACTTTACCCTTGAATATCTTATAAAATTTTAATATAAAATATATAAAATATTAATTGACCGAAATGCCCTAAATGAGAAAATTCAATATTAATACTATTTTTTACTTTTTAATTTTTTTTCTCACCTCTCCCGTCTTTCCCAAGAACGATCCAGATCCGTGTTTTCTTCCACATCATGCAACCAGGGGAAAGCTCCAATGAAGATTTTAACGACAGAAGATTCAACAAAAGGCTCTGGCGACAACCAAATCGACATGACTGCTACAATGGTTGCTGGTGACAACAGTAAAGCACAACTCCGATGACAAAGTATTAGATTCTGGCGACGATGTAGCAGTGAAAACACTCTGAGGAAGATGACGGTTGATGAGGACAAAAGCTTGGGAAGATTCGGGTAACGATTGTTGTAGATTCCGGTGAGATTGTTGGCGATGGGTGTTGTTGTTGCTATGGTTTGGGTTCGTGAATGGGTCATGCAACTTAGGTATGGTAAGAGTGGATTTGTTGGGTGCGAGACCATACTCTCTATTACCTTTTCCCTAACCTTTGGATTGTGAGAAATCATCTACAAATCTCATTGGTGACTCTTCTTTAACCCTAATCTCACTGCAACGTTATGCTGATATTTTATGAAATGTCTGACAACAAGGGAATCAGTTTAATTGGCGTGTGTAAACATTGTATTTGTACTTTATATGTAGATTGATTTTTAGTTTATTATTTTAATTTCTTTCTTAACTTTTTTTTTCTTCTGGATTTTGCAATTAAATTCTGGCTTGCTTCATTGTTTGAAGCTTGAGGTTTCATATAGTCAATATTGCATATATATATATATATTATATACATACCCATACATACATGTATATATATATATATATGGAAAGAGAGTCCTTAGAGAGAGACATCTCCATTGATGGTTACATACTGAATCTCCATTGATGCTGAACTTACACACACACACACATACACAAACGATATATATAATTACTTTGGGGCTGATGTGCTGGGAATTTGAGAAGACAATGAGAGAAGGGATTAAAATTGGTTAGAAGGGCATTTAAGTCATTTCATAATTCAAAGCTTGTTGTTGACAAGTCAAAGGGCATATAGGTCATTTCATCATATATCTGATGCGGCAGGTGAGGATTGGGGGGTCTTTGTTAACTTTATCAAAATTGAGGGGTGTCATTGTTCAAAAAGAAATTAACTTTCATCTGACTGTCAGTATAGCAAACCTCAGGGGGTGTGAGTGTAATTAACCCTAATTTTTTTTTACAATGCTAGATTTTTAATTTCACAATCACCCTTGGAAGATTAATTAAGGATAAAGATTACTAAAACTCTTGGAAAAACTTTAAAGACGGCTACATCAATACCCTCCAACATCGGCTCTCTCCCATGTGCATGTGGTGTAGGGGTGGTAAATGGGCGGGTTGGGTCGGATTTGGTTTGGGTTGAAAATGGATGGGTCAAACATGGGTCAAGTCCCATATTCAACCCGTTTAGAACGGGTTGAAAATGGGCTGGTTAAAAATGTATAGGGTCAATCTGTTATGACCCGTGGACCCATTAATTATTATTTTTAAACTTTTTTTTAATTAATTTTTAAAATTATTTTTTAATTTTAATTTATTATTATTATTATTTTTTTTTTTGGAAGGTTTTAAAATTTTATTTAATAAAAAATTAAAAAAACAATCTCAAATTCAGCAATATTTATGAACTCGTTTTAGAGAAGTGAAAGAAAGAGAAGAAACTTTTAGAGAGGGGATTGATGAGAGACAAATTTAGAGAGAGGATCGTGAATGAGAGAATTTTAGAGAGAGAGAAATGAGTTGAGTGCAACTCATGTTGACCTTTAAATAAAGTGGTTAAAAATTACCCAATCCATTTTTGACCCATTTTAAATATAGTTCACCCAAAACCATTAAAAAGCTAGCGGATATGGGCGGGTTGATGGGTTGTTACCCATATTGCCACCCCTAATGTGATGGGTTTCCATCACTTACTTTAGAGAGTGAGAGGTGTTGGTGCAGAGTAAATATTAGTGTGAGTTGTACAGCGGAATAAATTGTTGAAAGTTTAAAATTTTATTTTAGAGAGGATTTAATATTGTGCTTCATTATTCAATTAATCCTATCAAAATTACCTGAATAATTAAACAATCACATGCAAGATAAAAGTAAGTAAAGTTTAGAGATGACACTAGGACTTTTAGCAAGGAGACTCCGATTGGTAGAAGAGACCAATTGTTGTGGGAAAAATCTCTTGGGCTGTGTAGTTCAGAGCAAAACGATCCACTATATTTGAAACAAAGTACAATGAACTTTGACTCAGGCTCACACCCTATCGTTCTACAAAAAACCAATTGTTAACAATCTCTGGCTTTGTGACTTCCCGCTCAGCAACTCTCGACCCCAAGCTTACACTTGATCTCTGTAGAAGGATTATTGATAGATCAAACAACATTCCACGAATACTTTGACCCTTCCAAAGTGTGATCGCTTCACCCATTTTCTTTAGTTTTGAATTTGATGAAGAACGAATAGATGCAATATTCGTTGTAGATGCAATATTCAATAGAATTAAACACGATCAAGATTTAAATAACACCCTAAAATCACTCATGTGTATATACTGTGTATGTTCTTAAAAATCTCACAAAAAGGGTTTTAAAGAAATCAAAAGTTGAATGTATAAAGCCATACAAACCTAGATGAGAAAATATGTTTATATAGACTTTCAAAAACCTAGATATGCCTGGAAAAGAAGTGTAGAGACCGGTTCTTTTTCCTACTTTTATGGATTTTCTTTTTCCGTTATTGTAATTTCTGAGTTTGGGTTTTGTTCAATCGGGTCGTTTTGAGTGCTCGGGAATAGTTCCTAACACTTCCTAGTTTTGATATTTGTATCGCCCTTGTGATGACGGTGTCATTTTCTTCTCTTCTCTGGCGTCATCCTCTTTCTTTTATTTTTATTTTTTTACTTTATTTGTTTATTGTTTCTTTTCCCATAACCTTAGGGCTTTGGAACCCGTGTTAGGGTTTTGTGTTCGGATTCAATTTTTGACTTCACATGCATTCACACCATTTTATTTCCATGAAATGCGTATCTTTACTTTTGTAGAAAAGCATGCTACTTGTTTACTTTTCCCATAGGGGTATGGATGTATAATTTCTTCGGAATCATTTTCTTTTCTTGTGGTATTTTTCATAATTATCTTTTGGGATATTTTTGGTCTTAGGGACCATTTCGCAATTTATTTTAGAAGATATTTTGGGGAATGACCTTTTTACATTTTTTGAAAAGTGTGACAAGTGTCACACTCTCATTGGTCCACTTGTAGGCATTCCATTGGTGACACTTGGGAGCCTTGGATGATGACATGTAGAGGGTGAGGATTCACCCACTTGGTGGCCTAGGATTGGACCACTTGTTGGCTTTTGATGTGGACAAGTGTAGGGTTTGGATTAAGCCTTGGGAGGAGGCTTAGGATGGTGACAAGTGTAGGCCTTTCTGTGTGAGAGAGGTAGTGTAGAAATGTGTTTTATTGACTAACAAAGACCAATGTGAGTGGAGAAAATAGAGATTTTTAAGTCATTATCAAGCTTTCTTTCTTGCCTCCATTAGAGAAACCTTGAATCCCTAGCCTCCATTGTTGATTTTTGAAGCCTTTCCCCTCACCTTTTAGCTTAACATCCTAAACATAAAACCTTCCTCTCATCTTCCTTTAGAACACCTTTGCTTAGTTTTTCATTTAGCCTTTGGTTGCCTTGGATTCTAGAGATTCTTTTCTCGAGTGAGGTAGGGGTGTTTTCATGTTTATCACCTTAGTGTTTTAAGTGTTCTTGTATTGAATATAAATTATATGCATGTTTTCCTTTAGTTTTTAAAACTTGTATATAGTTACACCCTGCATGAAATTCAATTAAAACTTGAATTTGTTACAGACCTTGATTTAATCTTTAACATATATGAATGTGACTTCATTTGGTAGCATTTTGAAATCTAGAGATTTTAAGTATGTAATTTAAAAAATTTCATACTATTGTTTCCATTGATTTAATTGCATATTTGGGATCTTATTGATGTATAAATCATGGATTTAGTACTTGCTACATATTCACATAATTAGGTTTTAAGCATTGGTTATATTGTTGTTAAGTGTAATGAATCGCACAATGAAGATTTGATTTTGCTTATGCCATTGTGTGTGTAATGAATCGCACAATGAAGATTCGACATTTTGTATGCTATCGTCGTTGAGGACTTAGGGCATATATTGTGTGGTTTCCAGAAATTTAATTGTGCATGGTAGATGGTTAAGTACTTTGAGTATATGTGTATTTACTTTGTTGCACAATTTGTTGATTTTGGAAACTTGGAACATTGTTATATTGACAATGGTTAGAGTATGACTCTAATGCGGGAGATACGAGTTCTCCCCACATGTGCGCACTAGTGTAGTTCCCAGCGGGCTAGTAACCCAAAATAACTACTATTCGTGCGGTTTGATTTGGCGTAATGTCCAAGTATGTCCACATTTGTTTGATTTTGCATTTTCGTTTCCAAGTTGATAATATTGAGAATTTATAACTTGTTGCATTGTATTGGATATTCCAATATTGTTTCATTCCATTAAAATCGTGGTTTATGTTAAAATGTTCTAATGTGGCTTAAGGATGAACCTATAGTCACACTTTAAACTTAGGCGTTAGGTGGCATAAACCACATCGATCGGTTTATATTGATTTGTAAAACCGTTAAAACTTTACATTATATGCATGTTCATTTCCTACGAGAAACTTTGATTACTCACCCTAGTTATTTGGGATCTTTTTTAGGTAAGGAGACCTTATTTTGGGATGCACAACATCCCTAAGTTGGCTTGGTTCCATTGATGTACTTTTGTGTAATTTCACATACATGTAAGCAGCATGAACCACATCGATCGGTTTATATTGATTTGTAAAACCGTTAAAACTTTAGGTTATACGCATGTTCATTTCCTACAAGTAACTTTGATTACTCATCCTAGTTGTTTGGGATCTTTTTTAGGTAAGGAGACCATATTTTAGGATGCACAACATCCCTAAGTTGGCTTGGTTCCATTGATGTACTTTTGTTTAATTTCACATACATGCAAATGTTAGCATGCTTTGTTTTCTTTTGAAATTGTAATATAAGTTTGGTTTCAACATGTCGTTTTTACTTCGGAACATATAATGTGTACTTGAGTACACTCTTTGTGACTCTTTTAACATGTATGATATTTGGCTAAGGGCCAAATATCTTCTAGTTTTCACATATGCTTCTAGTTTTGTGTTTTACTTATGAAAACATTATACGATTTTGGAGGTCTGATAGGTGATATTTTGTATTTGGCATGTATTGAGGCCGTAGGCTATTGCAGCGTGTGTTAAAATGCATATTACGTTTTCGTGCATGTTCACTTTTGCACACAATGATGAGCGCTGAAAAGTGTGTATTTAAACCCCTTAAGTTTAGGTATTTTAGAACCTTTATCTATTTTATTTTACTGTTTTGTATTGATTTCGAGTTATTTTCATTTTCAGGTACTTATCCCTAAAATAAGCTAATTCAGCCAAATAAGAGCTTAATTGAAGCAATTCTGGGATGAATTAAAGAAAGGAGCAAAGTAGAGCAAAAGGAAACAAATGGTGGAATTTCAGCAACTTCGATCGGTCTCAAGAAAAGTTCGATCGATCCAATTTTCATCGATCTTAGCACTTCAAGATGGATCTGAGCCATGTTTGTCCCTGTTCAAAGATCTCAAAAGTTCGATCGATCCAACTTCCTTCTCCGATCGATCAAACATTCTTGTCTTTATCCAAATAATTGATTTTATCCAGTTGTACCACCCAACCAACCACTTTTGTCCTTTTTCCAAAAATATTTTTAAAATATCTCAGATTTATTTTTATCCAAAAAGGCGCCGCCGTTGAGGATCGATCCAGCTTCAGTTCGATAGATCTCAGCCATGTTCGATCGATCCAAGTCCAAGGTTTGATCGATCGAACTTCCTCCAGTGTGAAAAAGTTAAATTTCCAGCTCACAAAAAGTTGTCCTTTATCTAATCATTGGGGAATATTTGCTGTACGACCCCAGCTCATTTTGGGTGTTATTTGACCTACCTATATAAGGATAATGATTACTTTTTATAAGGGGGAGAGAATATCACATCATATTATATCATACCTTGTAGAACTCTTAGAGAGGAAACAAAGAAGAGGAGGAGGCTAGAGACACCATTAGAGGCTCTTCATCAACCAAGGAGCAGATTTCTTCCATAGAGCTTGCCCTTGAGGGTTAGAGGACATCATCCATGAGTGGCTAGACATCCTCTTGGGGCTAGAGTTAGCCCTAAGCATACTTTCTATTTCTTGATTTATGTATTTTTGAGGGGATTTGTATTGTGATTCATGTCTTGATATTTATATATATATAGATCTTGTTTATTCAATGATTTATGTGGTTTAATGCTTCCAATTGATCATTTCATTCTATTCATATGTCTATGTTTGCTAGAATAGATGTTTATGTGTTTGTCTCTATTTCTTGTGTTACTGATGCATGTTTATGTGTATTGATACTATAAATCTAAAGATTGTCAAGACATAGTGCTTAATGTCATGTTCTTGTGGTTTATTTGATGGTTCATACTCATTACTTGATGGATTATACCTCTTCCTTAGTTTAATTAGTTTAATTTCATGTCATTAGCTTAGTTGTAGAGTAGTTGTTAAATGGGAGGACAATCCATGCTTGTTGTTGATGTTCCATACTTATGAAAAGCAAGTAACATGTATCTCTAACCTTGTGATGTATTTGGATTGTGAGCTTAAAGAAATGATTAATGGCTTAATTTGATATGTTGTGCTATCTACCATGTTATTTAGACAATATATGCTTAATTTTTTATCCATGCTTGTTGAAACAACCACACACACACACTTTGTTGCAATACATGTTCTTACACTCATTAATCATTCATTAAAGGTGTAGAAAAGTTATGCGTAGTGGTGATCTCTAAACCCCAAGATCTCTCTCTCTTTTATTCTCTCTATTGCATTATTGTTTACCTTAGTTTAATTTGCATCTAGTTTAGTTCAACCAACCAACCACTATTTTGATCACTTGACCTACTAACCCTAATTTTGATCCCTCAACCTAGTACGACACTCAATCCTTTGGGACGATCCCTACTCACCCTAGCTATATTTTTAGTGAAAGGTAGTAGTGGCAATTTCTAAATGTAAAACTTGGCCACATTGCATAAGCATAAACTTTTGGGTTTGGAACGCGACAACCACCAAGTTTTTGGCGCCGTTGCAAGGGATTGATTGATTGGCAACGTCGTATTTGTGGAATCAATTAGGAATTAGTACTCTTTTGATTGTGTCTTTACTTTGTTTTTAAACTTTGTTACTTATTGTGTTTGTTATTGATTGACAAGGAGCATTGAGCTAGGAAGCAAGCAAAGGAGCTAAGCAAGCAAGGAAAAATGCTAAAAATTTAAAAATTTGCTAAGCTAAGCTATAAATTTGGAGTCGAAGTGCTAAAGGACCTTTGTGAGCTTTTCTTACTCAAACTCTTAGTTAAATCGTCAGCCTGCGTGGAGGTTACTATTTCAATTCTTAGATAAATCGTAAGTCCGCATGGAGGCAATTTACTTTTCTGGCATATTATTGTTAGAGCATGGGAGTATGAACATTGTATGTGGAGGAAGTTTGTTGATTATGGATTTGTTGTGAAGGTGAAGTGTTTGTTGTTATTGCTTGTTGTGTTGCATTGTGCATGCATGGTCGTAGATCATTGAGACCCACTCTTGTCCTTTTAAATTTTCATCTTGAATCCATTGTTCGAAACCCTAGGGGAAGAAGTAGTGCTAGTCAATCCATTTCATTAATGGAAGGACACAATAAGGACCATGTGGAGGACCTTGGTCACATAGACTAACAAGGCATCCTCCACCCTAATGTGCATCATGATAACATGTAAGTTCCATTAGGAATGCCTAGACCATATGTTCATCTACCACAACAACAAGGCCAAGTTCCATTGGGAATGCCAAGGCCAATCTATGCTCCACCACCTCCCATCATTCAAGGTAACCAAGGTGCCCATGTTACTCCTCCAATTGCTAATCCTCCCCTTGCTTTAAGAGATCACTATGTGCTTAATAAATATAATGCACCCACATGCATTCAATTGCCACCATTTAGAGCACACCACTATGAAATCAAGCCACAAATAATTCAAATGCTTCCTAACTATCATGGACTTCCAAGTGAAGACCTTACAAGCATTTGGATGAGTTTCTTGAAGTATGTTCCACCGTAAAATACACGGACATACCAGAAGAGATCTTAAGGCTTAAACTTTTTCCATTCACCCTTAAAGATAAGGCAAAATATTGGTTTAACAATCTTAGGCCTTTTTCAATAACTTCTTGGGCGTAAATGCAACAAGAGTTCTTGAAGAAGTACTATCCGGTTTCTAAGACCAGTGCCATGAGAACGTCAATTCGAGAATTTTCACATGGGGATGGAGAAACATTTTATGAGGCATGGGAACGCTTTAATGAATTGCTTAGGAAGTGTCCACATCATGACATGCCCAAATGGCAATTAGTTCAATATTTCTTTGAGAGCTTATCGGACAATTACAAAGGCATGGTTGATGCTTCTATGGGTGGCTCTTACATTGATAGGTATGAGGATGACGTGTGGCGTCTTTATGAGGGCATGAGTGAAAATTCTTTGCATCGTACTTTATCTTTGAAGAATGGTAGAAATTCTAGTGGTAGGAAGAGTGTTGGCTTACATCAAGTCGACCACTCCAATGAAATTGCCGCCGAAATGAAATCATTATCTCAAAGGTTTGATCAATTTTTGATCAACCAAAACTCGGCGAATCAAGTATCTTCCTTCCCTAACGATTCTCATCATGCATCTAATGAGACATGTATGACTTGTTCAAGTGTTTTACATTCTACTTCCAATTATCCCCATGGACATGTGCAAAGTGAGCATCATGAACAAACAAATGCTGTTTTTACCAATCAAGGGAGCAATCCTTATGGAAATTATTACAATCCTAGTTGGAGGAATCAACCGAATTTCTCTTGGAAAAACCAAGGGGAGGGCTCAACCCCTTCCCAAGGCGGTTTTCAAGGACAGTACATTCCACCTCCACTACAAGGCCAAGGTTCTCAAGGTTTTAGATCATCATATCAATCACAAGGAAACTAATTTTCAAATTCTCATTTTCCCAATCAACCATCATATTCCCAAGGAAATGTTAGAAGTCTCGCTTTCGAAGAGAAAGTTTTGACCCCTTTGGGCACTTTAGAGGTAAACGCACAATTAGTTCATTCTCACTCTCAATCCATTGCAAAGCTAGAAACCCAAGTAGGGCAAATAGCTAGCACTTTGAATACAAGAGAGAAGGGAAAAATGCCTTTGAATGCCCCAAAAAAGCAATAATATGTTGTGGAGACTCATTCCTTATCGGAAGGTCACACAATAGAGCATGTCAATGCGGTGACTACTTTGAGAAGTGGAAGGGTTGTGGACAACCAAGTGAGTGTGTCCAATGAAGAGAGTGAACCGGAGCAACCACAAGTTGACACCCATCCCGTTTCATATCATATTCCTCCTTCATTGCATGTGCATGACCATATAAATGAGAATGTGTTCAAAAGTGATTTTGAAAAGAAAGATTTGCAAAATGATTTGAAAACTTCTTGTGTTGAAGAGACTTCAAAGAAAAATTCTAAAAAGGTTTTTGAACCAAAAGCTCCGTTTCCGGATGCCTTAAAAGGATCCATTTCAAATGACAAGCAAAAGGCCAAAGTCAATGAAATCATGGACGTGTTTAGGCAAGTGAAAGTCAATCTTCCACTTTTGGATGCAATCAAGCAAATTCCGGCTTATGCCAAATTCTTGAAAGACTTGTGCACCTAAAAGAGGAAGAACAAAAGCTAAGCACCTAGAAAAGTGGTCTTAACTGAGCAAGTGAGCTCAATTTTGCAGCATAACACTTTCCCCAAGTTTAAGGACCCTGGTTCACCTACTACTTCATGCATCATTGGTGATCATATAATTAATCAGGCTCTTTTTGACCTAGGAGCAAGTGTTAATCTTCTTCCATACTCGGTTTATGTCAAATTAGGCTTAAGAGACTTAAAACTGATGTCGGTGGTTTTATAACTTGCCTACCGATCAATCAAAAAGCCTAGGGGTATCATCAAGGATGTCTTGATTAAGATTGATAAATTCTTTTTTCCCATCGATTTCGTTGTTATTGACACGGAACCGGTTCTAAATCCTAAGAGCCAAATTATTGTTATCCTTGGCCGTCCTTTATTGGCAACCACGAATGCCAACATCAATTGTGGGACGGGGATTATGAAGATCTCATTTGGCCACATGAAGGTAAAGTTGAATATTTTTAATCCAACCCCCAATTCATTTGACAAGCATGAAGAGATTAATGTTGTAGAAAAATGCCATGACCTTAAAAGTGAAGGAATTGAGCTTTTGTGTGAGACCAAAGTTTCAAACAGTCCATCTTCAACCTTGAAACCAAAGAAACTTGTTTCAAAATCCTGTTTTGAAAGGGCGTGGAAGCCCAAAGATTGCATTGACCAAGGACCGAAAATGTCTTTTAAGTTTAATCCAACAAGTTCCTTAAAGAACCATTTATTGGGTGGAGTTCAGAGCACTTATCACCCCATTGAGGAGGGTCTGCACTATAAGATGTTTGATCCGGGCTAAAAGAGCCCAACGTCTTGCTAGAGACGTTAAAGACTAGCACGACATTTCGTAGGGTGTCAAAACCCTATTCCTCCCTCATTTCTATCTTTAATTTTAATTCTTGCAAAGTCTAGATACTTGTTTTTGGTTCATATATATTGCTAGGAACTGTGATTAGGACTGCATGCACTTTTATGTTGAAATTGATCATTTTGCATAAGTTCGATCGATCTCAAATGAGAGTTCGATCGATCGAACTTCAACCTACATCCAACACTTAGAAAATTTTCGACCTGTATCCACTTGCATCCAAATCACCTCTCTGTCCCATCGTTCGAACTTGTTCTCAAATCGATCATAAGTCCTTAGATCGATCCAAACTTCAATTTCGATCAATCTTGAGTTCCAACACTTAGAAAAATTTCTGAACCCAAAGCCTGCATATTTTTAGCTCTCTGTCAGATCGATCGAACATTTTGTTTAGATCGATCTCTATTCCTCATCTTATTATCTTTGACTTTGTTTGATTTTTTAATTTTAAAATTCCAAAAATATTTTTATTTTATTTTATTTTATTTTCCAAAAATTCCAAAAAGATTTTATTTTATTTTAATTCTTCAAAAAATCCAAAATTTTTTATTTTCAATTTTTAATTTTTAGTTTTAAATTAATTTTTTTTTTTAATTTAAAAAAAAAAAAATTTTAAAAATTTTAAAAAAATTTCAATGAGAGATTATTTCAGTTCGATCGATCTGAGGTTGCAGTTCGATCGATGGAACTGGTTCGGGGAAGTTTTTAAAAATGATACTGAGGGTTTCAAAATCGATTTCACAGATCGATCTAACCCTCTCGAAACCCCATTCCTCTCATCCCTGCTGCACCCATTTTCCCCATCTCCGGCGAGATCCAAACGTCGATTCTCTCTCTCTCCTCTCGGATCTCCATCTCATCTTCATCTCATCTCATCCTTCGATTTTGGTAAGATCCGAGACTTCTCTTGTATTCAAGCTTGGATTTGCTTCATACATGCTTTAAATGTTAGATCCATGCTATTTTGATGATGAAACTCTCCATTGATGAAGCTTTGACTCCCTTTGTATATATATGTATATATGCGTATATATATTTTGTTAGATTTCTAAGTTTCGATTTGATTTTGGGAGTATGGGCCTTCTTAGGTGATTAGGATTGATGATTTGTGTATTGATGGGCCCACGACTATGTTCGTGAAGGCCCTATGCCATCCACGTCACAGATCTGTGACTGTCCACGTTCTTCGCAGGGTTCGATCGATCGAATATATTTCTCAAATCGATCGAGTGAGATGGATCGAACTTAGTTACTTAATTTCTCAGATCGATCATGAGAGATCGATCTCATATTTTTTGTGATCGATCGAACTTCATAGATTGCATATACACATTCCATGCATCTTATCTTGTGTCCATGCTATCTTATTCATGCCCAATGCTTGTGATTTTCTACATTGGATGCATTTTACACTTATACTGCTTAGCATGTTCATACCTTGTCACTTCCATAGATTCATGTCATTTATCTGTTTTGTCTATCTTACTTGACATACATGATTCTATTTTGTGCCTTAAACTTTTTATTCTGGCACTGACTTCCCTTACAAGTTTTCAATTATTTTACAGGCCATGGCTCGGGTCAAGACTGTAGCTCGCAGACATTATCACCGCCGAGGCAGGTAGACTTTTGATGATGAGGCCTGTCCATCTCATGCCCAGGACCCCATATAGGAGGAACCAGCTGAGCCCACACAGTCACCTCATTCCGATAGCAGATTACATTCTAATGCTGGCGCATCTCCTTCACACGGTGATGCTGAGGCTGAGCACATACCATCTCCACCACCACAGCCAGCCCAGGAGTTAGACCAGCCATTACGCAGATACTCATGCCTTCCAGTGGCGCACGAGTTAGTCTTCGATACATATTTCTTCTCCCGATCGGTGCTTACCTGATCAGTTTGTGATGATATACTACGGAGGGGCCTTGTAGCCATTCTTGCCCCTGTCACATACCCGGTGTACCCGAGGCTAGTACGACTATTCTTCCAGAACCTCTGGCCTGCCCCGTGTAACACGGCGGAGCTGAGGACCTCCATTGATGGCCATCTGATTTCTATCACTGTGGACACATTATCCAGATCGTGCCATTGTCCACATGACTGCCCTCCAGAGCTACAGGAGACATATCTCAGGCTATACAGGCCTTCATATGCAAATATGGCCGTTCTTCTCATAAGTCATTTTGCCGATGGCAAGACCTTTGCCACCCGCACCTATTTGCCAGATGAGTTGTGGTTCTTTGACTCAGTCTTGTTCCACAACGTCTTCATGTCCGGCCAAAAGATTCAGCGGAGAGGCGACTACTTGACAGCTCTGTACGCTTTCTATACAGGGCATTGGCTGTTTATCCCTGTGCTTATCTGGAGCATGATGAGGAAGCTCTATGATGAACATATTAGCAAGAAGAGGCCCAAAAGGGCTAAGTCTCTCCCATTTGGCCACCTCATCACCCAGATCTTGCTAGACCAGCGCTATCCTTTCCATCCATGGGAACACCCTGAGAGAGGATCTTGTCACTTCCTGAAGAAGGACTGGGATAAGAGCTACAATGCTATTATCAAGAGACTACAGGAGGATGCAGCAGAGGCGGCGGAGGAGCTAGAGGCTGAGGAGGTAGTAGCAGCAGCAGACCTGGTAGCGGACGACGCAATAATCGATCCGGCTGCCGTACATATGGATATTGATTTGGAACAGCCTGCCGAGGACACAGAGCAGCACTCCCCAGCTGGGTCACCCATTCATGATGAGGAGCAGGCTCAGGATCATTATTCTTCCGATCCAACCACACCTGAGGCTCCAGCACAGACACTCGGCTTTGGAGGATGCTGTTGTATCTATCCGCTCAGAGACTGTTGCCCTCAGAGCTGACATTGCTTCCCTCCGCACGGATGTCATGGCCGTATTTCGTGATCTATCCCGAGACATCCGCAGAGCGTGACCTGCCTGACCTACCTCTTCTTCCTGATCTCTCAATCCCTTTCCTCCTGTTATTTTATATATCTGTGATCTCATCATGTTTTTGATACTGTTATACTATTATTGCAGGCGTGTCTGTCGGCTCTGATATTGGATGTACTATACTTTATTTATATATGTTTTCAATATGGATGTCATAAATTTATATTCTTATTGTTATTTGTTTGACTCCATCAGGTGCATCTCAGTGACTTCAGTAAGAGAAAGTACTACCCAAAATTTTCATGACCACCCATATACCTCTCTCTATTTTCAGTTGCTATCCCATTTACACTTGCATAACCACTGTGCACTGTTATTATCCCTTTTGTTATCTGATGAGTTTATTTAAATGCTAAATTTCAGGACCACAGTTAATCCCAAGTTTGGGGGGGCTATGCCACCCACTTTGGATACTTCTGTCCCAGCCATTCTTTGCCTTCATTGCATTTGTATACTATTTCCTTTTGTTCTCTTTGCACATTGAGGACACTGTGCCATTTAAGTTTGGGGGTAATGGTGCTTTGCAGTGTTTGTTTTTAAATTTCAAAATTTTGAGTATGTCTTGTGTATTTGAGAGATTTTCTATGATTGGTCCATGATTAGCTATGATTTTGATCTTTTGAGGACTATATTACTTAGAATTTAAAAATTGCATGACTTGAGAGTTCAATACTCCTTGTATGCCTTGTGGATGCCATTTAGGAGTAAATTTTTCGAAAAATTGATATCTTGCTTACACTTGTGGTTCACATCATCTTGATTTTGTGATTGTTTTGAGATTCATTCTAGGATTCTACACTAGCACAGACGCACAGAAGCATTCATTTGTTGATTATTGAATTGGTTATATCCCAATTGGGCTAGTAGTGCATTGAAAGTTTTCATTCTTGATAAAGGTGGATAACAACCCCTTTTCACTAAGTAGCCGGGATTCTAGCCTCATCAAGCACTGAACTTCTTGCGCCGAAAGGTGAAGGGCCCAAACTCTATGTTAATAATTTAATCCTATTAAAAAAAGAAAAAAAAGAAAAAAAAGAAAAGTTGCAAAAGCAATAAAAAGTGAGGACTTCTCCCAAAAGGTGAGAAGTGGGAAATGATTAGATGGAGGTTGTCTTGATTTGTAGCCTAGTTAATTTGAGCTTGCAAGTCCGTAGGGGTGTTTGAACACCTAATGTCCTAAAGCCATCTGGTTTGGGAGTCATTGACCTAACGCTCGACCTCATGAATCGCTAGAAAGCTTAATAGATCAACACATTGTACCATGCTTCCATCTTTAATCCTATAAAAAAAAAAAAAAAAAAATCGAGTGAAAAGAATAAGCGCACCTAGAACAATAAAGCTTTAATAAAAGGTCCACTCTTTGTCTTGATGATCAGTACTACATTTGTGTGTTAGTTTGAGGGTAAGGATGTGATCATTTCTTTAGTTGGCTAAGATAGCAACATATTTGATGCCGGTCCACTCAAAAAGGATTCTAGAGTTGTTTTGATTTGCATGATCATTTTCTTGATGTGTGGAAGACCATACTTACTTGCTTGATGTTGAGATTTTGGGAGATTACTTAGAAATGTTTGAAAAATTGCATACTTGAGGTAGTTTTCTCCCAATGCTTGTTTGCAATATTGGTGCCTCTTTTGAAAAAATGAGCTTAATGTTTGTGGGTATCATTTATGGAAACCCTCACGAGACTTCACTTGTCCACTAGGGGTAACTAAGGGTTTTAAAAGGCTTGTTGCATATGCTAAGTACAATCGTGTTCCCTACGAAAGTGGTATTATCCATTTATTACTTTCTAATTCATAGTTAATTAGTTGTTCATTTCATTCCTTTATTTGTAGTTCATTGCTAGGGACTAGCAATATTTAAGTTTGGGGGTGTGATGAGCGCTAATAAGTGCGTATTTAAACCCCTTAAGCTTAGGTATTCTAGAACCTTTATCTATCTTATTTTACCGTTTTGTATTGATTTTGAGTTATTTCCATTTTCAGGTACTTATCCCCAAAATAAGCTGACTCAGCCAAATAAGAGCTTAATTGAAGCAATTCTGTGATGAATCAAAGAAAGAAGCAAAGTAGAGCAAAAGGAAGCAAAGGGTGGAATTTCAGCAACTTCGATTAATCTCAAGAAAAGTTCGATTGATCCAACTTTCATCGATCTCAGCACTTCAAGATGGATCTGAGCCATGTTTGTCCCTGTTCAAAGATCTCAAAAGTTCGATCGATCCAACTTCTTTCTCCGATCGATCGAACATTCTTGTCCTTATCCAAATGATTGATCTTATCCAGTTGTACCACCCTACCAACCACTTTTGTCCTTTTCCCAAATATATCTTCAAAATATCTCAGATTTGTTTTTATCCAAAAAGGCGCCGCCATTGAGGATCGATCCAGCTTCAGTTCGATAGATCTCAGCCATGTTCGATCGATCCAAGTCCAACATTCAATTGATCAACTTCCTCCAGTGTGAAAAAGTTAAATTTTAAGCTCACAAAAAGTTGTCATTTATCCAATCACTGGGGAATATTTGTTGTACCACCCCAGCTCATTTTAGGTGTCTTTTGACCTACCTATATAAGGATAAGGATTACTTTTTACAAGGGGGAGAGAATATCACATCATATTATATCATACCTTGTAAGACTCTTAGAGAGGAAGCAAAGAAGAGGAGGAGGCTAGAGATCGATCCAAGTCCAACGTTCGATTGATCTCATTTGATTTATTGTAAGTTAAATTCATTTCACTTAGGGTAAAATGACCATTTTACCTTGGTCTTTCTCTTGTTGCGTTTTGAAACCCTAGCTTCCGCATTTGCTTCTATTGAGTCTTGGGACTCCTCAGGAAGCCACCTTGGTATCTTAGAGGTGATGTACATCTTTCGCTTCCGCATTTGGGTCAGTTTTGGTCACTCGCTGACGCACCGGATTTTGTAAAACTTGGGCTATCACAAGAAGTTAAATTCGTGTATAGGTATTTTGGAAAGAAATCTATAACAAATAGGAAGTATAAATAGATCTGGAAACTAAGTTACCAAAACTATCTCAAAACTTAGAACCGGTTCAGGGAGGTTGAACCGATTCAAATTGGCCAGTGTTGAAAAATTTGAAGTCTTAAATCTTGAACCGGTTCAGCTGTATGGAACCAGTTCAAGTTGACTAGATTTTAACAGAAAGTTGACACTTAGAAAATTTTGTAGTTTTTGAAAAACAACTCATGCATGCAAGTGTCCTAATCTTCTAACTCAACTTCCTGAAGTGTTGTTCTTACATTTTCGTTGATTTTAAGGTATCAAATACAAACAACTCTTTAATTCACAACAGATCTCGATCTTGAATTTTAAACTTGAAAATACAACTTGATTGGACTTGTTTTGACACAGAAATTAGCCAATTACAAAATATATCTTACAATCTCCCCCTTTGGCAATTTCTTGAAAAACCCTAAAAACAAATGTAATCTACCCAAGCAAAAAAAGAAAATTACAATTTGTTAAAAAAATAAACGAATTTTCCTCTTGAATATCTTCTCTTCTCTTGATTTTTAATTGATGAAAGTTCACCTACTTTTTTACTGATTTTCTGCACAATGATTAAACAAAACTACCAGTGAAAGTTTAATATATAAAAAATATAAACTCTCCCTGAATTGATCATTCATATATATCTATCTCCCCATTTTTGGAACAAATTGACAAAGAGAAATAATGATAGAGGAGACAAAAGATCAAGGCATTAAGATAAAACAAGTCATTAAGATCAAAAAGAAAGTTTAGAATAATTACTGTGTCACCCTAAAATATGATGCATAAGATGATATGAATATGTAAATACACATCATGTGCAAAAATAAAATCCAAAAAATAAATGATAGTCAATACAGGCAATCAATCATCAAAATCATCCCCATCAAAAGGAACAGTAGTGGTCAGTACATCATCATCATCATCATTACTCCCATCCTCCTCCTCATCATCCTCATCTCTCATAGATGTCTCTGGAGGTGCAGGTCTATAGACATCTTCTATAGAGCCACCAGACTGTTGTATCCAAAGCATCTTCACCTCTACCTTGAGATCTCGTATCTCATCCATGATCCTTTCAAATAAGGTATTATGATTCTAAATCAGTGATGAGTACATCAAGTTAGCATCATCCCTAGAGAAATTCCCTTTTAAAGAAAATAGCTTATTAGAATCTGGAATTTGATATGATATTTCATCATAGCCTCTTTGTGCCCTTCTTGCATTTTCCCTAGCAGTCTTAGATTTGTTTAGTGCATGGAGATCCAACTCAGTCATGATGTTCTGATGATAAACTCCGGGAGGAATCAAGATTTTATTCTTCTTATAAAATCCCATAATTACCATTAGAAAGGGAGAATAATTTTTTCAAGAATTTTTCTTGCAATGACCTTTCATTAATTGCACAATAGATGATGCAATATAAATTTATGCCCCTTTTGCAAGAAGAATTTGAGCTAATTCTAAAGTAATTTCGTCTTTTTTTCTAAAATATCCCAGGTTAGCCATGGCAAACAAATTCAAGAATGCCACTTTATCTGTAAGATAATGAGATGGAATGTAATGATCATACCTTGGAGATCCCGGAACACAAAGAGCGTCATGAATTTATAGCAATTTTGGACTTGGACCTTCGAGTGGTAAGACATATCCTGTACTACTAACTCTCTTAGGAACTCCCAAAATAGAACAAATATCATCTTCAAGGACTAGATAGTCTGTGCCAAAGATTGACACTTGAAAATAACCATTATAGAATTTTCGGATGTTGGAATAGAAATAATGAACTATATCCAATGAGAAACCTGATAAGCGCTTAAAAGTGCGTATTTAAACCCCTTAAGCTTGAATGTTCTAGGACCTTATTCTATCTTATTTTCCCATTTTAGTCTAATTTCATATTATTTCCCTTTGCAGGCACTTATTCCCAAAATAAGTCAATTCAACTGAATTAGAGCATTAAAAGAAGAAATTTCAAGCTTAGTGGAAGAAAGGAGCAAAGTGGAAGTAAAAAGGTGAAAAAGAATTCTTCAATCGATCGAACTAAGATATGATCGATCACACTGTGATCGTTCCAACCATGCCATGATAGATCAAGCCTTTTGTCATTATCCTCAGAAAAATTTCCCTTTCGATCGATCCAACATTTTTTTCGATAGATCGAATCCTTTTGATCTTATCCTCACCTACCACTTTTGTCCTTTTCCTAAAAATATCTTAGCCTTGTCCTTATCCAAAAAGTACGCAGCCATAGTTCGATCGATCCGAGCAACCTTATGATCAATCAAATTGCCTCAAATTGCGTAAAAAATAGAGTTCAAGCCAAATTAAAGGTGTGCTCATGGTGCAATCATTTGGAGGTCCTAGTGCACAGGTCTGACCATTGGGTGTGACATTTGAGCTACCTATATAAGGATTTTAGGCTATTTTTAGAAAAGAATTATTGGGAGGCTAGAGACTTGGCTAGAGATTAGAGAGAGAAACACTCAATTTGGGAAAGTTCTTCCACTCATCTAGGGTTTCTACCAAGAACACAGGAGGAGGAGGATGCTTTCTACCATGGAGATAGCCCTTGAGGGTTGGATAACAACATCAATGAGTGGCTAAACCATTCTCTTGGGGCTAGAGATAGCCCTAAGCATGCCTCATAGACTTTAATGTTTTGTAATTAATGGGGATTTATGTTGTAATTCTTGTCTTGACATCTTATATATATAAATCTTGTTTCTACAATGATTTGTGTAGTTTAATACTTCCAATTGATCATTTAATTCTATCCATATGTCTATATATGCTAGAACGAATGTTCATGTGTTTATCTCTAGATTTTGTGACATTGATGCATGTCTATGTGTGTTGATATTATGAATCTAGTGATGGTCAATGCATGGTGCTGAAATAGATTACTCTTGTAGTTTGTTTGATGGTTCATACTTATTTCTTGATGGATTATGCCACCTCCTTAGTTTAATTAGTTTAATTTTTATGTCACTAGCTTAGTTGTAGTATAATTGCCCTACTTTCTTAGATAGGTGGATAATCCATTCTTATTGTTTGATGGTCCATGCTTATGAATGCAAGTAGTATATTTCTCTAATTTATTGAGTGTGCATTAATTGTGGACTTATGGAAGGATTAATGGCTTAATTTGATATGTTGTGCTATTCACTAGATTGACTAGATAATGTATGCCTACTTGGTCATCCATGTTTGATATTTCAATTAATGGCACACACTTTCGTTTACAACACACAATCATCCTAATCCATCAAATATTGAATGTCCAGTGATGAGCCCTGAAAAGTGCGTATTTAAACCCCTTAAGCTTAGGCGTTCTAGTAGCTTTATCTATCTTACTTTACCGTTTTAGATTGATTTTGTATTATTTCCTTTTTCAGGCACTTATCCCGAAAATAAGCTAACTCAGCCAAATAAGAGCTTAATTGAAGCAATTTTGGGATTAAATAAAGAAAGGAGCAAAGTGGAGAAAGAAGGAAGCAAATGAAGCCAAAGGTGACAAGCAGCAAAGTTCGATCGATCCAAATTCAAGGTTCGATCTATCTCAGCACTTCAAGATAGATCCAAACCTTGACCCAAAAGCATAAAGTTCCAAAAGTTCGATTGATCTAACACCATCCTTCGATCGATCGAACACTTTTGTCCTTATTCAAATGATTGATCCTATCCACAGCTGTACCACC
Organism: Cornus florida; assembly: GCF_030987335.1. Lineage (NCBI taxonomy): Eukaryota > Viridiplantae > Streptophyta > Magnoliopsida > Cornales > Cornaceae > Cornus > Cornus florida. The sequence goes on from NW_026775572.1 coordinate 51,646,898, forward strand.
TATTAACCACTTTTGTCCTTTTCCCATAAATATCTCCCATAAATATCTCGGATTTGTCTTTTTCCAAAAAGCTGAGCAAGTTGGATCGATCCAGCCTAAGTTCGATTTATCTCACTTACTTTCGATCGATCCAAGTTCAAGGTTCGATCGATCGAACTTCCTCCAGTGCGAAAAAGTTAAAATTCCACCTCATTGAAAGTTGTCCTTTATCCAATCATTAGGGAATATTGTGTGCATGACCCCAGCTCATTTTGGGTGTCATTTTAACCTACTTATATAAGGATACGGATTGCTTTTTACAAAAAGAGCCAAACATTATTTTCATATCATCTCTTGCAGAGCAAGCTTAGAGGAGGAGGAGGCTAGAGACACTATTAGAGTTCTTCATCAACAAGGAGCAGATTTCAACCATGGAATTAGTCCTTGAGGGTTGGAGCATCATCACCATGAGTGGATAGACATCCTCTTGGGGCTAGAGTTAGCCCCAATCATGCTTTATATATCTTAATCTTGTGTATTATTGAGGGATTAGTGTTGTAATTGATGTTTTGACACTTTGATATTTATAGATCTTGCTTATTCAATGATTTATGTGGTTTAATGCTTCCAATTGATCATTTCATTCTATCCATATGTCTATGTATACTAGAATAGATGTTTATATGCTTGTCTCTAGATTTTATGTTATTGATGCATGTCTATGTGTATTGATGCTATAGATTTAGAGATTGTCAAAACATAGTGCTTAAAGGAATGCTCTTGTGATTCTCTTGATGGTTCATGTTTACACCTTGATGGATTATATCTCTCCCCTAGTTTATTTTCATGCTAGTAGAGTAGATGTAGTGTAGTGTTAAATGGGAGGACAATCTATGCTTGTTGCTTGATGATCCAAGCTTTTGAATACAATTAGCATATGTCTTTATCCTTGTGTTGTATTTGGATTGTAAGCTTAATGAAAGGATTAATGACTTGTTTTGATTTATTGTACCTTTCACATGTTGTTTAGATAATATATGCTTCATTGCTTAGATATATTGTGCCTTTCACATGATGTTTAGACAATACATGCTTAACTAGTCATCCTTGCTTGTTGAATCAACCAAACACACACACCAATATTGCAACACACCATTTGCCCTCATTAATCACTTGTCAATGATATAGAAATGCATTGCTTGGTGGTGATCTCTAAACCCCAAGATCTCTCTCTCTTACTTACTCTTAATTGCATTCTTTTGCTATCACTTAATTTAATTTAGTTGCTCTTTAATCAACCAACCAACCAATTGTTTGATCACTTGACCTACTAGCCCTAATTGTGATTCTACGACATTGCTCGATCCTCATAATCCCTTGGGACGATCCCTTCTCACTCATACTATATAGTATAGGTGTTAAGCGGTTTATAAATTTAAGTATGATGCCCACTTGACACTAATCTCCAAGCTCAAATGTTGTGCATTATTTTGTGCACACGTTCGGGTCGCATTATAGTTTTTGGCGTCGTTGCCGGGGATTTGTTGATTAGATTTCGCAACATTAGATTTGTTGAATTGATTAGGATTAGTACTCTTTTGATCGTGTCTTTACTTTCTTTATTTTTATTTTTCTTGTTGGTTACTTATTGTGTTGATTATTCAACTAGGTGCATTGTTGGAGAGGAAGCAAGCAAAGGAGCCATCAAGCATTTAATTCAAGCAAGCGAAGAAAGCAAAAGGCTAAAAATTCTAAAATTGCTAAGCTAAGCTTTAAAATTTGGAGTTGAAGTGCAAAAGGACCTTTGTGAGAATTTCTTTACTCAATCCCTTAGTTAAATCGTCGGCCCGCGTGGAGGCTTATTTTTAATTGTCTTGCATCATTATTGTTAAAGTATGGGAGTATGAATTAAATGTTTGTGGAAGAAGTCTAATTGCATTGTTGTGAAGGCATATTGTTTGTCATTCTTTGTGTTTGTTGTGTTTTGCATTGTGCATGCATGGACGTCGTTCATTGAGACCAACTCTTGTCCCTCTTGATTTGCACCTTGAATCTATCATTAGAAATCCTAGGGGAAGAGGAAGTTCAAATAGAGCCAATCTTTCAATGGATGACCATAATGATAATCATGTTGAGGACATTGGTCACATAGACCAACAAGGTATCCTTCATCCCAATGTGCACAATGAGAACATACAAGTACCATAAGTCATGCCTAGGCCATTCATTCACCAACCACCACGACAACAAGGCCAAGTTCCATATGGAATGCCAAGGCCAATGTATGCTCCACAACCTCCCATCAACAATCAAAGAATTCAAAACCAAGGTGTTCATGTTGCACCTCAAGTAGCTAATCCACCTCTTGCTTTAAGAGACCATTATGTGCTTAATGAGTATAATGCACCTACATGCATCCAATTGCCTCTATTTAGAGCACATCATTATGAAATTAAGCCACAAACCGTTCAAATGCTTCCTAACTATCATTGACTTCCAAGTGAAGAACCTTATAAGCATTTGGATGAGTTTCTTGAAGTATGTACCACCGTAAAATATACGGACATGCCGGAAGAAGTTTTAAGACTCAAACTTTTTCCATTCACCTTAAAAGATAAGGCAAAGTATTGGTTTAACAATCTTAGGCCTTTTTCAAACACTTCTTGGGCAGATATGCAACAAGAGTTCTTGAAGAAGTATTATCCGGTTTGTAAGACCAATGCCATGAGAACCTCAATTCGAGAGTTTTCACATGGAGATGGAGAAACGTTTCATGAGGCATGGGAACGCTCAATGAATTGCTTAGGAAGTGTCCACATCATGACATACCCAAATGGCAATTAGTTCAATACTTCTTTGAGAGCTTATCGGACAACTATAAGGGTATGGTTGATGGTTCCATGGGTGGCTCATACATTGATAGGCATGAGGATGACGTATGGCGTCTCTATGAAAGCATGAGTGAAAATTCTTTGTATAGAACACTATCATCCAAGAATGGAAGAAATTCACAAGATAGGAAGAGTGTTGGCTTACATCAAGTCGACCATTCAAATGAAATAGCCGCTGAAATGAAGTCTTTATCTCAAAGGTTTGATCAATTTTTGATTAACCAAAACTCGGCGAACCAAGTATCTTCCTTCCCTAACCATTCTCATCGTGTATCAAATAAAACATGTATGACTTGTTCTAGTGTTCTTCATTCTACTTCTCATTGTCCTCACAGACAAGTGCAAATTGAACCTAATGAATAAGTCAATGCGGCTTTTATGAACCAAGGGAATAATCCTTATGGTACTCATTACAATCCAAGTTGGAGGAATCATCCGAATTTCTTTTAGAAAAACCAAGGAGAGGGCTCAAACCCTTCCCAAGGCGGTTTTCAAGGGAAGTACATTCCATCTCCACTTCAAAACCAAGGATCCCACGGTTATAGACCTTATCAATCACAAAGGGAATCAATTTGCTAATTCTCATTTTCCCAACCAATCTTATTCCCAAGGTAATACTAGAAGTCCCGCCTTTGAAGAGAAAGTTTTGAATGCTTTGGGCACTTTAGAGGCTAACACTCAATTGCTTCATTCTCACTCTCAATCTATTGCAAAGCTAGAAACCCAAGTAGGGCAAATAGCAAGCACTCTCAATGCAAGAGAGAAGGGAAAGATGCCTATAAATGCCCCACCTAAGCAACAATGTGTTATGGAAACCCATTCCTCATCGGAAGGCCACACCATTGAACATGTTAATACGGTGACTACCTTGCGGAGTGGTAGGATTGTGGACAATCAAGTTGGAATGCCTAATGAAGAGAGTGAACCGGTGCAACCTCAAGTTGTCACCCGTCCCGTTTCACATCCCATTCCTTCTTCATTGCATATACATGACCTTGTGAATGAGAAAGTCTTGAAAGATGTGTTTGAAAAAGAAATTTTGAAAAATGATGTTGAAAAGGTTTTGTTGAAAAAATGATTTGAAAACTTCTTGTGTTGAAGAAAGTTCAAAAGAAAATTTTGAAAAAAGGTTTGAACCAAGGTTCCATTTTTGGATGCCTTAAAAGGATCCATTTCAAAAAACAAGCAAAAGGCAAAAACCAATGAAATCATGGAAATGTTTAGGCAAGTGAAAGTTAATCTTCCACTATTGGATGCAATCAAGCAAATTCCGGCTTATGCCAAATTCTTGAAAGACTTGTGTACCAAAAAGCGAAAGAACAAGAGCCAAGCACCAAGAAAAGTGCTTTTGATCGAGCAAGTAAGCTCAATTTTATAACATAACACTCTTCCAAAGTTTAAGGACTTCGGTTCACCCACTACATCATGCATTATTGGTGATCATATCATTAATCAGGTGCTTCTTGACTTAGGAGCAAGTGTTAAACTTGTTCCATACTCGGTTTATGTCAAATTGGGCCTAGGTGAATTGAAACCGACGTCGGTAGTTTTGTAACTTGCCGACTGATCCATTAAGAAGCCTAGGGGTATAATTGAGGATGTTTTGATAAAGATTGACAAATTATTCTTCCCGGTTGATTTCGTTGTCATAGACACGGAGCCGATTCCTAATCCTAAGAGCCAAATTCCTGTTATCCATGGTCGTCCTTTCTTGGCAACCGCTAATGTCAACATCAATTGTAGGACGGGGATAATGAAGATCTCATTTGGCCACATGAAGGTGAAGTTGAATATCTTTAATCCCACATCCAATTCATTTGACAAATATGAAGGAGAAGTTAATGTTGTAGATGAATGTCATGATCTTCAATGTCAAGGAAATGAGCTTTTGTGTAAAACCAAAACTTCCAAAGGATCATCTTCAACCTTGCATTCTAAAAGTCTTGTTTCAAACTCTTGCTTTGAAAGGGCATGGAAGCCCAAAGGTTGTGATTGCATAGACAAGGGACCAAAGATTTCTTTTGAGCTTAATCCAACAAGTTCTTCAAAGAACCATTTGTTGGGTGGAGTTCAAAGCATCTATCACCCCAACAAGGAGAAGATGCATTATAAGATCTTTAATCCGGGCTAAAAGAGCCCATTGTCTTGCTAGAGACGTTAAAGACTAGCAAAAGTATTCGTAGGGTGTCAAAACCCTATTCCTCCCCTATTTCTATCTTTCATTCATTTCATGCGAAGTCTAGATACTTGTTTTTGGTTCATATGCATTTCAAGGAACTTTGGTGAGGATTACATAAGCTTTCATGTCATTATTGAGCATTCTGCATAGTTCGATCGATCTTAAACTTGAGTTCGATCGATCGAACTCCATTCTGCATCCAACACTTAGAAAATTTTTTGACCTGCAGAAACCTGCATCCGAATCACCTCTCTGTCCCATCGTTTGAACTAACTTTTAGATCGATCAAGAGACCTTTGATCGATCCAACTTCCAAGTTCGATCGATCTCATGACTCAACACTTAGAAAAATTTTGAGCCTGCATCAACCTGTATATTTCAGCTCTCTGTCTGATCGTTCGAAACATTCCAAGATCGATCTGAAAGTTCTTCGATCGATCTAACTTCCCAGTTCGATCAATCTCATGTTTCAACACTTAGCCAATTTTCTGAGCCAAAAACCTACATATTTTTGCTCTCTGTCTTATCGAACTCTTGTTTCAATCGATCTCAATCTTCATTTCATTATTTTGACTTTGTTTTGACTTTTCAAATTTCCAAAAATCCAAAAATATTTGCATTTGTATTTCATTCTATTTTTATTTTATTTTATTTTATTTTTCAAAAAGTTTTCAAAAATTCAAAAATATTCTATTTTAATTAATTTTTAATTATTAGTGTTTATTCAATTTAATTTAATTAAAAAAAACTAAAAAATATTTTATTTTATTTTCCAATTTTTAATTTTAATCCCAATTTTTAATTTTCATTTTGCAATTTTCAAAAAAATTTCAAAAAAAAAAAAAAAAAAAAAACTTTGAAGAGAGTTCATTAAAGTTCGATCGATCACAGTTGAGTTCGATCGATCGATCTCTGTCGGGAATGTTTTTAAAAATAGACCCGAGGGTTTGCAAGATCGATTACAAAGATCGATCTAACACACCCTCATCCTCAAAACCTTAACGTCTCTTCGTCGCCGTCACTGTCCAACCACTTCACCATCTCCTGCGAAGCTTTCCGGCGAGTTTCCAAGCTTCACATGTCTCTCTCATCTCGGATTCCATCTTTCCTTCTTCGCATCCACTTCTCTCACTCGTTCAAGGTAAGAACCGAGATCCACTTTGAGATTTGACCTTCGATTTGATGATTTACATATTCGATTTAGGTTGCTTAGATGATGAATCCGCCATTGATGAGCCTTCGAAGCCTTGTTTATATATGTGTATATACGTGTGTATGTTTTGTAGATATTTTGAGATTTGTTTAGATTTGTTGGAGTTTGGGCCTTGATTTGTGATAGATTTGTTGATTTGATGTGTTGTTGGGCCCATGAACACATTCGTGTGGGCCCCATGCTTCCAAGGTCACAGATCTGTGACCTTTGAGTTTTCAACGTCACACAGTTCGATCGATCGAACTAGTGTCTTCGATCGATCTTGCGAGATCAATCGAACTCATGTCTTCGATTGATCGAAGTAGTGAGATCGATCTCACTTACTTTTGATCGATCCAACTTTTGTGATCGATCTCAATTCTTTTTATGATCGATCGAACTTCACAAATCTCACACACACATACTTCATTTATCATATCTTATGTTCATGCTATCATATCTATGCCCAATGCCTATGATATTCCATATTGGATGCATTTCATACTTACATTGTTTAACATGTTTCATATTCTACCACTTGCATAGATTCATGTCATATTTGTTTTGTCTATTTTACTTGACATACATGATTCTATTTCGTGCTTTTAAATTTCTTATTCTGACACTAACTCCCATTGTAAGTTTTTCTGTTTCTTTTTGCAGGCCATGGTAAAGAGGAAGACCGTTGCCAACAGGCAACACGGGCCCACCCGACATTCTAGGCCAAGGACGGAGGAGCCAGCAGAGCCCTCTTATGCATAGTGGGAGCCAGCACAGGCTACCCTGCCTCAATCACCATCTCATAAGCCTGAGGATGACCACATACCATCCACTTCTGCGGCTCATCCTGCTTTCACTCCATCACTATCTCCATCCCAGACTGGAGCTGAGCATTCACATATACCACCTCAGCCAGCTCAGCCAGCCCATCTAGGGCGTGATAGGCCCATGCCTCGATATGCGCACACGATACTTGACTATGAGTCAGAGTTTGACACGGCCTTCTTCTCTCGATCGGTGCTGACCCGATCCGCCTACCAGGATATTATTCAGAGGGGCCTAGCCGCTATTCTTGCCCCCGTTACAGAGCCGGTCTACCCACGGCTAGTTCGGTTGTTCTACCAGAACCTCCGACCATCGCCGTGTACCACAGCCGAGATGGTCACTTCTATCGATGGCTATCCGATCACCATTACAGTGGACACTTTAGCCCGCACTTGCCGCTGTCCACACAGATGTCCTCTAGAGCTTCAGGACACATATCCGAGGCTATTTAGGCCTTTATATGCCGACATGATAGTTTTTCTCACAGGTCACCATGCCAGTGGCGAGACCTTCGCCACTCGGACATTCCTTCCAGACGACCTATGGTTTACTGATTCCGTTCTCTATCGGAATATGTACATAGCGGGGCACAAGATCCAGAGGAGGGGCGATTATCTGACAGCCCTTTACTCTTTCTACACCGGGCACTGGGTGTCCATTCCCGCTCTCATCTGGAGCGTGATGAGGAAGTTGCATGATCAGTACATCAGCAAGGAGATGCCTGGACGGGCTAAGTCTCTTCCTTTCAACCACCTCATCACCCATATCCTCATCGACCAACGCTACCCTATCCATCTTCGGGAGCACCCCGAGAGAGGTTCCTGTCACTACCTCAAGAAGGACTGGAACAAGACCTACCACTCCCTTATTACCAAGCTGCAGGACCATGCGGTACTGGCTGCAACGGAGTTAGAGCTGGAGGAGGCATAGGTACAGGCCCAGGCCCAGGTAAAGGCACCGGCAGAGGCAGCAGCAGCACATCCCGCAGCGGACGATGCACCAGTTGATCCAGCTGCCGAGCACTTAGACATAGACTTAGAATGCCCTGTAGACGATGCAGAGTAGGACTCTCCAGCCAGGTCGCACATTCATGAGCAGGAGCAGACTCAGGAGCTTTATTCTGATTCATCTATGCCTGAGACTCCAAATATGACCCCCGACTTTGGAGTACGTCTGCAGATACTTGAGGATGCTGTTGTTTCCATCCGAGCTGACCTCACAACCCACAGAGCTGATTTTGCTGCCTTCCACACAGATGTTGAGACCATGTTCAGAGATTTATCCAGAGACATCCGCGGAGCCAGACCTGCCCGTCCTACCTCATCTTCCTGAGATCCCAGTCCTTTCTATCTTATGATCCCTCTCTCCTTTTGATACTTTACTATTGTCATTGTACATAATTATTTTTACAGCCGGTCTGTCGGCTTTGATAATTTTGTTGTACCTGCACTTTATCCATTTTATATATTTTTATTTTTGTTACGTATATATATTTATGTTTGACTCCATCAGGTGTATCACAGTGACTTCAGTGAGAGAGTGCTACCCAATTTCCAGGACCACCCTTATACCTCTCTCATTTCTTTATCTGTTTATCCCATTTACACTTGCATATTCACTGTGCACTAATTATCCCATTTTGTTATTTGATAAATTTATCCAAGTGCCAAATTTCAGGACCGCAGTTCATCCCAAGTTTGGGGGGGCAATGCCACCCACTTCGGATACTTCAGTCCCGATCATTCTAACTTAGTTGCACTAGTATAGTCTTTCCTTTGTTCTCTTTGCACATTGAGGACATTGTGCAATTTAAGTTTGGGGGGAATGGTGCTTTATAGTGTTAGTTTTAAATTCAAATTTTGAGCACGACTTGTGTATTTGAGGGATATTTTTATAATTGGTCCATATCTAGCTATGATTTTGATCTTTTGAGGACTATATTGCTTAAAATTTTAAAAATTGCTTGACTTGAGAGTCCAATACTCCTTGTATGCCTTATGAATGCCATTTAAGAGTAAATTTTTTAAAAAATTGATAACATGCTTGCACTTGTGGTCCACATTATCTTGATTTTGTGATTGTTTTGAGATTCACTCTAGTCTTCTACATTAGCACAGGCGCACACTAGCATTCAATTGTGGGGTACATGCTTTGTTAATTATTGAATTGGTTATATCCCAATTGAGCTAGTAGTGCATTGAAAACTTTCATTCTTGATAAAGGTGGATAACAACTCCTTTTCACTAAGTAGCCGGGATTCTAGCCTCATCAAGCACTGAACTTCTCGCGCCGAAAGCAAAGAAACAAAATGAGAAGAGAGACGTACCCAATGTGGAAGAACAAAGTTGGTGTATGCTTGATGATGATGCACGATAATGAGGAAGGATAGAAGATGGTGGGTGAGATGAATGAGAGAGGAGGTTAGAGATAGATTGGAAGATGGTTTGAGGGTTTGAGAGGGATGGGGGCGAGAGTAGAGAGGGAGAAGGGTTAAAGAGAGAATAAAAGAGGGAAAAATGGGCTTGAAAGCCCATTTAAAACCCTACTTGCAAAGGCGGTGAGCGCCACGGGAGCTAGGTTGCGAACTGCCTCATTTGGCGGGCGCCCGCGGTGGCGCGGATGGCGCTCGTGGGGCCTCCCTGCAGCTGCCTTGTGTAGCATAAGATGTCCTTGTAAGGCCGGGCCAGGGTAAAAAACAACCGAATTTGAAAGTTTAAGTTGCTAAGGACCCGTGATACCTTGTAGAACCTGCGGAACAGGAATTGATCCCTGGCAACGGCGCCAAAAATTGATCGGTTGTCATTTATCCATCAACCTTTGCAATAGCACAAATCATTGTAAAATAGGGCTATTGGTCGGGTAAGTTGAACCACTAGGACTGCTAGTTTATGGCAACCTAAGTAGCTAGAATCATCTTTTAGAATGATAAAGGGGTTTATAGAGGATTTGTTAGATTGTCACTAAAAGTAGGAATTAAAATGTGCATAAATTGAGAATGCAAGGGAGTACGAGATAAAGATGATAAGAAAAGGGAGTTAGGGAGGTAAATTCACTACCTATCAATAAGCATGCTATGGCATGATTTACTTTAGGGAAGTAACATATATAAATGACCATAGAATATAACATCATAAAGTAGCTATATTTCTTTCAAGAAAATTGTGAAATCAATAGGCAAGAATAACCTATCAAAGCACTACATGTTTTGGTCACCTAAATATGGATGCAACCTTAGACATGATCACCAAGCCATAGATCATCAAGCCCTTAATCTCATAATAGGAGCACATGAAATAGAAATCAAGATGAATCTATCAAAGGAAAGCCCTAAGTAATAGATTATCAAAATTTCTAAATATCATGCCAATAAAAACACTTCCATGAACTCATCCCCATTGTCACTATGAAAATGTAGCAATATAATCATGAGAGAAAAATAATCTAAAACAAGATGATTAACCCAAAATGATCATTTATAAGCATTGGAGTTCTTTACATAACATAAATTGCTCTAGTTCATGGAAAGATCACACATATATCGAGGCTCTGGCGGCCCATGGTAGCTTGCGTAGGACTGGAGTGTTTGGCAGGCGCCTACGATGGTGCGGCGGGCGCCTGCGGTGGGGCGCGGGGGCTCCTGCGGGGGCTCAGTAAGGCCCCACGAAATGGGGCAGAGAGATGAGGGGTTCGGCGGGCACCCGCGGGAGCTTGCCTCTGCTACATTAACAAGGCTTCTTGCAAGCCTTCTTCACGCTGGACCGTGGGCGCATTTCCAAGATGAACACTCAGTCATGACTTCACAAAACGGAAACAAAAGAATTCAGGTCCAAAAGATGACTCCCAGACACGGCGCGCGTGTTTCAACAGAAAGTTTTCAAAACTGCTTCTTTGATCATTCTTGGGAAAAATACCTGAAATCATAAAGAAATACACAACTGAATTAAAATTGTACATTATCCTCTAATAATGGACTTAACTAATGCAAGAAAGGGTGCTTGAATATGTAATATTCAGCGCTTATCACACCCCCAAACTTACATTTTGCTAGTCCCTTAGCAAAACAAGGCAAAGAGCTTAAACAAATGACGACCAATGAAATGCTAATACATGCATTAATCATGAAACAAAAATATCGACGAAGCTTAACTATGATTTAGAGCACAGAAAATTTTGAAGATAGATATTAGACAGACTACCTTGCATTTATGAAGCCTTAACACAAAATGGCAAAACAAGTTCAACTTAAATACATCAATCATCAAGGTCTATATAAACACTTCAATTGTCATCTCTTGAATAACATGAACTCTAGCTTCAGTGAAAGTGAGCCGGCTTCCTAATATGTGGCTTTTACCCTCTTTTTCCAATCTCAAGAACACATTTTCACATCCTTAAATCTCCTTCTAAATGAGATCTCCAAGGCATAACTTTATTAACTAAACAACTTTTGTTGCTTATTGACAATTTTATTGATCAACTCTAAAGATCACCTATTATGGTCGTGCAATGTCGAGAATTCATTAAGCTTTCTAACCAACCCATGTAGCAAGTGTTGGGCCAACAACTCCCAAGCCAGATGGCTTTAGGGTGCTAAATGTAGAAACATTCCTAGGGCTTAATAACTCAAATTGGAAAGGCTACGAATTTTGACGAACCATCTTTATTTATTTTTGAACAACCGTGCAATGTCTAAGTTCTTTAAGCTTTCTAACCAACCCATGTAACAAGTGTTAGGCCAACAACTCCCAAGCTAGATGGCTTTAGGGTGCTAAATGTAGAAACATTCCTAGGGCTTAATAACTCGAGTTAGAAAGGCTACGAACTTCGACTAGTCATTGATTGAAATTTTATTTATTTATTTTTATTTTTATATTATGCCAAGGATACCTATTCATTACAGTCATTAATTCAGATCACTGAGTCCTGATCAGGGTCAATTTGGGTTGCATACCTCACAATTAGGTTTCCGGTGTACAAATATGCAATGTGAAGCATAACAGAGTATGAAATCCAACAAAAATTTAATTGAAGTTTTTATACAAACCGACTATGAATTAACATATTTAATTCAAAAATTTCTTTATTTTCAAAAAATTTGTCTTGGCTTCTATACACAAAGTATTAAGCACATGTTTCATCCTTCAAAAAGTTCCCTTTAAACAAAATGATTTTATTAACTTACGAGCATAAAAAATGAGCAAAAATGTCAAATGAGTAAAGACTATCGAAACTGCAATAACATGCTCATGCACCAAAAATGTAATAGCATGTACATGCACCCCCAAACTTGAATGTCACATTGTCCCCAATGTGAGAAGACGAAGGACAAGCAAAGAGAATGAACAAAGGGGGAAAGGAACAATAGTACCAAGTTGATAGAATTGGAGTGGCGGTGCAAATATAGGCCAGCTCGCAAATTCCCGGAGCATGCCCCCAAACTTGGTTTCAAAAACCTGTCAAAAGATATCTATACAAGCCAAGAATCATATGAATCCAAATTCAATGAAAATAACTGCAATTTATTTGATTAAAAACTATAAGTTATGCAAAATAGTAAAAGTGATGCAGTTATAAGTGCCAAAGAAAAACTGAAAAGCAAATGCCAAACGCGGCCCAAAATAAGTCTAAAAAGTACTATTGAAACGGGAAATAAGAAGAAAAACATGAAATCACTCCACCATTGGAGTAGAGGAGGAGGCACCAGGTGGGCCAGGTTTACGATCAATCAATGACTGGAGCAAGGCCTGCAGAATCTCTTGATTCTCCTGAGTTTTCTGAACGGCACCCTCTATAGCATCAAAGCGCAAAGAAAAGGCATCGAGACGAGTATCCAAGGCGAGATAGTCGGTGCGAGTCATGACATCCGGTGACGGGATAAAAGGGGTAGCTGGAGAAGCGGGGGCATCAGGAGGAGGAGGAGTAGGAGCCACAGGGGGGGCCGGAACACCCCAATCCAACTTGTCACCAATGCGGGCCTCGGGACGTCTGAAGCTGAGCTGTGCTGGACTTCCAGACCCCAAGGTTGAAGTTCAACACAATTTTCTCTTTCTGTTCACCACGGGGAGCTCGGAACCCCATATTTTTTAGCAACCTTGTAATAAGGTATGGAAATGGGAATGCCCAGGTGGTGGTGGTGCGCGATCGAACTAAGATTAATTCATTGTAGATTTTTAGCAATTGGTCCCAGATAAGCTGTGGGACACAAAACCAACACTCCTTTTCAGCATAGTAGAGGGTTTTCAGAAATTCCCCCTTGCGCTCGGAATGGCCTGGCACGGGTAGGATGTTCTTGGCCAGGACCGAATCGAGAAACCACAGCCGGCATGGTAAAAAAGATTTATTGGTGCTTGTGGTTCTGTTGCCGGTGAATTAACCATGACAAATTTCTCCTACAATGTCCGCTAAGGTTGGTTGATTGGGACCTTCAACATAAAGGGTGAGGCCCGCCTTATCCACCGGCGAAACTAAGGGGCAATCCATAACTATAGCAAGGTCATCCAAGTCGAATTCATAATCATAGCCATCAATGGTGGTTTTGATTTTGTCTGGTTCCTCACATGAGTGGACCATGTTGGCATAGAACAGACGGACCACACGCGGGAAGTACAAATGAGCGCGTGGTTTGAAAAGAGAGGTGAGGCCATGGGCCCTCAATTTGCGAACGGACCATGTGGTTTCCAAATTGTTCTCGAAAGTAGGTGCAATGTCGAATCGATCTTCGGTTTCAATTGGCCATTCAGCCCAATTTGGGGTCGGAGGAGCATTAGAAGGGCCCTCGAATGACCGAGCATGCTTGAAAATAACCCTAGGAGCCATTGGAATGAAGAAAATTGGTTCAGGACTTTTGTCAAACACCTGGTGTGCAGCAGAAATTAGAAGAGAGCAAAATGAGGTTAGAAAGGTGAAAATTCACAAAAATTTGTACCTAGAATCAACCATGCACAGCCCCAACAAATTCTACAACCTTCACCACATCAATCTCATCCTCCATTGATCATAAAAGCAAAGAAACAAAACGAGAAGAGAGACATACCCAATGTGGAAGAACAAAGTTGGTGTATGCTTGATGATGATGTAAGATAATGAGGGAGGATAGAAGATGGGGGGTGAGATGAATGAGAGAGGAGGTTAGAGATAGATTGGAGGATGGTTTGAGGGTTTGAGAGGGATGGGGGCGAGAGTAGAGAGGGAGAAGGGTTAAAGAGAGAATAAAAGAGGGAAAAATGGGCTTAAAAGCCCATTTAAAACCTTACCTGCGAAGGCGGCGGGCGCCCGCGGGGCGGATGACTGGGGCCCGCGGGAGCTAGGTTGCGTACTGCCTCATTTGGCGGGCGCCAGCAGTGGCACAGCGGGCGCTCATGGGGCCTCCCTGCAGCTGCCTTGTGTAGCATAAGATGGCCTTGCAAGGCCGGGCCAGGGTAAAAAACAACCGAATTTGAAAGTTTAAGTTGCTAAGGACCCGTGATACCTCGTAGAACCTGCGGAACAGGAATTAATCCCCGGCAACGGCGCCAAAAATTGATCGGTTGTCAATTATGCATCAACCTTTGCAATAGCACAAATCATTGTACAATAGGGCTATTGGTCGGGTAAGTCGAACCACTGGGATTGCAAGTTTATGGTAACCTAAGTAGCTAGAATCATCTTTTAGAATGATAAAGGGGTTTATAGAGGATTTGTTGGATTGTCACTAAAAGTAGGAATTAAAATATGCATAAATTGAGAATGCAAGGGAGTACGAGATAAAGACGATAAGAAAAGGGAGTTAGGGAGGTAAATTCACTACCTATCACTAAGCATGCTATGGCATGATTTACTTTGGGGAACTAACATATATAAATGACCATAGAATATAACATCATAAAGTAGCTATATTTCTTTCAAGAAAATTGTGAAATCAATAGGCAAGAATAACCTATCAAAGCACTACATGTTTTGGTCACCCAAACTAGGATGCAACCTTAGACATGATCACCAAGCCATAGATCATCAAACCCTTAATCTCATAATAGGAGCATATGAAATAGAAATCAAGAAGAATCTATCAAAGGAAAGCCCTAAGCAATAGATTATCAAAATTCCTAAATATCATGCTAATAAAAACACTTCCATGAACTCATCCCCATTATCACTATGAAAATGTAGCAATATAATCATGAGAGAAAAATAATCTAAAACAAGATGATTAACCCAAAATGATCATTTATAAGCATTGGAGTTCTTTACATAACATAAATTGCTCTAGTTCATGGAAAGATCACACATATACATTAATCCCCAAATATAAATCAAAATAGAGCAATGCTTATAAGATGGAGCTTCATCACCTCCCTAAATAAGGAGTTAGTTACCCATAATTACAAAGTATGAAGAAGAAGAAGAAGAACCACTCTCCATTTTCACACCCTCAACTCAAGAACACTCCTTTTCCTCTCTAGCCCTTAGCCTCCTCCAAAACTTGAGATATGAGAAAATGAGATGTGAGTCTTTCCTTTATTCCAACCAAAACCTACTGACCATACCCCCCAAATCCTGAGTTCCCCCCCTGCATTAAGCTAAGCCACACAAAATGAAGATAAGGAGACAAAAATGCTGAAATTCAGGGGCAGTTGAGTTGCTTGCAGCAGGTCGGCGGGCGCCCGCGAGGCTCTGGCGGGCGCCCGCGATGGCTTGCGTAGGACTGGAGTGTTTGGCGGGCAACCGCGATGGCATGGCGGGCGCCCGCGGTCACGCGTAGGGGCTCAGTAAGGCCCTGCAAAATGGGGTAGAGAGATGAGGGGTTCGGCGGGCGCCCGCGGGAGCTTGCCTCTACTACATTAACAAGGCTTCTTGCAAGCCTTCTTCACACTGGACCATGGACGCACTTCCACGACGAACACTCAGTCATGGCTTCACAAAATGGCAACAGAAGAATTCAGGTCCAAAAGATGACTCCCCGACACGGCGCGCGTGTTTCAACAGAAAGTTGTCAAAACCGCTTCTTTGATCATTCTTGGGAAAAATACCTGAAATCAGAAAGAAATACATAACTGAATTAAAATTGTACATTATCCTCTAATAATGGACTTAACTAATGCAAGAAAGGGCGCTTGAATATGTAATATTCGGCGCTTATCAGTTTGTGGGTACCATTTCTGGAAACCCTCATGAGACTTCACTCGTCCACTAGGGGTAACCTAGGGTTTAAAAGGCTTGTTGCATGTGCTAAGTGCAATCGTGTTCCCTACGAAAGTGGCGTTATCCATTTATTGTTTTCTAGTTCATAGTTGTATAGTTGTTTATTTCATTCTTTTACTTTCTAGTTCATTGCTAGGGACTAGCAATAGTTAAGTTTGGGGGTGTGATGAGCGCTGAAAAGTGCGTATTTAAACCCCTTAAGCTTAGGCATTCTAGTACCTTTATCTATCTTACTTTATCGTTTTAGATTGATTTCATATTATTTCCTTTTTCAGGCACTTATCCTGAAAATAAGTTAACTCAGCCAAATAAGAGCTTAATTAAAGCAATTCTGGGATTAAACAAAGAAATGACCAAAGTGGAGAAGAAGGAAGCAAATGAAGCCAAATGTGACAAGCAGCAAAGTTCGATCGATCCAAGTTCAAGGTTCGATTGATCGAACAATGATCGATCTCAGCACTTTAAGATAGATCCAAGCCTTGACCTAAAAGTATAAAGTTCCAAAAATTCGATCGATCCAATACCATCCTTCGATAGATCGAACACTTTTGTCCTTATTCAAATGATTGATCCTATCCACAGCTGTACCACCCACTAACCATTTTTGTCCTTTTCCCATAAATATCTCCCATAAATATCTCGGATTTGTTTTTTTTCCAAAAAGCTCAGCCAGTTGGATTGATCCAGCCTAAGTTCGATCGATCTCACTTACTTTCGATCGATCCAAGTTCAAGGTTCGATCGATCGAATTTCCTCCAGTGCGAAAAAGTTAAAATTCCACCTTATTGAAAGTTGTCCTTTATCTAATCATTAGGGAAGATTGTGTACACAACCCCAGCTCATTTTGACTGTCATTTTGACCTACCTATATAAGGATAAGGATTGCTTTTTACAAAAAGAGCCAAACATTATTTTCATATCATTTCTTGGAGAGCAAGCTTAGAGGAGGAGGAGGCTAGAGACACCATTGGAGTTCTACATCAATAAGGAGCAGATTTCAACCATGAAATTAGCCCTTGAGGGTTGGAGCATCATCACCATGAGTGGCTAGACATCCTCTTGGGGCTAGAGTTAGCCCCAAGCATGCTTTCTATATCTTAATCTTGTGTATTATTGAGGGATTAGTGTTGTAATTGATGTTTTGACACTTTGATATTTATAGATCTTGTTTATTCAATAATTTATGTGGTTTAATGCTTCCAATTGATTATCTCATTCTATCCATATGTCTATGTATGCTAGAATAGATGTTCATGTGCTTGTCTCAAGTTTTTGTGTTATTGATGCATGTCTATGTGTATTGATGCTATAGATTTGGAGATTGTCAAAACATAATACTTAAAGGAATGCTCTTGTGATTCTCTTGATGGTTTATGCTTATACCTTGATGGATTGTGCCTCTCCCCTAGTTTATTTTCATGCTAGTAGAGTAGATGTAGTGTAGTTGTAGTGCAGTGTTAAATGGGAGGACAATATATGCTTGTTGCTTGATGATCCAAGCTTTTGAATGCAATTAGCATATGTCTCTATCCTTGTGTTGTATTTGGATTGTAAGTTTAATGAAAGGATTAATGACTTATTTTGATTTATTGTGCCTTTCACATGTTATTTAGACAATATATGCTTCATTGCTTAGATATATTATGCCTTTCACATGATGTTTAGACAATACATGCTTAACTAGTTATCCTTGCTTGTTAAATCAACCAAACACACACACACCAATATTGCAACACACCATTTGCCCTCATTAATCACTTGTCAATGATATAGAAATGCATTACTTGGTGGTGATCTCTAAACCCCAAGATCTCTCTCTCTTACTTACTATTAATTGCATTCTTTTGCTATCACTTAGTTTAATTTAGTTGCTCTTTAATCAACCAACCAACTAATTATTTGATCACTCAACCTATTAGCCCTAATTGTGATTCCATGACATTACTCGATCCTCATAATCCCTTGGGACGATCCCTTCTCACTCATGCTACATAGTATAGGTGTTAAGCGGTTTATAAATTTAAGTATGATGCTCACTTGACACTAATCTCCAAACTCAAAGTGTTGTGCATTATTTTGTTCACACGTTCGGGTCCCATCATCTAGGAAGGTAATGCTTAGTGGTGAATTTTATGACCCAAGACTCCTCTCTCATATTCTCTACACCTCATATTATTTTAGTTGTTTTACATTACATTTTTTTAGTTTAATTGTTGTCTAATTCAACCCATAAACTATTTTTTGATCATTCGACCTACTAATCCAACATTGTTCCCATAAGAATACGCTTCTTTTCCCTTGGGATGATGCCTACTTATTCTAGCTACATTAATAGTTAGAAGTGGTAGTGGCATTCTATAAATTCAAACTTGGCCACATTTTATCACACTTTTGCAACTGGGTACCGACAACACGCGCCAAGTTTTGGCGCCGTTGCTGGGGATTGGCAATGTCGTATTTTGGAATCAATTAGGAATTAGTACTCTTTTGATCTTGTCTTTATTTTATTTCATTTTGGATACTTATTGTGTTTGTTCTTGATTGGCTAGGTGCATTGAGCAATGGAAATGAAGTAAAAAGATTCTAAAGCGAAGGAGCAAGCTATGCTGAGCAAAGTAAAAGTATAAAAAGCTAAAAATAAAAAAAAATTGCAAAGTAAAGCAAAACAAAAATTGAAAAATAATTTGAAGTTGCTTAAGGACCCTTTGTGAGCTTTTCTAACTATTTTTCTAGTTAAATCGTTGGCCCGCATGGTGGCAAGTTTTAATTTCTTAGATAAATCATAAGCCCGCGTGGAGGCAATTTATTTTTCTTGCATATTGTTGAGAGCATGGGAGTATGGGATCAATGTATGTGGAGGTTTGTTGATTGATTTGTTGTGGAGGAGAAATGCTTGCTATTTGCTTGTTGTTGACTTGTTGTTTGTTTTGATAGTGCATGCATAGTCGTAGATCACTGAATCCTACTCTTGTCTCACTTAATTTGAATCTTGAATCCATTTTTTGTAATCCTAGGGGAAGGGGTAACTCTAGTGACTCCATTTCATCAATGGTGGAACATAATGAGGACCATATGGAGGACCTTGGTCATATAAACCAATAAGACATCATTCACCCTAATGTGCATCACCATCATGACAATATTCAAGTATCATTAGGCATGCCTAGACCCTTCATTCCACAACAACAAGGCCTCGTTCCAATGGGAATGCCTCAGCCAATTTTTGTTCTACCTCCACCTCCCATTGTTCAAGGAAATCACGATGCTTGTGTAGAACCACCGACTGTGAATCCTCTTCTTGCTTTGAGAGATCATTATGTGCCAAATGAGTACAATGCACCAACATGCATTCAATTACCTCTATTTAGAGCACACCATTATGAAATCAAACCATAAACAATTTAAATGCTTCTCAATTACCATGGGCTACCAAGTGAAGAACCTTACAAGCATTTGGATGAGTTTCTTAAAGTGTGTTCCACCGTGAAATACACAGATATGCCGGAAGAGTTTTTGAGGTTAAAACTCTTCCCTTTTACCCTTAAAAATAAAGGAAAATATTGGTTCAACAATTTAAGACCTTTTTCGTTAACTTCTTGGGTAGAGATGCAACAAGAGTTCTTGAAAAAGTACTATCCAGTTTCAAAGACCAATGCAATGAGAACTTTAATTCAAGAATTTTCTCAAGGGGCAAGTCTTAACCACTTTGGGTACTTTGGAGGCAAATACCCAATTACTTCATTCTCATTCCCAATCAATTGTAAAGCTAGAAACCCAAGTCGGGCAAATAGCTAGTACCTTGAATGCTAGGGAAAAAGGGAAAATGCCTTTGAATCGACCACCCAAACAACAATTTATTGTGGAGACCAATTCCTCTTTGGAAGGTCACATAATTGAACATGTGAATGCGGTGACCACTTTGAGAAGTGGAAGAATTGTTGATAATCAAATTGGTATTCAAAATGAAGAGAGTGAACCGGTGTAACCAAAAGTTGACACCCGTCCCGTCTCACATCCTATTCCTCATTCATTGCATGTGAAAGAACCCTTGGTTGAGAAAGATTTAAAAAATGATTGTGAAAATGTTTTTGGGCCTAAGGCTCCATTTCTGGATGCCTTAAAATGATCCACTTCTCTTGAAAAACAACAAAGCAAGGCAAATGAGATAATTGATGTGTTTAGGAAAGTGAAAATCAATCTTTCTCTCTTGGATGCAATTAGACAAATTCTGGCTTATGCCAAATTTTTAAAGGATCTTTGCACCCTTAAGAGGAAGAACGAAAGCCAAGCACCCAAAAAAGTTATTTTGACCAAGTAAGTAAGCTCTATTTTACAGCATAACACCCTCCCAAAGTTCAAAGACCCCTGTTCACCTACTACTTCTTGCATTATTGGTGATCATGTGATCAATCGAGCTCTTCTTGATTGAGGAGCAAGTGTGAACCTTCTTCCATATTCAGTTTATGTTCAATTAGGCTTAGGTGACTTAAAACCGATGTCGGTAGTTTTGCGATTAGCCGACCGATCCATTAAAAAGCCCCAGGGTATTATTGAGGATGTCTTGATTAAAATTGATAAGTTTTTCTTCCTGATTGATTTCGTTGTCATTGACATGGAACTGGTCCCAAATCCCAAAAGCCAAATTCCTGTTATCCTTGGCCGTCCCTTCTTGGCAACCGCTAATGCCAACATTAATTGTAGGACGGGGATAATGAAAATTTCTTTTGTTCACATGAAGGTGAAGTTGAACATTTTCAATCCAAGCCCCAATTCTATGGACATGCATGAAGAAATATGTGTTGTTGAAAAATGTCTTGGAAATGAATTTGTCAAAAATGAGTCTTTGCTTGATGTTGAAACTTCAAATGGTTTGTCTTCTAAAATGATTTTAAAAGATGTTATTTTTAAACCAAGTGTTAAAAGGGCATGGAAGCCCAAAAAGTTTGTTGATCAAGGGCCATCAATTTCATTTGAACCAAATCCAACAAGTTCCCTAGGGAATAGTTTGTTGGGTGGGGTTTAAAATTCCATTCACCCCCTTAAAGAGGGGATGCATACTAAGATTTTTGATCCGGGCTAAAAGAACCTAACGTCTTGCTAGAGACGTTAAACACTAGTGCTTTGTAGGGTTTCCAACCCTATTCCTCCCTCATTTTTATTTTATTTTCTTGTGTCGTCTAGATATAATCTGGGATTATATATGTTGTTTGAGACTTTGATAGGGAATGCATGTGCTCTCAGCTCCAAATTAGGCATTTAGTGCCTGTTCGATCGATCACAAGAGATATTCGATTGATCGAACATCATCTCTGCACATTTTTATCTCTCTATTCCATCGTTCGAAGATTCTATGCATATTTCAGGTGTCTGTCTATCATTCAAACTCATTCTTCGATCGTTCCAAGTTCCCTCAATCGATCCAGGTATCTCTTCAATCGATCTCAGTTCTATACTTAGAAAATTTTTGAATCTCTGAAAATTTCATTTCTCGGTCTATTGTTCAAAGCTTTCTGCAGGTTCTCAGCTCTTAGATTGATCGAGTTCCAATAAATCATTCTTCGATCGATCTGAGTTCTTCCGTTGAATTTGACTTTTCAAATTTCAAAAAAAAAAAAAAAAAAAAAAAAAAAAATTCAAAAATTCAAAAATATTTTAAAATTTCAAAATTAAAAAATTTTCAAAAATATTTTGTTATTTTGTAGGTTCGATCGATCTGAGCATCTTTGTGTTCGAACTTCCCTATTTTGCATATTGACGCTCTTGTACCCTCTCTTGTGGCCATGCTATTATATTTATGCCCAATGCCTATGTTTTCCACATTGGTTGCATTCTATTCTTGTCATATCTAGCTTGTTTCACATTATTTGATCATTCACTGTCTATACTTGGTTTGTATTACCACTTGCATAGATAGGTTCATGTGTTCTATTCTGAGTTGTCTATCTTAATCTAACAAACATGTTTCTATCTATTGTGCTTTCATTTCTGTATCTCGTATACTATTTCTTGTTACTGACTACAATTGCAAGTGTTCTTTCTTTTTGCACGCCATAACTAGGTTCAAGATTACGACTAACCGGACTTATGACCGCCAGGTGAGGTAGTGGATAGAGGAGCCTGAGGAGCAAACTCCTGCTTAGTCTGAGCATTCCTCCTACTCTTCTTCTTCTTCTTCTTCTTCTTCTTCTTCTTCTTCTTCATCTTAGGAGGGTGAGCGCACGCCACCTCCTTTACCTACTCTTGTGCCACCACCGACACAGCCTGGCATTGTCAGAGACAGGGTTGCTCACAGGTTTGTGCGCCTTTCAGTGGTGCATAAGTCCATATTTGATGTGGATTTCTTTGTACGATCGATCATGACCAAGTGGTCATATGACGCGATATACTGCCGTCATCTTTCTCCCATCTTGGCCCTAGTGGCCAATCCAGTTTACCCGAGGCTTGTTAGGCTGTTCTACCAGAACCTCACACTAGCTCCAAGTAACTTGTTCAAGCTACAGACTACCATCAATGGTCATCTTATTCGTATCACTGTCGAGACACTGTCGACATCATCTCAGTGCCCACATACCTGCCCTCCGGGCATTGACTACCCGATTTTGTAATGGCCGTTATTTACAAATATGGCCACAGCTCTTCATGGCACCATTACTGCCGCTGACACTTATGCCACTCGGACTTCCTTGTTTGATAGCATGTGCTTCTTTGATTCAGTTTTATTCTAAAATATTTTTATGGCTAGGCATAAGATCCAGCGGTGGATAGATTTCTTTGCAGCTTTATATGCCATCTACATAGGGCATTAGTTTTTAGTTCCTACACTCTACTGGAGTGTCATGATGAAGTTGTATATCGATTACATCAGCAAGAGTAACCCAAAGCAACCTAAGTTCCTCCCATTTACACATTTGATTATATAGATCCTCCGGGACCAGCACTATCCATTTGGCCCTGAGGAGGACATTGAGAATAGGGCTTGCCATTATGGAAAGAAGACTAGAATAAGAGCTACAATGCTCTTATTAAGAGTCCGGAGGTAGAGGCAACCCAGGTAGCGGAGGATACAACAGCGGAGTGGGAGACAGCAACAGTAGCAGCAGAGGCACTGGCGGTAGAGAGAGCTTACATGGACATTAACTTGGAGTAGGATCCTCCAGTGGGGTCACCACATCACTCTCCGGAGCAGATCTATCATTCCCAGAGCCAGTGGTATGCCGTCATACCAACGCTTAAAAGATGTTCAAAAGATAGTGAATGTGCAATGTGGCCAAGTTTTAAATTTATAAATGCCATTACTACCTTTAACTAAAAATATAGCAAGGGTGGATCGTCCCAAGGGATTAAGGGTGCACTGGTAGTGGAAACAAGGCTTAGGGTTAGTAGGTCGAGTGATCAAAGGTAGGTTGTTCGATTGATTAAACTACAATTAAAACTAAATAAGATCAATATCAAGCAAGTAATTAAAGGATAGAGAAAACAAGAGAGAGAGGTCTTGGGATTTAGAGATCACCACTAAGCATCACTTTTCTCTATACTCAATTCACAATTAATGAGGGGAAAACATATGTTGCAACAAAAGTGAGTGTGTGCGGTTGTTTCAACAAACATAGATGACCAATTAAGTGTATATTGTCTAGACAACACAATGAATAGCACAATATATCAAAGTAAGCCATTAATCCTTCTTTAAGCTCACAATCTAAACACATCACAAAATTAAAGAAATATACTACTTGCATTCATAAGTGTGGAACATCAAACGACAAGCATGGATTGTCATCTCATTTAACAACTAAGGTAACTACACTACATCTAGGCTAATGACATGAAAATTAAACTAATTAGAGTAAGGGAGAAGCACAATCCATCAAAAATTGAGTATGAACCATCAAATAAACCACAAGAGCATTATATTAAGTACATGTCTTGACAATCTCTAAATCTATAACATTAATACACATAGACATGCATCAACAACACAAGAAATAGATATAAACACATGACCATCTATTCTAGCATACATAGACATATGGATAGAACGAAATTGTCACTTAGAAGAATTAAACCACATAAATCATTGAATAAACAAGATCTATGTATATAAAGATGTCAAAACATGTATTACAACACAAATCCCCTCAAAAATACATGAATCAAGATAAATAAAGCATGCTTAGGGCTAACTCTAGCCCCAAGAAGATGTCTAGCCACTCATGAATGGTGTCCTCCAACCCTCAAGGGCAATCTCCATGGTGGAAATGCTCATCTTCTTGAAGTAGATGGAAAACCTCTCAAGATTGTCTCTAGCCTCCTCTCCAAGAATATGTTATACAATATGTAAGTTATGTCAAGTATGCTCTCAAGAATGGCTCATATTCCTTATATGGGTAGGTTAAAATGTCACACCCAATAGTCTGGGCTCGCACATCAATATTCCTCCAATTATTGCACCATGAGCCAACTTTTAATGAACTGGATTTTGTCTTTTTTCGGGCTTGAGGAAGTTCGATCGATCAAACTTGTGGTGAGATCGATCGAATATGGCTGAGATCTATCAAACTTTGGCTGGATCGATCCTATTATAGCGGCACTTTTTTGGATAAGGACAGATCTGAGATATTTTGGGGAAAGAGACAAAAGTGGTAGGTGGGGTGGTACAACAAGATAAAATGGAATCTTTTCGATCGATCTGAGAATTGTTGGATGGATTGAACTTTGTGGGATCTTTGGATAAGGACAAAAGAGCTTGGATCCATCTTGAAATGTCTAGATCGATGAACTTTCGATCGATCGAAATATACTTGTGATCGATCGAACCTACTGAATTCCATACTTTGCTTCAATCTGCTTCCACTTTGCTCCTTTCTTCCATCCAGCTTGAGTTAGCTTCTTTTAAGCTCTTATTTGGCTGAATTAGCTTAATTTAGGGATAAGCACCTAAAAAGGGCAATAACACAAAATTAGTCTAAAATGGGAAAGTAAGATAGATAAAGGTCCTAGAATACCTAAGCTTAAGGGGTTTAAATGTGCACTTTTCAGCGCTCATCACACCCCCAAACTTAAATATTGCTAGTCCCTAGCAATGAACTACAAAGTAAAGGAATGAAATGAACAACTATATAACTATGAACTAGAAAGCAATAAATGGATAACTCCACTTTCTTAGGGGAGACGATTACATTTAGCATATGCACAAGCCTTTTAAACCCCTAGGTTACCTTTAGTGGACGGGTGAAGTCTCGTGAGGGTTTCTAGAAATGATACCCTTAAACATTAAGCTCATTCTCACAAAAGAGGCACCAATATTGCAAACTAGCATTGGGAGAGAACTACCTCAAGTACGCAATTTTTCAACCCTTTCAAAGCAATCTCCCAAAATTTCAACATCAAGCAAGCAAGTATGGTTTTCCACGCATCAAGAAGATGATCATGCAAATCAAAACAACTCTAAAATCCTTTTTGAGTGGACAGGCATCAAATATGTTGCTATCTAAGCCAACTAAAGAAATGATCACATCTTTACCCTCAAACTAGCACACAAATCTAGTACCGATCATCAAGACAAAGAGTGGACCTTTTATTAAAGCTTTATTTATCTAGGTGCGCTTATTCTTTTCACTCGATTTTTTTTATTTTTATTATTTATTTATTTATTTATTAATTTTTTTTTTGTATCTATCCCTAAGTATCAAAGATGGAAGCATGGTGCAATGTGCTGATCTATTAAGCTTTCTAGCGATTCATGAGGTCAAGCGTTAGGTGAATGACTCCCAAACTAGACAACTTTAGGGCATTAGGCGTTCAAACACCCCTAAGGACTTACAAGCTCAAATTAACTAGGCTACAAATCAAAACAACCTCCATCTAATCATTTCCCACTTCTCACCTTTTTGGGAGAAGTCTTCACTTTTTTATTACTTTTGCAACTTTTATTTATTTATTTTTTTTGAATTAACAAGTTCAATTATTAACCTAGAGTTTGGGCCCTCCACCTTTTGGCGTGAGAAGTTTAGTGCTTGATGAGGCTAGAATCCCGTCTACTTAATGAAAAGGATTTGTTATCCACATTTATCAAGAATGAAAGTTTTCAATGCACTACTAGCTTAATTGGGATATAATTAATTCAATAATCAACAAAGCATGTACCCTACAAATGAATGCTAGTGTGCGCCTGTGCTAGTGTAGAATCCTAGAGTGAATCTAAAAAAAAATCACAAAATCAAGATGATGTGGACCACAAGTGCAAGCATGATATGAATCTTTAAAAAAATTTACTCCTAAATGGCATCCACAAGGCATACAAGGAGTATTGGACTCTCAAGTCAAGCAATTTTTAAATTTTAAGCAATATAGTCCTCAAAAGATCAAAATCATAGCTAGTTATGGACCAATCATAGAAAATTCCTCAAATACACAAGTCATGCTCAAAATTTTGAGGTTAAAACAAATACTATAACAGCACCTATTCCCGCAAACTTAAATGGCACAATGTCCTCAATGTGTAAAGAGAACAAAGGAAAAAGTATACCAGTGTAGCTATAGCAAAGAATGGTCGGGACACAAATATCCAAAATGTATGGTATAACCCCCCCAAAGTTGGTATTAACTGTGGTCCTAAAAAGATGGCATTGGATAAAAGTTCATTAGACAACAAAGGGGATAATAATAGTGCACAATGGACATGCAAGTGTAAGTGGGATAAGAAATTGAAGTAAAAAGAGAGTAAAAAGGGTGGTCCTGAAAATTTAGGCAACATTCTTTCTTACTGAGTCACTGGGATGCACCTAATGGAGTTAATCACAAACAGATATATCAATATAAAATCCAAACATCCAAAAAATATCATGCATAATATCGAAAATGGAAATAATATATATAGTACATCACAGTAATAAGGCCGGCAGACTGGCCTCAAAAATATAATATAACAGTATCAAAATAGCAGTCTAATATCACAGATATGTATAAAAATGAAAGAGAAGTAGAGAGATTAGGCAGATGATGTAAAGCGGGTGGGGCGTGATCCCCGGATATCTCTGGATATGCCCTGCAGCGCAACTAGAACGTCTGAGCGGAGAGATGCCACATCTGTGCTAAGGGAGACGACGTCTGCTTTGAGAGAGACAACATCTGCTTGGAGAGAGACAACCTCACCCTCCAATGTCTAGAAATGCTCTTCTAGGCTAGGTGTTTAAGCTGGAGCCTCAGGTATGCGGTATGTCCTGAGTTTGCTCCTGAGAATGAACTAACAACCCTGTCGGAGAGTGATACAGAAGCTCATCTGCTGGCGGCTCTTGCTCTAAATTAATATCCATATGCACATCAACAGCCACTGGTAGGTTTGCTAGATCGGCTGTTGCTACTGCAGCTGCTGCCTGCTCCATCTCCTCTATCTCGAGCTCCTCAGCTGCTAAAATTGCCTCCTCTTACAAACTCTTGATAAGAGTATTGTAGTTCTTATCCTAATCCTGCTTGCCAAAGTGGCAAGCTTCTACCTCTGCACGCTCATCCGTACGGATAGGATAACGCTGATCTCTGAGGATCTGAGTGACAAGATAGCCAAATAGTAGAAAAGTGGCTCGCCTAGGCTTAGCCTTGCTAATGTAAGTGGAATATAACTTCATCATGACACTCCAGTAGAGTGCTGGCATAGAAATACAATGGCCTGTGTAGAATCCATATAAAGCAACTAGAAAATCAGGCCACATCTGGATCTTATGGCCTACCATAAATACATTTCGGTATAGGACCGAATCGTAGAACCACAGCTCATCAGGCAGATAAGTTCGAGTGGCGAAAAGCTCGCCATCTGCATAGTGGCCTGTGAGTGCCACAGCTATGTCTGCGTAAGAAGGCCTCCTATCTAAAATAGGATAATGAACATCAGGAGGGAAGACATGAGGACATCGAAATGATCTCGCTAGAATATCAACTGTGATCCGGATGGGGTAACCATCGATAGTGGTCTGCAACTCTGATAAGTTACCCGGGGCCGGACGGAGATACTGGTAGAATAACCAAACAAGCTGCGGATAAACTGGATAAGTGACTGGGGCAAATATAGCTGAAAGACCCCTCCGGTCAAGATCATCGTAAGCTGGCCGGGTTAGTAAATATCGGGAGAAGAAAGAAATTTCGAACACCGACTCATGCGCCACCTGAAGGCGTGAGTATCTCCTGTCAGGTCTCTCAGGGACCAGGTTTGGCTATACTGATGGTGGTGAAGGAGATGGTACATGCTCAGCCTTAGCTGATGAAGATGATGCGGCAACCAAAGACAGTAGTCTAGAGTCAGCGGATGGGACTGAGTTGTATCTGCCTCTGACTGGTCCTGTATCTGCTCTGGCTGCTCAGCCTCATCCTCTTACTCTGGCTCTGGCTTAGGAATGGAGTCTTGGACGTGAGATGGGCCTGCCTGGTCGTCTAATCTCCGCCTGACTCTGTGATGATAATGTCCACGGGCAACAGTCTTGACCCTAGCCATGGCCTGCAAAATAAAAGGAAAGCTTGCAGAACAGGTTAGTAGCTGAATAAGGAAATAAGGCATAACATATAGAAATATGAATGTCAAATAAGATAGACAAAATAGAATAAATGACATGAATCTATGCAAGTCATAAGAAATAAGTGACATTAAGTGACTCATGCTTAGACAGTATAAGTATGGAATGCATCCAATGTGGAAAACACAGGTATTAGGCATGTATGAGATAGCATGGAATCACAAAAGATGGTATGTAAAGTGTATATGCAAATCTATGAAGTTCGATCGATCACAAAAATGTGAGATCGATGCATTTTCGATTGATCTGAGAAATACCGAGATTGATCAAACTCTGCAACTGATGCAAACCGTCACAGATCTGTGACTTTGATGATACGGGGGCACCTAAACAAGTTTGTGGGACCCACAACACAACAACCACACATGAATAAACAAGCATCTTGGCCCACAATCTTAAAATTGAAATCAAAATTCAAATTTATACAAAAATATATACACATATATACATATATATATACACGCATGCTCAAAGCTTCAAATATGGAAAGAGATTAAGCATGAAACTTCAGATCTAATATAGTAACATCAAAATCATGTGATTTGTAACTCGAATCAACATTAAAAACTCAAAACTCACCTTACCTGAGGAGAGAAGTGGATCGAAGGAGAGATAGATGAGATCTGAGATGAGGGAGAGGGAATCGAAGCTCGGGAAGCTTGCCGGAGTCTTGCCGGAAGTTGGGAAGATTGGGTGCAGTGGCGAGAGAAGGGATGGGTCTTAGTTCGATCTTTGAAATCGATCTAATGACCTTAGGGTTTTGTTTTTAAAAACTGGTCCTGACAAGTTCAATCGATCTGAAAAAAAATCTCAGATCGATCGAACATAAATCGATCTTGAAGAAAGAACAAATCGATCTATGCTTCGAAAGGAGAAAATATTTTTGAAAATTTTGGAGTTTTAACAATAAAATAAAATTAAAAACTTTTTGGAATTTTTGAAAACATTTGAAAAATAAAAATAAAAATAAAATATTTTTGGATTTTTTGAAAAATTTCCTAAAATTAAAAATATTTTTGGAATTTTTGAGGTTTAAAATAAAATAAAATATTTTTGAGGTTTTCTCTCTTTTTAATTAACGTAACTTAAAAATTAAAAAGAGTAGTCAAATCATGGTCAATAAAGGATACAGATCGATTAATCCCAGATCGATCTGAAATACATTTCGATCTATTGAACAGGTGAAAAACCTGCAGACAATTTGAATGATGCATAGAGAGGCCTTTTTCATGGATCTCAAAATATTTTCTAAGTGTGGAGTGAAGATCGATCTAAGAAAAAATTGGATCGATCTAGGGACTTTCAAGTCGATCCAAGAAAATTTTCGATCGATGGAACAGATAGATGATTGGATGCAGGAATGGATGTTCGATCGATCGAACATCTTTTGAGATCGATCGAACAGGAACAAAATGCCTATTTTTAACATGAAAGTGCATGCATTCTCAATCATAGTTCCTATCAATGTGTGTGAACCCTAAAACATATCTAGACAACGCAAGAAATGAAATTTAAAATAGAAATGAGGGAGGAATAGGGTTGTGAAACCCTACGAAATGCACTAGTCTTTAACGTCTTTAGTAAGACATTGGGCTCTTTTAGCCTGGATCAAATATCTTGTTATGCATCCCCTCCTTGACGGGGTGAAAAGCACTTTGAATCCCACCCAACGAATGGTTCCATAAAGAACTCATTGGATTTGATTCAAGCGATGTTGATAGTCTTTGGTTAAAACAACTCTTGGGCTTCCATGCCCTTGGATAATTTATCTTTGAAGCAACTTTCTTTGAATTCTCTGTGGTAGACAAAGCATGGAAATGCTCAACATCAAGTAAAGACTCTATTCTTCCACATTCATTATCAAGACATTTTTTTACAACACAAATATCTTCATACTTATCCATTGAATTCTGGGTTGGATTGAAAATATTCAACTTCACCTTCATGTGGCCAAAAGAGATTTTCATTATCCCCGTCCTACAATTGATGTTGGCATTTGCGGTTGCTAAGAAAGGACGGCCAAGGATAACAGGAATTTGGCTCTTGGGATTGGGATCGGTTCTGTGTCAATGACAACAAAATCAATAGGGAAGAAGAACTTATTAATCTTAATCAAAACATCCTCTATGATACCCCTAGGTTTTTTGAATGATCGGTGGGCAAGTTGCAAAACTACCGACGTCGGTTTCAAGTCTCCTAAGCCTAATTTGACATATATCGAGTGTAGAAGAAGATTAACACTTGCTCCTAAGTCTAAGAGAGCTTGATTGATGATATGGTCACCAATGACACAAGATGTAGTAGGTGAACCGGCG
This sequence comes from Cornus florida, assembly GCF_030987335.1. Taxonomy (NCBI): domain Eukaryota; kingdom Viridiplantae; phylum Streptophyta; class Magnoliopsida; order Cornales; family Cornaceae; genus Cornus; species Cornus florida. The sequence continues at coordinate 51,678,019 of NW_026775572.1, forward strand.
TCTTTGAACTTTGGAAGAGTGTTATGTTGCAAAATAGAGCTCATTTGCTCGGTCAAGACCACTTTCCTAGGTGTTTGGCTTCTGTTCTTCCTCTTTTGGGTGCAAAGATTTTTTAAAAACTTACCATAAGCTGGAATTTGCTTGATTGCATCAAAAAACAGAGGGTTAACCTTCACTTGCCTAAACACATCAATGATTTCATTTGTCTTTGTCTTTTGCTTGTCAAGATAAATGGATCCTTTTAAGACATCCGGAAATGGAGCTCTTGGCTTAAAAACTTTTTCAAAATCCTTCTTTGAAATATCATCAACACAAGAATTTTTCAAATCATTTTTCAAATCATGCTTTGATTCATCTTTCAAATCATTTTTGAACTCACTTTTCAAATCACTTTTTGACACTTTCTCACTTGAATGATTATGCATATGCAATGAAGGAGGAATATGATAAGAAACGGGACGGGTGTCAACTTTTGGTTGCACCAGTTCACTCTTTTTATTGGACACACCTACTTGGTTGTCAGTGATTCTCCCACTTCTCAAGGTTGTCACCGCATTGACATGCTCTATTATAGGACTTTCCGATGAGGAATGAGTCTCCACAACACATTATTGCTTTGGTGGGGCATTCAAAGGCATTTTCCCTTTCTCTCTAGCATTTAAAGGACTAGCTATTTGTCCTACTTGGGTTTCTAGCTTAGCAATGGATTGAGAAAGAGAATGAAGCAATTGAGTGTTCACCTCTAGAGTGCCTAGAGCAGTCAAAATTTTCTCTTCAAAGGCGGGACTCCTAGAGTTTCCTTAAGAATAAGATGGTTGATTAAGAAAATGAGAATTAGAAAACTGATTACCATGGGATTGAAATGATGATCTAAAACCTTGGGAACCTTGGCTTTGCAGCTGAGGTGGAACATACTTCCTTTGAAAATCACCTTGGGGAGGGTTTGAGCCTTCCCCTTGGCTTTTCCAAGAAAAGTTCGGATGGTTCCTCCAACTTGGATTGTAATGATTGCCATAGGGATTACTCCCTTGGTTAGTAAAAATAGCATTGGCTTGCTCATGGTTGTCATTTTGCACATGTCCATGGGGACAATTAGAAGTAAAATGCAAGACACTTGAACAAGTCATACATGATTCATTAAATACACGATGATGAACATGATTTGGGGCGGAAGATACTTGATTCGCCGAGTTTTGGTTAATCAAGAATTGATCAAACATTTGAGATAAGGATTTCATCTCGGCGGCTATATCATTGGAGTTGTCAACTTGATACAAGCCAACATTCTTCCTTCCTCCTAGATTTTTACCATTTTTAGAAGACAGAGATCTATGCATGGAATTTTCACTCATACTTTCATACAATTGCCATACATCATTTTCATGCTTATCAAGATAAGAACCACCCATTGATGCATCAAGCATACCCTTATGATTATCTGGTAAACTTTTAAAGAAATATTGAAGTAGTTGCCACTTAGGTATGTCATGATGTGGGCATTTTCTTAGCAAATCATTAAACCTTTCTCATGCCTCATGAAACATTTCCCCATCCCCTTGAGAAAATTCACGAATGGAATTTCTCATGGCGTTAGTCTTTGAAATCGGATAATACTTTTTCAAGAACTCTTGTTGCATTTCAGCCCAAGAAGTTATCGAAAAAGGCCTAAGATTGTCGAACCAATATTTTGCCTTGTCTTTAAGGGTAAAAGGAAAAAGTTTAAGCCTTAACACTTCTTCCTGCATGTCCATGTATTTCATGGTGGAACACACTTAAAAAAACTCATCCAAAGGCTTATAAGGTTCTTTACTAGGAAGTCCATGGTAATTTGGAAGCATTTGAATAGTTTGTGGTTTAATTTCATAGTGATGTGTTCTAAATGGAGGCAATTGAGTGCAAGTGGGTGCATTACATTCATTAGGCACATAATGGTCTCTTAATGCAATGGGAGGATTCACAATTGGTGGTGCTAGACAAACACCTTGATTAGCTTGAACTATGGGGGGTTGTGGAGCAAATATTGGCCTAGGCATTCCCAATGGAACTTAGTCTTGTTGTTGTGGGTGAATGAATGATCTAGGTATGCCTAATGGTACTTCAACATTTTCATGATGCATATTAGGGTGGAGATTGCCTTGTTGGTCTATGTGACCAAGGTCCTCCACATGGTCGTCATTCAAATCATCCATTGGTGAAATAGAGTGATGAGAACTCCCCCTTCCCTAGGATTATGAACAACCGATTCAAGATGCAAATTAGGAAGGACCAGAGTAGGATTCAATGACCTACGACCATGCATACACTAGAAAAGTAAATAACAAGCAAGTAACAATTACTTCACCCCCGTAACAAATAAATCACAAATCTCCACATTCAATGATCCCATACTCCCACGCTTAAACAACATGCAAAGAAAAGTAAATTGCCTCCACGCGGGCTCACGATTTATCTAAGAAATGGAAAACAAGCCTCCATGCGGGCCAACGATTTAACTAGAGCTTGAGTTAGAAAGATCTTACAAAGGGTTCTTAAGCAACTTCAATTCATTTTCTATTTCCAAGCTTTGTTATGCTTCGCATTTTTTAGATTTTTAGTCCTTTTTGTGCTTAGCTTAGCTCCTTGTTTTGAAGTCTCCTTTGCTTAACCTCCTTACTCAATTTCACCTAGCCAAATAAGAACAAACACAATAAGTAACCAAAAATAAAATAAAGAAAAGACACGATCAAAAGAGTAGTAATCCCTAATTGTTTCCAAAACACGACGTTGCCAATTTAATCCCCGGCAATGGCGCTAAAAACTTGGTGTGCCATCACACCAACGCTTAAAAGATGTTCGAAAGATAGTGAATGTGCAATGTGGACAAGTTTTAAATTTATAAATGCCACTACTACCTCTTAACTAAAAATATAGCAAGGGTGAGTAGGGATCGTCCCAAGGGATTAAGGGTGCACTAGTAGTGGAAACTAGGCTTAGGGTTAATAGGTCGAGTGATCAAAGGTAGGTTGTTTGGTTGATTAAACTACAATTAAAACTAAATAAGTTCAATATCAAGCAAATAATTAAAGGATAGAGAAAACAAGAGACAAAGGTCTTGGGATTTAGAGATCACCACTAAGCATCACTTTTCTCTATACTCAATTCACAATTAATGAGGGGAAGGCATATGTTGCAACAAGAGTGAGTGTGTGTGGTTGTTTCAACAAATATGGATGACCAATTAAGTGTATGTTGTCTAGAAAACACAATGAATAGCACAATATATCAAAGTAAGCCATTAATCCTTCTTTAAGCTCACAATCCAAACATATCACAAAATTAAAGAAATATACTACTTGTATTCATAAGTATTGAACATCAAACGACAAACATGGATTGTCCTCCTATTTAACAACTAAGGTAACTACACTACATCTAGACTAATGACATGAAAATTAAACTAATTAGACTAAGGGAGAGGCACAATCCATCAAGAAATGAATATAAACCATCAAATAAATCACAAGAGCATTATATTAAGTACTATGTCTTGACAATCTCTAGATCTATCGCATTAATACATATAGACATGCATCAACAATACAAGAAATAGAGATAAACACATGAACATCTATTCTAGCATACATAGACATATGGATAGAATGAAATGGTCACTTGGAAGAATTAAACCACACAAATTATTGAATAAATGAGATCTATGTGTATAAAGATATCTAAACATGTATTACAACACAAATCCCCTCAAAAATACATGAATCAAGATAAAAAAAAAAAAGCATGTTTGGCTAACTCTAGCCCCAAGAAGATGTCTAGCCACTCATGAATGGTGTCCTCCAACCCTCAAGGGCTATCTCCATGGTAGAAATTCTCCTCTTCTTTAATTAGATGGAAAACCTCTCAAGAATGTCTCTAGCCTGCTCTCCAAGAATATGTTATACAATATGTAAGTTTTGTCAAGTATGCTCTCAGGAATGGCTCATATTCCTTATATGGGTAGGTTAAAATATCACACCCAATAGTCTGGGCTCACACATCAATATTCCTCCAATGATTACACCACGAGCCAACCTTTAATGAGCTGGATTTTGTCTTTTTTCGGGCTTGAGGAAGTTCGGTTGATCGAACTTGTGGTGAGATTGATCGAATATGGCTGAGATCTATCAAACTTTGGCTGGATCGATCCTCCCATGGCGGCGCCTTTTTGGATAAGGACAGATCTGAGATATTTTGGGGAAAGAGACAAAAGTGGTAGGTGGGGTGGTACAACAGGATAAGATGAAATCTTTTCGATCGATCTAAGAATTGTTGGATGGATTGAACTTTGTGGGATCTTTGGATAAGGACAAAAGAGCTTGGATCCATCTTGAAATTTCTTAATCAATGAACTTTCGATCGATCGAACCTGCTGAATTCCATACTTTGCTTCAATTTGCTTCCACTTTGCTCCTTTCTTCCATCCAGCTTGAGTTAGCTTCTTTTAGGCTCTTATTTGACTGAATTAGCTTAATTTGGGGATAAGCATCTAAAAAGGGCTATATCATGAAATTATAGTTCTAAATTATTAAAATATCTTATCAAAAAGAAAAATAAAATCAAATTCTTCTATGCCTTAATTTGAAATTGTGTAATTTTATAAATTCTGTTATTTAAAAAAATTATTATTTGTTGACATGCATCTGTATATATAGCCTTCTATATTTTGATAACTTTTCACTTCTCAAAAATTATATATATAAAGCTTTCTATACTTCAATTTCGGCCAACATGATTTCAATTGACTTGGATTTTTAAGCAACAATTATACTACACTGAGTTTAATAATTGTAATTTGAACAAATCTCAGAAAAGTGAACTTATTTTATCCATAAATATATTATTATGAAAATTTTGCAATTTTTCTCTTACAATCAGAAGTTGGAAAATACAGATCTTTCGATCCATGAGTGTGGACAATAACTAAACACAAAAAAATTATATAGTAAACCAAGTGACATCTACATATCACATCTCTCACTCTCTATGCTGCTAAGTGAAGAATGTGAACAAGCAAAAATAATACATAGTTCAGTACACAAGTTTCTCTAATTTTTCTTGCAGTCGTGAAGTTTCTATGCCAATTCTTGGCCAAATAGCCTGAAAAAGTATATATAAAGTGTTATTACTCTTGTAAATGAGATATGATAATAAATACATTGTGATTTGTGAGAATTTTGATGTGATTTTGATAAGAGGTAGTCTAAGTGTGTACTTCAAGGAATAAAATAATTCACCCTCCAAAGAGCTGAAGAAGTCAACCTAGTGGACATAAGGAGTTTAAATAGAAACTTCTTAGAACAACAAACCAAAAATAGCACTTGCAATTTTTTTTTTTGTTGTTTACAGAACTGAAAAGATCTTTCCAATAAGAATAATCAACTTTAAAGGTAATAAAAAAAAATGTGTCGAATTAAAAGAAAATTAGGGTGTGCCTGATTTGTCATTAAAAAAATATTTCTTTAATTTTTACAGAACTGAAATAAAAAAGATTGTACAAAATGTTTTCTTGGTTTAGTTGTTTGGAAACTGAATTATAAAAAAAAAAAAATAAATAAATAAATAAATAAAAATTATTTTGAAAAAATTATCTTTTATAGTTATTTAAAAGTAATTTTACTCTTTTCTGAATGACAAATCTTGCCGTTCCTTAAATTCTTCAAATATGCATGTTATTTATGGAATAAAAATTTTAATCGAATCAGCATAAACATCATTTTACTAAAAGGAGATGATAAATGCACTCCTCTTAACTAAATATACTTCTTTTACTGTACTTTTTTAATAGAAATAACAAATATACATTTAATTTTTGATTTTGTAAGAACACTTAATCATTTAAGTAAAAATTTTAAATTCCACATCATTTTATTGTTCAATGTATTGCTTCCCAGTTCACTTTAAGCCAAAGTTGCCCTAGCTAGTACTTTTTTTAAAAATGAACAATACTTCTATGAGGATGAACTTCATTTCAAAACACGTCATCTATGGTAGGAGTCATAGTAGTGTATATGATGATTGTGTGAATGTATGTATAAATATACCTGTGAATGGATGCTTTATAAGATCTTGTCACCCTTAGTAGTGTAGATTGCACTCAAAACTTCAACACATTCTTCTTCGAGAACATCTAGAACTTCATGCAACATGAAATTTCTGTTCATACCAGTAATCAATTTCACCTCCAAAGTTGATCCCATTTCTTCAACTGCAAGTACCGGTAACACCGGCGAGGCTTCCAAGCTATGCTCAATCTGATCACCACCCGTGAGTTGTTCCTTCCTTCTATGCAGTTCTTGTATGCTTTCCTTCAGTCCTTTTATGTAGTTAGTCGCTTGCTCCAACAAAACAGGCAATGCTATTCTTTCCTGATCACAAAACAAAAGGCATTAGTTCATTTTGTTTGTGTTTTCATTTTTGTGTGTTTGTGTGTGTGTATATATATATATAGAGAGAGAGATACGTTGGATGTTTGGGTAAAAATGAGAGAGGAAAGGATGGAAAAAAGATTATTCATTTGCATTCTTCTCTTTTTCTCCAATATTGCATTTCTGCCTGCTTTAAGGGAGCCGTAGCCGGGCTGCATTTTCTTTTTCCCTCGAGAATTAAAACCCAATGCTTGCTTGAAATACCGTTTACATATATATATATATATATGTATATGCTTGTATGTGTTTATGCATGTATAGGACTTGAATTCAATTGATTGATCAAGACGCACATCACAAGTTGCACCCAGCTGGTCAATTTTTTGTGCACCTATCCTTTGACCTTAGGAATAAATTGAATAATCGTGCATTAGCTGCGTAAAACTATAATCAAAGTCAAACAAATGTTCTTGCATCATTAAATGTTTGTGACTCAAATTCTTTTTCATAACAACTTTTAGAACAAATATTCTACGTCATTAAATGTTAGTGACTCAAATTCTTTTTCATCACAACTTTTAGAATTTTATGACGGACCTATTTATGTGATTAATTTGAAGTTGAATATCATTAAATTCACGTAAAATTAAGCTCATCAGACTCTTTATTAGTATTACTCTTTCACTACAAAATAGTGAAAATTTGTAAGCAAAGAAGATTTTGATTCCAAATGCTCATGTAATTACTCTAGGCAATATATATATATATATGTGTGTGTGTGTGTGTGTGTGTGTGTGTGTACATATGTATATGTGTATTTGGTGAAAAAACGTTATTTTGGGTCAAACTTTTTTGGGCGTCTCCCCATCCATTCCCATATTCAATTACTTTATTATGTGGTTGGCTACAAATTAGACAATCTCTGCCTTCAATAGGTAGCATTTGCTGTAGCGTTCTTGGTGTACCTTGTTCATTACTGACCTAGAGTCTCATCATCACTTATTTTTCTCATGTCATTTCTCTCCCGAACCTTGTGTTGGAGAGAGAGAATTTTGCAATGGTGGAGTTGGGATCATTAACTCCCTCAAATATTTAATTGAATCCATCATTCACATTCTCTTTGCATAACTCAATAAAGGACATTAATTGTCACGGCAAGGGTGGCGTATATTAATTGAATTCCATCATTCACAATTGTGGGTATTTTCTTTATTAAGAAAAAATAAGTCTTTTGACCTTAATTATCGGCTCTTTTTCTGAGTATAACGTGATTGGATCACATTGGAACTCTTAAAAAAATTCTGTAAATATCTCTTTCTCTTCGACTCATTCCCAACCACGTCTCTTTCTCTTCGACTCATTCCCAACCACGTTGTCTTCAGAGAAAAGTCGGCAATTGAGATCAGAAGGCCTATCACTTCTCTTTTCTCTAATATTCTCTTTGCATCTTTCACATTTGTTGTTATTTTCTCTCCTATTCTTTTTGCATAACTCAATAAAGGACATTAATTCTCACGGAAAGGGTGGCATATACTAATTGAATTCCATCTTTCACGTTTGTTGGTATTTTCTCATACATGTACACCAGAATTACATATACTTTCCTCTCTCCTCACAATATTCACCTTTAAATTCCGTTTATCTTAATTTTCTCTATTTAAATTAGGGGTGGTAAATTACGACACGACACGACACGAGTTAAAAGGGTTTGAGTTTAACATAAACGGGTTTAAGTCATAAAATGGTCGACACGATTAACCCGTTTACTTAACCGTATTGGATTAGGGTTGAGATGGTCAACCCGTGTAACCCGTTTATGACTCATTTAACTCAACATGTTATAACCGTAAATATGACCTATGTAATATTTTACCTGTTTAAACTTAATTACTATAAATAGTTAAGTCATTTCAACATAAACCTTATCTATACTTTATAATTTTCTTTTTATTTTAAATATTTGAGTTAATTAGGACAATTTTTTTTTTATTATTCAGTATTTGATTAAATATTAAATGTCTCGTTATGATAAATAGGTCATTAAATTGGTTAACCTGTTTAATAAATGGGTTGGGTCAGTATTGAAGATTATTGACACGATTATTAAATGTGTTGAGTTTGGGTTTACCTATTTAGTATAATACTTTACCTTGACACGACACAAACACGACTCACGAACATAAATTGCCACCCCTATTCCAAACCTATATCTATTTACAAAGTCTTTAAAACTCAGTTCTTGTCAAATTTTATTATTTGACAAGAATTATACCACTTGCCTGCAAAAAAATTACCAAATTAATGTCAACGCTAAAATAGAAACCGAACAAGATCATTTCTCTTAAAAATTTTGAACCAAAAACCCATAAGGTGAATCTCACCCGTTAAATAATTAAACAGCCGGAGACTTCAACGGTACAATATGGGGTGGTGTTGGCATAGTTAACGTACTCGCTCAAATATTTAATTGAATTCCATCTTTCACATTTGTTGGTATTTTCTCTCACATTCTCTTTGCATAACTCAATAAAGAACATTAATTGTCACTTAATTTGCGACACTTAATCCCTTTGGGGCGTGATGGTGGCAACCTCCATTGCTATTGATGGTTTTGCATGCCTGTTATACCAAACATTTATGGTGTTTTAATTAAATGCGTTACATATATAATTGGTGAATTATATTTTTCGTGGATTCGGAATTTGAATTGCGATTACGCATGTGATTTGTATTTACATGAAAGGTTCTTATATTGGAATATAAAAAATTATAGAAATAAAGAAAGGACCCTTTATCAATAATTTAATAAATAAACTGAAAAAATAATAAGTTAAGCCGATTCTGATAATCATTGTAACAATTGCTCTTTATCATTCTCAAATGATTCTCGATCATCAAAGCCATATAGATTATCGTATTAATTAATAATTAGTTTGATTTATTCGGTAGGTCTCAGTAGGTGATGGGCTAATTAAATTGAGTCCATGGAGATTGACCGAATTGGCGCTACGAAGAAATAGACCTAATTAATTACAGAAGGTGAAAGCAAAGATGAAATCGACAAGGGCAAGTATTTTAGGTCTGCATCTTCATCTCTATTGTTGAACAACAGGTGCTGATTTATTATTATTATTTTTTTTAATCTTTGAGGTTTAGGTTTCTATATCTTATACAAATATATCATTTATCATAAATCTTAATATATAAAATTTTCATTAGACACAAACAAGGGTGTCTGAGATATTTCAAGCTTTAGAAAAAAAAAGAAATTTAAAGTCATTAATTTTAAAGTAAATAAGAGTTAAACTCTCTCCTCTTCTTTTCTATCAACTTCTTTAATCTTAATCCAGTAATTGTTAAAATTGAAAGTAATATTACAGCATATGGAGTGACAATATATAGAAAAAGTGCCATGTATATTACTAGCTACATGCAAGCATGAGAACACACATTCAGTTCAAACGTAGTCATAGTTTACGCAAATAATGTGAAGTTTAAGTTTGTAATCACCAACGTTTGTGCTAACATTTTTTCTTTTGAAAGATCAGATTTTATAAAAAAGGGGACCAACCAAAGGCTAGCCCAATGCTAACCAAAGCGGCCAAACAATACAGCCCAAAAACATTTGTGCTAACATGAGAACACATATTGGTGTTCAAAAGTGATCTTTGTTTATTAAAATAATGTGGGAAACAATTAATTAATTAATTATTATTATAATTATTTTGTGTGTCAAATTTCCAGTAATTAATTAATGTCACCTTCAGATATTGGAAAACAATACCATTTGTGGGGCTCGCCAATTATTTATAGATAAAAGTCGGTTCGTTGAGTTCACATTCTACAAGCTGGGATTTATATTATCACATTTTGTTTTGACAAAAATAGCATGTTGGTTTTCAGTCATGCACTGATATTTTTTCTGTCACTTATTTTGGGACCGCAAGGTATTTTTTTTTCTGTCCAATCAATTTTTTGGAGGGTAAGTTAACTGATGGGGCCGGTGGCCACAGCCCAGCACCACACTATCTAGTACTCATAGACGACTAAAAAGTGGTCGCTTTCCAATGGACTGTATGGTAGACTGAAGTGTCTGTCACAGCAAGGGTGGCATATATTAATTGAATTCCATCTTTCACAATTCACATTTGTTCGTATTTTCTCTCACATTCTCTTTGCAAGTCAAAATCGTGGCATTAACAGTCAAAGTATCAGTCCTTCTGCTGATATACGAAATGGGGGACCGTGGCCCAGAGATGGGAATTTTAGTTTTCAATGCTTCAAGTGCAATGTAGCAAGATGACAATCTGCCCAAATATGTGAGTTACGTCATTGTATTTTGGCTAATTTCGTTATAAAATCAAGTTCGATTGACTTGTAAATTTTTAGTTTGATTTGTTAAGATTCAAGATCAGAAGCAGAATTGAAGTTTGATCATGTTCATAATTCGATACACTCCTTGATGATGAGAATAATACATTTTATTTGAAATGAACAGTGTATATGTAATAGTAATAGTGGAAATGTTTTTGCTCAACAGTATCGAAAATATGAGAAACACTTTTTTTTAATTTTTTATTTATTTATGTTTTCTCCTTTCTTCACAAAAATGGAAAACGTTTTTTGTTTTAGAAAAACAAAATTATATTATTAAACATGTTTTTTTATTTTTGTTTTGCCTTTTTAGGAGCTGACAACAGAAAACAGAAAATAGAAAACGTTTCTAGTTACTAAACGCAGCCTAAGGTAAGTGAGTGTGTGAGGACATTTTCATGACTTTGAAAATTAGGTGTTGAGTCAAAAAATTTCTAAATATTTTTCAAAAGTTTAACTCACCAACTTGAATTGGTTGAGCCCTTTTGAACCGGTTTAACTTTCATAAGTTAATTTTCAAAGTTTTGCTTCTAGCCAACTTGAATCGGTTGAGCCCGGCCCTCTGAACCGGTTCAAGTTTTGTAGACACGTACCTTTTAGGTTTGGCTTTCTATTTTGGATAGACTTTTTCCATAATAATCATGCACAAAATTGACTTTTTTCTAACTAAAATTAGAGTTTCTAAAGTCTATAAAAACATGTTTTTCTCACTTAGGTAGATACAGCTTTTTGCATCAAAATTCTAATTTTATTTGAAAGCCTATTTTGTGAGATTTTTCTGAGAGTATATATACACACTATACACATGAGTGATTTTGGGTGTCATTCTTATTTTGACCGGAATTTGAGCATTGAAAATTGCATCAATATCAATCAAAGAAAGCAGATTTCATTCTTCTATATATTTTGATTTGAAGGGCGATCACACTTTGTAGGGGTTAAAGCATTCACGGAGTGTTGTTGATCTACCAGTAATCTTTCTATAAGGTTCAAGGAATAGTGTGAAGTTGAGAACTGTTGGACGGGAGGTTACAAAGCAAGGGATGTTCAGCAAGTTGGATCTTGGTAGAATAAAAGGGTGTGAGCTTAAGTCAAAGTTCAGTGTATTTTACTTCAAATATAGTGGATCGTATGTTTACGCTCAGGATAGCGCAAAAAGTCTCTAAAGTTTCCAATTGGTTTCTACGCTAAAATTTGGCACCACTGTAACTTTACTTGCTTATTATTCTGTTGTGTGATTGTTAATCAATTGGTAATTTTAATTGAGTAAAATAAAATAAAGAAACACGTGATTAAATCCCTCTAAAAGTATTTCAAAACAAAAATATACCCAACACAAAACAAAAATATACCCACTTGTTCAAAAGCAACAAGGATGAGAAACAAGAGAGCCTAAAGGCTAAGGCAAGGGCCATAAATATGAAATAGGTTTAGAGAAATGGCTGCTGTGTAGGGTCTTCCAGTATAGTCAACTAAGGGCATTTGCATCTTAAGAAAGTAAAAACATTATTTTACTTTCAGAGTGAAAGTAAATTCAAAAATGACGTTTATAAACTTATATCATTGCCACAATTTTATTGTTTAGTAATAAACGTTGAAAAAAGTAGTGTCTATATGTCGTAAAACAAGAATTCACATGTAAATTTACCAATAAGACTCAATCGATCCGAGCCGAGTTGAGCTGAGTAAGGGTTGGTTTGGGCTCTGCTTGACCATATAACAAAGGTGTCCGAGCTTGACTCGAGCTTCCTCATGAATGTTAGAGCTCGGCTCAACCATGCTCGAAGAAGATTGAGCTTGGTTGGATAGCTTTATTACGTAAACAACCTAAAAAAGAAGGTGATTGTGTGCGTAAACTATGAACTATGTATATCCACACACATACATAGTGAGAGAGGGCAAGACATTATGTGTGTAAATATATAAATATATATCTATACACACACACACACACGGGCAATACATTATGTGTGTAAATATATAAATATATATCTATACACACACACACATACATATACACTGGAGAGTATAAATTCATACCTGAAACGATAAATATATATCGCAACTATCTTCCACTCAATTTGATTATTGCTTCAATATATTCACTTTTGGTTCAACCATCCAAATGGATAAATGGAGAGAAGCAATATAATCGAAAATATGACAAAGATAGAGATAGAAACTAGAAATAGAGAGGGAGAGTTAACTATGTGTGTCATCGTCGTCTTTGCTGACGTTGATGAACAAGTTGTTAGCATGGCAGTGCTCTTCTCAACTGCGTAGAACGCTGCCATAGACACGCAACAAAGGTTAAGATTTGATATGAGATAAGAAATGAGGGTTAGAGTTATTCTGGTGGGCTTGAGAATATAGGCCTAGTGTCACAGGCTTAGAGTTTTAGCACCACTCTAGCTGCTCCCGTGCGGCACCAAGAAGTTGCTTCTATTCTCGCAAGTACTTTGTCAGCCTAACTCCCGTGCACACCTTAGCCAACACACTCCCCTCGTGCGCTTACTAGTGTTGTAATTGCCCTCGCCCTCTCCTCACTTGGCTTGCACACTCACATACATTAAGGCACTTCAGTTGGCAAGGATAGAACACTTCTATTACTTCAAAGAATGCTTTGTACAAGGCTAGCACTCAAACTCTCTACAAGGCTCTCAAGACTCACTCTAGGACTTGTTGGCTACAAAATGAAGTCCTACTCCTATTTATAGGCATCCCTATCCCTAATGGATGGCTAGGATGCATTCTAACCAACGGTAGAGATCGATTCTCTAGAATCTTCTCCCACCTTCTTCACACTTCCATACTTATCGACAAGTATCTACAATATTCTAGAACTCTCTATACTACTCCACACAATTCTGGAGAACTCTGGAATATACTACACATATCTAGAATCATCCACACAACTCTAGACAACTCCGAAAGACTCTAGAAACTCCACTCACCATGCAGTTGCCATATAGCGTCCTCCTCAGCGTCTGCGTGTCGCCTGCATGGCACAACCTCCATAGGCGGGGCGTGACACTAGGCTATTTTATTTTGTAAGGGATTTATGTTATATTTTATATGAATTGGGTTGGGATGGGTTAAAATGGGTTTTCCTTGAGGTAAAAATTAAAGAAATGGGCCTATTGCATACATACACATGAAATATATATATATATATATATATATATATTCATCTTTACGAACTCAAAACGAGCCAAATTACAATACTTTCACTTCGATTAGATCGACGGAACATTTTCTACTATAGTCTTTTCATATTATTTTATTTTACTTGAAAAACAAGTTCTCAAACTTAGAGAACAAGTTTAATTGGAGACCAAGATCATTACGTGGGAAGCAAGTAATGTTCTCTATATGTACAGGGTTTGAAAATGTAAATTGTGTGCTAAAAAGTGTCACGAAGAATCCAAAGTGGTATCTCTAAAATACTATATCCCTAGAGTGTGTATACAACTGCATAAAAACATTCTTTGTTTATTTATTTATCCAGGAGTGTTCTGTGTGAGAATTTTACTTGTGTGTATCCATAAGAGAATCGATGTGAGAGATTATCTTATGAAAGTTGAGGGCACCATACTTAATACTTTATACCTTGTGTTATTTTATTTTGTGCATCTTATATACATATCATTCTACATTGGAAATGTTGATTATAATGTTATCCTTGTGTTGATATATATTATTGCAGTATGAGCTGAACGATCAACATCAACATAAAGCCATAAAATGCCTACAAGCCAAATCAAACCATACTGTGAAGTGGTGGACATATTCATTATCGAAACGATTCCAAAGTGAAGAAGCAGTGCATAATGGAATTGATGTGGATCAATGGGATTCCGTAGCTGTTAGATGGATTGGCTGGAAGACACCTGAAGAGATCCTCAAGAGTGCGTCTAGTAGAGCAATTGGGTTGAAACTGACCATGGAATAAATCAATTATGGTGAACCAACATTGAAAATTTGCTGTATTACTGATTCTGGAGATAGATTAGAGTCTATCGTGTTGATCTAGACTATTTGTAATCTCTTTCTTTATAGTGATTTTTTTGGCCGAGCCAAGTCCCATGGTTTTTTAATTTATGGTGTGCAAGTCTCTTTTCCTTTTTACTTTACTGCGCGCACATATTAGTTACTTATTATATTATGTGTGATTAATGAATGCTTAGATGATTATCACGTTTAAATCAATTTTCATATGTGCTCAAGTGGGCAAGCAATTAACTTGATATTGTTAACCACTCAAGCTAGTAAAATCAAATAGGGGTTGAATGATTATTTAATATATTTAAACAGATTTAATTTTTTATTTGATTAAGGTTTAATTATTTTAAATCTAATTTTATTTATTTGGGACATACAAATAGAATTTATAAATGAAAACGGGGTAATTAAAATTCACCAATTGGTATCCTAATAAATATATCAAGTTGATATATTACCTTTCGCACATAATTGAATTAAGTATTATGTATATTTTTAATGAAATCCAGAATTGGAAATCGACCTATTCAACTCCAGAATTGGGAATCGACCTATTCAACCCCCTCCCCCTTAGGTTATATACCAAGGTCATGTTCGCTGCATTTTTTATTGCAATTTTAGTTAGACTCATTTATGAGCTATTTGATAAAACCAGTTTTCTGATCAAGTGGCATCAAATCAGATTATATTTATTTACTGTTAATCTAGTTTGCTTTTTTGAAGTATTGTCTTATTGATAGACACTTTATTAATTAGTATCAGAAAGGGTTAACCTAGTATTGATATACACATTTCAAGTGATATCTAAAGGATTTTTATTTAGCGAATTGCTTTTGCCTATTTGCTATATTTGTTTATTTGTGATATATATTTGTTTATTAGAGCATAGGTTTCTTATATTCAATGAATTTTTCACAAGAAGGAAACTTTATTATGAGACCCATTAGGTTCGATGGAACGAATTATACCTATTGGAAAGTAAGAACACGTATGTTTTTGAAATCCATTAATGAAAAATTTTGGCAGATGGCTGAGGAAGGATTTATCCCTCTTACAGCTAAATCTGTTATTAGAAAACATATTTCTTACCATATTAAGAAAGAATTGTCAAAAAAAAAAAATGTTAATTCTAAATCCTTGAAATCCATATCTTCTAACATATTACCTTCTGAATATAATAGGATCATGCAACCATGAAAGAAGCATGAGACATATTAGGAAAAAACACATGAAGGTACTAAATCGGTTAAAATTGCTAAGGTACAAATGCTCACACATAAATTTGAAAATCTTAGTATAAATGATAATGAAACCCTTAGTGCTTGTTATTCCAAAATAATGAAAATAGTTAATAATTTTTTCATGCTTGATGAACCAATTCCCAAATATAAGGTTGTAAGAAAAATTATAAGATCCTTACCAAAAATGTTTAAAACTAAAGTCACTATGATTAAAGAAACCGGAGATACGGATTCAATAAAAATAATTGATTTAGTAGGTTATAAGTGTCGAATGTTGCACATTCAAACCATCTTATTTATGCATGTTAGTTAGTTTTATTTAATTTGTTCCTTTTATGCCATTTGTGTGTTTTCACCATTTTCAGGCACTTATCCTCAAAATCAAGTTAAATCTGAAATTTCGGAACTTCAAGCAATGCATCCAACCAAGCGAGTCCTCGTTGAAGGCTCTAAATACTTTTTCCACATCTATATTCAATGCCGAGCCCAAGAGCAAAGTCGGAATGGAGAAAGATTGAATTCAAAAAAAGTTGAGCAAAACACCAAGGATGGGCAACTGGTCGCCCACCCATAGCCAAGTCTTGCAAAGAAGAACCAAAGAGTTAGATTTTGGACGACCAGTCACCTGGTCACCTAGTTTCTGCCGCCCAAGTCAGCGCCCACCCCCGTGGCACCTGGCAATTGGTCATCTTTTTGTCTGCATTTTGGCACTAAGTGGTTGAAAAACAACCTACTTTCCCTATTTTGGTGGATCTTGTAGCAGACCATGTGGTCACGAAATTAACCTCTTGGAGGACCACACAAAGCATATATTTGAGTTTGTCTTGCATAGGAGACCTTATCTTCAATTAGAGATAAAAAGGAAAGAGTTTTAGAGAGAAAAAAGGGCTTATTCTTGAAGCTTAAAGCTCATCCATATATTATAGCTTGGAGATGATGTCTTCTTCCACCAAGGAGGTCTCCACCTTGACCATGAGCAACTAAATCTCTTCCTAGGGAGTTGATGTAGCCATCTCCAAGTAAATATGTCTTGATTTATTTGTACTTTGGGAAAACATTATGTTAATGCATAGCTTGTTGTATAAATTTGATTTTGCAAGTATTTTATACTTTGTAATGAATTTCAATGTTTATATTCTCTCATGATAAAACTCTTCTCTTGTGTTGGAAAGAATTTATTATGTTTAAGTCAAGATCATCTTCATAGTGACAATGGAAATGACAAGTTATACACGTGTTTATATGGCATACAAGGCAAGAACTTTGATATATCATACATAGGGAAGACAATTCATGCTACATATGAGCTTAATTTAGATAGGTAGATGGGTTGTGTCAACCAAAGATGAGCTATGCTTAGTTCTTGAATTGTTTGTGCATTCATATTCTTGAAGAATTTGTTGTGAGTGTAACCCACACTAATTCATTCTATGCTTAATATAGTTTTCCCTAAAGTAAATATAATCGAAAATAGTTACAATGGGGTTGGTGAAGTCAATTCCCTAGCCGCCTCTCCATTTGGAAGCTTAATCATTATAATTTCAAGTCTAGTATTTACTTTCAAGCAATTTAGATTACACAAAAATCACCATCCAATCATTCTCGAATTAAACTGGAATTAATTTTGAAAAATTAACGGCCATAAACTTTGCAATCCTCATGGTTCGACACCTTATGTAGCCGTATCCTACAAGGACTCATGCTATTGCGAGTGATTTTAATTGAAAAGAATATCATGTTTTAGAACACATCAGTAGGATCACAAGAGACTTATAAGTAATCCTCCATTTAAGAAAGGCAATAGTCTTACTCTTAAAGTTTCAAGAAAGGATAGTGATTTGAGTATTGACTAATGACGAAGCTTCCAATAAAGATCAATTGTCTAGGCTTATAAATTTAGAGACATTACATGCTTAAATTGTGGAGATTAAGGTAATGTATCTACAAAATGTCTAAAGATTTTTTTTTAAAAAAAAAGGAAAAGAAAAATGAAGAAGGATAAAGGTAAAGCCTTAAGAGCCTCACTTTTTGAATCCTCAATCAATTAGTGATTTTTCTTCTAGTGATGAGGTCAATCAACTTGCTTTGGTAGGAATAAAAGACCTTCACAACACTTCTAAGACTTATACTTCTGATTTAGACACCGATACAGAAGATGATCCCGAAAGTTATATTGAAAGTAAAGTTGAGAATGATTTACATGCATTTTCTAAGTTGCAAACTATTTTTAATATTGAGTTGTTTAAAGAAAATGTTCAATCTAGGAACGCAAATAATGCTTTAAAAAATAAAATTGTTAAGTTTGAATAGAATTTAGAAAAACTAAGGAGATTTTAGCGAAGGAAAAAAATTTACTAGAAGAATTTGAAAGATTAAATACTGATATGAACGGAAAGATAAATTTCTTAGTTAATGAATAGTGAAACATATAATCTATTAAAGACTTTGAGTCTGAAAATTTAAGGTTTAGAAAAAAATCATAAAATGTCTAAATAAGTAGCTACGAAATTCGATTCTAGTACATGCCAACTAGATAATTCGAACTACGCTAAATCTTTGTGTTCTTTGTATGTGACGTGTTTATTTTCTATTGTGTTTTCTTGGTTGTTTCTTGGGTTCGTTGCGTATGTTGTAACAGTAAGCTAATTCAGACAGACTTAGTTCAATTAGCACAATTGTGTTTCTAATTCAACTTCATATCTATCAGTTGAAGATATGTGGTTCAATTACTACAAAGTGGACAGAGTGTTCGCAGAGTATTTGTGTTCTTCTAGTAACCTGTCTACAAGAATTAAGTAGTACCCCTAGCTAGATTCTATAGCAACTGGACGAGGAATCATTAGATAGTCATTGTGTAACACTGCTTCGAGATAGTAAATTGTTTCGCATGAAAAAGTTAAGTCTCTATGTTTTTACTTCATGTTTCCACGTAAAAATATTCCTAGTTTCATCTCTCACTTTACTTTATTTATAGCTCTGTATGGTTGATTTAGTTTTAATTTGGTAAAATTAAATTAATTTAAAAATTAATCAAAAGAGCAAGCTAAACATATGGACAAGATTTGCCTACTTATCGGTGTGTAGGTTAACCTTACTGACTATTGATTTTATCCAATCATAATTGCATAAATAATCTGTAATTACAAAATTAGGAAAGTGATAGATGCGAGTGTGCTTGGTACGGGACTACGTGTCCAGTGAGGTTCAGTAGGTTGATAAATGGATCCTTGGATTATGTTTAAGGGGTTATTTTTTTAGTACCTGCTGGTACATTTGGCGGGTTGGATGATTTGTCCCAGTTACGGTTGTTGGTTGGTCGTTCTTCCTTATCTATTTTGGAAGGCAATGAATGCTTGGATTGTTTGACCATGCGGTTGACTACCACTGGTGTGGTTATGTGTCGGTGTATCTGTGCGGTGGATGACGAGACTAGTGTTGTTGGGAACCTGCTGTCTCGGGTTTAGAATGTGTCGTGTCGTGGTTAGGATTCACTGTCTTAGATTATACATATTCTCTTAAGGACTAAATGAGGTTTAGTATTGACGTGTTGAGCGGCTCTGTGACCTCTATCCTTGTGAATTCTCGGTACATTTTGTACGATTGTGTAGAGTGCATTCGATGTCAAAGCCAAACCTGGTGAGAAGTCCGTTGGTTTAATGCTGAGATGTTATATGGTAAGCACCTGTGTGGGTTGATGAGTGTTGCGCTGGTGGTGATGGAGGGCTGAGGCCGTTTCTTATTTTTCCTGTATGCTGGGCAACGATGTTTATGAGGTGTTGTCTTTAGGGTTTTGTGGTGTGTCCCTTGAGCAAGTGACCGTTGGGTTCCTTTCTTTTAAGGAGGATAGATTTTGGTGAACAAATCTTTTTAAGGATGATAGATTGTAACGTTTGAATTTTTTTTGGATTTACCCGTTATTTTTATTTTATTAATTTGACGTATTTCGATTTACGCACCGTATGGGTCCCGATATTTTCCTCTACATTATTCCATTTATTTATTTATTTTACTTGGGGATTATATGTGAGATATTCGATGTTAAAACAAGTCGTAGTCGAGTTGTAATTCAAGTTACCATATTAGGATTGACATCGACTTTGGAATTGGAAAGTTGTTCGTCAGAAAAATACTGAGATCATTGCAAAAGGAAAGAACAACTTTTTAGGAAGTCGTTTCTTACTTAGGACAAATACCTACAAGGTATATTTTTCAAGTTACCAAAAACAGAATTTTTCCACATTCTATTTGGATTCTATCAAGTGGGAACCGGTACCACAAGTTAGGAACCGGTTCAAGAAGCTAAGATTTGAAAATTCAATATTGTTCTTTGGGAACCAATACCAACATCCTGCTACCAGTACCACTGTTGTTTCAGTTTTAGGAAACTTTGTCCTAATTAGTTTTGAACTTCCTATTTGGTTTCCAAAAGTCCTATGCACGAAATTTCTTTTATTTTTAGAAGTATAAGGTCTTTGAAAATTCTATATAAACACTGAAACACATTTAGGTTTATTCATGGCTTTATCACTATAACTTCATTATTCATAAAAGCCTTAAAAAGATTATTTTTGCAGAAAATCTAAGAGATTTATCTGTCATCTTTCTAGAATATACATATAAACACATAATGAGTTTAGAGTTGTGTTGTTCAAAATCTTGATTGTGACCATACAGTCGCATCTACATTGATCAGAGAAAAGCAGATATACTTTTACATCGAATTCAGATATTGAATAACAGAATTAAAAGCGATCATACTTCGAAGGGCCAAAGCATTCGAGGAGTGTTGTTTAATCTACCTGCTACTTTTCTACAAAGATCAAGCATAAACCTGAGGTTAATTTGCAGTTGGACGAGACGTCGTAAAGCCAGATGATTATCTGCAATTGGTATTTGGTAGAATGATAAGGTGTGAGCCAGAGTCAAAGTTCAGTGTACTTTGTTTCAAACATAGTGGATTAGTTTACTTAGGACTGCACAATCCACGAGGGTTTTCCCGGAAACAGTTGACATATTTTATTAACTGGGGTTTCCTTGCTAAAAATCCTAGTGTCATCTCTAACTCTTTACTTTGTTTAATTTTATCTTGCATGATATTAATTTATTAATTGCTAAAATAAGAAAAGTTAGAAAGATACAGATTTGTTTCAAAAAATACAAAACTTTCTAAATATTCCGTTGCGTATAACTCTCAAATTGGTATCAGAGCCAATCTCTACATAATGAGTTGATCCTTGTGGAAAGTTTTGATTGATTTCAAAATTTTGTTTTAATTATGTCTTATACATTGAAAGAAGGTGGTTCTAATCAACGTGGTCCTTTACTTGAAAAAAATAATTACAATTTTTAGAAATCAAGGATGAGAGCTTATTTGCAAAATTCAAGAGGTAAAACTTAGGTTATTGTTGAATCTGGCTATACACCACTTACAGAAGATAAAACTGTGAATGGTGAAGAAGTCAAAGTTTAAAAAAATATTTTTGCTTTTACTGCTGTTGAAACTTAGTATAATGATGCTAATGGAAAAGCTTTATATGCAATTATTAATTTTGTTGTTCCATCTGAATATTTTAGAATTTCTTATTGTAAAACTGCTAAAGACACTTAGGATAATTTGCAGGTTACTCATGAAGAAACTTCAAAAGTGAAGTTATCCAAAATCCAGATGCTTTCTCATAACTTTGGGAACATCGTGATGGAAGAAGATGAATCATTTTCTAATTTTTATTCTAATTTTCTTGAAATAATTTCTGAACTACGTCACTTAGGCAAAAGGGTTAATGATAAGAAAATCTGTGAGAAAATTTTAAGGTCTTTACCTAAAAGATTTCAAATAAGGGTAGAAACTATCACTGAATATTGGAATTTGTCTAAATCTAAAGTTGATGAAGTTGTATGTTCATTGAAAAATATTGAGATGCAGAATTTTGGTGTGGTCAGTACCTAGTTGCACAAAAGTGGTAAATGTAGTGTGGCCAAGTTTGAATTTATAGAATGCCACTACCACTACTAACTATTAATGTAGTTAGAGTAAGTAAGGATCGTCCTAAGAGAAATGAACGACACTTTGGAATTAATGTTGAATTAGTAGGCCGAATGATCAAAAGAGAGTTTGTTGGTTGAATTATACTACACTTTAAACTAAAGAAATGCAATGTAAAAAAATTAAAACAAATGAGGTATAGAGAATATGAAAGAGGAGTCTTGGGTCATAGAGTTCACCACTAAGCATTACCTTCCTAGACATTTAATATTTGATGGATTAGGGGAATCGTGTGTTGTAAATGAAAGTGTGTGCCATTAATTGAAATATTAAACATGGATGGCTAAGTAAACATGCATTGTCTAGTCAATCTAGTAAATAGCACAATATATCAAATTAAGTCATTAATCCTTCCATAAGTCTACAATTAATGCACACTCATTAGGTTAGAGAAATATACCACTTGCATTCATAAGCATGAAACATCAAACAATAAGAATGGATTGTCCACCTATCTAAGAAAGTAAGGCAATTATACTACAACTAAGCTAGTGACATGAATATTAAATTAATTAAACTAAGGAGGTGGCATAATCTATCAAGAAATAAATATAAACCATCAAATAAACCACAAAAGTAATCCATTGAAGCACCCTGCCTTGACCATCACTAGATTCATAATATCGACACACATAGACATACATTAATGTCACAAAATCTAGAGATAAACACATGAACATTCATTCTAGCATACAAAGACATATGGATATAATTAAATGATTAATTGGAAGTATTAAGCTACACAAATCATTGTAGAAACAAGATTTATATAAATAAGATGTTAAGATAAGAAATACAACACAAATCCCCATTAATTACAAAACATCAAAGTCTAGGAGGCATGCTTAGGGCTATCTTTAGCCCCAAGAGAATGGTTTAGCCACTCATTGATGTTGTCATCCAACCTTCAAAGGCTATCTCCATGGTAGAATTCATCTTCCTCTTCTTGTGTTCTTGATAGAAACCTTAGATAAGTGGAAGAACTTTCCCAAATTGTATGTTTGTCTCTTTAATCTCTTACCAAGTCTCTCTTTCTAACAAACCTTCTTTACTAAAAATAGCCAAAATCCTTATATAGGTAGCTCAAATGTCACACCCAATGGTCAGACCTCGTGCACTAGGACCTCTAAATGATTGCACCACGAGCACACCTTTAATTTTGCTTGAACTTTATTTTTCACATAATTTGAGGTAGTTCGATCGATCACATGGTTGCTCGGATCGATCGAACCATGGCGGCGCACTTTTTGGATAAGGACAAGGTTGAGATATTTTTGGAAAAAGGACAAAAGTGGTAGGTGAGGATAAGATCAAAACAGTTCGATCGATTGGAGGAAAGGTTGGATCAATCGAATAGGAAATTTTCTTGAGGATAAGGACAAAGGGCTCGATCCATCATGGCAGGGTTGGAACGATCATAGTGTGAGCAATCGTAGGTTGGTTCGATTGATCAGAGAAGGCTTTTTCACCACTTTGCTTCCATTTTGCTCATTTCTTCCACTAGGCTTGAGATTGCTTCTTTTAATGCTCTAATTCAGCTGAATTGACTTATTTTGGGGATAAATGCCTGAAAAGGGAAATAACATGAAATTAGACTAAAACGGGAAAATAAGATAGAATAAGGTCCTAGAATATTTAAGATTAAGGGATTTAAATGCGCACTTTTCAGCGCTTATCAAATTTTGATTTAAATCAGAAGGAGAAGAATCCTATTTTAAAATCAACACAGGTTGAGAATTCTGTCGATGACAACTTTGATGATGATTTTGCTTTTCTATTAAGGAAATTTAATCAGATCTTACAAAGACAAGAGAGGAAAAGGAATGGGAACATGGCCAATCCTCAAAATTTTGACAAGTTGTCAAAATTTAGGTTTAATGAAAAGAAAGTAGAAGAATAAAAAGAAACTGAATTCACTTATTAGAATTATGGTGGCGGCATCCAATGTTTATCTTAGTCTTAGGAAAAAGCAAAAGGATAGGAATAAAGGAAAAGTAATAAAAGTTTCTAGTGCTGAAAATTCTGTTTTAAGTGATAATGATTCTCCTCATGATGATTGCAATGATTTATCTTATGTCGCTTTTCTCGAAAAAGGTCCTCATATTGTTACTTTATCTGACTCTGATATTTCAGTTAATGAAGACAATGAAGTTTGTGATGAACATGTACAAGAGGATGAAAAGGATAATGAAAGATTGAAGAAGATGGTCGAAGAAACCATTGAAGTCAAACAGGCTATCAAAAAGTTAACAAAGGAAATTATCCAAGCAAAAGGGGAGAATGAAGATCTAAGAAAACATATTAATGAGGGAAAAAGAAAAGCTTTTGAAAGCAATTCAGTCATCACTGAGCTTAATGATAAGATTATTATTCTTGAAGAGAAGGTAAGTAGTTCTAACTATATGAAAGAATATATTGGAATGAAAATTGAGGATCTTCAAACTGATTTGAAAATTGCATAATATAAACTACGGGGGTTTACTTCAAGTCAAGGTAGTTTGAATAAAATTATAAACATGGGTAAAGATGTGAATGACAAAACTGGGTTGGGATATGAAAAAAGATCATCTAGTAAACAAGGTAAAACAATATTTGTTAAACCTGCTAATGTTTGTATGCCTAAACTATGTTTGCCTGATGTATTACATTTTGATATGTCATATGTGTCTAAACTGTTGCATTACACCTTTTGTGGTAAGAATGGACATAAATATCATTCATATTTTTACAGGAAAAAGAAAGATTTTTCTAAAATTCATTCTCATGATGTTCATGCTAAGAAGAATGTGTATTCTAAGAGGAAAAAGAATTTGTGTCACCTAAGACTTCTAGAGCTTAAAATTTAACTAAGAAATAGGTAAAATATGAAATAAATTTCAAAGAAGTGAGAGTGAAAACTGTATGGATCAGAAAAGATGATTTGATCAAGTATGTGTCTGTTGAGTCCATGGAACTAAGTTCCAACAGGACTTTTACCTTTAAACTGAGTCCTAAGATAATTAGTGACCATGGTTTGTGCTTAAATGAAAATTTTGTTGCCATTGGATCACAAGTTAGGGTTTGGTTAGGGTTCTGAATTTCTGATTATATTCTTCATGATATATGTGTGAAAATTCTTTCAAAGAATTTATAATCTATGTTTGAATGTAAATTGTGACACATGATAAATTGATTAAAATTATATTCTTGGTTTGTAATTTATTCAATGAAAGTTAATTTGCATTGATTAGGAGATTTTTATATTTGAATCTTTTAAGTTCATAAGTTTTTTATACACTAGTCCATATCTTAGAAATTTGATTGAAAATCATTGAATTGTTGACTAGGGTATATTGATTACAAAAGCTATAAAGGTTATTGTCTGAAAATAATAGGAGCTTAAATAAATAAATAAAATGAAAATATTCAGTTTAAAAAGAAAAGAAAGTTTTGAAAATTGCTGAATTCTTAGTTTAGGAAAAGGCTATCTATTGAGATGTGACCAAAAGCTCCCATTAGACTTTGAAGAGGAGTTAATGAGTAAAAAGAAAGGTGGAGAGGAGCTAAATGAGTAAAAATAAAGGTGGAAAGAAAGGTGGAGAAAAGTTGAATTGGGGAATTTTTATTCATAGACAATTTTATCTTGATGTTTCGATCAATATGGTCTGGACAATGATTTAGTAAAAATTGATGAGATTGGATTGCACACACACACATGAACTTACTAGATTGATTTCTAAATGTTTCTATAATATTTGCAAGTTAAATTTCGTGTTGTGATAATTTTTCTAAGAATTGAAATTAATTGAATATTCTAAGGAGTCGAATTTTTTTCGTTCACAGATTTCTCTAAATTCTTTTAGAAATTTGAACATATGTGGACTTGAAAGACTTTGGTTAAACTGCTTAATGATATGTTCTTTTTTTTGTTTTAAAAAAATAAAAATAAAATAAAAACTACAAAAAAAATTCGAAAAGATTTTTTATCTTAGTTTATAGTTTTTATTTGTTTCTAGCATTGATCATTGAGTGATTCTAAAAGTTTGAAAGAAAATTATTTTTCTGAAAAATTTTCAAGTCCTAAAAAGTAATCTGACGGTGAAAGCCGCTCCTATACGCCAAAATAATGTAGTGAATGCGCGGTTCAAGAAAAGCCTTTTGGGTCAAGTTTAAATTTAAAAAAACCATTACCAACACTACTACTAACGTAGCAAGAGTGAGTAGGGATCGTCCCAAGGGATTGAGTTGTCGTACTAGCTTGTGGAATCACTATTAGGGTTAGTAGGTCGAGTGATCAAACAAATAGTTGGTTGGTTGATTAAACTAGAGAGCAAAATAAACTAAATAATTGAATACAATAAAGAGTAAGTAAGAGAGAGAAATCTTGGGGTTTCGATGTCACCACTAAATAATACTTTTCTACACCCTTAACAAGTGACTAATGAGGGAAATGTGTATTGCAATATTGATGTGTGTGTGTGTTTGGTTGATTCAATTAGCAAAGATGACCAATTAAGTATATATTGTCTAAGCAACATGTGAAAAACACAATATATCTAACAAGTAAGTATATATTATCTAAGTAGCATGTGAAAAGCACAATATATCTAGCAAGTCATTAATCCTTTCATTAAGCTCATAAGCCAACTACACCACAAGGTTAGAAACATATGCTACTTGCATTCAAAAGTATGAAACATCAAACAACAAGCATGGATTATCCATCCATCTAACAACTATACTACCACTATACTACAATTAAGCTAATGACATGAAATTAAACTAATTAAACTAAGGGAGGGGCACAATCCATCAAGAAATGAGCATGAATCATCAAGAAAATTACAAGAGCATTCCATTAAGCACTATATTTTAACAATTTCTAGATCTATGGCATTAATACAGATAGACATGCATCAATAACACAAGAAATAGAGACAAACACATGAACATCTATTCTAGCATACATAGACATATGGATAGAATGAAATGATCAATTGGAAGCATTAAACCACATAAATCATTGAATAAACAAGATCTATATATATAAAAATGCCAAAACATGTATTACACCACTAAACCCTCAATAATACACAAAATCAAGATGTAAAAAGCATGCTTGGGGCTAACTCTAGCCCCAAGAGGATGTCTAGCCACTCATGGTAATGCTTCTCCAACCCTCAAGGGCAAAATACATGGAATAAATCTATTCATTGGTTGATGAAGAGCTCCCAAGCTTGTGTCTCTAGCCTTCTCCTCATTTCTTCCTCCCTAAGAATAGGCTCTATTGTGATGGATGGATCTCCCTCAAAAAGTGTATCATATTCTATATATAGGTAGGTCAGGTAACACACAAAATGAGCTGGGGTCGTGCACAAAATATTCCCCAATGATTGGATAAGGACAGTTTTCAATGAGCTGGAAATTTAACTTTTTCGCACTGAAGGAAGTTCGATCGATCGAACTTTGGACTTGGATCGATCGAACATAGCTGAGATCTATCGAACTGAAGTTGGATCGATCCTCAATGGCGGTGCCTTTTTGGATAAAAACAAATCTGAGATATTTCGAAGATAATTTTGGGAAAAGGACAAACGTGGTTGGTAAGGTGGTACAACTGGATAAGATCAATCATTTGGATAAGGACAAGGTAGTTCGATCGATTGAAGAATGATATTGGATCGATCGAACTTTTGAGATCTCTGAAAATGTTATCATGGCTCAGATCCATCTTAAAGTGCTGAGATTGATTATGTTGGATCGATTGAACTATGATATGAGATCGGTCGAAGATGTTGAATTCCATCTTTTGCTTCCACTTGGCTCCTTTCTTTGATTCATCCTAGAATTGCTTCATTTCTGCACTTATTTGGCTGAGTTAGCTTATTTTCGGGATAAGTGCCTAAAAATGGAAATAACACAAAATCAATCTAAAGCGGTAAAGTAAGATAGATAAAGGTACTAGAATGCCTAAGCCTAAGGGGTTTAAATACGCACTTTTCAGCGCTCATCACACCTCTAAACTTAAATATTGCTAGTCCCTAGCAATGAACTAGAAAGTAAAGGAATGAAATGAATAACTATACAACTATGAACTGGAAAGCAATAAATGGATAACGCCACTTTCGTAGGGAACACGATTGCACTTAGCATATGTAACAAGCCTTTTAAACCCCTAGGTTACCCCTAGTGGACGAGTGAAGTCTCGTGAGGGTTTCCAGAATTGATACCCACAAACATTAAGCTCATTCTTTCAAAAGAGACACCAATATTGCAACTAAGCATTGGGAGAAAACTACTTCAAGTATGCAATTTTTTAAACATTTCCAAGCAATCTCCCAAAATTTCAACACCAAGCAAGCAAATATGATCCTCCGCACATCAAGAAAATGATGCAAATCAAAACAACTCTAGAATCCTTTTTGAGTGGACCGGCATCAAATGTGTTGCTATCTAAGCCAATTAAAGAATTAATCACATCCTTACCCTCAAACTAGCACACAAGTCTAGTACCGATCATCAAGATAAAAAGTGAACCTTTTATTAAAGCTTTATTGTTCTAGGTGCGCTTATTCTTTTCACTCGATTTTTTTTTTTTTTTTTTTTTTTTATAGGATCAAAGATAGAGGTATGGTGCAATGTGTTGATCTATTAAGCTTTCTAGTGATTCATGAGGTCGAGCGTTAGGCCAATGACTCCCAAACCAGACGGCTTTAGGGCATTAGGTGTTCAAACACCCCTACAGACTTACAAGCTCAAATCAACAAGGCTACAAATCAAGACAACCTCCATCTAATCATTTCCCACTTCTCACCTTTTGGTAGAAATCCTCACTTTTTTATTGCTTTTGCAACTTTTTCTTTTTCTTTTTATTTTTTATTTTTTTAGATTCAATTTTTTTTTTTTATTTTTTATATTCAATTATTAACCTAGAGTTTGGGCCCTCCACCTTTCGGCGCGAGAAGTTCAGTGCTTGATGAGGCTAGAATCCCGGTTACTTAGTGAAAAGGGATTGTTATCCACCTTTATCAAGAATGAAATTTTTCAATGCACTACTAGCTTAATTGGGAAATGACCAATTCAATAGTCAACAAAGCATATACCCCACAAATGAATGCTAGTGTGCGCCTGTGCTAGTGTAGAATCCTAGAGTGAATCTCAAAACAATCACAAAATCATGATGATGTGGACCACAAATGTAAGCATGATATCAATTTTTTGAAAAATTTACTCCTAAATGGTATCCACAAGGCATACAAGGAGTATTGGACTCTCAAGTCAAGCAATTTTTAAATTTTAAGCAATAAAGTCCTCAAAAGATCAAAATCATAGCTAGATATGGACCAATCATGGAAAATTTCTCAAATACACAAGTCATGCTCAAAATTTTGAATTTAAAAGCAAACACTATAACATACACTATTACCCCCAAACTTAAATGGCACAGTGTCCTCAATGTGAAAAGAGAACAAAGGAAAGAGTATATCGGTGTAATTAAAGCAAATAATGGCTAGGACTGAAATATCCAAAGTAGGTGGCATAGCCCCCCCCAAACTTGGGATTAACTATGGTCCTGAAATTTGGCACTCGGATAAACTTATCAGATAACAAAACGGGATAATCAGTCCACAGTGGACATGTAAGTGTAAATGAAATAAAGCAGTGAGAGGGGTATAAGGGTGGTCCTGAAAATTATGTAGCATTCTCTCTCACTGTAGTCATGGGATACACCAGATGGAGTCAAATAGATAGATATAAGAACAAAATAGATGACATCCATAGCAAAAACATATATAAAGAAAATAAAGTATAGAGTACATCAAAAGATCAAAGCCGACATATCCGGCTGTAAATAATATACAGTGATGAAAGTAACAGATATGAATCAGAGAGATGGAGTACAGAAAGATAGAATGAGTGAGAATCCTAAGTAGCTGGGGTAGGACTTGGAGGGCGAGCTCCGCGAATATCATGAGATAAGTCTCGAAGTGCAGTCATGACATCCGTGCGAAATGTAACAAAATCAGCTCGGTAGGCCACAACATCGGCTCGAATGGCAGCAGTATCAGCTCTGATAGCAACCACTGCATCCTTCAGAGCCTGAAGACGCTCTTCAAAGCCGGGGGTCTGACTGGGAGCGTCAGGTACATAAGAATCTGAAGAATGAGAATCCTGAGTCTGCTCCTCCATGTGTACTACCGACCCAACTGGAGAGTGCTGCTCTGCGTCATCTACAGGTCATTCTAAATCAATGTCCATACGCTCGACAGCCGGATCAACTAGTGCATCATCCGCTGCCGGGTCTGCTGCTGCTGCTGGCTCCTCAGCCTCTAAATCCTCTAAATCTAAGTCTTCTGCCACCTGAGCTGCATCCTCTGTGATCGGGCAATAATAGCATTATAGCTCTTATCCCAGACCTTTTTCAAGAAGTAATAGGAACCTCTCTCAGGGTGCTCCCGAGGATGGAAAGGATAGCGCTGATCAAGCAGGATATGGGTTATGGGGGTGGCCAAATGGGAGAGACTTAGCCCATTTGGGCCTCTCTTTGCTGATATGCTCATCGTAAAGCTTCCTCATCATGTTCCAGATAAGCGCGAGGATAGATACCCAGTGGCCCGTGTAGAATGCGTAGAGGGCTGTCAGATAGTTTCCTCGCCGCTGAATCTTGTGCTCGGCCATATATATGTTCCGAAAGAGAACGGAATCAAAGAACTATAGGTCATCTAGAAGATAAGTGCGGGTGGCGAAAGTCTCGTCATCGGCATAGTGACCTATCAAGAAAACTGTCATGTCGGCATAAGAAGGCCTGTATAGCCTAGGATAAAGCTCTTGTAGCTCCAGAGGGTATCAGTGTGGACAATGGCATGATCTGGCTAGTGTGTCCATAGTAATAGTAATCTGGTGGCCATTTATGGTAGTGACCAGCTCTACCGTGGTACGCGGGGATGGCCGGAGATTCTGGAAGAACACCCAAACTAGCCGCGGGTAGACTGGCTCAGTAATTGGGGCAAGAATAGCTGCAAGGCCCCTCTAGATAATGTCATCATAAGCGGATCGGGTCATTACCGATCTGGAGAAGAAATCTGTGTCGAAAACTGACTCGTGGGCCACTGACATCTGTGCATATCTAGGCAATGGCCTGTCACGCTCTCGAGCTAGCTGAGGTGGCTGGTGTGGTCGAGATGGTGATGGTGTAAACGCAGCCTGAGCCTCATCCTGTGATGGAGTTGGAGTGAATGCAACCTGAGCCTGAGAAGGTGACTGAGGTGGAGTAAGCTCTACTGGCTCATCCTGTATATGTGAGGGCTCTGCTGGCTCCTGTATCCTATGTCTGATACGTCTCTGAGGCCCGTGTCACCACCTGGCAACAGTCTTTGTCCTAGGCATGGACAGTCAAAAGAAAAAGAAAAACTTGCAACGGGAGTTAGTGCTAGAATAAAGAATTGAAAGCACAAAATAGAGACATGTATGTCAAATAAGATAGACAAAATAAATATGACATGAATCTATGCAAGTGAGAGGATGTGAACATGCTAAGCAGTGTAAGTGTAAAATGCATCAAATGTGGAAAATCACTAGCATTGGGTATGAATGAGATAACATAACACCAGATAAGATGCATGGAATGTGTGTATAAAATTTGTGAAGTTCGATCGATCACAAAAATTGTGAGATCGATCTCAAAACTTTGATCGATCTGAGAAACTAAAAAACGGAGTTCGTTCGATCTCTCAAGATCGATCTGAGAAATAAGTTCGATCAATTGAACTGTACGATGTGAAAATCGAAAAGTCACAGATCTGTGACGTGGATGACGCGGGGCTTTCACGACATGGTCGTGGGCCCATTAACACAACATACAATCAATCCTACTCACTTTACAAAGCCCATACTCCCAAAATCAATTCAAAAATCAAATATACAGAAAACATATATATAAATATATATACATATATGTACACAATGTTTCAAGCTTCAACAATGGAGGAAATCATCATCAATATATCATGGATTCAACATTTAAAACATGTATTTAACAACTTAAAGCTTGAAATCAAAGATGGAGCTTGGATCTTACCCAAAATCGAGGAGAGAAGATGAGATGCGAAGAGGTGAAATCCGAGAAAAGAGAGAAGAGAGAGAGAGAGTCGAAGCTCACTGGATCTCGCTAGAGCTTCGCCGGAGA
The DNA here is from genome assembly GCF_030987335.1 of Cornus florida. Classification (NCBI taxonomy): domain Eukaryota; kingdom Viridiplantae; phylum Streptophyta; class Magnoliopsida; order Cornales; family Cornaceae; genus Cornus; species Cornus florida. The sequence goes on from NW_026775572.1 coordinate 51,710,242, forward strand.
TGGAAAAGATGGATGGATGCACAGTGGCGAAGATGAGGAACAAGGGTTTTGAGAATGAGAGAGGGTGAGATCGATCTAATGAATCGATATTGAGACCCTCAGTTTCTATTTTTAAAAACTATTTCCGTCCAGTTCGATCAATCAAACTGAGATTTCAGATCGATTGAATTGTGATGATCTCTCTTCAAAGTATTTTTCGAATTTTTGAAATTTTTGAAAAAATTTAAAACTAAAATTAAAAATTGAAAACAAGAAAATATTTTTGGATTTTTGAAAAATAAAAATAACAATAAAAATAAAAATAAAAGAAAATAAAATCTTTTTGGATATTTGACATAAATGAAGTAAAATCTTTTTTTTTTTTTTTTTTTTTTATTTGAAAAATTAAGTAAATAAAAGAAAATAAAAGAAAATCTTTTTGGTATTTTTGGAAAATAAAATAAAATAAAAGAAAAATATTTTTGGATTTTTGAAAATTAAAAAGTTAAATAAAGTCAAAGATAGTGAGATGAAGAACAGAGATCGATCTGAACAAAATGTTCGATCGATCAAACAGAGAGCAAAAATATGCAGTTTTTTGGGTTCAAAAATTTGTCTAAGTGTTGTAACTCAAGATCGATCGAACTTTAGGTTTGGATCGATCGAAAAAGTTATGATCGATCTGAGAACAAGTTCAAACGATGGGACATAGAGGTGATTTGGATGCAGGTCGAAAATTTTTCCAAGTGTTGGATGCAGGTAGAAGTTCGATCGATCGAACTCTTATTTGAGATCGACCAAACTAATGCAAAAATGCTCAACTCCAACATGAAAGCTCATGCAATCCTAACCACAGCTCCTAGCAATGTATATGAACCAAAAACAAGCATCTAGACTTCGCAAGAAATGAAATTAAAGATAGAAATGAGGGAGGAATAGGGTTTTGACACCCTACGAAATGTCGTGCTAGTCTTTAACGTCTCTAGCAAGACATTGGGCTCTTTTAGCCTGGATCAAAGATCTTGTAATGCATCCCCTCCTTGTTGGGGCTGATAAATGCTTTGAACTCCACCCAACAAATGGTTCTTTGAAGAACTTGTTGAATTTAGCTCAAAAGAAGGTTTTGATCCCTTGTCAATGCAATCACAATCTTTGGGCTTCCATGCCCTTTCAAAGCAAGAATTTGAAACAACACTTTGAGAATGCAAGATTGGAGATGATCCCTTTGAAGTTTTGGTCTTACACAAAAGCTCAATTCCTTGACATTGAAGATCATAGCATTTATCTACAACATTAACCTCTCCTTCATATTTACTAAATGAGCTAGGTGTGGGATTGAAGATATTCAACTTCACCTTCATGTGGCCAAATGAGATCTTCATTATCCCCTTCGTACAATTGAAGTTGGCATTAGCGGTTGCCAAGAAAAGACGGCCAAGGATAATAGGAATTTGGCTTTTCGGATTGGGGACCGGTTCCGTGTCAATGACAACGAAGTCAACGGGAAAGAAAAATTTGTCAATCTTTATCAAAACATCCTCAATGATACCCCTAGGCTTCTTAATGGATCGGTCGGTAAGTTGTAAAACTGCCGACGTCAGTTTCAATTCACCTAGGCCCAATTTGACATAAACCGAGTATGGAAGAAGGTTAACACTTGCTCCTAAGTCAAGAATCGCCCAATTAATGATATGATCACCAATGATTTGTGATGTGGTAGGTGAACTGGGGTCCTTAAACTTTGGTAAAGTGTTATGTTGCAAAATTGAGCTCACTTGCTCGGTTAAAACCACTTCTCTTGGTGCTTGGCTCATGTTCTTCCGCTTTTGGGTGCAAAGATCTTTTAAGAATTTGGCATACGCCAGAATTTGCTTGATTGCATCCAAAAGTGGAAGATTGCCTTTCACTTGCCTAAACATTTCCATGATTTCATTGGTTTTTGCCTTTTGCTTGTCTTTTGAAATGGATCCTTTTAAGGCATCCGGAAACGGAGCTTTTAGCTCAAACACTTTTTCAGCATTTTCTTTTGAAAACACTTCAACATAAGAATTTTTCAAATCACTTTGTTTCAAATCATTTTTCAACAAAACCTTTTCAAATTCATTTTTCGGCAAATCTTTCTTCAAATCATTTTCAAAATCATTCTTCAAATCACATTTTGACGTTTTCTCATTCACAAGATCTTGTATATGCAATGAAGGAGGAATATGATATGAAATGGGATGGGTGTCAACTCGTGGTTGCACCGGTTCACTCTCTTCATTGGACACACCCACTTGGTTGTCCACAATCTTTCCACTTCTTAAGGTAGTCACCGCATTGCCAAGCTCAATGGTGTGGCCTTCTGATGAGGAATGGATTTCTACAACACATTATTGCATAGGTGGGGCATTCAAAGGCATCTTTCCCTTCTCTCTTGCATTAAGAGTGCTTGCTATTTGCCCTACTTGGGTTTCTAGCTTCGCAATAGATTGAGAGTGGGACTGAAGCAATTGTGTGTTTGCCTCAAGAGTGCCCAAAGCATTCAAAACTTTTTCTTCAAAGGTGGGACTTCTAGCATTTCCTTGGCAATAAGATTGGTTGGGAAAATGAGAGTTAGCAAATTGATTCCCTTGTGATTGATAAGGTCTATAACTTTGGGATCCTTGGCTTTGAAGTGGAGGTGGAATGTATTTCCCTTGAAAACCACATTGGGAAGGGTTTAAGCCCTCTCTTTGGTTTTTTCAAGAGAAGTTCGGATGATTTCTCTAATTTGGATTATAATGAGTACCATAAGGATTGTTCCCTTAGTTCTCAAAAGCTATATTGACTTGTTCATTCGGTTCATTTTGCACTTGTCCGTGAGTTCAACGAGAAGTAAAATGAAGAACACTAGAACAAGTCATACATGATTCATTCGATGCACGATGAGAATGGTTAGGGAAGGAAGATACTTGGTTCGCCAAGTTTTGGTTAATCAAAAATTGATCAAACCTTTGAGATAAAGACTTCATTTCGGCGGCTATTTCATTTGAGTGGTCGACTTGATGTAAGCCAACACTCTTCCTACCATATGAATTTCTACCATTCTTGGATGATAATGTTCTATGCAAAGAATTTTCATTCATGCTCTCATAAAGACGCCACACGTCATCATCATGCCCATCAATGTAAGAGCTACCCATGGAAGCATCAACCATGTCCTTATAATTTTCCGATAAGCTCTCAAAGAAATATTGAACTAATTTCCATTAGGGTATGTCATGATGTGGACACTTCCTAAGAAATTCATTAAAGCGTTCCCATGCCTCATGAAATGTTTCTCCATCCCCATATGAAAATTCTCGAATTAAGGTTCTCATGGCACTGGTCTTAGAAACCGGATAGTTTTTCTTCAAAAACTCTTGTTGCATTTCTGCCTAAGAGGTTATTGAAAAAGGACTAAGATTGTTAAACCAATATTTTGCCTTGTCTTTTAATGTGAATGGAGAAATTTTGAGTCTTAAGACCTCTTCCGGCATGTCCGTATATTTTACGGTGGAACATACTTGAAGAAACTCATCCAAATGCTTGTAAGGTTCTTCACTTAAAAGTCCATGATAGTTAGGAAGTATTTGAATGGTTTATGGCTTAATCTCATAATGATGTGCTCTAAATGGAGGCAATTGAATGCATGTGGGTGCATTATATTCATTAGGCACATAGTGATCTCTTAAAGCAAGTGGAGGATTATCAATTTGAGGTGCAACATGGACACCTTGATTTTGATTTCCTTGAATGATGGGAGGTTGTGGAGCATACATTGGCCTTGGCATTCCAAATGGAACTTGGCCTTGTTGTTCTTGTGGTTGGTGAATGAATGACCTAGGCATGTCTAATGGTACTTGAATGTTCTCATGATGCATATTTGGATGGAGGATACCTTGTTGGTCTATGTGACCAAGGTCCTCCACATGCTCTTCATTATGGCCTTCCATTGATGTAATGGATTGGGTAGAACTAGAACTTCCTCTTCCCCTAGGATTTCTAACTACGGATTCAAGATGCAAATCAAGAGGGACAAGAGTTGGTCTTAGTGATCTACGACCATGCTTGCACAATGTCAAACACACAAACACAATGAATGAACAAGCACTTCGACTTCACAACAATTCAATGAAACTTCCTCCACAAACACTTAACCTTTTTTTTTCCTGAATGGGGTAATTTTTTTTTTTTTTTCCATAAATAAAAATCAAAACAGTACAATTACAAAAAGAGTTAAACTCCAAAACATAAAAGTAAAATAAAATAAAATAAAATAAAATAAAAAAGGAATGGATAAACTCCACTTCTAGCCTAAAAACTGAACAACCTAAATAAAAGCTTATTAACTAACTAAATTGATCATCACAGTAGTCTGCAACTTCTCTCTAGTCTTCAAAAAGACTACAACATCAAAGAAATCTGTTATCACATCTCTGAATGTGCAACAGGTGAATTGCCAATTCAACCAAGCTTAAAACCAAGCAGATATCTTCATTTTCAATCACAAATAAGTAACAAATCTTCCATTCTAAAATTGAGGTATGCAAGCGCATCCCAAATTATTGTCTTGACAGTATAAGCAAAAGAGTCCTTTATTCCATTATGTAAAGCTGAATTTATGCTTGATCGGATTTTCCAGATTGTAACAGCAAAGAAGGCACCCAGCACCTTTGATTTTGTGCTTTTGACATTTGTATTCACAGTGAACCAATCTGTCAATTACAGAAAAGAAGAAAATCTAGGCAATTCCAACTGAAGAATTGAGTTTATCTCATGCCAAATTGCAGCAGCATAAGCACATTCATAAAAAATATGATCATTAGAATCAATATTTGCCCAGTAGTTATGATAGATGGAAGGGAGAATCAAACCACGTTTCTGTAGATTAACAAAACTGGGGTTTTTATTATGTAAAATTATAATAACTCCCACAACAATTTGAGGTCTACAGCAGCCCCAAAATAACTTACTCCGTGTTATTTGCTGTTTTCTAACCCTACAGATGCTCCAAGCTGACTTCAGAGAGAAACGACCATGTTTCCAAACAATTGTATCAGCACCTGCATGTAGCTCCAAATTTTGAATAGTAAGACAAACTTCATTAGGCAAATCAAGTTGAAAAAGTCAAGTACCATTTTGAATAATTTCAGAAACCAAGATACTTCTGTCAATGTGCAAAGAGAACAAAGGAAAGAGTATACCGATGCAATTAAAGCAAAGAATGGCTGGGACTGAAGTATCCAAAGTGGGTGGCATAGCCCCCCCCCCCCCCCCCCCCCCAAAACTTGGGATTAACTGTGGTCCTGAAATTTGGCACTTGGATAAACTTATCAGATAACAAAACGGGATAATCAGTGCACAGTGGACATGTAAGTGTAAATGAAATAAAACAGTGAGAGAGGTAAAAAGGTGGTCCTGAAAATTATGTAGCATTCTGTCTCACTGTAGCCATTGGATGCACCTGATGGAGTCAAATAGATAGATATAAGAACATAATAGATGACATCCATAGCAAAAACATATATAAAGAAAATAAAGTATAGAGTACATCAAAAGATCAAAGCCGACATATCCGGCTGCAAATAATATACAGTGATGAAAGTAACAGATATGAATCAAAGAGATGGAGTATAGAGAGATAGAATGAGTGAGAATCTCAGGTAGGTGGCGCAGGACTGGGAGGGCGAGCTCCGCAGATATCGTGAGATAAGTCTCGGAGTGCAGTCATGACATCCGTGCGAAATGTAGCAAAATTAGCTCGGTGGGCCACAGCATCGGCTCGAATGGTAGTAGTATCAGCTCTGATAGCAACCATTGCATCCTCTATAGCCTGAAAACGCTCTCTAAAGCCGGGGGTCTGACTGGGAGCCTCAGGTACATAAGAATCTGAAGAATGATAATCCTAAGTCTACTCCTCCATGTGTACTGGCAACCCAGCTGGAGAGTGTTGCTCTACGTCATCTCCAGGTTGCTCTAAATCAATGTCTATACGCTCGACAGCCGGATCAACTGGTGCATCATCCACTACCAGGTCTGCTGCTGCTGCTGGCTCCTCAGCCTCTAAATTGTCTAAATCTAAGTCCTCTACCGCCTAAGCTGCATCCTCCTGTAATCGGGCAATAATAGCATTATAGCTCTTGTCCCAGGCCTTCTTCAAGAAGTGACAGGAACCTCTCTCAGGGTGCTCCCGAGGATGGAAAAGATAGCGCTGATCAAGCAGGATCTAGGTGATGAGGTGGCCAAATGGGAGAGACTTAGCCCTTTTGGGCCTCTCCTTGCTGATATGCTCATCGTAAAGCTTCCTCATCACGCTCTAGATGAGCACAGGGATAGATACCTAGTGGCCCGTGTAGAATGCGTAGAAGGCTGTCAGATAGTCTCCTCGCCACTGAATCTTGTGCCCGGCCATATATATGTTCCGAAAGAGAACGGAATCAAAGAACCATAGGTCATCTAGAATATAAGTGCGGGTGGCGAAAGTCTCGCCATCAGCATAGTGACCTGTCAAGAAAATTGCCATGTCAGCATAAGAAAGCCTGTATAGCCTGGGATAAAGCTCTTCTAGCTCCAGAGGGCATCGGTGTGGACAATGGCATGATCTGGCTAGTGTGTCGACAATAATAGTAATCTGGTGGCCATCTATTGTGGTGACCAACTCCGCCGTGGTACGCGGGGATGGCCGAAGGTTCTAGAAGAACACCCGAACTAGCCGCGAGTAGACTAGTTCAGTAACTGGGGCAAGAATAGCTGCAAGGCCCCTCCGGATAATGTCATCATAAGCGGATCGGGTCAGTACCGATCTGGAGAAGAAATCTGTGTTGAAAACTGACTCATGGGCTACTGACATCTGTGCATATCTAGGCAATGGCCTATCATACTCTCAAGCTGGCTGAGGTGGATGGTGTGGTAGAGATGGTGATGGTGTAAATGTAGCCCGAGCCTCATCCTGTGATGGGGATGGAGTGAACGCAGCCTAAGCCTGAGAAGGTGACTAAGGTAGAGTAAGCTCTACTGGCTCATCTTGTATATGTGAGGGCTCTGCTGGCTCCTCTATCCTAGGTCTGATACGTCTCTGAGGCCCGTGTCGCCTCTTGGCAACAGTCTTTGTCCTTGGCGTGGCCTGTTAAAAGAAAAAGAAAAACTTGCAACGGGAGTTAGTGTTAGAATAAAGAATTGAAAGCACAAAATATAGACATGTATGTCAAATAAGATAGACAAAACAGATATGACATGACTCTATGCTAGTGACAGGATGTGAACATACTAAGCAATGTAAGTGTAAAATGCATCCAATGTGGAAAATCACTGGCATTGGGCATGAATGAGATAGCATGACACGAGATAAGATGCATGGAATGTGTGTATGAAATCTGTGAAGTTCGATCGGTCACAAAAATTGTGAGATCGATCTCAAAACTTCAATCGATCTGAGAAACTGAAAAACGGTGTTCGATCGATCTCTCAAGATCGATCTAAGAAATAAGTTCGATCGATCGAACTGTGTGATGTGAAAATCGAAAAGTCACAGATCTGTGACGTGGATGACACGGGGCCTTCACGACATGGTCGTGGGCCCATCAACACAACATACAGTCAATCCTACTCACTTTACAAAGCCCATACTCCCAAAATCAATTCAAAAATCAAATATATACAAAACATATATATAAATATATGTACATATATGTACACAATGTTTCAAGCTTCAACAATGGAGGAAATCATCATCAATATATTATGCATTCAACATTTAAAACATGTATTTAACAACTTGAAGCTTGAAATCAAAGATGGAGCTCGGATCTTACCCAAAATCGAGGAAAGAAGATGAGAAGCGAAGAGGTGAAATCCAAGAAGAGAGAGAAGAGAGAGAGAGAGTCGAAGCTCACTGGATCTCGCCGGAGCTTCGCCGGAGATGGAGAAAATGGATGGATGCACAGTGGCGAAGATGAGGAACAAGGGTTTTGAAAATGAGAGCGGGTGAGATCGATCTAATGAATCGATATTAAGACCCTCGGTTTCTATTTTTAAAAACTGTTCCCGTCCAGTTCGATCGATCGAACTGAGATTTCAGATCCATTGAACTTTGATGATCTCTCTTCAAAGTATTTTTGGAATTTTAGAAATTTTTGAAAAAATTTAAAACATAAATTAAAACTGAAAATTAAAATTAAAAAATAGAAAATATTTTTGGATTTTTGAAATATAAGAATAAGAATAAAAATAAAAATAAAAGAAAGTAAAATCTCTTTTTTTTTTTTTTGTTTAATTTGAAAAATTAAGTAAATAAAATAAAATAAAAATATTTTAGGATTTTTTAAAATTAAAAAGTCAAATAAAGTCAAAGATGGTGAGATGAAGAACAGAGATCGATCTGAAAAAAATATTCGATCGATCAGACAGAGAGCAAAAATATGCAGTTTTTTGGGTTCAGAAATTTGTCTAAGTATTGGAACTCAAGATCGATCGAACTTGAGGTTTGGATTAATCGAAAAAGTTATGATCGATCTAAGAACAAGTTCGAACGATGGGACAGAGAGGTGATTTGGATGCAGGTTGATGCAGGTCAAAATTTTTTCTAAGTGTTGGATGCAGGTAGAAGTTCGATCAATCGAACTCTCATTTGAGATCGATCGAACTTATGCAAAATGCTCAACTCCAACATGAAAGCTCATGCAATAACCACAGTTCCTAACAATGCATATGAACCAAAAACAAGTATCTAGACTTCGCAAGAAATGAAATTAAAGATAGAAATGAGGGAGGAATAGGGTTTTGACACCTAACGAAATGTCGTGCTAGTCTTTAACGTCCCCAGCAAGACATTAGGATTTTTAGCACAGATCAAAGATCTTGTAATGCATCCCTTCCTTGTTAAGTGATAGATGCTTTGAACTCCACCCAACAAATAGTTCTTTGAAGAACTTGTTGAATTTAGCTCAAAAGAAGGTTTTCATCCCTTTTCATTGTAATCACAATCTTTGGGCTTCCATGCCTTTCAAAGCAAGAATTTGAAACAACATTTTGAGAATGCAAGATTGAAGATGATCCTTTTGAAGTTTTGGTCTTACACAAAAGCTCACTTCCTTGACATTGAAGATCATAGCATTTATCTACAACATTAACCTCTCCTTCATATTTGTCAAATGAGCTGGGTGTGGGATTGAAGATATTCAACTTCACCTTCATGTGGCCAAATGAGATCTTCATTATCCCCTTCGTACAATTGATGTTGGCATTAGCGGTTACCAAGAAAGGACGGCCAAGGATAACGGGAATTTGGCTTTTAGGATTGGGGACCGGTTCCGTGTCAATGACAATGAAATCAACGGGAAAGAAAAATTTGTCAATCTTTATCAAAACATCCTCAATGATACCACTAAGCTTCTTAATGGATCGGTCGGCAAGTTGTAAAACTACTGACGTCGGTTTCAATTCACCTAGGCCCAATTTGACATAAACCGAGTATGGAAGAAGGTTAACACTTACTCCTAAGTCAAGAAGCGCCCGATTAATGATATGATCACCAATGATTCATGATGTGGTAGGTGAACCAGGGTCCTTAAACTTTGGTAAAGTGTTATGTTACAAAATTGAGCTCACTTGTTCGGTTAAAACCACTTTTCTTGGTGCTTGGCTCTTGTTCTTCTGCTTTTGGGTGCAAAGATCTTTTAAGAATTTGGCATAAGCCAAAATTTGCTTGATTGCATCCAAAAGTGGAAGATTGACTTTCACTTGCCTAAACATTTCTATGATTTCATTAGTGTTTGCCTTTTGCTTGTCTTTTGAAATGGATCCTTTTAAGGCATCCGGAAATGGAGCTTTTGACTCAAACACTTTTTCAGCATTTTCTTTTGAAAACTCTTCAACATAAGAATTTTTCAAATCACTTTGTTTCAAATAATTTTTCAACAAAACCTTTTCAAATTCATTTTTCGACAAATCTTTCTTCAAATCATTTTCAAAATCATTCTTTAAATCACATTTTGAAGCTTTCTCATTTACAAAATCTTGTATATGCAATGAAGGAGGAATATGATATGAAACGGGACGGGTGTCAACTCGTGGTTGCACCGATTCACTCTCTTCATTGGACACACCCACTTTGTTGTCCACAATCTTTCCACTTCTCAAGGTAGTCACCGCATTGACATGCTCAATGGTGTGGAATGGGTTTTCACAACACATTGTTGCTTAGGTGGGGCATTCAAAGGCATCTTTCCCATCTCTCTTGCATTAAGAGTGTTTGTTATTTGCCCTACTTGGGTTTCTAGCTTCGCAATAGATTAAGAGTGGGAATGAAGCAATTGTGTGTTTTCCTCAAGAGTGTCTAAAGCATTCAAAACTTTTTCTTCAAAGGTGGAACTTCTAGCATTTCCTTGGGAATAAGATTGGTTGGGAAAATGAGAGTTAGCAAATTGATTCCCTTGCGATTGATAAGGTCTATAACCTTGGGATCCTTAACTTTGAAGTGGAGGTGGAATGTACTTCCCTTGAAAACCGCCTTGGGAAGGGTTTGAGCCCTCTCATTGGTTTTTCCAAGAGAAGTTTGGATGATTTCTCCAACTTGGATGTTTATGAGTACCATAAGGATTGTTCCCTTGGTTCACAAAAGCTGGATTGACCTGTTCGTTAGGTTCATTTTGCACTTGTCCGTGAGTTCAATGAGAAGTATAATGGAGAATACTAGAACAAGTCATACATGATTCATTCGATGCACAATGAGAATAGTTAGGGAAGGAAGATACTTGGTTCGTCGAGTTTTGGTTAATCAAAAATTGATCAAACCTTTGAGATAAAGACTTCATTTCGGCGGCTATTTCATTTGAGTGGTCGACTTGATGTAAGCCAACACTCTTCCTACCTTGTGAATTTCTACCATTCTTGGATGATAATGTTCTATGCAAAGAATTTTCACTCATGCTCTCATAAAGACGCCACACGTCATCCTCATGCCTATCAATGTAAGAGCCACCCATGGAAGCGTCAACCATGCCCTTATAATTGTCTGATAAGCTCTCAAAGAAATATTGAACTAATTTCCATTTGGGTATGTCATGATGTGGACACTTCCTAGGCAATTCATTAAAGCATTCCCATGCCTCATGTAATGTTTCTCCATCCCCATATGAAAATTCTCAAATTAAGGTTCTCATGGCATTGGTCTTAGAAACCGGATAGTTTTTCTTTAAAAACTGTTGTTGTATTTCTGCTCCAAGTTATTGAAAAAGGTCTAAGATTGTTAAACCAATATTTTGCTTTGTCTTTTAAGGTGAATGGAAAAAGTTTGAGTCTTAAGACCTCTTCCGGCATGTCTGTAAATTTTATGGTGGAACATATTTCTAGAAACTCATCCAAATGCTTGTAAGGTTCTTCACTTAAAAGTCCATGATAGTTAGGAAGCATTTGAATGGTTTATGGCTTAATCTCATAATGATGTGCTCTAAATGGAGACAATTGAATGCATGTGGGTGCATTATATTCATTAGGCACATAGTGATCTCTTAAAGCAAGTAGAGGATTAGCAATTTGAGGTGCAACATGGACACCTTGATTTTGATATCTTTGAATGATGGGAGGTTGTGGAGCATACATTGGCCTTGGCATTCCAAATGGAACTTGGCCTTGTTATTGTTGTGGTAGGTGAATGAATGTCCTAAGCATGTCTAATGGTTTTTGAATGTTCTAATGATGCACATTTGGATGGAGGATACCTTGTTGGTCTATGTGACTAAGGTCCTCTACATGCTCTTCATAATGGCTTTCCATTGATGTAATGGATTGGGTAGAACTAGAACTTCCTCTTCCCCTAGGATTTCTAACTACGGATTCAAGATACAAATCAAGAGGGACAAGAGTTGGTCTTAGTGATCTACGACCATGCATGCACAATGTCAAACACACAAACACAATGATTGAACAAGCACTTCGACTTCACAACAATTCAATGAAACTTCCTCCACAAACATTTAACCCTTTTTTCTCCTGAATGGGGTATATATTTTTTTTTCCATAAATAAAAATCAAAATAGTACAATTACAAAAGGAGATAAACTCCAAAACATAAAAAAAAAAAAAAAAAAAAAGGAATAGATAAACTCTACTTCCAGTCCAACAATTGAATAACCTAAACAAAAGCTTTTTAACTAACTAAATTGATCATCACAGTAGTCTGCAGCTTCTCTCTAGTCTTCAAAAAGACTACAACATCAAAGAAATCTGTTACCACATCTCTGAACGTGCAACAGGTGAATTGCCGATTCAACCAAGCTTAAAACCAAGCAGATATCTTCATTTTCAATTGCAAATAAGTAACAAATCTTCCATTCTAAAATTGAGGTATGCAAGCACATCCCAAATTATAGTCCTGACAGCATAAGCAAAAGAGTACTTTGTTCCATTATGTAAAGCTGAATTTCTGCTTGACCAGATTTTCCAAATTGTAACAGCAAAGAAGGCACCAGGCACCTTTGATTTTATGCTTTTGACATTTGTATTCACAATGAACCAATCTGTCAATTACAGAAAAGAAGAAAATCTAGCCAATTCCAACTGAAGAATTGAGTTTATCTCATGCCAAATTGAAGCAGCATAAGCACATTCACAAAAAACATGATCATTAGAATCAATATTTGCCCAGTAGTTATGACAGAATGAAGGGAGAATCAAACCACGTTTCTGCAGATTAACAAAACTGGGGTTTTTATTATGTAAAATTATAGTCACTCCCACAGCAATTCGAGGTTTACAGCAACCCCAAAATAACTTACTCTATGTTATTTGCTGTTTTTTAACCCTACAAATGCTCCAAGCTGACTTCAGAGAAAAATGACCATGTTTCCAAACAATTGTATCAGCACCTGCATGTAGCTCTAAATTTTAAATAGTAAGACAGACTTCATTAGGAAAATCAAGTTGAAAAAGCCAAGTACCATTTTGAATAATTTCAGAAACTAGGGTACTTCTGTCAATATGTAAAGAGAACAAAGGAAAGAGTATACCGATGCAATTAAAGCAAGGAATGGCTGGAACTAAAGTATCCAAAGTGGGTGGCACAGCCCCCCCAAACTTGGGATTAAATGTGGTCCTGAAATTTGGCACTCTAATAAACTTATCAGATAACAAAATGGGATAATCAGTGCACAGTGGACATGTAAGTGTAAATGAAATAAAGTAGTGAGAGAGGTATAAGGGTGGTCCTGAAAATTATGTAGCATTCTCTCTCACTGTAGTCATTGGATGCACCTGATGGAGTCAAACAGATAGATATAAGGACATAATAGATGACATCCACAGCAAAAACATATATAAAGAAAATAAAGTATAGAGTACATCAAAAGATCAAAGTCGATATATCCGGCTGCAAATAATATACAGTGATGAAAGTAACAGATATGAATCAGAGAGATGGAGTATAGAGAGATAGAATGAGTGAGAATCTCAGGTAGGTGGGGCAAGACTGGTAAGCTGAGCTTCGCGGATATCGTGAGATAAGTCTCAGAGTGCAGTCATGACATCTGTACGAAATGTAGCAAAATCAGCTCGGTGGGCCACAACATCGGCTAGAATGGCAGTAGTATCAGCTCTGATAGCAACCACTGGATCCTCTAGAGCCTGAAGACGCTCTCCAAAGCCGGGGGTCTGACTGGGAGCCTTAGGTACATAAGAATCTGAAGAATGAGAATCCTGAGTCTGCTCCTCCACGTGTACTATCGACCCAGCTAGAGAGTGCCACTCTGCGTCATCTCTAGGTTGCTCTAAATCAATGTCCATATGCTCGACAGCCGAATCAACTGGTGCATCATCTGCTGCCGGGTCTGCTGCTGCTGCTGGCTCCTCAGCCTCTAAATTGTCTAAATCTAAGTCCTCTACCGCCTGAGCTACATCCTCCTGTAATCAGGTAATAATAGCATTATAGCTCTTGTCCCAGTCCTTCTTCAAGAAGTAACAGGAACCTCTCTCAGGGTGCTCCCGAGGATGGAAAGGATAGCGCTGATCAAGCAGGATCTGGGTTATGAGGTGGCCAAATGGGAGAGACTTAGCCCTTTTGGGCCTCTTTTTGCTGATATGCTCATCGTAGAGCTTCTTCATCACGCTCCAAATGAGCACAGGGATAGACACCCAGTGGCCCGTGTAGAATGCGTAAAGGGCTGTCAGATAGTCTCCTCACCGCTGAATCTTGTGCCCGGCCATATATATATTCTGAAAGAGAACAGAATCAAAGAACCATAGGTCATTTAGAAGATAAGTGCGGGTGGCGAAAGTCTCACCATCAGCATAGTGACCTGTCAAAAAAACAGCCATGTAGGCATAAGAAGGCCTATATAGCCTAGGATAAAGCTCCTGTAGCTCCGGAGGGCATCGGTGTGGACAATGGCATGATCTGGCTAGTGTGTCCACAGTAATAGTAATCTGGTGGCCATCTATGGTAGTGACCAGCTCTGCCGTGGTACGCGGGGATGGCCGGAGGTTCTGGAAGAACAACCGAACTAGCCGCGGGTAGACTGGCTCAGTAACTGGGGCAAGAATAGCTGCAAGGCCCCTCCGGATAATGTCATCATAAGCGGATCGGGTCAATACCGATCTGGAGAAGAAATCTGTGTCGAAAACTGACTCATGGGCCACTGATATCTGTGCATATCTAGGCAATGGCCTGTCACGCTCTCGAGCTGGCTGAGGTTGCTGGTGTGGTGGAGATGGTGATAGTGTAAATGCAGCCTGAGCCTCAGCCTGTGATGGAGATAGAGTGAACGCAGCCTGAGCCTAAGAAGGTGACTGAGGTGGAGTAAGCTCTACTGGCTCATCCTGTATATGTGAGGGCTCTGCTGGCTCCTCTATCCTAGGTCTGATACATCTCTGAGGCCCGTGTCGCCTCCTGGCTACAATCTTTGTCCTAGGTATGGCCTATCAAAAGAAAAGAAAATTTGCAACGGGAGTTAGTGCTAGAATAAAGAATTGAAAGCACAAAATAGAGACATGTAAGTCAAATAAGATAGACAAAACAAATATGACATGAATCTATGCAAGTGACAGGATGTGAATGTAACGACCCTCTCCCTAGCCAGATACAATATTGTCCGCTTTTGGCTCACCTGGACCAGAGACTTCCCAAGGGGTCACCCATCCTGGTACTACTCCAAGTTAAGCACGCTTAACTACAAAGTTTTGATGGGTTCACGGCCATCACGGCTTTAAAACGCGTTGTGTAATAGAAGGGTGTTGAATCTACATATGGCACTTGCCCCATCCACACCCAGACGGTGTGGGATTGTGCACGTGTAAGTCGCCCAATGTGGTAGCCTACTGGTGCCACTTGCACACGCTCACACACACCCACCCACAAGGTCACCACAATTACCCCCCCCCCCCCTTTGGGGCCCAACGTCCTCGTTGGTCACACTTCCGGCTGAACTTGGCTCTGATACCATTTGTAACAACCCACTCTACGACATGGTATGATATTGTCCGCTTTGGGCCTGAGCCCGCAAGTTTTTGCTCTTGGGCTTCACCCCAAAAGGCCTCATACCAATTGGAGGTGACACACTTACATATAAGCACTTCACATTTCCTCTACCCAGGCGATGTGGGATTTGTGCACCCGTAGCTCGCCAGCGTGGTAGCCTGACAGTGTCTGTCGCACCCGCCCACGACACACCCTCCCACAAGGTCATCACAGTGAATATGCTAAGCAGTGTAAATGTGAAATGCATCCAATGTGGAAAATCACAGGCATTGGGCATGAATGAGATATCATGACACGAGATAAGATGCATGGAATGTGTATATGAAATCTGTGAAGTTCAATCGATCACAAAAATTGTGAGATCGATCTCAAAACTTCGATCGATCTGAGAAACTGAAAAACGGAGTTCGATCGATCTCTCAAGATCGATCTGAGAAATAAGTTCGATCGATCGAACTGTGCGATGTTAAAATCAAAAAGTCACAGATCTGTGATGCGGATGACACGAGGCCTTCACGACATGGTCGTAGGCCCATCAATACAACATACAATTAATCCTACTCACTTTACAAAGCCCATACTCCCAAAATCAATTCAAAAATCAAATATATACAAAACATATATATAAATATATATACATATATATACACAATGTTTCAAGCTTCAACAATGGAGGAAATCATCATCAATATATCATGGATTTAACATTTAAAACATGTATTTAACAACTTGAAGCTTGAAATCAAAGATGAAGTTCGTATCTTACCCAAAATCGAGGAGAGAAGATGAGATGCGAAGAGGTGAAATCCAAGAAGAGAGAGAGAGAGTCAACGCTCACTGGATCTCGCCGGAGATGGAGAAGATGGATGGATGCACAGTGGCAAAGATGAGGAACAAGGGTTTTGAGAATGAAAGAGGGTGAGATAGATCTAATGAATCGATCTTGAGACCCTCGGTTTCTATTTTTAAAAACTGTTCCCGTCCAGTTCGATCAATCCAACTGAGATTTAAGATCGATCGAACTATGATGATCTCTTTTCAAAGTATTTTTGGAATTTTTGAAATTTTTGAAAAAAAATTAAAAACAAAAATTAAAAATTGAAAATTAAAATTGAAAAATAGAAAATATTTTTGGATTTTTGAAAAATAAAAATAAAAATAAAAATAAAAATAAAATAAAATAAAATCTTTTTGGATTTTTGAAATAAATAAAGTAATATCTCTTTTTGTGTAATTTGAAAAATTAAGTAAATAAAAGAAAATCTTTTTGGTATTTTTGGAAAATAAAATAAAATAAAAATATTTTTGAATTTTTGAAAATTAAAAAGTCAAATAAAGTCATAGATGGTGAGATGAAGAACAGAGATCGATCTGAACAAAATATTCGATCGATCAGACAGAGAGCAAAAATATGCAGGTTTTTGGGTTCAGAAATTTGTCTAATTGTTGGAACTCAAGATCGATCGAACTTGAGGTTTGGATCGATCGAAAAAGTTATGATCGATCTGAAAACAAGTTCGAACGATGGGATAGAGAGGTGATTTGGATGCAGGTTGATGCAGGTCGAAAATTTTTCTAAGTTTTGGATGCAGGTAGAAGTTCGATCGATCAAACTCTCATTTGAGATCAATCGAACTTATGCAAAATGCTCAACTCCAACATGAAAGCTCATACAATCCAAACCACAGTTCCTAGCAATGCATATAAACAAAAAATAAGTATCTAGACTTTGCAGGAAATGAAATTAAAGATAGAAATGAGGGAGGAATAGGGTTTTGACACCTTACGAAATGTCGTGCTAGTCTTTAACATCTCTAGCAAGACATTGGGCTTTTTTAGCCTGGATCAAAGATCTTGTAATGCATCCCCTCCTTATTGGGGTGATAGATGCTTTAAAGTCCACCTAACAAATAGTTCTTTATTGAACTTGTTGAATTTAGCTCAAAAGAAGGTTTTGATCCCCTGTCAATGCAATCACAATATTTGGGCTTCCATGCCCTTTCAAAGTAAGAATTTGAAACAACAATTTGAGAATGCAAGGTTGAAGATGATCCCTTTAAAGTTTTGGTCTTACACAAAAGCTCACTTCTTTGATATTGAAGATTATAGCATTTATCTACAACATTAACCTCTCCTTCATATTTGTCAAATGAGCTGGGTGTGGCATTGAAGATATTCAACTACACCTTCATGTGGCCAAATGAGATCTTCATTATCCCCGTCATACAATTGATGTTGGCATTAGCGGTTGCCAAGAAAAGACGGCCAAGGATAACGGGAATTTGGCTTTTAGGATTGGGGACTGGTTCCGTGTCAATGACAACGAAATCAACGGGGAAGAAAAATTTGTCAGTCTTTATCAAAACATCCTCAATGATACCCCTAGGCTTCTTAATGGATCGGTCGGCAAGTTGTAAAATTACCGACGTCGGTTTCAATTCATCTAGGCCCAATTTGACATAAACCGAGTATAGAAGAAGGTTAACACTTGCTCCTAAGTCAAGAAGCGCCCGATTAAAGATATGATCACCAATGATGCATGATGTGGTAGGTGAAACGGGGTCCTTAAACTTTGGTAAAGTGTTATGTTGCAACATTGAGCTCACTTGCTCGGTTAAAACCACTTTTCTTGGTGCTTGGCTCTTGTTCTTCCGCTTTGGATGCAAAGATCTTTTAAGAATTTGGCATAAGCCGGAATTTGCTTGATTGCATCTAAAAGTGGAAGATTGACTTTTACTTGCCTAAACATTTCCACGATTTCATTAGTTTTTGCCTTTTGCTTGTCTTTTGAAATGGATTCTTTTAAGGCATCCGGAAATGGAGCTTTTGGCTCAAACACTTTTTCAGTATTTTCTTTTGAAAACTCTTCAACACAAGAATTTTTCAAATCACTTTATTTCAAATCATTTTTCAACAAAAACTTTTCAAATTCAATTTTCGGCAAATCTTTCTTCAAATTATTTTCAAAATCATTCTTCAAATCACATTTTGAAGCTTTCTCATTCACAAGATCATGTATATGCAATGAAGGAGGAATACGATATGAAACAGGACGGGTGTCAACTCGTGGTTGCACCAGTTCACTCTCTTCATTGGACACACCCACTTGGTTGTCCACAATCTTTCCACTTCTTAAGGTAGTCACCACATTGACATGCTCAATGGTGTGGCCTTCCGATGAGGAATGGGTTTCCACAACACATTGTTGCTTAGGTTGGGCATTCAAAGGCATCTTTCCCTTCTTTCTTGCATTAAGAGTGCTTGCTATTTGCCCTCCTTGGATTTCTAGCTTCGCAATAGATTGAGAGTGGGAATGAAGCAATTGTGTGTTTGCCTCAAGAGTGCCCAAAGCTCTCAAAACTTTTTCTTCAAAAGCGGGACTTCTAGCATTTCCTTGAGAAAGATTGGTTGGAAAAATGAGAGTTAGCAAATTAATTCCCTTATGATTGATAAGGTCTATAACCTTAGGATCCTTGGCTTTAAAGTGGAGGTGGAATGTACTTCCCTTAAAAACCGCCTTGGGAAGGGTTTGAGCCCTCTCATTGGTTTTTCCAAGAGAAGTTCGAATGATTTCTCTAACTTGGATTATAATGAGTACCATAAGGATTGTTCCCTTGGTTCACAAAAGCTGCATTGACTTGTTCATTAGGTTCATTTTGTACTTGTCCGTAAGAACAATGAGAAGTAGAATGAAGAACACTAAAATAAGTCATACATGATTCATTCGATGCACGATGAGAATGGTTAGGAAAGGAAGATACTTGGTTCGCTGAGTTTTGGTTAATCAAAAATTGATCAAACCTTTGAGATAAAGACTTCATTTCGGCGGCTATTTCATTTGAGTGGTCGACTTTATGTAAGCCAACACTCTTCCTACCTTATGAATTTCTACCATTCTTGGATGATAATGTTCTATGCAAAGAATTTTCACTTATGCTCTCATAAAGACGCCACACGTCATCCTCATGCCTATCAATGTAAGAGCCACACATGGAAGCATCAACCATGCCCTTATAATTGTTCAATAAGCTCTCAAAGAAATATTGAACTAATTTCCATTTTGGTATGTCATGATGTGGACACTTCCTAAGCAATTCATTAAAGCGTTCCCATGCCTCATGAAATGTTTCTCCATCCTCATGTGAAAATTCTCGAATTGAGGTTCTCATGGCCTTGGTCTTAGAAACCAGATAGTATTTCTTCAAAAACTCTTGTTGCATTTCTGCCCAAGAAGTTATTGAAAAAGGCCTAAGATTGTTAAACCAATATTTTGCCTTGTCTTTTAAAGTGAATGGAAAAAGTTTGAGTCTTAAGACCTCTTTCGGCTTGTCCGTATATTTTACGGTGCTTCAAGAAACTCATCCAAATGCTTGTAAGGTTCTTCACTTGGAAGTCCATAATAGTTAGGAAGCATTTGAATGGTTTGTGGCTTAATCTCATAATAATGTGCTCTAAATGGAGGTAATTGAATGCATATGGGTGCATTATATTCATTAGGCACATAGTGATCTCTTAAAGCAAGTGGAGGGTTAGCAATTTGAGGTGCAACATGGACACCTTGATTTTAATTTCCTTGAATGATGGAAGGTTGTGGAGCATACATTGGCCTTGGCATTCCAAATGGAACTTGGCCTTGTTGTTATTGTGGTTGGTGAATGAATGGCCTAGGCATGTCTAATGGTACTTGAATGTTCTCATGATGCATATTTGGATGGAGGATACCTTGTTGGTCTATGTTACCAAAGGTCCTCCAAATGTTCTTCATTATGGCCTTCCATTGATGTAATGGATTGGGTAGAACTAGAACTTCCTCTTCCCCTAGGATTTCTAACTACGGATTCAAGATGCAAATCAAGAGGGACAAGATTTGGTCTTAGTGATCTACGACCATGCATGCACAATGTAAAACACACAAACACAATGAATGAACAAGCACTTCGACTTTACAATAATTCAATGAAACTTCCTCCACAAACACTTAACCCATACTCCTATGCTTTAACAACAATGATGTAAATAACAATTAAGAATGCCTCCACGCGTGCTCACGATTTATCGAAGAATTTAAAAACAAGCCTCCACGTGAGCCGACGATTTAACTATGGGATTAAGTAAAAAAAAGGTCTCACAAAGGTCCTTTAGCACTTCAACTCCAAATTTTTAGCTTAGCTTAGCAAATTTTTTAATTTTTAGCCTTTTTCCTTGCTTGCTTAGCTCATTTGCTTGAATGCTCCTTTGATTGCTTCCTAACTCAATGCTCCTTGTCAATCAAGAACAAACACAATAAGTAACAAAAATTAAAAATAAAGTAAAGACACGATCAAAAGAGTTCTAATTCCTAATGAATTCCACAAATACGACGTTGCTTAATCCGCGGCAACGGCGCCAAAATTTGACGGTTGGAAGCCGCTCCTTGACGCCAAAATAATGTAGTGAATGTGCGGTTCAAGAAAAGCCTTTTGGGTCAAGTTTAAATTTATAAAACCACTACCAACACTGCTACTAACGTAGCAAGAGAGCAAATTAAACTATTAGGGATTGTCCCAAGGGATTAAGTTATCGTACTAGCTTGTAGAATCACTATTAGGGTTAGTAGGTCGAGTGATCAAACAAATAGTTGGTTGGTTGATTAAACTAGAGAGCAAATTAAACTAAATAATTGAATGCAATAAAGAGTAAGTAAGAGAGAGAGATCTTGGGGTTTAGAGGTCACCACCAAACAATACTTTTCTACACCCTTAACAAGTGACTAATGAGGGAAATATGTGTTGCAATATTGATGTGTGTGTGTGTGTGTTTGGTTGATTTAATTAGCAAGGATGACCAATTAAGTATATATTGTCTAAGCAATATGTGAAAAACACATATAACTAACAAGTAAGTATATATTGTCTAAGTAGCATGTGAAAAGCACAATATATCTAGCAAGTCATTAATCCTTTCATTAAGCTCACAAGCCAAATACACCACAAGGTTAGAGACATATGCTACTTGCATTCAAAAGTATGGAACATCAAACAACAAGCATGGATTGTCCTCCCATCTAACAACTATACTACCACTACACTACAATTAAGCTAATGACATGAAATTAAACTAATTAAACTAAGGGAGAGGCACAATCCATCAAGAAATGAGTATGAACCATCAAGAAAATTACAAAACCATTCCATTAAGTACTATGTTTTGACAATCTCTAGATCTATGGCATTATTACACATAGACATGCAGTAATAACACAAGAAATAGAGACAAACACATAAACATCTATTCTAGCATACATAGATATATGGATAGAACGAAATGATCAATTGGAAGCATTAAACCATATAAATCATTGAATAAACAAGATCTATAAATATAAAAGTGCTAAAACATGTATTACAACACTAATCCCAATAATACACAAAATCAAGATATAGAAAGCATGTTTGGGGCTAACTCTAGCCCTAAGAGGATGTCTAGCCATTCATGGTAATGCTTCTCCAACCCTCAAGGGCAAACTCCATGGAAGAAATCTACTCCTTGGTTGATGAAGAGCTCCCAAGCTTGTATCTCTAGCCTTCTCCTCATTTCTTCCTCCCTAAGAATAGCCTCTATTGTGATGGATGGATCTCCCTCAAAAAGTGTATCATATTCTATATATAGGTAGGTCAAGTGACACACAAAATAAGCTGGGGTCGTGCACAAAATATTCCCAATGATTGGATAATGACAGCTTTCAAAGATTTGGAAATTTAACTTTTTCGCATTGAAGAAAGTTCGATCGATCGAACCTTGGACTTGGATCGATCGAACATCACTGAGATCTATTGAACTGAAGTTGGATCGATCCTCAATGGCGGCGTCTTTTTGGATAAAAACAAATCTGAGATATTTCGAAGATATTTTTGGGAAAAGGACAAAAGTGGTTGGTAGGGTGATACAACTGGATAAGATCAATCATTTGGATAAGGACAAGATAGTTCGATCGATCAAAGAATGATGTTGGATTGATCGAACTTTAAAGATCTCTGAAATTGTCATCATAGCTCAGATCCATCTTGAATTGCTGAGATCGATCATGTTAGATCGATCGAACTTTGATCTGAGATTGATCGAAGATGTTAAATTCCACATTTTACTTCATTTTGCTTCCACTTGGCTCCTTTCTTTGATTCATCCCAGAATTGCTTCATTTATGCACTTATTTGGCTGAGTTAGCTTATTTTCAGGATAAGTGCCTGAAAATGGAAATAACACGAAATTAATCTAAAATGGTAAAGTAAAATAGATAAAGATACTAGAATGCCTAAGCTTAAGGGGTTTAAATACGCACTTTTCAGCGCTCATCATGATCTGCCTAGTTCCTACAGGTACAAGAACCCCCTACCAGTTCAGAAATGCTGGGTAGCAAGGCCAACTTCACTGGCCATGTACTACCGGTACCATAGATTTGGTACCGATTCGAAAATCTTCACCGTTTTACGACTAAGGCACTGCCTTGTGGGAACTGATTCCTAAATGGGCTACTGGTTCCTGGCAACGTAAAAATGGCTTTAAGAAACCCATTTTTGCATTGTTGGGCATTGATACATACTCTCATTCTCTCTTTACAATATCTCTCTATATTGTTCACATAATTTCTCACATCTCATATACATCTTCAAGTGAAATACTCTCTTAATATTGTTCCATACATTTAATCAAACATTATGATCATTGTATTAACATCAAGAAGTGAAGATTGAGGATCGGAATTTGAAGAAAATTTTGAAATTGAAGAAGAGTTTGGGTTTTTGATAAAAACTTAGAGGATTTGGTTGAGATTGAATCTTTGGGTTACCTTGTTGAAGATTGAGACTTGTTTGGGTTGTGATTGAAGCTTTGAGCTATATTTTTGTTGATTTTTGGGGTTTTGAAGATTCAAACCAAGTTTGTTCAAGAATAAGTGTTGAAGCGCACACCAAGTGTTCGTGAAAATTACCAAATGAAATTCGGGGCTTCAAACCAAAATTGTTTGAACATCAAATGGCTCTAAAACTATCCAAGAAGGATAAAGGAAAAGGAATTATGATTCTTTTACCTCCCAAAAGAGCAAGAACGACGATTTCCATCCGGGAACCACAAGAGGGTTCAAATGTTCCAAGGAACGAACCGACTTCTCCTATGAGTTCTAGCTCACCTTCTATTAAGGTACCACCTGAGTATCCTTCAATTTCTGATATTGGTAAGGTTAAGTTTGTGAGAGAACACTTTTACAATGACCATGCGTGGAAGGTGTACAACAAAGTGTACAAGGGCGGTTTGATAAAGTCGGAAAGGAATGTTAACTTGAAAAAGCTAAGAGATAGTCCAGGTAAAAAGCTTGTTGACTACATCAAGAAGAAAAACTGGCTTTTCTTCACAAGGATGGAATGTAGCTACAGTCCAGAAATGGTACATTACTTTTACTCTGATATCCGGAAAGTCTATGACAGTAGATATTTCGAGGTTTCTTTATTTGGCAATGACTATATTGTCAGTGAAGATATTCTTCGGGATGTTTTAGGCGTTCCAAAGAGAGTAAGCAGTACAGGGTATTGGCTTCCACTTGACAAGTCAGGGCTGAAGTGGGAAGAAATTTGCAATACTTTATGTGTTCCAGACTCACCAAGATACCCCGATCACATTCCTTCTTACTATCTCACAGATGAGGCGGTGTTTCTGAATTTCTTTGCAATAGCAAATCTTGGTTACTTCTGGAAGAAGGACGTCATATCTTCAGACCATGCAAAGGTATTATTTCTTCTATCTACTGGTGCACAGATTTATCTTGCAGCTTTTATCTATGGTTTGATGGTTGCATATTATAAGAGAGATGAGGTCCCAAGGACATTGACCTAGATTGTTACTGTGTCAAAAAAAAATTAGATTTTTTAATGTATCGTAATGCATCCTTTTAAAAAAAAAAATTAAAATTTTTTTTAAATACTTTTGAAGTTCAAAATAATTTTAAATCACTTTTATATTCAAAATCTTTATTTTCAAAAAGTTCAAGTACTCATTTTTCAGACCAGCCCCTCCAAATCGAGCAGTCACTAACAATCTAGGTCAGAGTAAAAGATAGGTAGTACATCAAAGGATATCTACAGACCAGCCCCTCCAGATCGAGCAGTCACTAAATACTGAGGTTAAGAGAGATGAGGAAGATAAGACAGATGATGATGTTGAGGATGATGAGGATGGTAGTGGTAGTGACAGTGATGGTGGTGATGATGAGGATATATCAACTACTAATGTTCCTTTTGAGGGCAATGATGCTTGATATTTTGGATATCATACATACATGCATCATATTTTGTTCAGTTTTTACTTGTCATTGATATTTTTGGATATTATCTTTTGATTTGTGACATGTAATAAACTGTCTGACTGTTTCTCTTTTAGTTATTTTTCTAGTCTATTGACCTGTTTAATTACTTGGTCAATTTTGTTCCAAAAAAGGGGGAGAACAATGGTTAATTTAAGGGGGAAAAATACTGAAAAATTGGATAATTTATTCAGGGGAGTTTTTAAATTGTTTTATTAAACCTTCATTGGTAGTTTTGCTTGATACATGTGCAGGAAATCAGGTGAAATTTTGTCCAAGAGAAGAAGAGAACATAGAAGAAAAAATTCAGTGTTTTCTTAAACAATTGTAATTTACTTTTTTGCTTGGGTAGATTATTTAATTATTTTTTAGGGTTTTGTCATGAAATTGCCAAAGGGGGAGATTGTGGGATATAAAATTGTAATTGGCAATATTCAATGTCAAAACAAGTCCTAGTCGAGTTGTAATTCAAGTTACCATATCAGGATCAATATCAACTACGAAATTGGAAAGTTGTTCATCAAAAAAATACTGAGATCATCGAAAAGGAAAGAACAACTTTTTAGGAAGTCGTTTCCCACTTAGGACAAATACCTACAAGGTATATTTTTCAAGTTACCAAAAACAGAATTTTTCCAACTTTTATTTGGGTTATGTCAAGTGGGAACCGGTTTAAGAAGTTGAGATTCAAAAATTCAATACTGTCCTTTGGGAACCGATACTAACATCCTGCTACCGATACCACTATTGTTTCAATTTTAGGAAGCTCTACCTTAATCAATTTTGAACTTCATAATTAGTCCCATGCATGAAATTTCTTTTATTTTTAGAAGGATTAGGTCTTTGAAAATTCTATATAAACCCAGATACACATCTAGATTTATTCATGGCTTTAGCACTACAACTTCATTATTCATAAAAGCCTAAGGATTATTATTTTTGCAGAAAATCCAAGAGATTTATCTGTCATCTTTCTAGAACATACACATAAACTTATAGTGAGTTTAGAGTTGCATTATTTAAAATCCTGATTGTGATCATACAATTGCATCTACATCAATCAGAGAAAAACAGATCTACTTCTACATCGAATTCAGATATTGAAGAATAAAA